>NC_138784.1:66048956-67248956 GCF_965178545.1 Coloeus monedula | reverse complement strand
TAAAGGCAGATTAGCTGGTCCTGCAGACAAACATTTTTCTTTAAGTGTGTTTTTACCATACTTACTGCTGTTATATAACACAAAGTAGTTACCAAATCATGATAAATAGAGCAGCACTCATTTTCTCCTTTTTAAATCATCATTTTTTTTTTCCGAGAAGGATCATTATTGATGAAATTCCATTACTGATGGAATGTGTTCTTTGTAAACTTGTAACCACCTGAGTCCTCTGGGTTTTGTTGTGCTTCTTCCTCCAGCAGTTGAGTTTCCCAGTTCTTTTCAGTGATGCCTTTTTGTGAGCATTCATCCTGGCAGGCCTTGCACTGTGGTACAGTCTGTTTTCCACTGCTTTTGTAATTATTGACTTTTGCTGGTTTATTCAGTTTTTGTTAAACTCTTAAACCGTTTCCTACTTTTATTGGTGTGTTTGCTTTTTAAATCAGTTCATTTGGTTTGTTGATTTAATTCAGGGAGTGCTTTTATGTAAAATCAGACAAAAATAGGCTTACTTCTTTTCTGTCTTTCTGTGTTCAGCACAGTTAATTCTGCAATTTCCTAGATAAAATTTTGTCATCAAATACTCAATTTTTCTTCAGATATGGCTTTGTTTTCGTACTTGCATGATCAACCTTGTCAATTAAATTCATTAATGATTATTGACAGCAGTACTACTCCCATAAGTAATTTCTAAGGAATGTTTTGGCAATATTATGCACCATCTACAAATTAGTTCTGTAAGATGCAATGTCCCATGAAGAATTTATTGGGCAAATACTCTATTAGAAAGAGAGAACTGAAAAGACCTGGTGCTCTCTGAGTGAGCTACAGATTTACGATAATACATTATAGTTGTAATGTACATTTTTAACTATGATGGAAAAGTAGCTAATGAAGCATTAAAGGATAATGTTTTTTTCTAAGTGCCAATGTAGCATAATCAGGGAGATTGAAGCAAAATCTTAATAAATGAACGAACCAAGATAAAATGGATCTGTCAGATTGGTCACACAGGTAAATGTTCAGTCAACAGTAAGATCTCTTACAAAAACTAAAAATAGCAAATTATATGAATCTAGGTAGGCATTTTGGGTATGATTTTCCTTCCTAAAAATCACTATGGAATGAACAGTCAGCTGAATTAGTATTTGGACTTTTGTAGCAGTAGAAACTCAAGATTTTTTGAAAAAAAGTCTGCTTAGTTGTTTGTGCAGAATAATTAAAATGATTGCACCCAAGTGCCATTTTAAAGAAAAAAGATTATTTCTGAAGTACTGGGTTTATATTAAACGCAGATGATTGGAGGACATGATTTTAACTGCTTTGATGTACAAAAACATTGAGTTCTGCTCACTGGAAACTGCTTCCAGATCTGCCCTTGAAGACAGATGTGAACTTTCCACTTCATTGCCTAGAGATGTTTTTTTTGAAGAGACCTCCATAAATGGTTCATTTTACAAGCAGACTGCGTATTATTCTGGTGTCAAAGGCTTGGGAATTGATTACATGGACTATAATACAGATATGATAATTTCTGTTGTGTTTTAGGATGCAATTTGAATTCTCTGTGCCATGCATCTGGAGTTACGATCTCTGTAATACACTCTTCATGCATTTATATCTGCAGCTCTCCATAACCCATGTTGACAAAGACTCTTGCTTTCTAGGGTTATTCAAAATTTCTATCAAATTACAGTATAGTTGATTTTTTTGTTTTTACTCAGGCAGGTGCATATTTTACTAAAAGGTTTGGTTGAAAAATATGATTTAAAAAAATAGAATGTAAATGAGAATTCCTAATTTAAGCTATGTAGTTGCATAAACTATGAGTAAGTTTCTATTCTAAAGAGGTCTTTCTCTAGAAGAAAAAAAACAAATTATATCCTGGTTTTATAAATGATGAATGAAGGTGGTAACGAAGTAGTTAAATTGTTCAGGTGTCACAAAGCCAAGAACTAAAAAATTATTTTGAATAGTTTTACCAAAAGGCTGTTGTGTTTTTTTGCTTTGTTTTGGTTTTGGGGTTTTTTTTTGTCAGTGGAGATGGGTATTTTTGCTTTGATTGGATTGGGTGGGTTTTGTTGGTTGGTTGGTTGCCTGGCTTGGTTTATTTCATTCATTTTTTGGGGGGGTTTTGTTGAAACAGTGATAATTTCAGAAAAATAAGGAGATTTAGAGATCACCAACAAAATCCGTTCCGCTGTTTTTTTGGGACATTTGGGTTTTTTTGTAAAATGCTATTTCATTGGGTTTAGACCATTCCTTATACGAGTATCCTGAGGTGAGTGGAGGGGTTATAAACAGCAGAAAACTGTCTCTGAAGAAGAATAAAAGAACAATAAAAGTGGTTGTAACATTTTGTGGAGGTGCTGCCTGAGTAAGACCCTCACTTTAATCATCAGAATTCCATTGGCCATATATGGGCATTCATAGCCTAGAGAACAAAGATGAACACAATTTTTCATTTACAGTCTTTTTCCAGCAAAAAAAAAAAATGCTGTTCAGCTTCTTTTCCATCTCCTTTTTTTTCTCTTTCCCCCCTGCCACCCCCATATGAATGGAGAGAAGAAAGGAAGAAAGAAAGTAATACAAAACTTTTGAAGGAGGAAGTTTAGGGCTTTGGGGTGGGCTTTTTGGGAGGTTTTTTGCTTTGGTTTTTGTTGGTTTTTTTTTTTTTTTTTAACTTTTCATTTTTCATCAAACCACTGAGAGCTATTGACTTCTCTGTCATTTTTATCTCCAGATGTTTGTTCTTGACTTATAAGAGAACATACAATTAAATTAATTAGAAGCTGACAGTAATATCACTCATCCTGGAAGACTGAGGATGGAATCATGTTATCTCTGATGTAAACAGGTTATTTAAAAGAGTGTTTCAACGATTGAGAAAATGCTTCAAAATTAATTAAGACTTGAAAATTGACTTTTAATGAGAAAATAAGATCTGTCTATTTTGAATAACAGCAACACATTTGACAACATAAAACTTCAAATGAATGTTGCTCTTATTTGTTTATTTTCTATTTATGTTAAGGGTTATTTTTTGGCATTTTGAGTTTTTTTAATAAGGCATAAAAATTTAGAATTCAGTCCAAGGTTTGGAGAATTAAAATTGTTTGTTTTTGTGACAGATGTTAGTATTTTTTCGGTGTAGAACTAAAGTAAGATATATGTTTGCTTCTGAAATGACAGAGTAAAAAAGAGCAGTTAACTTTGGAACCCAGTAACACTTTATATTAAAAGTATTTTAAAATATTTTTAAAACTCTTCAATAATTTTCAATTTATCTAAAATTTTTACTAGGAACACTTTAGCATCAAATACTCTTTTAAAAAAAACATGCTTCAAGACAGGCCATATTTTCAAGATAAAAGTTAAGCTTCCATGCATTTTCTGCTGACATTGTAAGAATGATACAAGTATTAACCACAAGAATAAGGCTTTTCAAACCTGACATAAGGTAGAAAAATATTAAGCATTAATACATTGTGTATAATAATAGTAATAATAATAATAATACAATAAATATAAATAGAAAATGTGTGATTTCAAAGTAGAGCCATATTTATTATATTTTTAGCATTATTGTTGCAGAGTTTTATGTAGTTTAAACCAAAAGCTATTTTCTTGACAAAGTAACTGTGGTACTTGTTGCCAAAAGGGACTGTGAGTCCCACTTACACCCATTTACAGTTTGGCTACATGTTGTGGGAAAATGCTGAGCTTGTATCACATGCATCTTGGTCTTGCATCACTTCCTTTAAAGATTATATCTTTAAAGCTTTAGTGTGCTTCTTTAGAAAGGTAAGTATAATTAAAATTCATATTATCTCTAGCTTTTTTTGTATCTTTATGCCAACACATAAAAAAAAATTCAATGGATAGAGAAATTATGGGAACAATAATCTTTGAAGAGAGAGAAGTTTCCATCCCATAAATTTGATTATCTTTCTAAGAAATGCTGAAAGGTTGAGAATAGAAAACTCTGGTGAAACTAGAAGGATTTTGGCATTAAAGAATCAAATCTGTTGAGAATAATGGCCCCTTCTGGATGTAAAACTCTGTGACTATAGTGAGTAAGTTTGTTTGGCTTCCTGTGTGCTGCATACATGTGTATGTGTGTAGATGTCTGTCTGTGTATCACTCATGCATACATGACTGTAAAATTATAGAATTGCCCTTTTCATGAAAAATTTTTGAAGATGTATGAAGGCATCCTCTGTCTTCTCATCAAGGAGAAATTCTGAATCAGATAAAATGTATAAGTAATTGTGTAATTAGTATTATACCTGAGCTGAGTAGTTGCTTTGACAGGATTCTTCTTCCTTCTCAAGATAGCAAAACGAAGTGAAAGTGTGACTAAGGAATGCAAGGAGTTAATTTTGGAGGCACTTCATTTCATGCTATCTGTGTAGGCTTTTTTTCCCACTCTGTAGTCATTAAAGCAGTACTGTGTGTATTTTGAGACATGAAGAACTTAATTTTAGAAGGGTAAACCAAATGATTTTCAAGTGTAATGTGTCTGTTACTTGCATTGCAAGTCCATTGGGAAATGGAGTACTCCCGCTGTAGTTCAATTCAATATTTTGGGGGCTTGCCCTTTCTTCCAAGGAGCTATGACAGATTTATTGACACTAATGAGACAGAAAAATAAAGTCTCCACATTTCACAGTTTGGTTTTTTTTTTTCTTTTTCCTAGCAGATAAGATCTGCCTTTTCCTCTTATATTTAGTATTTATATTGAGAGTTAGCTGTACTTTTGTTCTGGGCAGATTTATGTGGGTTTAGATTATTTGGTATTTTCTTTGCATAATTTTATGGTGTTTCTTGAAAGTAAACTCAAGCTTCTTATGTGTGTGATTGCTGGAGTATATAGGATTTATTTGCACATTAAACACCAAGAAAACATCTTCTTTAATTCATACTGTAGCATTACAGTATGTGATGCTTTTAAATAGATTGTACTCATGTTTCTGTACGAAATATTGAGAAGAATTTTTATTGAATATTAGTCTGAAGTTTCCCAAGAAAAGTGTTTTATTTTTAATTCTTCTTGTGAGTGTTTGCCAAACTATGGGAGAACACAGCATGCTCCCCTTTTTGGAGTTACAATTTTTGACAGGATTTTCTTGCTGACTAAATGGCATATTCCTTTTTAAGACAATCTTTCCAATATTTTCTGTCGTGTGGTGGCACAAAGGCAGAATTGTAGGCAGGAAAGTGCAAGGTCAAAACAATGAGCAGGACATACAGAAAAGATTATTGTCACTTAAAGCATGTCACCACAGTCTTCCTGAGAGCTGATCAGCAGAAACCTTGAAGGAGGATGAAGCCAGGAGACTAAAAAGCTTGTTGCTTCCTTCTGCACCTGCACCTCATCTCTGCCTTTGCCTTTCCCTAGACTTTGTACTGCATTGCCTCAAAGCTTGGGAATTTGCCTCTTATCAGTGAAAGTGGCCACACCTAGTGATAAAATTTTATTCTGCCCCATATGTTGCAAAACCAGGCAGTGACTATTTCTGTGCTCTGATGCTCTGCCATTTCTGCACACTGCCCGTGGCAGGGAGGCCTGTATGGTTTTTCACCTCCTCATTGTGGGTGTTTAAGAGAGATGTCCATTGGGAAGAGCTCAAGAAGCTGCTGGAAGGCCTGTGTGCTTCTCAGCTTGTACCATATCACACAAAGCCATGCTCATTCTGCACAGATGCCATGTATATTTCCTTTGTTTACTTCTTTTATCTCATGACTGCCCTGGCAGCTGCCAGTGTATCAGAAAATGATTACATGCAAACTTCTTACTGTATCTGTAGCTTATAATTAATATAATTTTCCAAAGCCAGGTAAGGGACTTTCCTTCACTTTCTGCTGGACCTGTGTTCTCTTCCTCGAGAATAGTGTGTTTTCTTGACTATGAATTATCCTCCATTTTTCTGTCTGCTTGTTTCCTTGCCTGTCCCCCTCATTTTCAAGCACCTAAAGGATTCCGATATCATTCACATGACACTGAATGCAAACATTATACATAAATCACTGCTAATAAACTGAAATGATAAAGTCATGTAAAATAAACATAAGTGATAAAACAGATATGTACACTGTGATTCTGATTAAAAAGATGAAGAGACGAACTGAAAAGTGGGAGTCAGTGGAAGTGTCTTCAGCTATTTAGAGCTTTCAAATATCAGACCATTTATTTAAGTATCAGATTACAGATTTAGGTCCTTTCTTCAGGCTACTATTTTAAGAAAGGTTTATCAATGGACTTTATTGTAGGGTCTGAGCAAATCTCAGATTCATCCTTGAAGTGAGGTCTGTGTGGAGCACAGTTTGCTGCAGGCCCTCTCCCTAATCAGGAGTAGATACAATAGTCAGACCACCAACACTGTTCATATCTGGGGACAACATCCCATAGTCTCCTGAATTAATTTGAGTAGCTGGGGCCATAACTTTAGCTCCTCAGTTAAGTAATTAAAATTTAGGTTAGATGAGACTGGATGGAGCTAGGAGTTTAAAAAAACGAAATTAAAGAATCTCCTTTTATTCTTTAAGTATTTACATCTTTATTTGTAGAATTTTACTTGAAGCATGCAGATCTCTCTTCATAAAACAATTAATGCATTAGTAGATAAAATGGGGACAAAAGACAGACACATTTCGATCTGTCTAAGCAGAGATTTTTGGTTTTGCAAACCATATTGTTGGGGTGAACTGTACATGTTAGTTTTAGGATTATCTGATTTGCAAGAGCAAACAAAATGCAAAAGTGACTTTTCAGAGCAATGATATATATCAGTTGTTTCTGTATTTCTATTGGGGATGACCAAATTAAAAAGTTTTTACTTTTGAGTTTAAGGTGTTTGTATATACGACCCATTAAGGTTCAGAGAGAAAGGTTGCATTTGTAGTTTATAACTAAATATATATAGTGACATGTAATAAAAAGAAGAGTTCTCCTTTTTGCTACAGAGCCTAGTTCCATAGCTAAACTCTTGTTTTTGAACAAAAACAATATTCTGTAGACTGTCTGTAAAAGGTCAGCCCTGAACACAGAATTGAATAGACCACAAACTCTTCAGGGGATGGTGTTGTTTGTTGTTTTAGTGCCATCTGTGACACTAGACATTTTTTCAGTTCAGAACAAATAATAGTGATGATGCGATGGGAATACTCACATATTCTGCTGACCAGTTGTGTGGGGAATAGTGATTCAGCTTCTGGGAGGCACAGAAAACAGTTACTCTTTGAGACTGTTGTAATAAAGGGTACAAAGGAGCTTAGTGAGGCATCTCAACATCTACATCTAGCCAGAAAGGATTACAGTAGCCTAATATTTTTAAAGCTCTGACTAAACTGGTTTATAAAATAACTACTTAATAAAACTGTATTTTTAACCATAAAATTATGACTTCAGACACTAACACAACCTTGGATTTCTTTGGTCTATATAATCTACAGAGATCTTTAAGAACTACAATTCTATCAAAGCAAGTTAATAATAGCATCAGTGGAGGTCATATGCTGCTATTCATTAATGTACAACAGCATGGTCATTTGTCACGTATGCAAGCAAACTGAAATTCTTCAGTCATTTAATTGGGAATCTCCTTAAAAGAACCTGTGAGTGTCACAGCAACAATGTTTATCTGACTGATTTTCAGATATACACTGAAATATGTTTATGAATGTGACTATTATCTTCTTATCCTGCAAGTAAATTCTCTACCTGCAGTGGCTTTTATGAGTGAAATGAGATTCCAAAATAAAGCTGAAACCACTCTGAGATTGGTCCTGAGATTCAGGACTTTGGAGATGAGAAGACTGCTTAATAAAAAGATTCTATTGTCATTTATTTGTATGAACAGTAAGCTGATTTTCATGTGTATTTCATTATAAAAATGAATATTAAAAATATCTTAAATGCTTAATAAACAAAAGATTGGCCTTTGAATGATGCCCATATCCACTTTATTGTTTTTTTCTTTCACTGAGGTTGTTTTTGCCATGGTAACAGAAGAAGTGGTCACCAGGGGTAGTAAAGTAAAGCTTGATGGAAATTTCTCTGTGTAAGACTGAGGAGGAAGGGTCATGCCTTTGTTTTGGGCAACAGCACCCCTAGAGCTAAACCTGCCAATACAAAGGAGGACTTTTAGTCATCTTGTTATAATGATGCATAAAAAGAAGCAACAAACATATTACAGTGCAGGTAGATGCAGAGTAAAAACAAATACAGTGATGTTCCCCCTCCTCAATAAAAAAAAAGTTATTTCTCCACAGCTTTCATTCTTTTGCATCTGTGATGGTGTAGGTGTATGCTAGGGGTACGTTCCATTATTCTATTATTGACAGCATAATTCTAAGCCTCTAAAGGACTTCAGCAAAATAACTGAGGGAAACTAAGGTACACACAGACACTATACACATAAAAATCTCATTATCTATTAAATTTAATTGCTAAAATAAAAATTCCCATCCAATAGAGCAGTTGCTGAAAATACACAAAAATTTGAGCTTTTTCTGAAGGTGCTAAGATGTATCTTGAAGTAAGGTAAGGGTATACACATTTCAGAATTGCTATCACTGGAAGAAGTAGGTCATCTTTGTGTTGTCATATTCTGTATTTCATCTGTATGTAATTGTGTGAAATATTCAGCAGTCCTAACCCTATTAAAGTTAAGGAGCAGATAATTCCTGACATATGGGAGAAACACTGATTCTTCTGTATTTTTCTGCTACTCTGCTGCAGTATTTACAACTCTCTTCATGTATCGCTTGGTGTGGAAGAAAAAGAGATCATTGAAAATACCTTATTTTATTTCATAGTTGTGATGGCTTATAAGTAAACATATCAATTTGTAACAATAATGAGAGGCTGAGATAACTTGGTCTTCCTCAATCACATACTGAAACTCTTTATCTAAGAAAAAGATAAAAGATGGTACTTTGTTTTGCATTGTTCAGATAACAATCTCATCTTGGTTGCACTTCAGCAAATAAAAAAAGCATTCTTAAACTAAAAAGGTAATCCCTTCCTCCTTCTGTTGCCAAACTTCTTCATTCTGCAGGGATTTTTACTAATTTTTTTTTTTCTAATTTGATGCTTTAAATTCATCTGAACCAGTTTTTGGGGATCCCTATGACCTCTCTTTGGTGGCCAAAGGACACCTTGATGTTTAAAGTAAACTAAATTCTGTGAATGTATTTAATGCTAATGATATAATGCATTCTGCTCATGAGTGCTATTACAGAAATGCAGTTTTAAAAACTGGTAGGATTTCATGAATCATTGAGTGATTTTGTTGGCAATCACATCATATATTGAAATTAACTGTGTTTCTCTGTACGACACTCCTATTGTATTGTATTCCAAACTTCAAATCACTAATGGCAAGGAAGGTCTTCTAATTTCAAAGCTAAATTTGTCCATGGACAATTAATATCCATTTGGTTTGCAGCCAATATACCTTTCCTCCCATATAAGTCATACTTGTGGGATTCGTTCCTCTAGGTTAAATTAGCCGCTTTTTTCTAACCTTTTTTTTCAAAAAATCAGCCATCTGACTAAGCATTTGTTTGCACATAATTTTTCCACTTGGGGTGGGATCCAAAAATAAGTTTAAGTTCCTAAGTGACGTTTTAGACAAAATTTATGAGTAAATTCAGGAGAATGAGCCTGGAAAACTGCCTGTGACCTCCACAGACACTGTATCTGTGAAAACCTTTCTGCAACTTTTCTAATTCTGGATGCCATAGAGGCTCCACTGTAGACCCTGTCTCTGCCAAACTGGCTGCTTTTAGACAGTTACCTCCTGACTGCTTACCACTGTTTGGATAGAGAAAGTGTGGGATTTCAGTATTTTATTTTTGTCTTTTTTTCTTCTGCCTGATCTACTGTCTGATTTGGTGGTCATGCTCTGAATATTTATGTTTCTCTATGCGACATCGATGGTAACTTTTTTATATGTAGGTCTAGCAATTTCAATATTTCCCCTAGAGGTAGGAGATCTTAGTCCTCAGTTTGTGTGGGATTTGAATTTGTAGATCACACATCCCAAAGAAATGCTGAGGCCAGCATTCCCTTTCTAGATGGGAATGTAGGCTTCCCTCTCTGCACTCTTTTGTTCAGGCAATGTTTACCACAGGCAGAGGGACACAGCAAGGAAGATGTACACACTTGAGGACTACAGAGTGATTTGTGGATGAATACACACAGCAGACAGATAGCAATGAAGAGCTGTTAATATTAAAATACTCACCACCTCAGTGAGGCCCTTGAATGGTGTCTGCTGGCCAGACAGTCACCAGTCAGGTCAGCAAGCATCAACTTCTCCACTGCCTTGGAACATACCAGCCAACCTTTGTGACTGCTGGGTTGTTACCATCCACTTCTCTGTATTTTCGTTTTGGCTTTGTACCTCTTCATGTCAGTATATTTTTTCCTGAATTTTTCTCCCTGTGACACTATGTGGTTTTACTCTTTTTTTTTTTTTTTTTTTACATTTTCTTACATCACCTGGCTTTCTCTAAAATACCATCTCAGCAGCCTTTTTCTCCATAAAACTGAGCTGAGGACTCTCAGCTGTGCTGTACCAGCCTAGGCCTTGAATCAGACACCTGAACCTCTGAGCTGAGCCTTTCAAGAGTTCCTTCACTCCTTTTGTTTACAGAAAGGGCCATTCTGTAACAAGCAGGGCAGAGCTCTTGGTTGATGACTGAAAAACAGACATTCACAATGAATGTTAGATGTCTGCCCTTTTCATAATGACATTTGTTTATTACAAAATTGAGTGAAGAGAACATTGTGACAGAGCTACGTTGTTGTGCCCAGCAATACTGGGTTGTAAGGTTTGCTGAAAACATAGGGAGAGAGCCATGGATTCAGAGTATTAAAGAACTTGTATCACTTGTAGTGCCAATCATAGTGTCTACTGCCAATTCAGGAACCAAAGGGTGTGAAGAATTCTGTAAAGAACTAAGAAGTTTTATCTAGTGGAGATTGCTAAAAGAAGATGATGTCCATTTCCCAAGTCCTAATAAATTTGGGTTGACAGGCTAACTGAAGAGATAGCCTCAGGAAAAAGCTTGCATTCAGGGCATGAGGTTAACTGAGGAAAAGACAAGTCTGAAACTGAGGCATATGACTTCATGGTACAAAATTTGATTTTCTAGAGAACCATTCTGACAGAGAATCAGGAGCTAGAGGCCTGGTACTGTAAGATTTTTGTGGGCTCTTTTATGATCAAATTCCACATGATAATAAATAAACCAGTATATCAAACTCTTATAGCTTTGGGGGTTTGCAATGCCTATACAGCAGCACTGAAAAATAAACTGGTAAATAGATGCATATATTGAAAAAGTCCAAGAGGACAATGGTAAGGTTCATTAAATCACTGGATATCTGGACAATTCCAGCTCATTTCCCTGCTATCACATTCATCAGTATGGCAGGGAGGCAAGACTGGTGGTTCCATCTTTTGACAAAAATTAGTGCATTTTGCCAGTCTGCTGATCATCACATTCCTTTACTCATGTTGTCATTACTTTCCTTTTTAGGAGGTCTATCATGTGCTCAGCACAAAGCATAGTCCCTGAGTTGCAGAAATTTACTCCAGGGAAAAGATACTAAATAGGGACAGTGAGCAATGGAAACAGTGACTGGGTAACTGTTTTGGGTTTTAAACACTTAATACTGTTACTAAAGTTGCTAAAGTTGTTATAGGCAGTTCAAAGCACTGAGTCTGTGAATGATTTAAATGAGGGAAAGGGAAGTGACGATGAATCTGAGAAGGAGCAAGTGTATGAGCAGTGAGTAAGCTGCAGCTGAGAGGTGCTAGATGGGATCTGTATGATCAGCAGAGCTAGGAGAAGAGCCAATGTAGATAGAAAAGAAACAAACATAGAGACCCTAGAAACTGGATATGGATATAGCTCAAACAAATGGTACTGCAAAGAGAACATGAATTTAAAGTATAGATTAACATGTTCATAAAGAATATCTATATAGAAGCAATTTTTTGAACCATGGATTATTTCATGTCAGAAGCCACTTCATTATGTTTTTATGTAATTAAAGATGGCTAAGGCTAGATTCTGAGAAGCTTAATACATTTAAATACGGTCTTATTCTCATGTCGTGTGCTGACTGAAGCTATACTACCACAAATAATAATGGCATTATTTCTGCTTAAATTGTGAAATGAGCATTTTTCAGGCTGAATGGATTAAGCAAAATCTGCCCCATTTTTGGGGGTTTAAAATCTTTTGGGCCCTCCAATAAATATTTAAAAATTACTATGACAATTATTTCACCAACTTTGTACATTGATCTTCACAAATTTAATGAGAAAACAATCAAAGCTACTATGTAATTGGATCTTTTTTCAGTAGTCTATTTATGCTAAATGTTATCTGGTATTTTTAGTCAATTGCAGACTTATAATAATAATATCATGATTTTCTGTGGGGCAAATTTGTTTCCTGGAGCATTGCTTCTATTTTCAGTTTATAAAAGACAGTGCACAAGATATTTATGGCTTCCAATACTGTTTTCTAGGAAAAGAGAGGAAACTATCATAAGAATTCCATATAACCCCATCTAAGAGTAGTATCTTCAAGAAAAACTAGTTATATTTTGCACATTCATTAAAAAAAAAAGTTTATATTTATATTCTAAATTTATAATTAAGATATATATGTATGTATCTTAATTAGTGCTCCCCAAACAAATCATGTGTAGTTGGAACACTTTAAGTCCTATGGAGGAGGATAGTAGGTCCTGGAGGATTATGTTTAAATGCTTTTTTCAACAGAGAAACTAAGCCTAAATTATATTTAATAGTCTGATACAGAGCCACATTCAGTTTGGAATTGCAAAGGATGTAGTAACTGTTAGGGGAGACAGCTGATTCAGCTGATAAATAGCATTTAGTGAGACAATATTATCAGGTACTATTAATAAATATTTTTTGTGTCAATTGCTAGGACTCACTAGTTTGGTCATTTCTAAAAAATTAAAATAATAAATACACAAGGCAATTGTTTGATGACCTCAATGATAATGCATGCATTCTTCTTTGCCTGAAAGAAAATTTGTCAGAAAATTTTATATATTAAATAGCCTCTCCTTAGTTGCATTTCCATAAAACTAGCCCATATGAGCTTTTCTTACTTAAGATTTTTGTCATATCATCTGTGTTTCTTGTAATTTATATATCACTTATAAAAATAGCTGATCAGCTATTTTAAATGTAGATTTTAATGTACAGTATACACCTCTTATCCACCAGTGAAGCTCATTTTGCATTAGTGAAGTAAACCATCATTAGGTGTTCTAGTATCCAGAAGAGTCTGGGATTTTCTTTACTTCCAGTATCCTTCTGTGCTTAAAATTTTCTTTTGCTATTTTAAAGGGACTATAAACCAAATCCCACTGGAAACAGTGTGATTACTTCTCTCATATAGTAGCTAGGCAACTGGCAATGAGATCTTTTGCACAGATAGAAGCACTTGTCCTTTTTCTGATTTTCTGGGAAGAAGAGTAAAAGAAGCCAGTGTGCAACCGGGATTTAGCAGTAAAGTGAGCAGAGAGGTGATCTTCCTGTTGAGTTACAGCCATAATAAATTTATACACTGATACTTATGCAAAACTTCAAGAGGGGATTTCTGAAGAGAAACACAGAGAGTCATGAGTGCCAGTTGGTCCCCTTTTTCTCAGATTTGCAAAATTATAGGGACCTATTGATAGATCATAGAGGCTTTAGAAAGGAATATATGTTAGAAATATGTAAGCAAACATTGTACATATAGGTCATCAATACTGTGGAAAAATGTCATTGCTGTTAGTTTTCACAGTGTCTTTTTATATTTGTTCATCTAGGCTTTCTGGAATCTGACATGCTCCGTTTCTGGAATGGTGCTATGGATCTTCCTGCAAGAGCAGGAAAGAAAGAGAATAACTTACCAGTATGCATAGCATTCAGATTGAAAGAATTCAACTGTATCAGCTGCAAACACTGTATGATTTTATTGTTACTTTTTCAAATAAGTAACTTCATATGTTTGTTGTATCACAGGTACAGGAATGGCTGTGCTTAAACTGCCAGACCCAAAGGGCAATGTCAGGACAACTTGGAGATATGGGCAAGGTGCCACTTCCGAAAACAGGCCCTTCACAACCAACATCCAAACCACCTGCTCCTCCTCAAAAACAGCCAATGCCTGCTGTCTCACATTCCCCTCAGAAGACTTCCACACCGCCTACTCTGGCAGCAGCAAAGCCGAAAGAAGAACCAGGCGTTCAGAAAGAAGCTCCAAAACTTCAGCAGGGGAGATTGGAAAAAACATTGTCAGCTGATAAAATCCAGCAAGGTGTTCAAAGGGAAGATGCAAAACCTAAGCAGGGAAAACTTGTCAAGACTCCCTCAGCTGATAAAATCCAGCGTGCTTCTCAGAAGGAAGACCCAAGGATTCAGCAAACAAGACTGACAAAGACAGCCTCCTATGACAGAGTTTTGCATGAAGTTCAGAAGGAGGATGAAAAACTTCAAGAAGCAAAGCTGGCAAAAACATCCTCAGCTGATAAAATTTTACATGGAGTTCAGAAGGAAGACATAAAACTTCAAGAGACAAAATTGGCAAAGATACCCTCAGCTGACAAAATTTTGCAGGGAATTCAGAAAGAAGACCCAAAACTCCAACAGATGAAAATGGCAAAGGCACTGTCAGCTGACAAAATCCAACCTGCAGTTCAGAAGGAAGATGCACAGCTTCAGGAGGTAAAATTCCCAAAGGAAGCTTCAGTTGATAAAATCCAACATGGAATTCAGAAAGAAGATATAAAACTTCAACATGAAAAAATTAAGAAAACTAGATCGGTAGATAAAATCCAAGAGGAAGATCAGAAAGAGGAAACAAAACTTCAGCGAGGGAAATTGTCAAAGACACCTTCAGCAAATAAAATTCCTGCAACAACAACTGCAGACCAAAAGAAGCCCCTAAGCACAGTGGAAGAAGATAAAGAAACTGTGCCCCCAGAAAAGAGCACACCACATCCAGAAGACAAAAAAGAAGAAATTACAGCTGAGATTAAAGACCATGTTGCTAAACAGAAAGCAGAAGTTGAAGCACCTTATAAGGGACTGCAAGCTAAGGAGCAAGAAGATGTTAAGAAAGAGGATTTGACAACTGGGATTTCACAAGAGGTTTTGAAAACTGAAAAAGCTCAGGAAGAAGAAATTCCTGTTCAAACAGCACCTTTGCCAAGAACCGACCATGTGGAAGCAGTGAGAGAAAAAATAGTAAGTGTTTTTCTCCCTCCCACATCCCTTTTTCCCTTTCTCCAGCTTAGAATCTGATCCTTACAGACCCTCTCCTTCCTGCTTTGGTGTTATTCTCTTTACAAGATAGTTCTAAGTGATAAAATCAATGACTCCCATTGAGTGAAAGTTTCACCAGTTAGTCTTATGCTCTACATGCACATTTCAAGATTTCTTGCCTGATTTTAAGTCTCCAGCAGTTAAGCATTTGAAACTAAGGTAGAGCTCCAGTTTAATAATTTTTCCAATATTTCAGATTTATTTACCTTGATCTTTAGACTCTCCAGACTTTGAAGATTAATTGTTACACTGGAGTATTTTTGTAGTTCTCAATCCCAAAAGGAAATAATCTGAGAGGGTAAGGTGTACTGTACTTTGCAATACCAAAATATAATAGAAATTCCAGGAATACTTTGTGATGCCTGAACATGGCACATTAAAGAATGCAATTTTTACATCTTTTTACTATTTAATTGGCTTATCTCATATAGACAAGGACTTTCATGTAGAGTTCTTGTGGGCTCTCAAGTCAGAGGAATGGGTGAGTTTATGATACCATGAACTAGAGGTCCTCATTTCTTAAATAAATGCTTTTGCTAGACATAAACTCACCAACAAGTCACTTTATCAGCTGAAGTGAATAACATGCACAATTTGTTGAGAAATGGAAAATTAAGGGGTTTTGTATTGCAGCGCAAATTAGGTGCTGATTATTATGTTATAAAAATAAGAGTAGGCTTAGGCAAAATGTTTAATCTTTGAGAGAATTATGTTTTCAAATAATCCCAGTCAAAAAGGTCAAGGGTTTGGTTGGCTTTTTTGTTTTGTATATTTCCTGATCGTAACCAAGGTATTTGGACAGAAAAAATATTCTAATTCAAAAATTATGATCTAGAAAATACTATTTTTATAAACCAAATCTCCTGCGTGAAATATAGCTCCTATCACATGTTATGTTTACTGCTCTTGATCATATCTAGAGTTACTGTGTATGACTGTACTGAGGGAATCCCTGAATTATGCTTGGAGTAACATAGCCAAAAATACTACTTTTTGGACCAAACAAAAAGGAGATTTGGGAAAATCCTATTTCAATTTGTTCAGCATTAAAAATAAAGAAGGTGTATCACCTGGCTTGTACTTAGTAAAATAAACTCTGATTTTTTATTTTTTTTTTAATTGAAGTACTTCAGTCTTGTCTGTGCTGTCCATCAAACATTGCTAGATACAGCTCTTCCCAAGAGACCATGTGATAAAAACAGAAGAGGTGATACCAATTTAGATATCACACATTGATTCCATTTCACTAGGTAAAAGACAACATGTAGACATTGAAGAATATAATTTATATGTATTTCAGGGTAGAGTCGTATGGAGGATTTCAGCTAGGTGTATTTTTAATTAGGGATGCAAGGGAAAACCTTTCTGCACTTGACAAACTGCTGTCATTTTATATCCACTTCTGTGGAAATGGTAGTTACTAACTTGTTTAGCTTTCCTTTAAGATAAGCAATTACTGCTATCCTCATTTTTCACTAAAAAAAAAGAAAACATGAAAACGCAGCAGCACTCCAGTAAGTCCCTGAAGACATGAAGAACTTTGTACATGATTCAGTAGAAACAGTAGACTAGTCCATGGAAAATCAGAGAATCATAGAATGGTTTGTTATGGAAAGGACCTTAAAGATAATCTTGTCCCTGCCCACCTGCCACAGACAGAGACACCTTTCACCAGACCAGGTGGTTCAAAGCCCCATCTGACCTGGCCTTGTGCACTTCCAGGGATGGGGCAGCCACAGCTTCTCTGGGCAATGGGTGCCAGTGATTCACCACCTTAATAACAAAGAACTTCTTCTTAATATCTAATCTAAACTTGCTGTCTTTCAGTGTGAAGCCATTTGTCTTGTCCTGTCCATGCTCTTGTAAATATTCTCACTCTGTCATTTCTGTAGGCTCCCTTCAGGTTCAGGAGAAATCACAAATATCAATTGTATTTAGAGATCTGGCATCCTCTGAAAAAAAAAGTGATTTTAATATTGAAACATTTTAAAATATTTGAGTCTCAAAGTGTGATTTGAGGAATCATAAAGCTGGTTTTTTTCTTCAAAGCATTTTTTCAGTAATATTTTGAAATATAATTTCTTCACAAATTTTTTAAAGAATAAACTGACTGCTCATGTTTTACAGGTCCTTTTCCTGAGAAACCATCTTGTAATATTGACTATTGACATGTGCAATAGCAGTTAGCTGTTCTAACAAGGATGCCTAGGAATCTTGGAGGTTTAACACATGCAGTTTTTCAGTATCTAATCATCATCTTGGAACTCACAAATAAACACAGAAGTAGTTCAGCATTTCTACATGAACACGTTACCATGGTGTCAATTGGACATACATTTGCAATATATCAAATATACTATATATGTACCCTTATTACTACCTTCTTATGTTTACTGAGGAATGATCACATGCTTCAGTTGAGTAACTGAGTAAATATTAATATTTTGTTGATTGGCATCATTATTCTAACACATGCCATTAATGACAAAACAGCCCAGAGAGAGAGAAGAAGGAGGATAAGACTTGTTTGTAGCAATATTTCTGGATACAAATAAAATGCTTCATTTTGAAAATATAAAGTTGAAATTGCAGTTTACATAGTTTAGTCAACTGTGTTTCTTTTCCACTTTGTGAAACATTTTTGTATAATGTAGATATCTTTATTTCTTCTATTAAAAAAAATGACCTTTTAAAAATTATGAGTTCCTTTGCAAAATCAAATTTCTGTGCTCTGCAACAGAATTTGATTTTGCCAGCTATAAATACTTTTTTTAAAAAAAAAAAAAAGATTTTTTTTGACATACTTTTCTTTTATTAAAGTTCTGGTTTGATTTGGTAACCAATAGAAGTTTTTTCAGAGAATTATATAATCATAAAGGTTGAAAAAGAGCTCTAAGATCATGAAGCCAAACTATTAGCTTAGAAAATACTGCTACCTTCACCACTAAACCAGCTCCACAAGTGCCACACCTTGATGTTTTTTGAACACAGTTTTATGTTTTCAAATAAGAATAGTAAAAATGAGGAAGAGTAAGAATAAATAATACTGATAAAGCAAAAAATTCTAATACAAAATAACTGTGTAATGGATTGACTCTGGCATCACAGAAATGGCACTGGAATAGCACAGATACATTTGACATTAGATAATTTTTAACATTAGTTAAAGAGGTTGCATTTGCTCTTTTTAAAAGTCTTATCCAGACTGCAGCTTTTATAAGTCTCCTTCTTCCTCACTTCTCAAGAAGTTCTTCTTATCAATGTCTGTATTAGAGCTAAATTTGTCCAGTATTAAAAACACAGAGTAGACAAACTCAGAGGAAATGCCATTGAAATACTCAGAAAAGCCCAGTAATTCAACATGTATCAAAGTACTTCCTAATTTACCAGGGGACAAAAAAGTAGATTTTTATGATTTGAATGCATTTTTTTCATTCTCAAAGAGTGCTGGAATATATATATGATTTTTAGCAACATTGTTTCTGCAATATTTTGTTATTCATCTAAAAATCTTATGTTTATGATATGTTTGAAAGTTTAACAATGATGCTGTCTTTGTGAATTTAATGGCCAACCCCACAGAAAATAAGTTTGCAGTCCTTTAAGAACAGATGTAGCTAGTGGCAATATCCTAATTCTCAGACTACAGGAAGTAGGAGAAAAAAGCCCAGAGGCCACATATTGTTTACATGCATATTGATCTTGAAGCATGATATGCAGGATAATTTTTGCGTGTACCATGGTGCAGGCAACGATACAAACAAAAATGTTAGAAAATACAGTCATGTTTTGGTAACCTTAAAAAGAAAGTTGGATTTTTCTCATCCCTTTTTTTGCCAGTGAGAAAAGAATTCTGTCCTTATTGTAGATCTTTTTCTTCTCCTTACTGTACAAACAGCAGACAATCTCATATTCAGTTTCCTGTGATTCATAGGAGTCATGTTATGGCATACACGGATGTTCAACACCAGGGTGGGCAGCAGCAATATTCATTGCCATCTCCTCTGGTTTGGTCACAGTCTGTACTAGACACTGGACTCAGCTGCAAAGAGCATGGCTGAAGTTGTTCCATGAACCAGTTGTTCTTTACCTTCTCCTGTGCTTAACTGTTCAGTTGATGCTTTCTGTCTCTGCTTTGCAACTGACTGTATCACTCCGTCTCCCTGTGGAGAACCAAGATCTGACAGGTTCCCTTTCACTAGATGGGTGCATCCTGTCCATCAGCTTCTGGGAAACCTTCTGAGCTTGAGCAATGTTTGCATTTTTTAGTAGCTCATCTAAATTGATCATAGTGAGTTTTGTTGGGTATGTCTTCATAAGTATGAACATATTGATCATAAATGAAAAAATGACAATCAAGTGTCATGGGTGAAATTTCAGTGAGGGGTGTGCTATTTATAGAGGGAAAAATCCCTTGGTTTTAATGATACATGTATTTTTTTAACATAGCAAAATACATTCCCCTTAAAAAATTTTTCTTTAATAAAGGGAACAAAAATGCAAATATAACATACAAAACCTGAAATGTTTAATTATGCTTCATTGCTTACTTTTTGTATAGACCATACATAATTCTGTCCTTAAGGGCCGGACAATACCCAAGATTTTTCAGAATAGTGAGAGCTGTAGGGTTCAAATGGTGATGACTTCCCAAAGTTTTTTTTGAATACTGCAGGTTTCTCCATGTTTAAATATTAATCACAGCCTTATCATTCAAGAAGTCCTTAGAAATGTTTGTTTTCACACTGGATTTTTATTTGCAATGGATTTTTCTGTGATATCAGATAGTTGGATTTGCAACATTGGTTATAATGTCGGTAAAAATAAATGTAGTTTATATTCAATGTATTATCTGTTTTTGCAAAGCATAAAATAGATCACTCCTGTGAATGATGATTAATTAATAAAATATTAGTATATTACTGCAATAATATTTTAATATTAATATAAATATTAGTGTTTTAATGTAAGATTATATTCAGAGTATATAAGATATGTCTAAAAGCAACAACACATACCTTAAATGTAAATTAAATCTAAACCTGTCTAGTTTTAAAAGATAATATAACTGACTATAAAAAATATTTGGATTTTGATATTTTGACTCTAAATGTAACATTAGTGTGAATAAACTTTGAAAATACTTGTAGTCGATAGCAACTTAACATGAGTGTAAATGTGATTTAAAATTATAATTAACAGTCATGATAATTTTCCTAGTATATTTATTCTACAGTACTTTTAACTATTTTTCAAATAATCTTATTGCCAATGAAGTTGATAAATTAAACCTTTAAATAAATGATTTGCTGTACTTCAGAAATCACGGACTTAGGTTAGCAAAGCTGGTAAATACTCCCTACTTCTATTATTGAGAGCCCTAACAGAAATAAAGATCACATAATGAGACTTTGGGATGCTTGTTCTCAAATTGGCAGTGGATGTGGGGACACTTCCTAAAATTGTCAGCTCAGAGTAGAGCTAAGGTGACCTGAATTTTGGAGAATGAACTGTTTTTTAACTGAATGATGAGTTACTTCACTAAGTACAGAGCATTTCACAGCTGTGAGAAGCAGGAGGGAAACTGGTGTGGGAACACTTGCTGTAGGATATTTTTGGCATTTTTGTTATTTATAGAAGGAGATAGAGATGCTTGTCAGTCAGAATGGTGTAGAAGCATCTGGAAGCTAGGATGACTAAGGATGTTTAATTAGGGATGAGAAGGAAAACATTGGTTCTGATGCTCAGTCAGGAATGCCTGCCTTGTTTGCTTCCTTTAATCATGGCTGACCATCATGCTTTCCTCCCTGCAATCACACTTCCCTACCAGCAGCTTACTCTGCATTACCAATTTACCAAGAAACTTCTTTTTTGTGAGATACTCAGAAAATATTTGTGCAGTGCCCAGCTGTAGGGGACGTACCAATATGTGGGGACGTTCCACACGTCATTAAATCGTGCTTCAATACTAAGTGTATTCTGTGGCATGTTGCAATGTGTAATACTTCAGTTATCAAAATTAAACCATGAGTCCAATATTTGAGAAGATTGACATATTTCTAGACAATTATAAAAGGTAGAATGGGTAAAGAGAGGAGCAGACTCCAGAAATTCTGCAGCTATTTGTCAAGCTGTATTACTTTGTATCTAGAACCACAAAAACAGCTTTGAAACATAGTAAATAAAATCTTCATATAAATAAAACCCCCGGGAAATTTGTCCCATTGTGTGAACAAATGGCAGATTATGATTACTAAGTGTTCTTAAAACAATTAAATTTTATATTGAAAAATAAAAGATCATCTTGAAACTAGTAAAGTCAGTTGCCAGTGTGGACAGCCAAGCAATGCTTAGATTCAATGCAAAAAATCAAAATTTGAGGAACTTTTTTGTATTATTTTAATAGCTTTGAATAGCAAAATTATTGTTCAGTCTTCATCTGAGACATGAACTCATCCTTTAGGAAAAAGAATCACATGTTTTAATTGCCAGGAGACATTAAGAATTTATATATAAATATATATACACGCGTTATGTATTTATTTTTTTAGGAAAAGGAGGATGACAAATCAGACACATCAAGCTCTCAGCAACAGAAAAGTCCACAAGGTCTGAGTGACACCGGGTATTCTTCTGATGGGATATCAAGTTCACTTGGTGAAATTCCAAGTCATATCCCCACTGATGAAAAAGATTTACTCAAAGAATCTAATAAAAAAGACACTATTTCACAAGAAAGTCCACCAAGCCCCTCAGATCTAGCTAAATTGGAAAGTACTGTGCTCTCAATTTTAGAAGCTCAGGCAAGTACTCTTTCTGATGAAAAATCTGCAAAAAGCAAAGAGCTTTCTGAACCATATGGTGAACAGACAAAGGATCAACTTAAAACAAAGCCTTTGCCCGTCACTCCAGAATCTTACAGTTCAGATGAGGAAGACTTAAAGGCTATCAAAGAAGGTGAAGGAACCATTGTAGAAGAGGGCAAAGGAACTGCTTCCTCACAGGCAGATTACAAGGAAGACCATGAAGGAGAGGACATACCAGCAAGAAGACAGCAACGTTATGATTCTGTGGAAGACAGCAGTGAGAGTGAAAACTCACCTGTCCCAAGGAGAAAAAGAAGAACTAGTGTTGGTTCTTCAAGCAGTGATGAGTACAAACGAGATGACAGTCAGGGATCAGGTGATGAGGAAGACTTCATTAGAAAACAGATTATAGAGATGAGTGCTGATGAAGATGCTTCAGGTTCTGAAGATGATGAATTCATTAGAAATCAACTCAAAGAGATCAGTGCAGCTGAAAGCCAAAAGAAAGAAGAAGTGAAAAGCAAAGCCAAAGGAACAGCTGGAAAACACAGAAGAATGGCACGGAAAAGTAGTGCAGGCTATGATGAGGATGCAGGAAGAAGACATTCATGGCACGATGATGATGATGAGACTTTTGATGAAAGCCCAGAGCCAAAATACAGGGAAAGTAAAAGTCAAGACGGTGAAGAACTTGCAATATCTGGAGGAGGAGGCCTTCGACGTTTCAAAACAATAGAATTAAATAGTACAATAACAACCAAATATTCTGAAGTATCTGAACAACAGAAAGGTATTTTATATTTTGATGAAGAGCCTGAGCTAGAGATGGAGAGTCTTACAGATTCACCAGAAGATAGATCTAGAGGAGAAGGATCTTCTAGTTTACATGCTTCTAGTTTCACACCAGGTACATCTCCTACTTCAGTGTCATCACTTGACGAAGACAGTGACAGCAGTCCTAGTCACAAAAAACTGGGAGGGGAGAGCAAACAACAGCGCAAAGCCAGGCATCGGACACATGGTCCTCTTCTTCCCACTATTGAAGATTCTTCAGAAGAAGAAGAACTACGGGAAGAGGAAGAGCTGCTAAAGGAACAAGAGAAACAACGTGAATTAGAACAGCAACAAAGAAAAAGTTCTAGCAAAAAATCTAAAAAGGATAAGGATGAACTAAGAGCCCAGAGAAGAAGGGAACGTCCAAAGACTCCACCAAGTAATCTTTCTCCCATTGAAGATGCATCTCCAACAGAAGAATTACGACAGGCTGCAGAAATGGAAGAGCTGCACAGATCTTCTTGTTCTGAATATTCACCCAGCATTGAGTCAGAACCTGAAGGTTTTGAAATCAGCCCAGAAAAAATAATAGAAGTGCAGAAAGTTTACAAATTGCCTACTGCTGTCTCTCTATACTCACCAACAGATGAACAACCAACTGGACTCCCAAAAGAAGAGAGTGGTCAAAAGACATTGAAAAGTGCCGAAGAGGTATATGAAGAGATGATGCATAAGTCCAAATCATTTCAAATTTCAAATGAAAATAATGAAGTATTTGAAAAAGAATCATTATATGGTGGAATGCTAATAGAGGATTATATTTATGAATCTTTAGTGGAGGATACTTACAATGGAACTATTGATACTAGTCTTGTCATGAGACAAGATGAGAGCAGTGAATATATACAACAGAGAGGAAAAGAGAAAAAAACAAGAGCTTCAGAACAGGTCTATGATGAACCACAGAAAATTAGTGATCTAGAGAAAGACTACTATAGTGTTGAGACTTTACATACTATTGTGCCTCAGGAAGATATTGTTTCTAGTTCTTACATTATCCCAGAAAGTCATGAAATAGTTGTATTAGACAGCACAGTAACTTCCACCATTGAGGAAAAGCATTTGTTAGATGCAGAAGCTGCTTATGAAGAGCTTATGAAAAGACAGAAAATGCAGCTAACCCCAGGGTCTAGTCCAACACAGCCAACTTCTGATTTCATTCCCACATCTGATACAAAGGTATCTGGTGGTGGAGAAATAGTCGATAGTACATCTTTAACATCAAGCACTACTTCAGCAATCTCAGATGTGTCACCTGTCAGTAGCACAGCACTGTCCATTCCAGATGTTAAAATAACACAGCATTTTACAGCAGAGGAAATTGAAGATGAATACTTAACAGATTATGCCAGAGAAATTCAAGAAATAATATCTCATGAAACATCAATATTGACATACTCTGAGACATCGGAAGGTGCTGCATCAGTTTTAGCTTCTGATACAGCTTCCTTAACATCATCTACATCTTCAGTTTGTACCACGGATAGTTCCTCACCTATAGATAGCACAACCACAGGTATTGTAGGTCCAGCAGAGGGTGTAAGTAAACCAGCTGATTCTGAAGGTGTCAGGGTAGTAACACAGGTTCCCTTAACATCTGCAAAAGAGTACTCTGAAATGAGCATGCCTTATGAATCTATTGCTGGAGCCACTAAAAAACCATCTATAGAATCAGATGTGGAGAGTGTGGAGCAAACTGCAGTTTGTTTGCCTGAAACTGTACCTTTAGTAGTGGCAACTACGGTTACAAAACCCAAGGAATATGCAGCTGATACCATTACCTTTGATACCTCCAAAGCAGAGAAGGAAACAGCTAGAAAAATTAAAAGTACAGTAGAGGCTGGCAGTGTCAAAATTCATCCTGAAGAGCCACACAAAGAATTGGGTATTGATATTGCAAGGATTGATTTGATTAATGCTGCATCTGAGCAACCACCTATATGTATAGCACCAGTACCAGTTACAGAGCCTGCATCAGAAACATCTTCTGTACTCACTCACAGTGTTGTAAGTAAGACCAGCATGGTCTCTGTGCCTTCCTCAGCTCCTG
Source organism: Coloeus monedula (assembly GCF_965178545.1). NCBI lineage: Eukaryota > Metazoa > Chordata > Aves > Passeriformes > Corvidae > Coloeus > Coloeus monedula. Next base: position 67,223,895 of record NC_138784.1, on the reverse strand, counting down.
CTGTTTCAGCCAAAGTATTCTCTCTTTTTAGAAGCTCTTCTTTGGATTCTCCTGCACATCCTTCTCCACCCCCACCTCCTCCTCCTCCTCCTCCACCTCCTCCACCACCATTACCACCTCCACCTATTTTACCCAAGCCAGCCATTTATCCCAAAAAGAAGTCACAGATTAAGACTCCAGCTGCAACAGCTCCCACAGTGATACCTCCAGTCACAACTGTTCCAACACTTGAGTCCACAGCTGTATTAAAGAATCATGGGGTACCTATCACAAAAACATACACCCCAATACCACCTCCTGTACCACCCAAACCATCCTCCATTCCAGCAGGGCTTGTTTTCAGTCACAGGCCCCCTGAAGTAACTAAACCTCCAATTGCTCCTAAACCAGCAGTTCCTCCGCTCCCAATAGCTGTCCATAAGCCAGCAGAAACACAACCCAAACCAGTAAGTTTGTCATTGACTTCAAGTATGACTCTGAATTTGGTCTCCACAGCTGAATACAAAATACCGTCTCCCACTTCCCCTTTGTCTCCACACTCTAACAAATCTTCACCAAGGTTGGCAAAACCCTCAAAGGAAACCTATGTTGTCATCACATTGCCCTCTGAGCCTGGAACTCCCACAGAAGCTATAACTAGTCAGGCTGTTACCAGCTGGCCTTTAGAAGCACCTTCTAAAGAACAGATTCCACAACCTATGCAACCAGTTTTTACTACATCCATGAAAACTATGGATATTCAAAGTATGGCAGGTCAGAGTATGTATATTTCAAGTGCACTGCAAGCTATTCCTGTGACAACACAATCAACTTTTGAAAAAATACCTATTTCAAAATCAGAAGTAGTAACAACAGACCTAACCAAGACCACAGTGTCTGTGGTTAAGGGTCCAGTGCCTGGTTGTGGTTTAGGTAGTGTTGCTATTACTATACCTCCAGAGCCACTCCATATTGTAGATCAACCCAGATACAGAGAGAATGGAAGATTCCATCCTTTGGGCGATGTCATAGATCTTCGCACTTTAACTAAGATGGACATTGAAATGAGAGACAGCTGCATGGATCTCTCTGCTGTTTCCATGGATGTAAGAAGGCAAATGCCAGCAATTGACACAGGTGGACGGCCAGTAAGTACTGTCCAGCCATCCATAATAAATCTTAGCACTGCATGTGTTGCCGATACTTCTCTACCTGTAGTCACTGAGACAGTAACTGTCATGACCTGCACTGCCACTGTGAGCTACGCCACCAGCACAGACAGCCTTGTTGATCTGGGACATGCAATGACAACGCCGCTTCAGCTAACAACATCAAAACATTTTGAGCCTGCATACAGAGTAACAGGCAGCCAGGCCTTCTCTGTGGGTAGAGATGAAGTGCCAATAAATTTATCCCTAGGTACTTCAACACAGGCAGTGACATGGGCTACTACAAAGCCTGTTACTGTACCACCTGTTGGTGTTACAAATGGTTGGACTGATCTCTCCACTTCTCAGGAGCCAGCAGAGAGTGGAGCAGTTGACCTTAGCACTACAAAATCCCACAGAACAGTAGTAACAATGGATGAAACTACTTCAGGTATCATAACAACAGTAATAGAAGATGATGAAAAGCCTGTAGATCTGACTGCAGGGAGAAGAGCTGTCTGCTGTGATATGGTTTATAAATTGCCATTTGGTAGGAGCTGTACAGCACAGCAGCCGTCTACTACACTTCCTGAAGATCGCTTTGGCTACAGAGATGACCATTATCAGTATGATCGTTCAGGGTCATATGGCTACCGAGGAATGGGAGGTATGAAACCATCTATGTCTGACACAAATTTATCAGAAGCTGGACTATTTGCATACAAAAGCAAGAATAGCTTTGATTATCGATTTGGGGCAACTGATACAGCAGTAGATCTTACTTCTGGAAGAGTAACTACAGGTCAGTATGACACAGCAGCAGATCTTTCTTTGAAATATAATTTTGATGTTCCTCACCTCATTTCAGGATAATTTTTTTAATTATTTTTCCCCTCCTTCTGTTGTTCTGCTTTCTTTTGGACAGTGTGACAAATTATTTCGGATTACACATGTTTCTCATTTCTTCATTTTACATATGTGTTTGCACAGAGGTGCCTGCATGTGCCTGCATGTTCAGAAATGCTGTTTCTTTCACATCCAGAGTAGATCACTAACCTGAAGATTTGCATGCAGTTTCCCCTTCCCATTTACTTCATCAAGATGGGATGACTTTCAGAATCCGCAAAGCAACATTCTTTTGTGGGACTGGACTGTAACTTTGCCCTGTAATTTCAGGTGAGGTTATGGATTACTCAAGCAAGACTACGGGTCCATATGCAGAGACTCGGCAGATTTCTGGCCTCGGGCTCAGTACACCGCAGTATTCCCAAGCAAGAATGGTGTCATCTGTGGGTTCGCAGTTTGGCGTTGGAAGTGTTTTAAGATCATCCAATGGTGTTGTTTATTCTTCAGTAGCAACTCCAATCCCATCCACATTTGCCATCACCACACAACCTGGTTCTATTTTCAGTACAAGTGTCAGAGATTTACCTACTCTCCAAACGATTGACTCAGTGCCCTCTTTATCAACTTTGCAACAGACTCAACCACTCCCAAGATCATACAGTTTCTTGACAACTGTGGCAGCTGAAAAAGATAATGCAATTACTGCCATTAGTATGGAGACAGGGTTGCCACCTCATACTATAGAAACTATTACCACTGAGCCAGCCAGCTTGATACCTGCTTTAACTACAGCATCCGAAGTTTATACAGATGTAATTGATGATGAGGTTGCCCTTCTCATTGCCCCTGAAGAAGGCAAACAGCAGCAGCTTGATTTGGAGCGGGAACTTCTTGAGCTTGAGAAAATTAAGCAGCAGCGCTTTGCGGAAGAGCTGGAATGGGAACGTCAGGAAATTCAAAGATTTAGGGAACAAGAAAAGTTTATGGTGCAAAAAAAGCTTGAGGAGTTGCAATCCATGAAACATCATCTCTTATTTCAGCAGGAGGAGGAACGACAAGCTCAGTTTATGATGAGACAAGAGACATTAGCCCAGCAGCAGTTGCAGCTTGAACAGTTCCAACAGCTTCAACAACAGCTCCACCAACAGTTAGAGGAGCAAAAACTTCGTCAAATATATCAGTATGGTTATGACCCTTCAGGAACTGGCTCGCCACAAACCACCACAGATCAAACACTCTTGGAAGGACAGTATGCAACCACAGAAAATGGCCAATTTTGGCCTACTGATGACACAACCACTACAGCTTCAGGAGTGCTGGGTATTGAAATTCCACAAAGCCAGGCGTGGTATACAGTTCAGTCTGATGGCATTACCCAATACATACCCAGGTCTGGTATCCTAAGCTCGGTTTCAGAAATGTCTCTTAAGGATATTGATGTTAGAGAGGAGAAGCAATTGAAAAAGAGAAGTTCTATGCCAAAATTACGTGGTCCTTATGAGGAGTTTGAGGAGACCCTGGAAGAAGAGCCCCGGTGCTTCAAAAAAATAGTGGACAGTGGAGTGCAAACTGATGATGAAGATGGAGCAGAAAGAGGTTACACAAACAGGAGACGGAGAACTAAGAAGAGTGTTGATACAAGTGTTCAGACAGATGATGAAGATCAAGATGAATGGGATCTTTCCAGCAGATCCAGAAGGAAGCCCCGTGTAGGGAAATACACTGAGAGCACCACTGAGGCAGACAAAGCTAAACCATTCTCCAAGGTATCTAGTATTGCAGTTCAGACAGTGGCAGAGATTTCGGTGCAAACAGAACCTGTAGGAACAATAAGAACACCTTCAATCAGGGCCCGATGGGATGCTAAGGTTGAAATCATAAAGCACATTTCAGCTCCAGAAAAGACATATAAAGGAGAAAGTCTGGGATGTCAAACAGAGACAGAGTCAGACACTCAAAGTCCCCAGTATCTGTCAGCTTCATCTCCTCAGAAAGATAAAAAACGTCCAACACCATTAGAGATAGGATACTCATCCCACCTTCGTCCAGACTCCACATTACAGGTAGTCCCTTCCCCTCCCAAATCTCCCAAAGTTCTCTATTCACCCATTTCACCCATTTCACCAAGCAAAGTGATAGAGTCAGCATTTGTACCTTATGAAAAACCCATGACTGATGACATCAGCCCTCAGAAGATGCTACATGCTGACATGGCCAAGGTTCCTCCATCAAGCCCAAAGGCAGCAAAGATGATGCAACGCTCTATGTCTGATCCTAAGCCCCTGAGTCCCACAGCAGAAGACAGTTCCAGAGCTCAGTTTCAGTACACTGAGGGTTTTATGGTAAGAAGTATTTGCTTGCTTTTTTTTTTTTTTTTTTTTTAATATGCAATTCTACAGCTCTTAGTACAGCATGAGGACAGACACACTCATTTCCAGTACCTTGTGTATGTAGTCTTTTTGCACACCTTACTGACAAGTCCAGAGGAATATCTGCTGTCTAAAGCAGTGGTTATCTCCTTCACTGCTTTGCCTGGAAACAGACAAGTCCGTATTACAGTCTTACTAATATTTGGGAAATAACAGAACAAGTCCATTTTCCGAATTTGGATGGCACTTTGTGTTTTATATGGCTATTCATTGGTAGTGTAGGTGTTACTGACAATTCTTCAGAAAACTGAAAGCATTTCCTTTCTAATCATACAACACCCAGCTCTTGTGGCACAGTCTGTAGTGCATTTACCTTGAAATGACTGCATGTGCCTTCTGAGAGACAGATAACACCAGATTTAAAATTGCCTTAGTTAGCTGTCCTTTTTGACCCTCATGAGGTTTCTTGGCCATGTGTGATTCTGTGGATAATCTCATGTCCCAGTGTGTACATCTTTTATCTTTCCCACACCAAAAGGTCTCATATCACAAATCCATTTTTAATTTGTTTGTTTTGGATAAGGAAGATTATCAGGAAGTTATACAAATTTTGAGGGCTGTTTATAATAGGGGTGAGAGGAGGCTGACATTAGGATCAAAATTTTCATTTCTGCAGTATTTCTTTTCCTTGAGAAATAAGATTTCATATTTGGGAATCAAAAAAAAGTACCTTTATAATATGATATGTTCTTGGCTGTCCTTTTATCTGAGACCATTACCTTCTGTCAGTTGATGTGTCAGTATCTTGTCAGAATTCTGGAAGAGTTGCCATTCAATTTTTTCAGCAATATTTGTCTTTTATGTTCAGTTATCTTTGAATATGAGTGATTTTATGAGTGAATATGAGTGAGGATAAAGAGGGTTTGTTCTCTCTGTTTGATAATTTTTGGTGGCCTTCAAATGCAGAATTATCTGGTTGTACCCTCCAAGGCTCCCACTGTAAATAGTTCCTGCAGCTTCACATAATTGTGCAGCATTAAATTCTTTCCATGCTGTTATTGCTTGGAAAACAGTACTTGGAAGTTTGAAGGGAAAGCTGTAGTTATGGCATTGGCACTGCATATAAATATCATTCACTAATGCAGGATAAGCACAGTGGGGGAAACTAGCACAAGCACTAAAGTTTCATGTAAAGGATTTGGAACCACATCTTCAAGAACGTTGCTCTTGGATTGTAAGAAACAGTTTTACTATACTTGTAAAAGTATAGTAAAACTATTTCTAAGAACAAATGATTCAGTTCACTTATTTTACAGATACATATATATATATATGATATAAATTGTATCCTATGATGGATGATAAATTCTATAAAGAGCTCATTGTTTAAAGGCCTTTACAGTAGAGTTTGAACACATACATTATTCTTTAATGAGACATGAGAACAAAGAGCTTGTACACCATTGTTTGGTTTTTTTACCAACATTTTCTTTATGGTTTTGCCTTGAACCCAAACGGCAGTGAGCTATGTGGTTTTCACTAGTGTGCAGCCATCAGGCAGCAAATAGCCCATGTCTCAAAGTAGTTACAGTCTAAATAAATGAGGGGGACATTTTTGTGGAAGGTAGGGTGCAAGTAGACAGATGCAAGGAGGTTAAAAGTCTTCCATGAATACAAAGTTGACTGCACTAACTTGGCCATGCAGCAGAAAGTGAGGAAGCTGCTCTGTAAACTTCCCCTAACCATCATGGCTGACTTCAGCTTTGATGCTATGTTAAACATTAAGCTTTTTATACTCTCTGATAGAGTTTTGATAATTATATGTCTGAGGTTAAGTTAGTTTATGCTGAGATCAGGTACTTGAAGTTTAAAGGAAGAAAGTCATATGGCCATTAAAAGAAAAAATATTTATGGTGATCCTTGCAGAATGTAATTGATTGACCTCATCAGCATCTGGAAAAGGGGCATAAATTGCTTTTGCAGTTTCTATATCAGTTTCAGTTCTCAATTGCTCAGTCCGGTTATGTTATGAAGGAGAGTTCTACAGCACAAGATCTAAATTATCTGGGTTCCACAAGACTTGCAGTGTTCCTTCCAGGATGTCCATTTTTTTGTACCATGGGTTTAGAGCTGTATCATTTTGAAGCACAGGAAAGACTGGACAGTGATTTCTTTCGTACATTTTATCACATTCAAAAGTTCTCTGAAAGCATACACACAGTGTCATTGTTGGCAAAGTGTAAACCTTTTTGACATTTTTTCAACTGTACACCTTTGTTGTTAGACCCACATGGTGTTATTATACTTAAGTTTAAATACAGGATCACATTTGGATTATCCTAAATGTGAAAGTAAGATGCTACCTTAACTTGGAAATATTTTTGGCACTGGACTGTTTTTTATTCATTCTGTATATGTACAGTGCCCACAACTGCTTTATTAATTCTCTCTGTACACTTTTGTGCCTCCTGACTGGAGAATTCCTAATTTCCTAGTTATAAAAATTGAAAGGTAGAAGGGGCCTGTTAAGCCATTCAAAAGAGTGAAGTTCAGTACAGAAAAAATTGCAAAACAGCTCACTTTGGAGAAGAGAATTTACTAGAGCTGAACATAAAAGAATAAAATGGAAATGAAAGATTGATCTTTCACTACCTTAAGGAAATGGAATGTGTATATGAATACTTTTTGCATGGATGAATATCCCATCACTTTTTAAATAGTTCATGAATCAGGATTATGTCTTTGTCTGCATTCATAAACACTGCAGGTGAAAAGGGTGTTCATGTGTTCATGTATATGATTCACAGGCTTTTTTTTCATGACAATTGAGCAAAAAAAGTTGATCCTTAGGCAGTTGGTGGGACTAAAAGAGTAAGAATAAAATTGATCTCTTTCTAAGATTTTCAGTTAAATGATATGTTGTCGTTTAGACAGTATCCTTTCATTATTCATGCATTTCTTCCAATGGAAAATGGGCTTTTTACAACATTTCAGGGAAAGATATTATGGACACTATGACTAAGATGATTAAATTATCTCTCTATGTCTTTGAACTGTTGCTTTAAATACAATTTTCTTCTTTAATGCAGCTTGTAAAGGAAATTAGTGTAATGTTTTATCTAATCTAGTGTAAGTGAAAGGCTGAAAAGTAACCTGGTAGCTAATCACATAATAAAAAATCCAGATAACATTGCTTTCAGTGATGACACATTTAATTTTCAGACAACAAGCTACGTGGTTACATTACATTTTCACTTTCTTGTCTGTCATAGTCATTGTCTCTATGTGAACACTGGAATGAACATAAATGGTGGCTTCCTGTTCCAAACAAAAATTATTACTGGCCACTATGTCCGCTTTTGTAGTTCTTATGTGCTGTCCATTTCTGTGATACATATTAGTAATCAAGTGTAGCTGAGCCAAGAAAAAATTAGGAATTGTAGCCTGTCAGAACCAAAAAAAGTTGTGAAAGCCACCCATTGGAATTGACATTTTGCAAAGATATCCAGTTTTTCTGTTTTGTGAGCTTTGTGCCTCTTGAGCTCCCTGTGGCAGTGAGCTCCCCAGCTCTGATACTATTAGACTGTCCAGAAGTCCCACATGGTAGGGTTCAATGGAGTGAACAGCCCTAGGAATGGTCTCCATGAGAGCACCAGGAACTGTCAGTAAAGTCTGGAAGTGAAGATTGAAGTTCATCCATTCAGCAGCAACAAAAAAATTGTGAGCACCTGTCTAATGTAATAAAGAAATGGCTTTACACCAGTGTGCCACAGAATCAAGTCACATGCCAGTCACAGTCATCTTTGGCACTTGTACAGATTGCATATATGTAATCAAAGATTTTTTCACCTTTGGATGCAAAATGCCTGTTCAGCTAAACTGAGGCAAGTTGCAGAAGATTTTGCACATGACCTGTCGCACGCATAAAACATCTACAGCTAAGCAGTGCATAGACTCAGCATAAGTGTTTGTATTCGTGAAACTAATGCAAAGACACATCTGTCAACAGCCTGTCAGCTTTAGGGTAGAAACTGTACATTTAAGCTTTAACACTTAGAGTAAATCCTATCAATATGTTTATTAAGAGAGACTTTTCTTGACATTTTTATCTGATGTGATTTACCATGCTTGTAAGGCAAAAATAAATCAAATCTTCATAATATGGTTAAAAAAAAAAAAGTAATTATTTCAAGCAAAATCCCCCTGAAACGTGTCTTTATTTAGGTAAGAAATGCAAGATTTCTTCTATTTCTATATTAAGAGCAGAAGTATACTGATTTTAAGAGTGGAATTTCTTGGCTTTGTTAACACATTGATGTGTATCTTCTGTGATATTCTGAAATTTTCAACTTTAAAACTGGAATGTTAAGACTTTATGATTTCACAGAATCATAGAATGGTGTGAGTTGGAAGGGACTTTAAAGTTCATCTAGTTTCAACTTCTCCTGCCGCAGGCAGGGACACCTTTCACTTCACCAGGGTGCTCCAATGCCCATCCCACTTGTCCTTAAATGTTTCTAGTGAGATGGGGCATCCACAGCTGACCTTTGCAGACCTGCTCTACATGTGAGCACTGAAAAGGGAAAACAAGGTAGTTGTTCCCAGTAGAATTAAAACCTTGAATCTCTCATATCCATGATGTTTTGTTTGTTTATTCAGGACTAAGCTGATCACCAGACTTGTAGTTCAGGAAGGAATGTTCTCCCTGGAGAATGAATAGAGAGAAAAAGGCAGGGATAATCCAGCTGTTTGAAGGTGGATATTTCTGTTTGCTCACATTCCTCAGGAGCAGGGAGTAGGTTCATTTCTTAATATCATGGCAGAATGTCAGGTAACATAACTCTTCTAGTGTTGGAGCACAAGGCATAGGTGTTTCCCTTGGTTTCTTGTTATCTGAGCGTAATTCCAGGTAAAAGGAGTTGGTACTTTGTTACAGTTTTTATAGTTGCTGTAAAACATTCTGAAGTGATTTTTGGTCTGAGACATAGGTGGTCTTGTGGTTGTGCTGCAAAAGGCTTAATTCAGTGCCTTTAATTTTCCATTTTAGTTCTATGATTCAGCTCAGAAAAAGGGAATAACATTTTGATTTCTGTAAAAACTGTATTTCTGTATAAAGGAAGAATTACCTTTTGCAGAAACAGCTGCTATTTGTGTTTCAATACAGCTGGGTGTTGAGGGAGGAGTCATCTAAATTTAAAGTGCAAAGTTTCTTTAACTTTGCTTTGAAGTGACATCGCTGGACTGTGGTTTAATGAAAGTTCTCCAGACACTGGTGGCAACTGGATCTTCATTTTAAACGTGCATAAACCAGTCCTAAAGAGTGACCTGGGAGAAATCTCATTTGCATAATTCATAACGCTTTCATGCAATTTGTGAACTGCACATGCAGGTCTGTCTGACAGGGTGTTAATACACTTAGCAACAGGCTAAGTCACCAGGCCTGAATAATGTTGGTTCATTGCTTATGAACAGGAAGTCTTATCTTGAGACTGAATTCAGGCCAGAAATCCAGAGAAGGTGTAGTAGTTCCCCTGAATTTCCTTTTGTGCTTGAATTTTGTCACGTGCTTTTTTAGTGTGCTTCAAACAAATTCTCTGGGAACTGAGTTAAAAAGACAATCTTGCTCACATCTGGAAACAGTTCTCAACAATCCTATCCCTGTATAAATATTAAAATAGTACTTATTTATCTTTTCCTTTAACCATGTGGCTGTACCTAGATTTAAGATTATTTCTTCCACTAGAGGTCTGAATTTTTTACAATTTAGAGTCCTATTAACACTTCAAGCTACTGCTGCCGGTGAAGTATTTGAAATCCTTTGGAGTAACATTTATGTGACTCAAATGAGGCATCTTTTTCCGTCTGTCAGGTCTTCCAAAGAGACAGGATATCCCACATCTGGGCAACATGTCATATAAACATTACTTTCTAAAGCACATTTAACTATGTCAGTCTTTTCTGACTGATACTTTTGTGTTAGTTGGTTTCACACCTTCTCTATTCAACTAAGGGACATTCATGCATAATAGGAAATTATTGTTGTGTTCACTCTTTTTCCTTAACAATGTTTTATAAAGTTTGAGATTTATGGCAAAGTTGACAAAGAGCCTTGGTTTTATGTCACTTGGGCCTTTTCCTACCTGCTGTCGGCTTATCCATCCTCCTCTTAAGCCAGCTCTTACACAGACATTAAGAAAACCGTCCCTGGCTGCGAATCCAATCCCTCAGTCTTTTATCTTCCATAAAGACAAAGAAAAATGGAGGTACAGTAAGATCTTTATATTCATTTCTGGTTGACTTGGTTTTCATGGTTATCCATTTTAAGAATACTTGGAGTATTTGGTGTGGAAAGAGGTAAATAATCACGTTCCTTGTTTTAAAGTAATAAATACAGTGTATAAATTTATACAGTGGAAACAAGCAGGCACAGAAGAAAGAGGGGCACATAACCATGAGCAAATTTTGGCCTACTTCAGCTTTGTTTTACTTCAGATCTTCACCTCCTCTCAAGCCACAGATTACTGTACTTAGAGTGAATAGGAGGGTAGAAGTTCTACCAGTGTAATTGACTGAAATCAAAGGAGGATTTTCTTTCACATTTTCTGATGATAATTCTGGCTTCCTGCATTTTATTCTGTCTACAGTTTTATGAGCATCTTTGACTGAAGCTCTGAAAGTTATACTGAGAAAATGAATGTACATTCTCCAAAAGGAGCAGAAGAACAATGTCTATAAAATCTTTGTTAGAAAGAAACTGCTGTCTGTGCTTTTTTAGCAAGTTGTTTGGTTTAGTAAAAGCTGAACAATAGATCAAATTAGCTGATGTAAACTATCTGCAAGTATATTGTGTTGTTGTCCAAAAGGAGCCAGTCATGGTTTGGTCTGGTTTTCCCTACTGGGATTTGAGCCTGTTTGAGATACACTTAGGACAGAGCTTCCTACTGAGTTTTCTTCAGAAGGCGGCTAATTTGTTTATAATAATTATCCCTGATTTATTTCTAGCATATGAGGTACTAAAAATTTCAAAACTCTACATTATTCCCTTGGGAAAAATATGAAAAATATTTGCAGAGCTAGATATACCACATATAATCACCCCAAAAATTAAAAATAATGAAAGGATAACATGAAGATAACCCAGTAATCTTTGAGCTAGATGTATGTGTGTTTGTAATACTCATCACAGCATAATTAGCTTCGTAAATTGTATACCAGAGCTCTGATGGTTTCCTTCTAATCTCTAAAAATACTGGCTAGACCAGATTCTCTTGTGCTGTCAGTGTTTCAAAATGCAGTGTGCTCTAATAGCCTATAACAGGTTGTTTATTTGTTTGCTTGTTTTTAAATTAGTAAGGCTTGCCTATGTTAGAACTTACTTTACTTTGGTTCTGATCATCAAAATCCTTCTAATTAGGCATTGCTTTTCTGAGACAGTGATTTCATATTAAAAATAATTTGTTAAGATAGACATATGATTTTGCATATTATTGCTGCAAGATAAAATTTTATTATGAAATATTAAGAAAAATAGTCCCCTTCTACTTCTTTACATTATTACTCCAACACAACATTATTGCTAAGCTAATTTTTTTCAATGGGGATTTTTAAATGGAAGTTTTCTCTGCATCTGCCAGCTGGAAGTGAATGTCTTAGGTCAAAATGGTCCCTGTTAAATGGGAAAGCTGTTTTAAGTGGACCAAACAAGGGCTTGTCCTAGGTTTACACTTCAATAATTCAATTGCAATTTAAATTATGAAGAAATGCCTCATATAGAATTTTTAGATTGATATAGGAAACACAATTACTTTGGAAAGCAGAGTTGCAGTTCAGAGCAATGTTTCAAAATTTCAATAATGATACAGACACTACAGGTACAGAGGAGAAAAAGCAAACCAAAACCAAACCAGGAATATTGCTGATTAGGCAATAGCAGTAGTGAAAATATTCCAGTGTAGTAGCAAAAGTTCATATCTAATATGACTTAAAAATATCTTGCATGAAAGGTAGTGGTGTTCTTGGGGAATACTGACAACAGGTGCCTGTGTAGGATACGTGTTGCAGTTGTTTACCCTGCTCAGTGGTGGGTGAGACTTCAGCTTTAACACTAAATGCAGTTTAGCTCAGCACCATTGAAGAGTTAGACAATGAGATGTTTCAAAGTTGAGCAAAAGAGAAAGGGTAAAAAATGTAGACAATATTGGTTAGAAGGCCGAAGGATCTGGGTGTGTTGATCTGGAAAGAAGTCCAAAACTGGACAAGAGTCTTTCGCTGTGTTAAACATTATTTTAAAAAGGACAAATATTAACCACTCTTCACATCCAGTGGAGGCACAGGATGGACTGTCTCAATCTGTGGCCTTGGATATTTAGCAGATATGAACTTTGTAACTGCAATAGCACAGATGCCTTAGAATTGATATATTTTAATGAACCTGTGTTACGTCTGAATATGTGGAATAACATAAAGGGATAGATAGGCTGTATGACTGATTTCCTTTCCAAGCCAAGAATATCTTGACACTATGAGTAATAGAAGTATGTTTAAAAATTGAATTCTAAAATTAGACACAACTTTCTTTAGTATTCATGGCTTTTTTTACACAGTATCATGAACATCTTTGGTGTTAATTTGTATTGATACAGCATTTGCCCCAGACCACTCAGATATATATGGCCCTTTCTATAATATGAGTGACTGCAGTGATGCAGTCTTCATTTAAAAGATAGGAAGCTGAGATAGGCATAATCAAATACCCTAAATGTCCCGTCTTGTTCCTTCCATCCGTCAGCTGAAGTGGCATTTAGTCACTATTTTACTCTCCTCTTTCCATTTCTCTTCAGAAGCCTGGAAGTCTCTTGCCTTCCTTGACTGACACAAGAACATAGTCTACCTAGCTGAGGTATGAGGGATTGGAAATAACAGGTTTAACATTAGGTATTGGTGGTGAAAAATCCCAACTTATCTGGTCACTGTATATTCCTGTTATAATCTGCAGGCAGAAGTATTCCAAGGAAACAGTAGTTAATCCACTTATTTTATAGTTTTAGTTTAGAATATGATTACTTTCTCAAATTACTACAGTAAGGTTCTAGATGACTGAAACTGATTTTGGTCCCATGGTCACTCAAAAAGCCTGTCTACTGAGTCTTCTGTGTTCTTATTTCCTATTTTTTTCTCTCAAAACAGTGGATTTTTAAATTATGTACTAGTTTCCTTTTATCAATTCTGCACAGCAAAAGTTAGGATTCAGTTAAAGTTAGGCTTATAAATTGTTTTCTAGGTACCAAAAGAAAAATAATTAAAAAATTATTAATTTAAAACAACTTTCATTTAATTCACTGAAACATCATTATAAAAAAGTCTTTCCACTATTTACTGGTCTCTCCAGCATGCTTTTAAGATGAATGGCTGCTGACAGATGGGCATCATAGTGCAGGCAAACTTCTTATTTATGGGACAAGGTTGGCTCTGCTGACACCAATTCAGACTTTCAGAAGTTATCCTGTCAACAGTTCTCAAATCTCCCTATTTTAGAGGAGGAAGTTTTTCATTTGTGCTTATCCTCCCAGTTCAGTTTCTCCAAATAATTTCCAATTTTGTTACCAAGAAGGAGCCAAACTCTGGTAAAAAAAAGTGATTCACCTAATGCAAAATTCAGCTCAAGGAGTGGAATCCATAATGGCATGGTAAGTGCTAGCAGTCTATGCATTTAGCAGTCCATGCATTTAGAATGAAGATATGAGAGAGGAATTAACAGTGCTGTGCTGCCTAATTCAACTCTTTAAAACTCCAATTACAGGGGTAAGTCTATCACAAGATATGACTTAGACATCTCTGTGAAATTTTGATGCAGACACCGAAATTTCTCCCTTGGTGTGAGACTGCAGAGGAAGCCTGCCTTTTGGCTCTCCTTCAGAACTTCTTGCATTTTGTACATCGTGAGTTCGGGTCTCAGTTCAATTTCTGTTCACATTCTCCATCTGTCCATATCTTCCCTCTAATCTCCTTGCTAAGCCCTGCTTCTGTTTCCCAGCTGGTCTTTCTCTGACACTCTCTCTCATCCAATCTAACTGGTTCCTATCAAAATACAACTTTGATTATCTCACCTTACTCACTTTGCAAGCTGTTTGCTGATGCCAAATCCAGCTGAAGCATCAAGTGTGCTGGTGCTCTTACACTGCCTGGCAAGCCTTTTCCCTGGGGCATTATGGCCAAGCAGGCTAAGTGGGCCAGCCATTGACTGAGAGTGAAGGCAGAGTTTGAAATTTAATAACTGTTATGGAAGAAGGTCTGAAGGAGGATTATATGCTGAGGATTTCTTTAGTGTGTGTGTGGGATGAAAAGTTTAACAGATTTGATTTCTCTAAATCTGGATAACTCCTTGATTTAGTCAGCAGTTGCCAGAGGTGAAAAGATAATCAGGAAGGCTGATGGATGGAGTGAAACAGAATGAGAGTTATTGTTCTGGTTTGGCCAAATTTAGAAATATATCCTCTGAGAGAAGGAACAACCACCCCTCCCCCACCAGGTTCGGGAAAAATAAATTTTCCTCGAAGGAAAGTGAAGAAGATAAAACTATTTATTTAACAAACACACAGGAAAAGGAAAATAATGCTAAATAATAAAACCTCTCGCTGTGGAGAAAACCTGGGAAAGTGTTCGAGTCCTCCCTTTGGTCTCCTTGGAGCTGGGGCTTGGCCCAGGGCCAGGCCTTCTGTGCTCGGTGGAAAGTCCTCCTGATGTGCTCTGATATTGAAGCAGTCCAGTGGAAAAGGGAGAAAATCCGAAATTCCAGGGAAGGAAAAACAAAATTCAACTCTCAGTCTCTCTCAGGAGATAAAAAGAAACTGAACAACTGGCCAAAAGCTGAATGGGAAGCAGCAAGCCAGGTGCTTCCTCACTTCCCTGCCACAGCTGGGAAAAAAGTCTCTATCTCTATGTGACCTTGAACAAGCTGCAAACTGCTTTGAGAAAGTTTTGCTCAGTTTTTCCTTCCCCCTCTCAGGCTCAGTTTAGAGGCATAGAAAGGCACAAGAATTAATTTCTGGGCATAGGGCAGCAATATGGGATACACATCATAAGGTCACCCCAAGACAGTTATCCACCTAAAATTTAAGTTTAGTGTGGTGAAGATTGTTTCAAGACTGAGTGTTTAATTTCAACTGCTGTAGAGCATTATTAAAACACAGTGACATAAGACTCAGGAAGTCATAAGGTAGTTTGGAAGTAATAATTACTTCATTATTTTCTGGAACAAGTTTTCTGTACCCTCCTTCATAGTTGTATTTTTGCAGTATATATATGATGTAAGAGGGCAACAGTGAAATAAAATTAGGGTCCTTGTCTGAGCTGATGTTAGAAGCAATGACTCTTTTTTTCCAAAATTTTACTGTCTGGATTAATCACATCATATTGATGCTCCTTTCATGATTCCTAAGTTATAAACAACAACAGAAATATCATGGTCTTCTAGGAAGAATCAGTGATTAATAATTAATTCTTCTTCTAGGAAAAATGGAATCAGTGAGTTAGTCCTTTGCCCATTTGATAAGGCACACTGTAGTATAAAGAATTTTATTGTAATGCCTTCAGATATTTCTTTAGGCAGTAAAAACAATTCTTGTGACAGTGGTAATATTGGCTGCTCTGAGTCCTTATGTTCTTACAGCCTGTTTGAGCATTTCTTGTCTGAGGAATGATAACCTAGGTAGAAGAACAGACTTTCATCTCTTTTCTTCCTGTTTCTTCATCATTTTGCCCAAAAACTCACCAAGAAAAACAAGAAGTTTTGACAATGTTAGAGAAGTAGCATTTTTACCATAGGTATACACGCACCCACACACACGCATACTACATACGTATATTTAAAAAGGCAAATGGCTCTGGAGGGTATTTTGCACACATGACTAATAGTATTTTTTTACCTCAGAGACTCTGCAGTTATGGAACATCAAAGCTTTTATTTAATTAAAATAAATACTGAGGTCCCTACTCTTTTACTCCTTACACAGCATCTTGGCACTATATCCATCATGATGCTGGTGCCTGTATAATATTTTGAAAACAATTGCCTATCTAAACTCCTCAGTCATCACAGATCACCAAAAAATCAGGTTGGACAGGTACTGTGGAGGTCATGCAGTTCCACTTTAACCTCAAAGCTAGGCTAATTTCTAAGTTAGATCCGATGTCTAGAGAACTTGCCAAGTTGAATTTTGAAAATCTCCAGGGATAGAGATTTTACTGTCCCTCTGTGCATTCTTTTCTGAGAATTCACTGCTCTCATGTCAAAGAGTGCTCCACTTCCCTTGTGCAACTTGTGACTTTTGTCCTTCTTCGTTAGAAGAGTCTGACTGTCTTTTCAGTACTGCTTCATTTGAGAGTTGAAAACAGCAATTAGGTGTTTTTTCCAAGCTCGGTTCCCTTAACCTCTCTTCTTTGAACAGACACTCTCCCTCAAGCCTGACCATCTTACTGGGCCTACACTGGGATCTCTGAATGACGTTTTTAATGCTTTGCATGGATATAAAACAGGGTGGGAAGAGTTGGGAGACTCTCCCATCTGATTCCTTCTCTTCCAGTTAGCATTGTTGTTCTCATTAGCTCGAGAGCAGACACACTCAAACTGCTCTGCTGCTTTACTTCAGAAGCAAATTACATTTCCTCAAGCACTTCCTATGCAGCTTTATAAGGAAATACACAGTACAGTTCAGGAAACACTAGTCTATGCCCGCCATTAAGCTCTCAAACCCCATAATTAGGTTAGAGAATTTGAGAAATTGGTGGGTTTGATGTTTTGGGTTGTTGGGTTTTTTTTCCAATAGAATCTCCTCCATTTTTTCTAGATTTTTTTTTTATACACTTAAGTTTTAAGAAATCTTCATTTCCTAATAAAAACTAGTATTTTTTTGGGTGCATGTAATTAATAGGCGATATATAAATTCTGTTCTTGATTTGTATAATACTCTTTCCTTAAAGATTTTGTGTTGGAGATCTGTGTCTCCAGAAACGTTTTCTTCTGACATCCTCACCAGCTAAAATGCATTAGTCACTTCTGCCTTTTTCAGTGTTTGGGAGCACATCTCTGATAAATCACACTTGCACCCAACAGTTTTGCTTTCAACCCATAAATAGTGCCATTTCTTATCTGTAAACGGATGTATCATCATACTGTGCCTCAGGCTGCTATAGGTCCCAGTGAACATCAGACTATTTGAGACTTCAGAGCAATAATTTGACTTTCTGTTAACATCTCTGGACCCAAAAAATACTGGATGACATGACTGCCAAGCCTGATAATTTGTGAAGAAAAGATGTCACTAATATATTCAGTAGCCATTAGTTTTGGATGGTGTAGACTAATTTTTCAGCTCTTGCTCTTCCACTTGTCTAGAATGTGCATTTGGATGATTACAGACATTTCAGGGTTTCATTAATTTTCTTTTCTTTTTAAACTCCAAGTTTGCTAGAAATTTTAAAACCATTAATAAAACACATAAAAACAGTGGAGAACGGAACCAACCCAGATCTGTGATTATCCTGTGAACATCTTTTACTGATAATTTCCTGTGTTTCTGTAGTAAGAAACATTACATTGCAGGTTTAGGGTAATTGGTATAGTCCATGTGCATATACTCAAGTAGAGCTACTTTTTACCTGGATTATTTTTGACCTATGGGATCAATGGACAAAGAATGGTTTGGAACAAGAATAATAGGGGATCTGAAAGTGAGGGGGAAGAAAAGAGCCTTTTTCCTTTTGTATATGCAGTGAACATATATCCTAGATTCCAGGCCAACCATAAGAATTTTCATTTTTATTTCGTGTCTTGAAATATTTCTGTTGCATTAAATTGTTTCTCCCCCCTTTTTTTTTTTTCATATGTAGGTTTAGAAACTGCAAATGGCACATCTTTCACATTAACTTCGGATTTTTTGCTGCCTTCTCTGTATTTTTTGCTTCATTAGTGTTTAAAAGTAGTCTTTGCCGACTTTCTATCTTCCTGCCCTGCTTGTCACAATAAGCAGAAATGAGAAGAGGAAGGTCATGATTCTAAAATAGTATAATTGCTATTAAAATAGTAGGAAGAAAATTCATTAAAGGTTACTGCTTTCTTCTTTCTCAGCTCTACACAGTTGGATTAAATATCACATTGCATACAAGGTTGTCATCTGATGCAATTTATCCAGGAGTGGGATACTTCCTCCTCTGAAAATGAATGTAGATTTCAGTGCTAGTAATATAAATTATATTTCATAATTAGTAAAATAATCAAATATAAATACTATCTCCACGTGTGCTTAAAAAGAGGAGATAGAGGATGTTCTAAAAATCAGGACTTTCAATTCTATTCAGTTGAGCTAATCAAGATGGAGCTGAGTGCCTTGTCTGGATTTCTTTGGTGAAGAGATGGAGTTGATGTCCAATCTGGTTTTAAATACAAATGATGAAGCATTTGCCATTTCTGTTTCCCAGCTCCATGGATTAAATCTGGTGCAGTATCCACAGAAAGTAGAATACATGTAAAAGTAAAAAAACAAACAAAAAGTAAACTCTGAAAAAATGGTTTCATATCTTTTAAAATACTTTTGTTTGGGAAAAAAAAAAAAAAAAGACAAGCAATCTGTTTCACTTTGTTTAATGGATAACACAGTGGAAGCTGTTCTTCTTCCATGAGAAGATGCTCTGTGTTGTATCAGTATAGCAGATTTATTCATGTGTTTTTTAAGTGTTAATGCTTACTTTAAAAAGTTGGCTTTTTGAAGGTTAGGGGTGGGTTGGGAGGAAAGGTTAGTTTGGTTTTGTTTAATTTGTGTCACTTGGAAATGTATTTGTATCAAAGTGGAAATGCCATTTTTATATGAGAATAAGAATAGGAGGAATATGGAGTTTTGTGTGGTCTGGCTAGTACATGTTCTTGCTGTAGAAAAGTGTAATGGAAAATCCGGACATACTGTGAGTAGTTTTCACACCTCGTAAGTTTAGCCATCTGTGGCAGATGATCTACTCTGTGTGTTTGTTGTCAGGTTCAGCTACATTTCTTTAAAAGGTGTGAGGATTACGCCTGCCCTGGGATCAACTGAATGTATTTTAGAGGGAATTCTTATGCTTCAGAAAATGAGGGGTGGAGGCAGAGAGGAAAGAACTTTCAGGCAGAAGGAAGTTTAAGGGAGACACTGAGAAACTGCAGAGAAGAGAGAGAAATATACTTGCAACCTGAACTGAAGGAGAAATTAACTTGTCCAGCTGAGACAGAGGGGGTTATGCAGAGTTTACTGCAAGACCTGAAAGCTGGTGAGTTGTTGGAATGGAATGAAGCCTGAAAGACAAGTATCAGCAACCAAGGGGAGTTTCCAAAACTTCCTTTTGTTTCGTTTCTACTCTATTCTATTCTATTCTATTCTATTCTATTCTATTCTATTCTAACAGTGTGTAATATTGGAACCATGGTATATAGTACCAGAGCTGGATAAGAAATATGCTTTCCTACAGCTGAATGTGTTCCATTGGTAATTTTAAGGCACTTCTGGAAAGAGGGGGAGGAATTTGATGCAGACCATTCTGCAGGTGCACAGCAGTATGGATGAATCCAGGGCTGAGCAGAAAAGACAAAAAGAAGGCTTAGATGTGATGGATATGGAAAGGCCTGAATTAGGCATGTGGGCACTTGGTGAGTTTGTCTGATCTGTGCCTTACAGCAGCAGCTACATGGCCATTGTTCCCCAGCACGAACCACATTTTAGAGAAAGTGGTTAATCAGGGCACTGCTCAGTCTACCACCTTTAATCTTAGACTAGGCAAGTAAAGCATCATGAGTGCAGAATAAAGTCAATATTGCCTGAAGAATCAAACTGAGCCAAACCCAGAACTTTTGATTGCTGAGGAGAGGTGTAATTTCTGAAGAATTGAAGAGGTGGTGGTGAGACTCCTGAAAAAAAGAAAAGGATTAAAACTCTGCTTCAAGCAGATATTTCATGAGGAGCCAAAAGCAGGAATTGAAATTTCTCTAGTTGTGGTGAGTGGGAATGACCTCCTGTCTTGAGACATTTACAGGTGACATCTGTGTTACATGTGGCTGTTTCCACAGTTGGCAAGAGAAGCAGGTGTGACTATGGAATGAGCTGAAGAAAAATTGCACTTTCTTTCAGTTCAGTAGTCTGGAGGACTAGCTCAGATTAACTCTGCACATGGTGCCTGTGCTTGGGCAGATGAATCCTAACTCTTGTGAACAAACAAGGGCTGTGGCACAGCATGTGGTGTCTCATCAGCTACCATGCTTTGGAGGAAGTCTGTAGTGAAGGAGAGGCAGAAAAAGCCAAGATTTTCTCACACCATTTTTGTTTGGGATTTTTCCCCTGTAAAACAAGATTGATATTTCCTTTCTTTCAGAGATAAAGGGGGATTTGGTGTTGATTGTTTCAGGATTTTTTAGCTGGGTTTTTTGTTGTTTTTTTGTTGTTGTTGTTGTTTTGGTTTGGTTTTTTTTTAAATTGTAGCTGAAAGTTTGCGAAGTAGCCTCATATCTGTTGAAAACAGATGGTGCTAATTCAGCATATGCATGTCATATTGATAAGTATAAACTGTTCTGAATTTTTCTCACGAGTATTTTCTGGCCATGATTCTCAGTTGGATTGCAAAGGAAAAAAAAATTAAAGTATATTCTCATCTACTGTGAAAATGTGCTTTATAATCCAGTAAAATTTTCAACAGATGAGATCTGAGTTTCAAATAAAATGTATTATTCTGACTGAGGGGTATGACACATAATGATTTGTGTGTTACATAATGAGAAACAGTGTTTTATTGATTACTGTTACTGAATGAGCCCCTGCTAAGGCTATTTCATACAATGCAGAAAGATTGATTTCAAGGATTTTATTATTTGAAGATTAAGTTGCCTTTCTCTACTGCCACAAGTAGCTAACAGTTAATATTTTGGTACAGTATCCTTTAATATAGCTTGTTTCAATTACCAATGGCAGAATCACATTGCCTCTGTATTGAAACACATTACTAAGGTACAGTTCTTTTTTATTAGTTACTTAAATCCAAAAATGTGTTGTGTTGGAGACAGGGCTCATCATGAGCAAACAATATCTGTGTCTTAATCTATCACAGGCATCAAATTGTCCATCCACATTCATAGAACTTTTGATAACAGATAAAGCAGAGAAGTTCTGAGTGGTTTTGGTTCTGTATTTATGTAAAATGCCTTTCAAACTGTCAGTGAAACTACAGAGGGGAGAAAAGGAAGTGATGACTGATAAGAAACACTAATTATGTTGCAGTGTAGTTGCAGTGTACAATGTTATAGTGTAGTAGTACATAGTCACCGTGAATCTGCAGGCTTTGTCTTGTTAAGCACCTACCTCAGAGGAATTCTAGTTTTACCATTTTTATTTCTCCATATAGTGAATCTTTCTCCTGTTCAAGTTACTGTTATGCTTATGTAATACTTAGATGCCTATATACCTTGTCCTCTGTTTTTTCATTTATATCATAATCTTTTGGGTTGTCAAAGTAGAATATGCTTAAAAAATCTCCTCTTCAGAAACCTTCCTGAGTCATGTCAAAGATTGTGTATAGAAAAATCCATTTTTTTCCGTTTTTCTTTTAAACAAAAATTGGATATCTTCTTAAAAGTAATTAGAAAATGAGAAAGATTTTGGTTCGCAGACAAAGGGATTTGTTTTAAATTCTTTATCAGGCTTTGGCTCTGGACTAGAGCTGTAGTACTTTAGCTGTCAGAGTTGATACTGAAAACACAGTATTGCAACAAGGATAGAATAGTATTTTATTTCTGTGAAGTCCCTCAATAGATTTTAGTATACTGATATATAAATAAAATACCTGAGAATATTTAACATATCTTAGTACAAAGCATATAAAGACAAGCATTTAGGAGGCATCAGTAGGTATTGCCTACACAGCAGCTGTATATTTCCTGCAATGTTTTCAAGCCTTTTATAGCAAAGTATGAAATCTGAACTTGTCATTCAGAAAAGAAATTCTGACCATATTCTTCTGGTTTGAGGACAGGCTTTCCCCCTTCTACTCTCCTTTCCCTCTTTCCCTTCCTTTTCCTTATTTTTCCTTCTCTTCTTTTTTCAGAGATTGAATAGTGGGGAAAATACTGAGTGCACTGGGTAAAGAGATTTCAATGCAGAAGCAGTACTCAACTCTGATTCTTTCTGTTGGCTTGACAGATGCCCATTGTCTGAATCAATCTGCCAGAGACTTTTCCCTATTGCAAAGTAACTGAGATACCTGTACTTCTGTATACCTTTAATATAATTGAACAGTGAATCTCTCACATAAACTCCTATCCCAGTATACCTTGCAAAGACAAGTAATATGGTTGCAGAGATAAATAGCAAAGGATAGCAGAGGGAAAAATAAATTGAGAATAAAAAAGAAAATAATGAGTTTTGAAGGTAACAGTACTGTGAGTTAGCCAGAAATGTTTCCCTTTTGCATAAGGCTTAAGCTATGAAAGAAAATTACAAAAAGTGGTGAATTGTACTTAGGGATTTGGGAAAAGCACTGTCTTCGGTGAGCAGAAAAAGCAGACAGTATAGATGTGATCTGTACATGTAGGGTAAGGGAATTAAAATGCAAGCTTGTGAATAATGTGTATGCTGTCTAAAACCTTTTGAATGCACATACATGGAATCTTGTTCCAATTACACTATTTAGATCAAAGTTTCAAAACACTGGATTTCATTTTCTTCTCACAAACTGATTTTTCAATAATGTATTACCGCTGATTTAAACTGCTATTTCTAATTTTTAGAAATTGAGAAGGGAATTGCCCCATTACCCTTTACAGGCAAATTTGTCAGTCCTGTTCCAATGAATCACAAATCAGTTAGTCTGTGTAAAACTGTATTCTGTGCAAACAACTGGGAACAGCTATTACATCTGCTCTCATAAAGTAGATGAAATGTAGATTTAGATCCCTTTGAAAATCACAGTGTAAGAGCCACATCTGTCTGTAGTTTGCTTATCAAATTTCCTTTGAATTTCTCCCTTCTCCCCTCAAGATCAAAAGAA
Organism: Coloeus monedula; assembly: GCF_965178545.1. Taxonomy (NCBI): domain Eukaryota; kingdom Metazoa; phylum Chordata; class Aves; order Passeriformes; family Corvidae; genus Coloeus; species Coloeus monedula. The sequence continues at coordinate 67,200,500 of NC_138784.1, read as the reverse complement.
GCATATGGGCTTTTATGTGTTTAACGGAGGAAAGAAGTTGATATCTCACATCATGTCAGCTCTTAGGAAGTGCACAGTGCTGTTCCCCTTGCATTTGAAGTGGAAATGGCAATTTCAAACAATTTCACAGAGAAAATGAAAGGAGTAAGGGGATGGAAAGTACAAATATGCTTATCTGAGAAATGAGTGACTCTGACTGACATGAAGGAAAGCAAAACAACTGAAAAAATCTTATTGTTTTGGAATGGACTAGTTCTAAAAATTGTATATTGGTGTTAGTAGAAAAAAAATTTAACTTCAGAGGCCTCCAAAGGAGTGGGGAAAAAAAACCCCAAAAACTCAAAAACCAAAAAACAAGACAGAAAATCAGACTCATCTCAGTGCTGCTGTGTAGTGATTTAGAAACTAGTTTTCTGCCTGACTGCTCAGCCCCCAGAGCAACATACTTTCAGAAAAGAAAAAGACAAGAGTTACATTAAAGGAAACTCTAGTATATTACTCATGAAGCAGGGTATTTCAGTCCCAGATACAAGGCCAAATTCAGCTCATCAAATTAATCTTCCAGCACCCTTGCCAGCAATGTCACACAAGCCAAGGCAGTACTGGTTGTATGGTATGATAAGGTTTTACTATTGGTTAGAATTTGTTCAGAGCGTATATTACTCCATTCTCAGCACTGCTGATGAGACCAGCTTTTATTATATACATGTTTCTGTATATTTTTCTTACCATACACAACTCATCTGCTTCCTTTAACCTGATGGCTTCATTGGAGGGTTCCCATCCTCTGTGGTTCTTCATGCCGTAGAAGTGCCCCTATGTCAGCCTTAGACAGTCCAGAGAAGTTTCTCAATATTCTTGCTCTAATGTTTGTTACTCCCTTCTCATCAGCAGTTACCACGTAATAGATATTAAGTCCAGAAGTGACCATAAAAACTTACATGAGAAGCTTTCTTTGCACAGGACAAGTTAAAAAACATCGTTCAGAACCTCTGTACCTATAAGAAGATGTAGTTAAGGATTCCATACTTAAAATGAAGTAATCTAATACTAGTGTATTATGTTAGTATCTTTAGGAGTTAGGTCTCATTTGCAAGTAATTTTAAACATACTTTTAAATTACCAAGAAATCCTTAATGAATGATAACAGATTTTCATGGATTCTTTGTAGTAAATTAAATGTTTAAAATAATGAATTGCCAAAATTTCCGACTCTTCCTTCTGATAGATTTCTAACAATGAAGAGCACATGCTGTAATACTGAGTAACATATTCCAACCCTTTATAAGAAGAACAGTAGAACAGCTGTGCTACAATTGTAATTTTAACTGTGCATTTTGGGGTTTTGGAGGGGTTGCTTTTGGGAAGGTTTTTGTTACATGAAAAATCCAAGATTGAGAGCTGGAAAGTGAGCTACAGCACAGGCTTCACCTTGAAAGTAGGTGATTTTTTTTCTGAATGGGGGAGTAATTTCTATCCCTCCACTACCTGACATCTGATCAAAACAGTTTATTCCCAGTAATTTCATTTAACGCATCAGCATTCATCTCTCAACCTGATGCTAGTCGTAAGTTTTCTGAGCAAGTTTATAGACTTCATGGTCCTTGTTTGAAGACAAAAAATATTATTTGCATTTTTTTTCTGGTAGCAGAAAAATCAGGATACAGCCAACTTTCTGCTGACATTTCAAGTCTGTTGCAAATCAGCATTAAATGTGTCAGGAAACCTACCCCTGCAGAGGGTTATTTTTTGTTCTTTTACAGTGTAGAACAGGATTTTCGCCATGCTGTTGAGTCTTCTGGGGACTGTGGCAGAGGAGTAGCCTCATCTGTAATCCACTTTACCTTTGCTTTTCACAGCACCACAGGCTGTAGTAGTCTGACGTCACCATGTCTATTACATAGAGTCTGGTGATGGAAAACTAATAAGATGCTGTCATCACAATTGTAATTGGCTTCTGGAAATGCATATTGTATACATTATTTTCAGGATTTTTCCCTACTTATACAAAATGTATATATATAAGTGCAGGTCTGTTTTGTCAACTCTAAAGAGGACTGGAGAAGAAGTTGAAGTTTGTTTCTGTTGTGATCACAGAAAATTTTAAAAAAGGAATGAATAATAAGGATTACATTTTTACTAGAAAAAATTCAAAATGTGCAAGAAGTGTGCAAGAGTTGTATGCTTAAGTGTGAAAGCTGAGTTTCTGAGCAAATGAAGCTAATATCCAAACATGACAACCTGAATGGAGAGGAGCATATCATGTTCAAAAACTCATTTGAGGAGAGGACAAGAAAGATTGTGTAGCTAGAATCAAACACAGTGTTTAGAGGTAAAAATTTACCCCAGGTGTCCTGAGCCATTCTGTCCCCAAAAGTGAACTATCTCTTTAAAACAGATAAAAAGCAGCAGAACATACTAGTATTTTCTAGTACTGGACTGATTCTGTAGTGGGTCAGAGTCTTGCTGGCTTTGTCAACAATGGCATCAAATTAAAAGAGATGAGAATAGATGAGAAAAATGTATTTTTAGAAAGATTTGTTTGGAACAGAATGGTCATTGCAAAGGAGTTACTCTGAAGTCACCACACAAGTTAACAGGGTTCACAAGCCTTTGTCCAGACGACCTCTATAAATTCAAACTCACATCAAGACTAATGTGTACTGGCAAGGCAGAAAAGGAAGGTTTTGCTAAATCTGTTTGCATGCAACCTTCAGCTCAGTGTTTTCATTTCCTTACTGTGATGTTATCTTGTCACTGAACTGCAAGACTGAGAAGACCTTCTCCTGTGTTTATTTCAAAACTTTCTTAGGCCTAAGGAGTGGTGGTGGAAGGAGGAGACTCTTTGTTCCTCATTTCTTTAGTTTGTAGTATTGTGGAGAACATCTCTGTGGCTTTATTTCAAGCACAACCTTTGGCCTTATTTTGACAAGGTCAGCTTTGCCTCAGAAGCAGATCTGATTACCATTAAGTCAATCCTGAAGGGATATCCCAGACTAATGTAAAATTTTAAAAGGGTCAGCAAAAAAGTAATAACATTTATATGAACGTCATGGTAAAACAAAAATCAGAATAATTTACTTCTAGTTTTTGAAAGTAATGGTCAACATTTAGAGTGATCATTTGCTAGACAAAAAATTATTTTTAAAAATTAGTAAAGATACTAATACATAGCTAGAAGTAAACTGACTAGAATTAAGATGAAAAGCATGATAAAATATAGTAGAAAACTTCATTGTTTATTCAGTCAGAGAACTTGCTAAGGTTGCCTGTCTGACATCTAACTTAACCTTTAACCAATGGTTTTAAGGTCTAAGAACACCTGCTTGTGTTTGATAGGTGTATGTGGCTCCAGAGTGGTCTCATCAAGGTTTCTACCCCATCTTTCCTTTGGGTACTTCAAATATAAAATGGGCGTAACATTATAAATGTGAGACAAGGACCAAAAATACAGGGATAGGACTAGACAGCAGAATTACTCTTTCCACTCCCAATTCTTTCTGATAAAGAGATTAGAATTTGCCAAAGATCAGACCTAGCTTGTCCTTTTTTTCCATTCTATTTAACAAATTCAAAGGAAATGCAAAAACTAACGACAGCCACTTTAAAGTTACCTGTCAAAATACTGCAGTTGAACTTCCCTTCAATATACTAAGCCACTTCCCAGGGATCATGCTAATATAAGTGATGATCAAAATATTCAGGAAGAAGAAGAAAAAGGCACACATTTTATCACAGTACTAAGATACTTTTTTTCTTGTCCCAATATAAATATCAAGTGAAAATTATTAAGACTTGCCTTTTGTGAGAATAGTAGCTGAGAACTAGTGGTTATCAATACTTTTTTAAAAGCAAGTGGTACTTCCTATAATATCTGTTAGTCTAAGTTTCTTCATATACAGAGAGATCTATAAACAAAATATGGGGATTTTTTTATAAAATGCATCTGACAATGAGATTTATGCATCAGCAACTTAACTACCATCTGAAAATATTAATTCCATAAAGTATTGTAGAGCTTTTAATGACTGTGTTATTAATAGCACTTCCCAATACCAGTGGCCATCTGTGACTGCTTCACCATCTGTGATTCCTATTTCAGTTCAGGAGGGGGAAATAACAGTGGTATTACACTGGTTTTACAATATAAATCATTAGCCAACTAGACCTACTGTAGATGATTAATTTGTCTTTGCTTATAAGTACACACTGAGCAAGAGAAAATTAGTTCCTTTGATTTGTTGGCACAACATGGGTTTGTGAAATGGCCACGGGAAGCTGAAAATATTAAATTGCTTTTATTGAAATCTGAAACATGCAAAAGTTGATGGAATTTAGATGAAGAGAATAAAAGAGCTTAAATGGCACTTGAAAAGGTAGTGGCTGTTTCCTTAAAGATCCATGGCAAACCATGTGTTGATTATTGTAATTTGTTAAAGCTAGGTAACAGAGGAGCAGGAAAAGGGGATTGTCAACACTTCTTAAAAACTTGTACAGTTTGTTGATGCTATATTAAAATAAACTGAGAAAATACTGATTTATAAACTCCTACTTAAAATCAATCTTACTGATATCTTATCTGAATGAAGCAGCATTTATTTCAAAAGAAATACCATTTTTAATTAAAAATACTTAATGCTTGCAGAAATACTGTCCTTGCCTGCAGAGGCAGGAGTGTCAATTTGATCAGTATTATTTTTTATTCTTCCCTTATTAAACTGGGCTAAAATGTTTCCACATGTTGGTATTAATATGTCTACATTCTGTAATGGCTGAGGTGATTTTTCTTTTGTGTCAGTGTATGTGTGTAGATCAATCTCTTTTCCTTTGCTAAGGCAAAATTTGTAAGAAGCTATTAGGGAGATAGGTTACAGTCTCAAAATCATTCAGGTCCCAGTTTTTAATCTGTGTACATTGTGTGGGAGCCTAAACTTAAAAACTAAAAAAAAAAGTTTCAAAAAATTTAGTACATCAGGGTGCAAAACAAATTGCTTCTAACCAGTTGCATTGTCTACTTTCCTAGCTGATGAAGGGAGATTGGCACCTCAAAAGGAATTACTTATCAGCCTAAGGTAGATAGTTCTACATCAGGATGAATCACTCTTCCACCATTAACTCTGAGGAAGTCTGGACATCTGGACAAAATTAAATTACTATATTTTTATATCACTTAACTTTTTTTCAGTTTTAAACTGTAGCTTTCTAACTGGAACAAATTTCATTTATAAAAGTCTTCAGTGAACTGAAGAAAGTTCATACCAGTTTTGTAAGGCACAAGGAAATCCCCTGAAAAAATACATATATTTAGCATCAGATATGAGGCAAAAATTACAAGATCATGCGAGAACTACCTGTCTTGTCACTAAAAGTTCTGCTTTGTTGTCTGGATTTCAGGACAAGTTATAGCTTATAGGATATGCATTCAGTGTCTGGCTCAGTCATCTATTCAACTTTACAGATTATACATAATTTAGATATAAAGGTGTATATAAGTACACTTACATACAGATTGTTTATTAAATTAAATGTTATATAAAAGGGAGGTGTATGCATACATGTTCCCCTCCCACATACATATGTATTGAATATGCTTATGTATAAGCAGGCAGAAATTAAAAAAAAAAAAAGAAAAAACTCTTAAATTACCATTGATTCAATTTTAAGACTATAAGATAGATTTTTTAATCTTAGGCTAAACAAAGTCTTAGCGAGTATCACCCTTATTTTGTATTAGACTGCTCATTTTTAGCAGACTGACATCCCTTTTCCTTGCCATTTTCTTCTGCTTAATCACAGATAGAATATTTCCTCTGTCTAAAGGAAAATATATGGTTAAGTTATAAAGCCATACCCTGAAAAAATTAAAAAAAACTTGTGATTAATTTCCCTCCAGAATAGTGATGCAGTCTTGTTTCTTCTATTGCAGTCAAAAGGTTCTTCAAGCCTGACTCCATCCAGCACTCAAAAGAAGGTGAAGAGGACTCTGCCCAACCCACCTCCAGAGGAAGCAGCAGCAGGAACTCAGTCCCCATATACTTCTGTGGGATCAGTTTCACGGAGAAGGATTTGTAGGACCACCACTATGGCCAGAGCCAAAATTCTTCAGGATATAGACAGGGAATTGGATCTGGTTGAACGTGAATCAGCCAAGCTTAGGAAGAAGCAAGCAGAGCTAGATGAGGAGGAAAAAGAAATAGATGCCAAGTTGAGATACTTGGAAATGGGCATTAATAGGAGGAAAGAAGCCCTACTAAAAGAAAGAGAAAAGAGAGAGCGTGCGTATCTCCAAGGAGTAGCAGAAGAACGTGATTATATGTCAGACAGTGAAGTTAATAATACCAGGTCAACCAGAATAGAAACTCAGCATGGCTTGGAAAGACCACGTACTGCACCCCAGACAGAATTTAACCAGTTTATGCCACCACAAACCCAGCCAGAAACACAGTTTGCCCCTGCTACAAGCCCATATGCTCAGTATCAGTATTCATCTCCTGCCCTGCCAACTCAAGCACCAACTCAGTTCACACAGCAGTCACATTACCAACAACAGCAGCCTTTGTATCACCAGCAGGTTTCACCCTATCAGACCCAGTCAGCGTTCCAAACAGGAGCTACTATGTCGTTTACCCCACAGGCTCAACCTCCGCCATCTCAACAGCCATCATATCAACTCCCATCACAGATGATGGTGATACAGCCAAAGCCAAGACAGACCACATTATATTTGGAGCCTAAGATAACAACAAACTATGATGTAATTCGCAATCAGCCTCTCATGATAGCACCAGTTTCCACTGACAATAGTTATGCAGTTTCCCAGCTGGGCAGTAAATACTCTACCTTGGACTTGAGGATAGGACTAGATGAGAGAAATAGCATAGCAAGCAGCCCTATATCAAGCATATCTGCAGATTCGTTCTATGCAGATATAGACCACCACCATACACCCCGAAATTATGTGCTGATTGATGATATAGGAGAACTTACTAAAGGAACAGGAGCTCTTGGTTCCAGTTTTAGCCTCCATGAGAAAGATCTGACCAAAACAGATCGACTGCTTCGCACAACTGAGGCCAGGAGAGCACAAGAAGTGTCAGACTTCCTAGCACCACTGCAGACTTCCTCTAGGTTACATTCCTATGTTAAAGCTGATGAAGACCCAATGGAGGACCCTTATGAGCTCAAACTTCTGAAACACCAAATAAAGCAAGAATTCCGTAGAGGTGCAGAAAGTCTTGATCATCTGGCTGGCCTGTCACAGTATTACCATGGAGAGGGCAGCTACAGGCATTTTCCAAAATCTGAGAAATACAGCATAGGTAGGCTTACTCTTGAGAAACAGGCTGCTAAGCAGCTCCCAGCAGCCCTCCTTTACCAGAAGCAGTCAAAACACAAGAAAGCCTTGATAGACCCTAAACTAACAAAGTTTTCACCTATCCAAGAAAGCAGAGACCTTGAGCCTGACTATTCAAGCTATATGACTTCTAGCACTTCAACACTTGGGGGAATTACTACTAGGGCAAGGCTTCTTCAGGATGATATCACTTATGGCCTTAGAAAAAACATCAGTGACCAACAGAAGTACATGGGGCCACCACTGACGTCATCCATTGGAGCAGGCCTTGGGACCGCACTAGGTCCAACAATGCGATCCACACTACAAGATGAAGCAGACAAGTCCTATAGCAGTGGTAGTAGATCTAGACCCTCATCTAGGCCTTCCTCAGTGTATGGGCTTGATTTGTCGTTGAAAAGGGATTCTTCCAGTTCTTCTTTAAGACTGAAAGCTCAAGAAGCTGAACCTTTAGATGTTTCCTTTAGCCATGCAGCACCTTCTGGAAGAACTAAACCCACCAGTCTACCTATTAGCCAAAGCAGGGGAAGGATCCCAATAGTAGCACAGAACTCAGAGGAGGAGAGCCCACTCAGTCCTGTTGGACAGCCAATGGGAATGGCAAGAGCAGCAGCTGGACCCTTGCCACCAATATCTGCAGATACCAGGGACCAGTTTGGATCGAGCCATTCATTACCTGAGGTCCAGCAGCATATGAGGGAGGAGTCACGGACTCGAGGCTATGATCGAGATATAGCCTTCATCATGGATGACTTCCAGCATGCCATGTCAGACAGTGAAGGTAAATTAGGCCTCAGACTGGTATCTTACTATCACAACGCAAATCCTCATTTCTATGCATGTGTCTGATTTTTGTTACACTTCACAGACTTGTTCTTTTTCTGTTGCTTGGTGCATCTTCTGTGTATTTACATTCTTGGGGGTTGATTTGTTTTGTCTTATTTTGTATTTTTTATTTTACCCTAACAATTCCTGGATGGTGTTTAGCTACTATAGCATGCTACTATGTTGTTGATTTGCTTTCCTTTTGGTTTGCTTGTGCACTTTCCTTTTCACTTGTTTATGTCTACTTTTCAAATATACTGTGTAGAACATTCCATGTACAATACAGACTCTGCCATCAGTCTTTATGTGCAGCTCTCTTCAGTGACTGTGAATCATTGAACTTGTTTGCAATAGTTTTGGTTGGGATTTGGAAATAATCTCCCAAATCTCTAAAAAACTCCAGTAATTTTATGTGCATGAAATTTCATGATAGAACTCAAAAAATGATAATTCCATCTCCCGATGCACCAATTTAGATCTGTGTTTATGTAGAAATAGTCTGTTCATTAAGTACATATTATATGTTAGAACCATATAGAGCTTAACGTGATAGCAAAATAACATTCTACATATGGTTTGTTGAAAGCATCCTGTCATGTGGACTTCTGTGCATTCAGAATTGTGATTATGTAAGATAATTTGTCATTTGGATGGTGCAAGACAATCTCATCCTTCAATAAACTTGCATAAAGTATTTTACTTCTGTTGATGGGTTATGCAGCGTAGCTGGTTTTATATGCACCCCATACACGTCTGCCAAATAAGCACAAGAGTTTATCACACTTAAGTTCAGGAAAGGGACCTTTCTGATGTATTATAAATAGTGCAATTAAAAATGCTGCTTCTGAATAAGTACAGAAGAATGTTAAAGCTGATGTTGAGTACTTAATAATTGCAAATTATGTATCAGTTTTGTTTGAGTCAGTTCAGACTTAATATATTCTAAATTGTTTAAAAATCATGAAGACAGTTTGAAAGCAAATGAAATGAACATGTTTGAAATTGTATGCGCTCCCTTAACTTTTTCTTATGTGTATTTACTGCACAATAAAAGAGACTTTGCATGCGCTCTATTGTCTGTAAATGGCAATGATTGTCTCAAAAGACACATTTGCATGATTATGAAGTAGTATGGTTTATTTTTCACATTTCTACTAACCTCCGTTCATTATTGCATTATTGGTTTTTTACACATGCTGAATCTTTCATAAGCATTAGAAAAATTGATCTATTTGCCTTCCTCATACTTCATACTAAGGGCTTTGTTTTCTAAATTTCTTTTCTTACTTCTTAGATATTTCTAACCCCATCATGAACTCTGTGTTTCAGGAGAGACTCAGGGTCATTAGCTTTTTTGATATTTATCAGAAGTTTAACTGTTTTCATTGTCCTTCGATTCTTAGCACACAGAGTCCTATAATTAAATCTGAAAGCAGTTGAGAGGAACTCCCCAAGTTGCATCTCATATCATTCTTCCTAAATAAGCAGATGCTATCTTATCTGCTCTCAGCTTGTGACTTTTACGCGTCATTCTAGAGTCACATTGTGAAAAATACAGGACTTTTCCTCCTGAAAACTAAGGAGAGCCAACCTGGACCAAAAAAATCCAATTTGGTGCTATTCTACCTCATATGAACTGGTCATAGGGAATTAAAAATCTTCCCTACAGTGCATTATGTTTCTCATATATATTTGTATAATACATACATGTAACACTTCAAGTTTAACACATTTCAGTTTTAAATTTGTCTCTGATTAGTTAGACCCTTTCAGTGGTGTTCTAACTTAATTCACATATTCTGTACTTGATTGATATGTCACATAGGGCTTCTCCTTTCAGCAGTCTTTTTTCTAATTTCTATGAAACTTTTGTCTTCACAAATAGCTTATTTCTTGGGAAACCAAAATACTTTATGGCATTATTTTCAAATATGCTGTCTAATAGCAAGTAACCTGTATTGAAAATAATTCATATTATTTGGATGATAAAAAGTGTTCAAAAGAAGCAATTACATTTCTATAGAAAGTTATGGCCTTCTTTTTTTGGGACTGCACTCCTCCCTGTAGTGCTTTGATGCCCTGAAAGTGGACACCTATTCTGGCATGTTTCATCCAACCTTTTAACACAATTTGCTTTGCAGTTTCTCTTTATTTTAAGAAACTGCTGTATGGTCTTTACAAGATTTCATTAAAAGAAATCAGTCTTAAGCATTGTCTTAGGAAAACTCTTCTTGTGCTACAGCTTGATTTATCATCTTAAGAGACTTCTAAAAATTAAATTTAAGTTAAAATATTAAATTTAAATTGTTTTTCTCTGGTTCAAACTCAGAGACATGCTTAACTTTCTGTTCATTTTTTATAAGCGACATCCCATAACAAATACTAGAAGAGAATGCAAATAGGACTTTGGGTCCAAACCTTTGTTTTTTCACTAAGTACATACTGTAATGAATCTTAAACCATGCTTCCATACATAAGTAGTGCTTACACTGGGATTCCAGACTTAAAACAGGTTAAAAAAGTAGCCTTAGTGTCAAAAGACCACAGCGTCCAGAGCTGCCCATTGGAAATAAACAACATTTTGAGCTCTTGAAACACTTGGAATTTTCTCAGGCTTCCCAGTACCATGAAAGCTCTGATGCAGCAAATCTCTGTCAACCCCACAGCTGCCACTTTCCACACACTGCTAAGTATGCTGAAGATACTAATTTTCAAGAACACTGAAGCCAGTACTCAATTTTATGAATATAAATGGTCCTTGCTCTTCAGAAGATATAAAATATACCTTTTCTCACCCAAGATTTTTTTTTCTTTTATATGCTAATTTGGCAATTCTTCCACAGAGTTTAGAAGCTTAAATTTGAGATCTCAAGACATCAAGATATCAACACAGCCAACTCCTTGTAATTTTTCATCCATGGGATTTAGGGATCATTGTTACTCCTCTGATTGAGTTTCTCGGACCCCACGGCCTGGAGTTTAGTCTCGCCTGGTTAATCTGGGTGGAACCATCTGGCTGCATTCTGTTAGTCTCAGAATAAAAGGATGACTTCTCTAAGAGCATCAATGGTTCATCTTGGTTGTTCCCAGGTTTCCAGCTGTGACAAATCCCAGCTGTGCAAGCCAAATCCAATGGTGTGTGTATGTACATGTGAGTGTGGTGTGTGTGTGTCTATATACATGTACCTTTGTAACATCTTAAATTTCAATAAAATTCACACATTCATTGCAGTTTGATAAAAAAAAAAAAAAAAAAAAAAAAAAAAAAAAGGCTGGTCTGAACTGCAGTATGGAATTCTACATTTTCAAGAGAAGCAATCCAGGAAAAGTTATTTCAACTGAGGCAGGAGGAGAGAAAAAAAAAAAAAAATCATTCTTTCATCTGCTCAGATGATGACACAGACTGTGTCAGCCTGCATTAGCATCTGGGTTCAGGAATATGCATTAGGCTCTTTATGCAAGCTTCAGAAAGAAGTTCTGTTAGGATGAGTTATGAATGAACCTGCTTTGTACAGGCACTGGTCAACTGGCATAAATGTGTAAAGCATGAAGGACTTGCATGCTAGATCATAATGGTTTATTCAGAGCAGTTAATCAATAACTAATTAGTAGCCAGATAAGCATCAACCTCTAATAATGTTTCTGGTAATTCATATATGCTTATCTAAATAATATTAATAAACTCATGTTAGATTAAGTTTGTGCACAGTTATGAAGGAAGAGGCTGCATAATATCTGAATCAAGATTAAGAATTTTCTAAAGGCTTAATGTAATATAGAATGTTCATTTTACCACACACAAAGTATTACTTTCAGAAAATCATGCATACATATTATTCCTCTTTTTTGGAAAATTTAAAGAAAATAGTAATGAAAAAACACAATTTGTTTTTTTCCTAATAACATTTATTTCCAAATTATTTCTTAAACCAAATAGATAATGTTTACTTTCACAGCTAAGTAGGAAAGATTATGCACATTACCATTTTTCCTTTTGAATTCTTTTCTCTGTCACGGGCATTCAGTCTTGTTACTATAGCAAAAACTGACCTTATTTAAGGTTTGCAATTCCTTGTGGTTTTGCTGAAACAAATCTTTTCTTCCTTTGATTTCCAAATTTATCTTGCTTAATAAAGCATAAAGTTCAAACTTGCCTTACATTCAACATTGCATTACCTGCACAATGTTTTGGTCTGCACTGATTGGCAACATAGAAGAAAATAGGACATGATTCTGATCCCAGTGGGGTGACAGGTATGTCAGTTGACCCAATAGTCAGTAAGCATAAATATATGCATTTGCAAAACTGATTTCAGTGAAATGGCGTTATTTGATTCCCAAAAGACACCTTAAACAACATGTTTTATACAGATTTGAAATGGTTGCAAACAGAATAATAGTCTTGTAGAATTTTTGCAGAAAGAATATTAACAATCCATATACAAAGGTTCATACTGCAAAATTGGGGGATGGAATTCGAAATGAGATCACCTGCAATATTTCTGCTCAGAATTTCAGTTACATAGTTTGGTTTCCTCTCTGCTTTGATTTGGGTTGATACCGATTTCATAAAGAGGTCATAATTTTCTTATATATAATTATAGATTATTTCCAAAACATTTTTAACAATAGTCAGTTCAGAAATTTGGGAATTAATGGAGTTTGCATTTCGAAGTCTGGTTATTTTGGGTTTTGATTTGGATTTTCTTGGTTTGTTTTTTTTTTCTTAGTCTGCTGCAAAATAACTAATATGACTAATTCTTTTTCAACAAAAATTTTAGAGAGATGTGAAATCTGCAGTGTATTTCTTAGCTGCCAGAAGGAAGAAGTGGCCATAGCACTTGGTAGATTTCTTCTGTATTTAATATCCATGGGTCTGACATAAACAGAATCTTCTCCCTTTGCTGTCTCACAGCTAAATAATGCTCAAGTTCAATGTCTCAAGTCTCACCTCTAACTTTGCTTTAGCTGCATGGCCAATTAGTAATCACTCTGCATGTTTGCTATGCACAATGCACATTCTTGCCCTTTGCCCAACACTGGATCAGAGCATTTGACCTGTCCTTGGTTTTCAAAGCCTATCATCTCCGTCGGGAAGAAACAGATTGGTTTGACAAGCCCAGAGAGCCTCGTTTGGAGAACGGACACATCCTTGACAGAAGGCTGCCAGAGAAGTTGCCACACTCTCGACCACTAAGTCAACACCAAGATCAAGTAAGCTGTCAAGTAAGATGTGCCTTTAGTTTTATAAATGATTGATAATTTAATCATACTGTCCAATGATTCCCATAGGGGCTACAGGATTACTCAAAATCCAGCTACATTCAGCTGAAGTACTGTTGAACGTTTGATGATGAAAGTAGATTAATTTTCCTCTACAACTCAGTATTAATTTTGCAGGTTGTCTTTTGACTTTTGAAATACAGCTGAAAATATCTATACCTTAAGTATACTTAAGTATTCCTTCCTATTGGGGAAAAAAAAAGGAAAAAAGAAAACAATTAGTCTCATTTTCCCTTACCAGCTTTATCCCATCCAAATTCAAGTCCCTTCTTCTAGCAGTTGAAGGAAAAGAATTATTTTATATTGTTGGCAAATTTTTCCACTTTCAGTTGGTGAGTATAATCCCAACAGTCTGTGATTAATTATTGCATAAATCAGCAAGACTTTATCATCTAATAATTAGAATATTTCATTTATTAGAGAGAGAAAGAAAAATACCATACTCTTCTTTTCAGGCTTGCCAACTTTGAAATCTAGTTTACCTTAGTGTACCGTCCAATTTCTACTTTTTATTAGCAAATCTTATGTATTTCAAATCTCTAAGGTCTCCAGTTGCTTGTTTCAGCTATCATTTTTACTGATTGATTTAGATTACATCCTGATATATTCTAATGTATTGGTTTAGATTACATTTTTACATGAGATCAAATGAATGCAATGAGTGCATTTCCTCAAGACAAGAGGAAACAGCCTCAAATTGTGTCAGGGGAGGTTTCGATTAGATACTAGGAAAAATGTCTTCATGAAAAGGGTGGTCAAGCATTGGAACAGGCTGCCCAGGGAAATGGTGGGGTCACCATCCCTGGAAGTGTTCAAAAAACATGTGGATACTGCACTTGAGGACATGGTATGTGGTGAACATGGTGGTGGCACTGGGTTGACAGTTGGACTTGATCATCTTAGAGGTCTTTTCCAACCTTAACAATTCTGTGATTCTAAGTAAAGGTATTACATGGTCCCTTTGTGATACTTAATAGCTTATTTTGCTCATGTTAATTCCTCAGATAATATACAAAACAGGAATATCCCACTACCAAGCAGCCTTTGAAACTTTTATGCCGGTGAGAATTTTCACTGACATTTGAATATCGAATGTAGGATTTATGAAGCAATAGTGTAGATTTTATGAAGTGAGTGTTAAAATATCTTATAAGCTGTCATTTATTTTCCCTCCTTTCCTATCCCTAGCATATATTGAGATTTACACACCCTAGGTTGTACTGGGCCTACCCATTTCTTGTTGAGAAAAAGGGCTTTACAAGATATAATTCTTACAGGAATCTATTCAAATAGATCTATGAGTCTATGAATCAACTTAATTGCAAGATAAAAGATGTTTTTGAGTCTTCACAGCTCTTAATATCACTGACAATAGTTAAAAAAACTGCCTCTCTGAGCACTTTAATCCTCATGAGAAACATTTATTATTCTAAGCATACATAATTGTATTTTACCACTACAGCTTTCTGAGGTAAAATTGAAAATTTTCCTTGAAAATCAGGTTTGTCCAAAAGGATTACTGCTAACCCTGAGCTTTGTGATAAGGAGGTGGTTAGTAAAGATGCATTTAACTTCTAGGGCTCCAGAGCTTGTGTCCTGGGAAACAGTTCTAAGGCAAGGTCTTAGTCACAGACATCTGATCTTTGCTTTATTCTCTCATATCAGTAGCACTACACTAAGACTGGTTGAAAAACTTTGTTCAAAAATTTTCAGTTTGAAGGTTAAAGGGCCTAGGAGTTGTTTTCCTGGATATTTCCAGGAAGAAAACACGTATTTTTTTCCTGTCTCAAGCTGTTGTGGTATCTCCATTCTTATATGGAAGTAGAGATACAGCATTAAAATCTTGCCAAAGGCATTTTTTAAGGTTTTGTAAAATCTAGGATGTAAATTGGAGCGTGAACATGTTCTAAATAATTCTGTCTGATGCCATGGAAAGCCTCTGCAGAAGAGAAGAAGTGATGTGTGAGAAGGAGTTTTACAACAGTTCCTTCTTCTGTTTCCATCCAGGTTAGATACTGTCAGTCCCACACCAGTACAAAACAGTATCAATAACTCTGCAGAAGGGAGAAATGCCAGTTCTCACCAACTCTACATCATCTACCTTATCAAAATGTTACTCAGAGCATGTGTATGTTAAGTGTCTTCTGTGAATATTTGTTTGAGACAACTTAAATATATTTTCAGATTTGTGACAGGACAAAAAGGGTCAGACATATTTTAAAAAGTTTCATTAGCTCCATGCTGAATTGTGAAGCACTTAGCAATAGAAGCAAGTAAATCAGTATTAACATCTCTATTTTTTAGTATTTGACTATTTTAAAAATATGAAGGCAAATAAACCATATCAGGCCAATGAGAGTGGTGAGGCAAAGTAACCACTCCCTAAAGGCTTTTCTAGCCCTATGTGTAAAAAAACTGTGACTGAATTCATTGTGGCATGCTGTCTGTCTCCTGTATCCACAATCAGCCCTGCACAGGGACCTGTATTGTCCAAGTGTAATGTATTCTGGAGATAAAAATGGCAAGTCATTCTCCATCCTGAACCATCTGAACATACCCATCTTCACCCAGAGCTTCCTTTGCTGCAGATGATTTCCTGAAATCAGTTAGGAGGGAAGTTTCTTGGTTAGCACAGGAATTAAGCCATTGCAACTCCTTTAACATCCCTTACTGAGCTCAAACCAGACATAGAAAAAATAATTTGCATCAATAGCACTAATCCATTTGTAATGTATCAATCAATGTTTCCAAATACACTTATTGGTTCTAAATTTGCTATTTTTATGATCTTCTTTGTTAAAAAAATTAGAATATTTTTATGATCACTACAATATGTGTATTACAGAAGATTTTGTTTCACACATGTGAAATATCAATTTCCTTACTAGATGAAATCAGAACTGCTTGATTGCATCCCACAGAGCCTGTACAATTGAAGGTAATAAATAAAGCACAACCCTGAGCTTTTGAAGCAAGAATGCAGTGGAGTGACAACCCTGAACCTCCAGGTTTCCATGGAGTTCTTATAACCTAGCAGATTAAGCTCACATTCTGTATAAATATTAAAATACATTTGTTTCTATAGCAACTTCTGTGGTTCTATATAGTATTCCGAAATCACATTAAATTGCAGTTGAGTTGGATATCTTAATAGCCATTTCCCAATGTACTGATTCTGGACTGCTCCCTTTAGGAGGGTAAAACCTGATCAATACATAATCTATTGTAGATTTCCCACTGATCCCTGTTGACCTCAACAGTTTGCTTAGTTACTGCCAGTTCATCACCAACTTCTTTAAACCTCCAGACATCAAGGGTTTTTTTCGTATTATTTTCTGTGAAAATTATTTGCATATTCTGAACTAAACTGGCTTTTGCAAACAGTTCGGGAAAGAACAGTAGGAGGTGGTGCCAGGGCAGTAAAACTTCATAACAAGGGCATAGACAATGAGAGTATATTAACAGGCAATAAGTATTTTTTCAGTGAGGCATTTTAAATACTTCCAGTCATCATGAGTGGGTCTTTTTAAGCCCTAAATGAATAATAAAATCCTAAACTCATCATAATACTAATAAATTGTCATCAGTCCACTTAGGCAAAGGTTTTCTAATCACAAAAAGAAGGCAAGGGTTCTAGACATGAAACCTTTTGAATGAAATCCCCTATTTCTAAACACCAAAAAAATTATGTGCTCCTCTCTTCATTCATAGGTCACTAACATTCTCTTTAAATTTCAGTCAAGCCTTTTTAGGGGCACCTGAAGATTTAGATATTATGAAAAAATGGGTCATAAGGTAAGCATTGGGGCTAAAATGAGAAAATACCATTTGTGACACTGATACAGAAGGGTACCTGAAAACTTCTGTTCCACATTTTTGAGGTCCATCTACTTCGTTTTGATTGTTTCCCAACTAGCAAGGAGAATTTATTTTAAGTTGTAGTAAACTGTTTTCTGCTAGAGACTTGGTTGGCGGGGCATTTTGTGATTAAGATTCTCTGGAAATATGATGAGAAATGGGTCATTTCCAACTTTAGTGCAGTTGTTAAAATATGTAATCTAAAGAATGAATTGTTAGCCACCCCCTCACTGTAATTCACAAAGGAATTTAGCTGGCAGTGGCTCATTTCTTAGTCACTCAGAAATGTTTTTCTCTCTGCATGCCAGAATGACTTTTAGAGCAAAGGTCAGTGTTGAACTTACCTAATTGCAGAAGAAAATGCAACTGACTTTGCAATTTATTAATGAGCAGGAACACTGTATTTGTTAAGTTTTTATTCAGTGCACCTTTTGCAAGTTATCTCCATCACCAGGGATCTATCCTCTAGAAAGAACTTTCCATCTTGAGGATTTTTAGAGAACTTGACACTTGTGCTCTGCACAGAGGGGATGTAGCAGTTCAAAGGGGCAGAATTACCACAGCTGGAGAGATTCTTGGTGCCAGCTTGCACAGGCCTTGTGTGCTCATGCAAGTACCTGTGGTATTCAGAAATTAGGATGGATACTGCCTAACCCATCACCTTGAGCATCTACCATCTTGTTCCTGGATACCTGCCTCAGGTAGTTTCCCTTGAAAATGGTATTATCCCAGAGGGCAACAGCCAAGTGTAGCTGCTGAGAGTCACCTTATCAGGGCCTAACACTGGTGAAAGGGGAGATGCAGCAACAATTAAAACCAGGAGCTACCATGACTTTGGTGATCTGATCCAAAGACCAATTGATACGTTACAGGTGTGGCTATGGACTGAAATACTGAAATACACTTCATTAATTTTATTTCTAAAATATAGCACTAGAGAAATTTATTCTTCTTGATTATCCTCTTTACCTTATAACATTCCCTTTTATGAGGCTTCCCTAGTGTTTCTTTATCAGACAAAACACTTAAAGACGACTGTCCTGGGGCGATGTTATGAAGCCTCTTTATTCCTTAACCATCCGCTTAATGCCCAAGGACACTGTTTCTTTAAGATGGACTTGGGGGGCAGTGAGGCAAGGGGAGGGAAGGGAAAAAAGAACAGGAAAAAAAACCAACTGAACCTTTTCCCAGCTACAAAAAAGAACACAAAAGAAACCCAAAAAACCAGCACAGCGCTCCTGGCGCACTCCCTCCTGAGCCCCGCCGAGCCCTGGAGCCCCCGAGCCGTTGGGTTCAGCCGTTCAACCGCCCCACACTCGGTCCCGTGGCCCCACCCCCGGGTCCATCTTAAAGAAACAGCATCCTTGGGCATTGAGCGGATGGTTAAGGAATAAAGCGGCTTCATAACATCACCCCAGGACAGATGACAAATGGAAAATGAAGTGCATTTTTAAACTGATCTTCTGTAACAGTCTTAGAAAACCTCAGCACAATTATTTGCTATTCGTTCCATTTTTGGAGGGCCTTTGAGCTGATTAATAACATGAAACACATGAACAGAGCTTACATTTCCTGTGGAAGAGGATGATATGCCAGTGCTGAACTACAAGTCGAGTGTACTGAATGCTCCCAAAGAGGTGAGGAAGGATCTTCATGACAGGAACAGATGGCAGAAATCTCTGGGGTTTGTCGCAAATAAGTGGGATCAAGTCACTTTTGCCCTGTGACCTAAATCTGCACTTGGGGACTTACATGTTCTCCAGCCATGAAGTGGAAGGATGGCCCATCTGCACCAGTTTGTATTTACACTGTTGTGGTTGTGTGGCTTCAGTGGGGTCCCTCTCTGTCTTCACTGGGGAAACTGGGAGAAGAGTCAGCTAGAAGGGACTCCTGGAATATATTCAGGTGAAGGGAAACCAACTGTAGTGGAAGTTAGAAGATGTGAACAATTGGAAACACAAAATAATTTGTGTTCTACAGGTTTTCAAATATTCTAGTAAATTTTCAGATAAATTTTCAGATGAATTTCAGAATAATTTGTGTATTACGGGTGTTCAAATATTGTCGTAAATTTCAGATAAATATGCTCACTGATGGTTAAAGCAAAACATCAAGACCAATATAACTGTTCTCGGTATTATCTATTTACAGCAACCACTGTTTTTTCCTATTTATTCTGCCACTTTCAGAAATATACTAGTCTGAAAGTAAAAGTCTAATGACATATTCCATTTAATTGCTGATTCCCACCAACAATAAAAGAATAATATACTACCCTGGATGCTAATAAACTTCAATGGTTTTATTCAGACCTATATGAATCACAAAGATTTATTCTTCTCATAAAATTCCAGAAGTGAAAGTAATAAGGAAGTAATAGTCTAAAGAAGGAGACAGTCTATATTTTCAGATGTATTTTTCAGCAGTCATGTACAATATGGAATTGAATATTCTTGGATTGTCATTTATTAAAAAAATGAAAGAAGATAGAGCAAGTAAAATAATGTGAATGGAATTTTAAGAGCTGCAGTGTTCCTCAGTTAAATTGAATTGCTCCCACCAAAATAGATCCCAGCTAAGGATCTACTCAAATGTGTTCATACACTTCTTGTAAATGGCAATATTTCTTTTTTTTTATTTAATTAAAAATAAAATTAGATGCGTTCTTTCAGATTTTTTACAATTTTATGTAAGCTACATGTGACAAATATATCACTTTTAGTGTTATATAAAACTTGCTGAATTTCTGACAGTGTCATGAAAAATATAACACTCTCCCTATCCATTAATGTGTGGAAGCCTCATGGAACTTTATTTAATACTGGTAGTATTAGATTCTATGTTCTGACAAAATCCCATGATAAAATCAAACATCTGCCTGATCTCTTGTTCTGATTTATTCTGGAGTACTTGTCCACTACCAAATCCATCATCTTCTTCATGTCTAACATTAATTACAGTCAATATTACTCTCACTGTGTTATGGGAGGATTTGAGCCTTCTAGATACAGCATCATTCGCTGGATAAGAAATGGAATTACGACAACAGATGTATAAACTCTTCTGCTTACTGTGAGATTGAGTTAAGCAAGTCCCTTGACTTCTCTGTTTCCCTTCCCATTGTTTATGTGTTCTATCCATTAACTTCATAAACTCTTCAGGGCAGAAACTAGGTTTGAAGTGTTTGGCTCAGGAGGAGCTTAATCCCTTTAAATACTACTTAAATATAAATAATAGTAATAAACTCTTGGCAACAGGTTGCTGATACACTCAGGCTGCTGCATTGCCATGATGAATAGTGTTGTCCCCTTGGCTCCTTGAGGCTGCTTCCTAAAGTCCCATCCTGAAGCAGGCACAGTCATGCTCCCTCCTCTCAGTCTGGGTGCAGTACCCAGGCTTGGAACCGACATGTCAGAGGCAGAGAAGTGATGGGTTCAGCTTTGATAACTAAAGACCAAAACTGCTGGCAAAGGGGCGCTGTAATGGTTGTGAGGGGAGTATTGCAACCAACACTCTGCAGAAGCATTTTGGTGTGGGCTTGGGACAATCATCCCTGGCAGGTGGGTCAGTTCGTGCAGCTTGGCCCTTCGTATGCCCAAACCATAGGGCAGGTGGGGTCTTTTCAAAAGGAAAACTGGCTCTTTAGAGTCTGTCGTAGGGTGCATTGCTCTCAGCTTTGACAAGGTCTAGGATCCATCCAGGTAAATGTTGTGCATTTTCATACAGAATGTAGTCCTGCAGGTTTTAGTTTGGGTCTTTCTGATGTTATCTCTCCCCATATCTTCCAAATGGCTTTTGGAATTTGAAGACAAGAGGTACATTGAACCATGTGATTTTGCTGAAACTAAAGCTGCAACTCATGGATGGTAACACATTAACATTTTGTTTAGGTGCCTAAGAAAAGAATTTTATAAAAAATAGAGGAATTATGTTTCATGTCATTCTTATCTTAATCATTGCTTGAATAGAGGGTTAAGGTTAAAAGAAACTACAGAAGAGAGGGAGCACCTTCTAGTCATTAAGAAAAATCAGAACTAAAGCTATGTTCAAAATTAATCTGGAGTTATGGAAGCAAATATTCATTACCCCACAGAAGGAATTTGCAGTTTGACCAATGTCTTCAAACTTGGGGAATTTTTTGAATTATGAAGTTGTGATATTTCCCTGGATGAAATAAGTTTGTTAGCTTGTTTCTGTTTCAACTGTCTGAAATTATTGATGCAATTGTTGGTTTATCTTTTTATGACATGCATATTTGTGTTCCTCAGATAAATGGGAAGCCCCTGCAATACATTTTTCCTCATACAAGGCTCAAACTACTGAGAGACCCAAAGGACCACACAGTTTCAGGTAAAACACTCTCTACCAGACATGATAATTAATTTGATTAGCATGAATTATACAAAAATTTTCCAGCATTAAAAATAGTTCCTGTGTCTATGCAGCAGGAAATTCAGTGGTCATTTTAAATCTTGCTCATTGGCTATAACAGAAAGCAGCAGTGCATAAAAAAGGTCACGACATCTGTTCAAGATATATAAGCTATACTGATGTTAAAAAGAGAGGAAAGTCTGTTGTGTTATCCATATGAACAGTCTGTTTTGCTGTTGCCTTTTATGTAACTCTATATTCTCTGCATGAGTTCTTATAAAATAAGCTTGTGTAGGTGTTCAACATGTACAGAAATGAGGATTTTATTCTTTCTGTCCTGGAACTCTACCCCCCCACAGAGAGGGTTAGCAGAACAATCAGATCCCATTTTTCTGTGATATCTTCATATGGAGACATTTATCACAGGACTTCAGATTTATTCTCTTTTTCCCTAACACTGACACAAATGTTCATGTAAGTCAGAGTCTGCTTGCCAAGGAGATGAAAGTGGCAGAGGTGATATTCATTCACCTCCCAGGCTGAGAGCTGGAACACTGTGTGATATTTTCGTGTATCAAACTGTAAAAGGCTGCCAGCTACAGCCCCTGGCACAGGTAAGGACTGTCTGTCTGAGCTTTTGGAATTGCACTCTTTCTAACATCTAATATTGATATGGAACTCAAAGTTATTTTAATACACTGTTTTTGTTCTTTCAGAGGTAGATGCTTTCAGCAGTTTTGTCGTGAAACCATCAGACTTTCTTTTAACTTGCTTAAGAAATTCTAACTGTGTGTCAAATTCTGTTTCTGCACAGAAGTAATTACCAACTGCCAACCCTGGTGTTCCCTCAAGCATTAAGTAGAAAGTGGCGTGAACTTACTTAAATTGCTAAATACTGTTTTCACAGGGTTTCTGGCAGTAAAGTCTTGATAATTTCCATCCTCGGTATCCACCTCATATTTAGGGTGTTAAATGAATGTTCTGTATGTATTATGAGGTATTTTCTTGTTAGTCAGTGTAACACCCACTGGTGATTTCAGGCTGCAGAAAGACCCCTCCACCCACACAGCACAGTCTGAAAGAAGCTGCCAGCTCTGCTATGTGTCAGCCTGTGCTGCTCCAGGCCCTCCCTGTCCACAGGAACTCCTTGGCATCCTTGTAGCGATCTTTGCCCTGCAGGCTGATGAGTAATGCTGTGATCCAAGCTGCTCTCTTACTCAAAAATAAGTGGAATTGTAACCACACAACTGTAAAGCTCATGATTTAGTGTTCCTATGTAAAGTTACTTACCCTCACACAGTGGGAAATGCCTATTCCAAGCTCTCAACTACCTCTCATGCTGGCAATCACAGCTACACATTGTGTATAAGGGAAAACGCCTTGTGAGCAGTGATGGGCAAAAGGCATCTCATTTACTAATGCCCTGTACAAATGAGGTCACATAGGATCAAAAATTTACTCAGGGTCCTGCTAAGGTTATGTAGCCCACACTGGGATTGCTCACTGCTATAGCTATATAATATTGTGCTTAAATTCTTATTGGAGAAAGCAAGCTTGGCTCTGTCTACAAGCTGCAGTCATACTTTTGTGTTTTGATACATGCTTGGAGACCTGCACAGACATATTTCCGTATGAGGTACACATAGATTTCTCTACAAATACTTACAGGCTTAAATGCAAATTGTACAGAAAAGAGCCAAAGGTAGAATAGGGTAGCCCTGAAACAGAATTGGTTGTAGTTTTCATACCGTATACATCTTTGAAGTACCATAACTCCTTGACTATGTACCTCCCTTCCTTCCCTTCTCTCATGTGTCTAAATGATTTAAGTACATGAAAACTCTCTTCAAATGTGCAGTGCTTTATGCTTAGCCTTCAGCTTTCCAAATGACCTCTCCCAGAGATACACACATGGCTTTAAAAAAATTAATTTTGATTTAACATTATCTGCAAACTAATAGTAAGCATCTATGTTAATTAACCAGACAATAACTATTAACCAGAGGAAGACATAGAAGTCTATTATGCAGCAAAAGTTACTTTAAATTTTGGTAAATTAAGCAATAAATACTTTTATACCATCACAGCTATCTCACTACAAGAGTTTTGGATATTCATCAAGATTCCATGTTTGATTGCTTTATTGTCTGGTTTCTTTGTTTTTATTTCTTCCCTTTGTCTCTTTCTGCTCTCCCTTTCTCTCTGCCCTTCTTTCTGATGGAAAGTACCAAAATGAGGTGTTGACTCATTTTTTTGGCCTTTATACTTGTTGCATAAACACAGGAAAAGCGTATGTTAAAAACCACAACCATCAGTAAAGCTCACGTGGGGAGTCAGATCTTTCCAAGACAACAGACAGTCACTGTTAAAATCACCCTTTCAGAAGCATCTTCAGCTGAACTTTTGTGTTGCTGGATTCTTATAAACCAGCTGGCCTGTGGTCCTGGGTGACCACAACAGCATACACACTGTCTACTGTCTCCTATTTCCTCACAGTGTGTACAAAACATCCTCTGTCTTGGCTGTGCACAAAAGCCTCTCCTATGTGATCATTTCTGCACATGCAAGAGTTTCTTCTGATATTTTAAATTACCTATGTGCAGTTTAGTGAGTTCTGCAGCAGGAGATGCCTGGGAGGGTGCCTGAGACTGACACGTTCTCCTCTCAGGGAATGAATGAACACATCTTCAGAATACAATTAGTGTATCTGATCTGGAGTGTGCACAGCAAGAGTTACGTAGGGAACTGTCCCAAACTGTACACAATTCCCACTTGGAGAATTCCTGTAACTGTTGACCAGCTGCTTTGCTGGGAAACTGGCCAGTGCTTCAGCCCATTATCTCATCTCACTGGAGTTCTTGGGCCAGCCTGGCATTTAATGATTCGGTGTGCTGGGTCAGCCCAGATAACCAAGTCTACCACAGCAGCTGTAAATGTAGGACAAACTTGAATTTCATCCTAATAGCACCATTATAATTTGAATTCCACAGGTCTCATGACAATCTTACCACAGTAGAAATTACTGCCTGTTATGAATCCAAAAATTGTCACACTCTAAATATCAATAATAAGAATAGTCCCAAATATTTTAAAATTCAGACTTTTTCACTACATATTATGTGCACATGCATTTGCTTTATTTGCTTTCCTGGTTAATGAAAGCTGACTCTGAGGTACAGATGACTTTGATGCCTCTTACATAACCTGGCATAATTTTGCACACAGAAGCATATAATGTGAATTTTGGCATGTGAATGAGGTGTTTAAGGATTGAGGAACAGAGCCAGAATTGCGATGGCAAGAGAATAAGTGTTGAATGAAAAATAAATGTATACTTGCTCACTGGCCTCTCTCTTGAAGGTTCTTGTTTCTTTATCATACACCATAATCTAGAGCACACAGATCTACTTTTCAAGATACGCAGTGTCCCCTCCTCAGACAATGCTGAGAGGTGTGAAGAAATTTCCAAGAATTTACTCTTCAAAGACTGATTAATAATTTGCAATAAAAAAAAAAAAAAAAAAAAAAAAAAAAAAAAAAAAAGAATTGGCATCATGGTTATGCTGAGGTTCCAAAGCAATGACAGCAGCGATCAGTGAATGATAATACAGCAGTGTTTAACATTCCAGAAACTCATTGTTTTCACTGAGAGTTCCTTGTTCCTTTTGGATCCTTTAGCAGAGCAGCATAAGTGCTGTTTTATACTGCCAGAATTTTCTCTTCTGTTTTTTTATCACATCATTGTTATATTTGAAAAAGTGAATTAAGAATATGGCTATTGAAGGCAATGAAAGCACTGGCAATACCTTTGGAAATGTTGCAAAGATAACTTTCATTGTGTTATTCCTGGTCAGGAAGCTGTTTAGACACTCGGGGGGGAAATCCAACAAGGCAGACACATCGTAGTACGTCTGTAGGTACAATGAGTGAACTTAGTCAAAGGTAATTTTTACTCCTTTACCTCACATAGGCTGAGTCAGAAGTAATTTTTCCTTTTTGAAAGGAGGCATGTACTGTGTTTCCAGGAAAAAAAAAATGTACCTTTGAGCAGCCAGACTGTCCATGAACAAGCTCTTCAATTCTGGTGAAAAAAAAAAAAAAAGAAAGAGGCAGAGAAACAATTCAGAAAAATCTGCAAACTGTGTAGTGGAGTAAATAAATGAATTAGATGGTGGGCAGAAGACTGCATCCCTAATCTCCACATCAGCAGTGATGTCAGTGAAACTGCAAGGAGAGTGACAGGGTAGCTGTAATGCTGTACACACGTCAGACATGCCTCATGCTCTCCGTAAGGATTGCTAATTCCTGCAAACAACACTACACTTCTGCAGTGTGCCAGCTCATGCACAGCATAGAGAGGAAGGGAATTCAGAGAGTTTTCCTGTATCAAGACCTCACTGCTATAGTTAGTCTCTAAATAAACAACCCTATATATTTAGGATTATTTCACCTGCAAGTTCGGCAAAATTAGTTCTTACAGCAAAATACTAAAGTGCAATGAATATGTGATTACTATTCAATTAAAACCATGTTAAATATAGTCACAGCCTGTGTTCAATGTGAGAAGTCAGAGAGTGAGAACTGGAATCCACCTCCTGTCCTCAAATTCTTAGAGGATTACTTATCCTACTTCTTTCATTTAATGTTGTGAAGAACTGAGATAATACTTTGCACAAAAAAGCAATACCCTCCTCTAGCATTCCCTTGTCACTGGGGAAGGACTTAATCCCTAATTAATGGCCTTCATTCCCTCAAACACTCACTCCTTAGCAGAGACATGGCACAGAAGTTAAAAGCCATAAATAGAAAGGGACTGAGCTGTTACAGTCAGGCTACATCAGAGATTTTCCTGGGAAGTCACACAGTAGTAAATGGGGATAGGACTGGAAATAAAAGGAAAGAGAGATGCCTGGTTTTGTCTTAACATCAATTTTAGAAAGAACTCAGTACCACTGAACTTTCTAAATAAAACCAAACAAAAAACCAAACAAATTATTTTGTGTGTTAGCAACACTTTGTAGAGATACAGACCATATATTCCATATTTATGTTTCTTGTCTCCAAATTATTTTAATTTGGAAACCACTAGTGTGTGTATTTAAAATATTTTCCATGAAATCTTTTTGGCAACTCGGTTGTTTATGCATTTTTCAGTATATGAACATTTGTTGAAGATCTTGAGTGGAGGTAACTGAGAGAGGGCAATATGTCTGCTGGCTATAAAGGTGCAATTTGCTTTCATAGCTGTCATGCAGAAAAGGCTGCAGAAACAGATCACTGCAATGCTGAATGTTAGAGTTCAGTCAGGCCCCCGGATTTCCATGGAGGTTCAGCTGTCAGTCAGTGGCATCTATCGAGCCACTGGTGTCTATCAGTAAACACAGATGAAACTCAGTGCCTGCAAGGGATTTTATAGATTTAAAGCTACAGTCTACCACAGATGACAGCACAGGTTCTGATGTGACAGGTCATCCAAAAAGAAGAGACCTTTATCTTATTTTCAAGTAGATGTAATAAATGCTTCAAGATGCTAACTCATAAAACACTTTATAATCCTTCAGGATGATAACCAGTGTGCAAATCAGCATGAAACAGATTTGCAGCTGATATAAATAAATTCTGTGCTATTAAAACAACTGCAATATATCTGAATTTCATCAGGTCATGATTTGACTTCATGTGTGTTTTATGCCTTAATTACCAATGGCCAAGAAATGCAATAGCTGTACAATCATGTTTCTAGGAAACAACTTCATTTAAGCTAATTTTTTTAGAAGCACCAAAACAATTCTCCTGAGGACAATCTTGAAAATATTGTACCTTATAGACAACCAGCCTCTGATATGGATCATCATATTATGTATTCCCGGGAATTGCATAAGAATAACAATGCACATAAAAATTTAGGCTGGATTTTATTATATACATTATTTTTCCTGCTGTTTTTCAAATTCCTGTGTTAACTTGTTTTTGTTTGCTTTTTCATGTTTCCTTTATCTCTGTTCTCCAGACTTTAGAGATTGCTTTATCACAACTACAATGTCTAAATATATAGCTTGCATTTCTTCATGGTAGTTTCAACTCTGACCAGTCCAAGAGAAGTCATTGATGTTTTTTTCTGTGTTTGAGCCTTCTGTTCCATATAGACAATGGAACAGGGTGTAAAATTGTTCCAGCAGGTAGGGGCCTACCAGCACCCAGCATATGTCTGGTCTAGATAAGGCTGGAGG
Organism: Coloeus monedula; assembly: GCF_965178545.1. Classification (NCBI taxonomy): domain Eukaryota; kingdom Metazoa; phylum Chordata; class Aves; order Passeriformes; family Corvidae; genus Coloeus; species Coloeus monedula. The sequence continues at coordinate 67,172,579 of NC_138784.1, read as the reverse complement.
AGGAATGACTAGATAATGTCTAGTAAATGAACACAGGAGAAAGGTATGTTCTGTCTCCATTCACAGCCAAATAGTATTGAAAGGCTTCATATTGTTTGATTTGATGGATATGTTCTCATTGCTATAACAGGGTACATTGGCACATTACAAAACCTTTTGTGCCTAATGTCTCAGTTTAATGCTTTCTCCCTGTGCATTCTCTACCATTGGACCTCCCTGCCCAAAATAAAGATCACCTTTGTGCTTCCTTGCCATAATTCGCCATTCTGGTTTTGTTCTGGTTTGGGGGATTTTTTTATATTATTAAAAAGTGATGAAAAACATATTTGGACAAGTCTGTGCATTGGCTCCTGGATCTGAAACACAACACATAATCTCTATTTTGAGATTTAAGCATATCTCCCATTTCAAACTACTCAGAGATAGGTGTTGTAGCCCTGCATTTAAGCCCATTTCATTTTTTCCCATTTTACTTCTGTATAGTTTCAACTTCAAAGCACACAATATTCCAAGGTGTTAAAATGACCATGGGTTTACAGAAATAGTGAGTTTCAGCTACCATCTTGAAGGGTATACTTTTAGGCTCTTAGAAATTGAAATCAGTAGCATTTTTTTAATATCTTTCTTAAAAGTTTGGTCACCTAAAAGTCTATTAAATATTCATAGAGCTCTATTTCTAACTGTGACAAAAGTAAGATTGCTGCTGACGGTCATACTTACAGTTTCCTATGCCAATTCGCACAAACGCATGTGTGATTACTGAAAATCTGTTGTACATTCTAGTTGCGTCTTTTCTGTCCTTGCTCATATAATTCGACAGACAAATGGTTTCATACTTTCAAATATAAGCCCAGAGGAAATATTTGCTTGAGTTAACACATGAACAATGTTTGCACAGAGCCTCTGGGTCACATGGCAGCATTCTCCTGCATGTGTTGAAGTTGTTGCTGCTGCATAGGACCTATATGATGACTAAACATAATCAATCCTTGCCTTTGCTTCTAGAATGCTATTCACTTTCATGAGCAAAAACACCCCTGGAAAATTAATTTTCACTTTTGTGTAAAATCAGGACCACCAACACCAGCAAAAGCCTGCTGGGCCTTGAGTTGTTCAGTTTTCCTCTGCTCTTTTTTTCTTTCTTTCCTTTAACCTTTACCTTATGTAAGGGTTATCAGCGTTTGTTTGGAAGGGCAAGTCTAGTAATTGCTTTGATGCTGAAATAGTTCCAGGAAGTCTAGGCTGTTCATACTCTAATGGCTATAATGGAGCTGCTCAGCAAAGCAGTGAAATGATGGTAAGAATCCGTGATCTTCCCTGTGACCTGAGAGCAACAGCAACAGATTGGCAACAGTCTGATCTTTATTATCTCCATAAGGGAAAAAAAGACTAAACTGTAATTGCAGAGCTCAGGTTCTAGTCATCATATTCCAGCAAAGTAAATTACAGTCTTTCTGCTTGTTGCTACTGTGACACAATGAAGTATACAAGGAGATAGGATTTCATAGTGTCTGAGACACATCGAGCTACAGAAGTTCAGAATAAATAAATCTAAAGGAACAGAAAGTACCTCATGGTGGAAATAAGGAGAAAAGAGTGACGAATTTTGAAAACACATTTACAGTGATGCTTGCCAGGTCACCAGTGACAGAATTTAGTAGTGTCAGGTTGTTGGTTACTGATCATATGTAATTTATATATGTGTATATATGTGTAAAATATATATGTATATGTATACATATAATGAATATGCGTCACTGAAACAGGGTGTGGTGTGTAGAAGGGTATGAAATGACAAGTGAAATGTCCCTTTGAAAGTCACAGAGTTGGTTAATTGCTAAAAATCAGAAAAGACCATTCAATATTTTTCCTTCAAGTATGGATTTCTCACAAAAATAACTCTGCAGTTATTAAGCACTTGAAATCTTTGCTAGAATAGAATAGAATAGAATGCAATACAAATACAGTATTTCAGACAGAAGGTACCTACAAAAATCTTATAGTCCAGCTACTGACCAATTCAGGGTCGAACAAAAATAAAAGCATGCAGTTGAAGGCATTGTTCAAAAGCCTCTTAAACCCTGACAGGCTTTGACCACCTTTCAAGGAAGCCTGTTCCAGTCTTTGACCACCTTCTCAGTCTAAACCTCCCCTGGTACAGCTTTGAATTATTCCCACAAGTTCTATTACTGGATACCAGGGAAAGAACGCAGCAGTTCCCTCTCCACTTCCCCGCCTCGGGAAGCTGTAGAGAGCAGTGAGGTTGCCTCTCACAGCCTTTTCTCCAAACCTGACAAACCCAAAGTCCTCAGACATTCCTCACAGGACATTCCTTCCAGCCCTTTCACCAGCATTGTTGCCCTCCTTTGGACACATTCAAGGACCTTGACAATCCTTCTCAAATCGTGGGGCCCAGACCTGTACATGGTACTCAAGGTGAGGCTGCTCCAATGCTGAACACAGCAGGACAATCACCTTTTTTCACTGGCTGGTGATGCTGCATTTGATGCCACCCAGGACAGGGTTTGTCCCCTTAGCTGACACTGCTGACTCACATCAAACTGCTGCTGACCAGCACCCCCAGATCCCTCTCTGATTTACAGACACTGCTCTCCCCACTTATACTTGTGCCCAGTGTTATAGGTACAGGCTCCAGCATTTCCACCTGTTAAATTTCATCCATTAATCATAGCCCAATGATCCAATCTACCCAGATTCCTCTGAAAGGCCTTTTGTTAATCAAGAGAGTCAACAGCACTTCCCAGTTTTTGTAATGAGCAAATGTGCTAATGGTGCATTCAACTCCTGCGTCCAGACTTTTGACACACATTGAACAAACCTGGCCCTAGAACTGATCCCTGAGGAGCACTGCTGGTGTCCAGTCCCCAGCCAGACGTCATTCCATTCACTACAACCCTTTCAGCTCTGCCCTTCAGCCAGTTCTTCCCCAAGAACAGTGTGAACCCACTCATCCCACAGCTGGACAGCTCATCCATAAGGATGCTATGAGAACCAGCATCAAAAGGCATAGTAAAATCCAGAAAAACTGCATCCAGCACCTTCCTGTCAGCCACTGGGCAGGTGACCTAAAGCTTCAAAGTCTGATTGTTCATATGTTCGGCTGTATAAATCAGTGGCATACAAGCTAACTGTATTGATTTAGTATCAATTTTTTTGTTTGTTTATCAAAGTATAAAAGCAATTTAGTTGCATTATCAACCTTGTCAAAGTTTAGCATTATATAATTTATTATATCTTTTAATATATATTTTGGTTTGGGGGGGGTGAGGTTTTGGTTTTTTTTTTTAGTTTAGCATGCTCCATCTTAAAGCTTTAGTTAAGACTAGATGGGAGAGTAGGATCACAGCCTTGGGAGATCAGTAAAAACAGTTTTAATTAATTACCAGTCTTCTCGCTTTGAAGCACCCTAAAAAGGATTGCATCTTAGATGTGTAAAATTCTCTTTGAAGAGATGTTTTCCTGAAGATATTTTCCATGGAAATCAATACTCATAATTCAGAAAGGTGCCCTCTCTTATTCAAATCACTGTGATTTGCTTTCTGATGGTTAACTGGTCCTGTGTCTTCTAAAGAAAACAGTAGTTCATTAATCTGAAAACTTAATGAGAAAGATGAATGTCTGGTTATATCAAAATAGCCTGAGAGATGGAAATTAAGACTCAAAAATTGAAAAAAAAAATCCAACAAAAACAAGGGGAAAAGAGATCTGAGAAAACATATGATGGGTATTTTTAAACTATCTGCATTCAAGGTTATAAACTGGGCAATGTCATTCCAAACAGAAGTAGTAAGCTCAATATTTTCAATAGATAAAGTATAAATAGGCTTGAAATCTCATCTTCACATGTGAAAATACAGCAAGACCCAAGCAAAATTACTCTGTCAGCCAGAACAGAGCACTTAGAGCTCATTGGGTGAAAAGCAGCTCATTCATTCTGACTACCAGGAATGAATGTTCTATAGTTAACCTTAATTTAAATTTAAATTGTGATTTAAATATTTTTCTAGTAGTGTTTTTCCAGCAAACACACATATACACGCACACACCAATTCCTGTGATTGTCCCTTAGCAAGCATACCTCTGCTTAATACATTATGTCAGTCATACATTTGGCTCTAAAAAACTGCAAGCATAAAACTAAAAGCCCTTTCAAAGTGTCTAGGAATAAAATTCTTCATATATTAGCATGGAAAATATTTTATTAGCAGTAATACGGAAAAAACCCTGCAAAAACTAAACAAATATGTCAGCCAAGGTTTTCTGTTCCCTAGCATAGGTATCCATGTGAATGCCTCTGAAATCAAGTGTAGATTCATTTATGTGGCAAACTACTTCTCTGCCATTCTGTCACAAATAGGCTATGAGAGGTAGAGATTCTAGTACTGTGCATCATGATAAAACCCTGACTCCAAGGAGTTCCTCCCCTCTGATGAAAAGCAGCCAGTCCTACAGATATATTAAAAATTCCAGGTGTTGACTGTGTGAGTTAAGAGTAAGATACTGTGTCCTTGTTTGTGTGTGCTGTATACTAAAAATAGTTTGTTGGATTTACTGAACTTAGTAGTTCCCAGTTGTGAGCTTCAGATCTATAAAAATATTAATGACTCTTTCCATACTGCTTGGTCAGAAGTTCTCTGTGCAGAGCAGCCCACGTGAATTTCTAAGTCCTCAGAATGGACTTATGTTTAAATGCTTTTATAGGTGTACACGTTCACTTTATGCAACGAGGTACTTACTTTTTAAAAACTGTGTTTTCTAATTTTTTTAAAAGACATTTAGACTCATCCATAGTATGGGGATTTTGCTTTCCCTACCATGTTATGAAAAATAAACTTTACCAGTAGAAAATTTCAAATTTGCAGTGAAATAAGGTAATTAACCTGAAATATTAATGCAGTTTGTTCCAATTAAACTGAAAACTCATTCTCCTCAAAAAAATATATTTGGAAAATGTCTAATTATGAGGAAAGCTGAGTCAAAAAGGATATAGATTTAGCTAAACTGGGATAGAAAAACTAGTGGAAACTTTTTTGGTCAGAAACACAATGTGGTAATCTTGCTTCTGAGACAAACTCAGGGCTGACTTACAAAACACTAATAGCATTATGAGGAAAGGCCTTAATCTAAAAAGATAAAGCTTTGCAAAGAGGTGGTGTGGTGACTTTCCTACATCTGATCAGTCTAATCACTCAGCAGGTTTGGCTTATGAAATTAATGAATTGAAAAATAATTATTAAGACATTACAGTAGAGGTGGGTAAATCAGCCTTTATATTCCCGGATCAAAGTGTGAATCATCTCATATGGAATTTTCTTCAAAGAAAAAAATTGTTTCACTAGTATAGGAAGTTGTTTTTTAAAAAAAAAAACAAACCAAAAAAACAAGATAGCATGAAAAGAATGGCAGTGCATAAGATTGGCTTTATGAGACTATATTTTACTCTCATTATTTTGTACATAAGGGAGGTTAGTGATCTGCTTCTCTCCAGCTAAAATAATGAGTGGTAACAATGTTTTTATCTCTGTACTTTTTCAAAAGGGAGAAAATATGTGGTTTAATGATTCTTTACACAGAATTATTTTATGCTTTTCCAATTCTTAATTTGCACATCCTTTCATGTAGAAGATGTCAATTAAAAGCAAATATTTAAGAAAAATAGTAACATCTGCCAAGTACAGGCTCATGTAAATGTACATGCTTTGCTGCGCAAAAGAGCAAGCTTGAGGATCTCTGTCAATGTATCCATAATTATGTGATTCTAAAAGCTCAACTATTATAATTTCTCAGCTAAATTTCATGCATGTTGTAGGCATATGATAAAACTTTCCTTTGAATCCACACTTCACGTGGATTTCTAGCAATTTAATTCAATTTATTAATACTGCAAGTAGATTGTCAGAAGAAGATAGGATTAGCTTCAATGTAATTTTTAGTGACTCAGTTGTTTGTGTTATGTCAGTCATACAGTAGCTGCTCAAGAAGATCTTCTCAAAGTTAAGTCTTTAGAAGAGCAACAGATTTGAGTGCAGATAACCCTGATCTTACAATCACAGCCAGAAGTTATTTGGGACATTTTCAGTAACCTCTGATTACTTGTTCTCTTCCTGTCTTTCCAGTGCATTATTCATTGCTTCATCTCTGTTTAAAGTTTTTGCTTTCTTTTGATCACAGGCAATGGACTGGGAATCCGAGTTGTAGGTGGGAAAGAAATTCCAGGCAGCAGTGGGGAAATTGGAGCTTACATTGCCAAGATCTTGCCTGGGGGCAATGCAGAGCAGACGGGGAAGCTTATAGAAGGTAAGATAAATGCATTATTAAAAAATGGAACCGTGGGACGGCTGGGAGTTTGTTAGAATTATTTGTAACACACATTTTTCTCTTGCACAATGGATGCAATCTTGTGCAAGGATAGAGGGCTGAACCTCCACAATACTTAGAGCAGAAAAGGCCTGATAGAAAGTAATTTTATGACTTCTGTGGCCAAAGAGAGTTGCCATGATGAGCATTATTATGGCATGTCTTCATTAATATGTGCCAACATGCTGTCTGCATGGTCATATATCATCAGCTTGTATCATGGACATGCTGTTTTGAAGATCTTTAACCTGTCTTGATCACCTAGGTATCCATGTTTGAAATTTCTTAGTTGCACAGGTAAAACATACCCAGTTGTCTCCCAGATACATGCACTAACCTTTTTTCTTAGTTCCCTAAAATCATACCTAATGTCAGTTTTCCAGTTTAAGGTAACCATCCAACCTGCCCCAACAGGCAACAGAGTAAAAGAGGTATCCACAGAAAAACAATAATTTCATCTAACTTAGACTTCTGCTTCAAGAATTGAAAAGAGTCTTCCTCATTTAATTGGCTTTAAGAAAACTGCATTGAACTTCACATCATCCTTTAGGCAACCAAAGCTAGATGGAATGAATTTCACTTCATTATCAATACATTTTCTAGGATTATTGCAATGTGATCATTCTGTCTAAAAATTTATTTCTGTTTTAACATGAATGCCACCTTTTTATAACTTTCTCTTTTTATAGCTATTTTTCTAGTTCCTTTTTACATATCTGTATGCACCTGAAATGTCAGTCTGCCCATGGACAAAAATAGAATACATTTGTTTCTAATTCATTCAACTATCTTTTTTTCTTAAATAAAAGCATGCATACAGGGAAAGATAACAAAAGAAGATAAGCAGGAAAAATAGCTTTCCCAGCCAGAATTCAATTCATATAAGTTTTCTGAATGGTAATCATGCAAAAAATGTAATGACTAAATTGAAATCACTTTGCAGACAGAATGTCTGCAAATTTACCCAGAAAAACTGGGTAAATTGATTAAAGAATATATTTACAAGGAATAGTTTAATTATGCTGTGGGTATTACAAAACAGTGTCACCTGCATTCAGCCTGCAGCTTTTTACATCCTTGGTGTTTTCTTTGTCAATATTTTAATGATATTAAAAAAAAAAAAAGAAAAAACACACAAACCTCAATGTCAGTGAAATTATGTATAAACAGAAATATATTTCTTTTTGGCTATAGACTTGATTTTGATATTCATATTTAATGGGTAGTATCGCACTCATCAAATGATAGAATAGTGTTATTTTTTGTGCATGAATGATGAAAGAATTGACCTTAATTTAGTGTGTTTTGAAGCAAGTATTTGTTTTGGCTCTCTCCATACAAATAAGCAGGTCTCTCATAACTGTGCTAGATCACACATGCATTGTTTCAGTACCAAGCAAGTAAAGAGGAAAATGTGGTTATTCAACATTTCCCCAAGACTGGACATTTCAAGAAAGAGAATGAGCAGTTACAGCTTGGAATTATCTGTGGTCTTTTGGTTGATTTTGCTAGGAACTTTTCTGGAAATTGAAGTGTAGAAGCGTTCTTTACTCACCATACAGGTTCTTTTCAGCAGTGATCAAGAACATCTTGGATTTACAATAGCTACAGGAGAAACCTGACATAGAAATTTACTTTTTAATCTGTTCACATAATATATTTTGAAGGCTTATTCCTATTTTGAAGGCTTATTCCTACTTTATAGGAAGATGAATATGACAGTAAAATATTTATTCCTTTGTTTCATTCTCCCATCGTATGTTCAGTGATGTTTCTGATCCGACCTTTTTTAAAGTATCCTAGACTTGGGTATGTTGGCATAAATCAGCTCTATCAAAATCCCTATATTTGATCTGTTGAATTTTTCCACACAGTATCTCAGAATATGTTTTAGTATTGATGTGTTAAATGTTGTATCAGAGACAAAAAATTCTTCCTGCAGAATGCATTTTGACTATGATATACAAGACAAACATTTCTTCTCACTGTCATTTACCTTTAGGTCTTGCCTTTCTACCTAGTTTACTTTTTATGTTATTTTAGATGGTTGTCAAGATTAACAAAGAATATTTTTCTACTTCAGTGTAAGTTGTTGTTGGCTTAGTGGCAATATGGCTGGTGCCCATTTAACCTCTACCCTTCAGAAGTGCTAAAATCCGTGGAGGTCTTCAGTCATTCTCATACTGATCACTGTACATCCAGTGAGGCTGCTAATCTTACCAACATGGCTCATATTTTTACCTCTAAAAATAGAGGATGGCCTTCTTTTCTTTTTCAAGTTATTTGCTGTCTTTCACACCACAGAAAGAAAACACAAAGAAAACTCATTATGTCATTATCTGTAAATGCAATTACTTTTTTTATGTGTGTGTGCAGTGATCATGAGTCACTTTTCCTGATGAAATGCTGTGTGACCACAAGTTAGACTATATACCAAGTCATCAAGTAAACATATACTAATGTCATTACAAGTTAATATCTTGACTCATTAGCCTTTCTAAGAACGTGAATCACTGTGAAAAATCCCATCAACTTAATTAATTCCTCTAATGCTAAAAACACTGGGCCAGGTCTGAAAATCCTACTAATAACATAAGAAACAAGGATGGATTTATTGTGGTTGTGAAAGAAGACAAACTCCTACCTTCTCTCTGTATGACTGCATATAAAGAAATGACACACAGATAGCATTCCTATCCTTAGGGAATAACATAAAATTTTTGTCTATTAAAAAGCTTTGGAGGAGTCTTAGTGCTGAAAATTTTATTTATAGTTCTGACTGGCAAATACCAGTCTTCTCAGTTCTCTCACCTTGAATTGCTTTCAAATGTCAAAAATATCTCTGATTCATCACTCATTGGCGTAACAAAAACTGGAGGTGGAAGACTCATTCCACCGAGCTCATCAAGTGCAAGGACTGTGTCAATTTGATAGATGTGTCTTTGCTCCCCCTTGTGTTGACAGAAACAGTTCAGTTATATTCCACCTGGAAAATCTACTGAGTGAGTGGCATTTCAGCCAGCATTTTTGAGAAACAGAACATAGAGTAAAGAGCAGAAATGAAATGTTTATGTGTGTTACCTACTCTTAGAAATTTGCCAGATGCCCTCAGCATTCCACTTTTCTTGTTGGACCATTTCAATAGGCTGAGTGGAGAGCCTGGGAGCTGTTGAACAGCAGGTGTCTTTGTTACAAGTTTTCAATCAGCCAGACAAGATGTGCTGCAATTGTTAGGTCATCTGATGTTCACTGAGATGAAGATACTCCCCGCCTATTCCAGTCTCCTTGAAATTCTGGCAAACTAGCATGGTCTAAAAGCTAATGGTGAACTTGATTTGTGGTGATCTTACTGCCTTTGCTTATACTCCACTCAACAGCTACCCTGACACTGGTCAGACTTCTGTTAATCTCTTCTGAGCCCTTTTGTGTGCATGTATATTTTTAATATGTATGCACCATTTAAATGATAACTTCCCAAGCTTAAAAACAGGAAAATCATAGTGAAGACATATATCATATATATAGTAAAGACAAAAACTCTTATTTTGAAAAACACTAAAAAGAACCTCAAGTTTCTCTTTTATAGCAAATATAATAATGTAACATTTCTAGCTTAATTTGGAGGGATGCCACCTAATTTATGAGTCACAGAACTTCACTGTAAAATATTAGAATATAAAGAGTCCATGCTAGCAGAGACATGCTATTGAATTTAATTCAGTTGAATTTTGTGTTTTATAATTTAATAAAAATATTTGTGATACAGTGAGATTTTAAACTTCCCCATCCTGAATCTGGTTTAATAATATTATAAGAAAAACTGCCTGATGGATGTACAAATACTGAAAGATTGTGATACCTGTTAAAGCTGTTAAGTAGGTCAGAGAGGAGAAAATGCACTGTTGTTGGAGAGTTCCATCTTAGTTAATGGTGCCCTCCCCTCAGTCCAATCCTTCAGCACGTGTTTTGCTCTAGATTAATAATTAATTTTCTCATGATGCAGGAAACATTGCTCCTGAAAACAGCATGAGGGTCCTCTCAGAGCCACCTGCCTTCAAGAGTAGGTAAAAGTACATCCAATGTCCTCAGCATCGAAGTCTAAATATTGACAATAAGTTCTTAAATGTACTCAGTACCTTTTAGACTTTGATTTACCTGCTAAGAAACAGATGGTCAGTTTTTCCAAATTGGTTGCCTTTAATTGTGCTGGAAGTTCCCCAGGCCACATGGCTGGTTTCCCTCAGGAGAGTATTTTGAATGAGTGGGTCTTTGGTAATGCCAGACCTCTCTTCCATCTTTGGAAAACTGCAATCTCAGGACTTTCAGATAAATAAAATTGAGGTCTCCCTATTTCCTCTTATCCCTATTTATTCATGTTTCTTTTCGCCTCATCTATAAAGTCTTACATATTCTTACACATTCAACTGTCACAATTTTCTTCTTTAAGACTTTTGATGCACAGCTCACGCTCTCTAATGCCCTAATACAGGGTCAAATCATGCTAGAATCATTCCTCAGATTGAGGCTTAGAGCCTTCCTTTGGACTGTTGTGGGATGGCACAGCTTATGACCTCTTGGTCCACAGACCATGGCCACAGCATCAGTGAGTACACTTTCTCACAAATCTGGAGCCAGTAGGGAGAACATGTTCACTGCTTGTCACCAAACAGCCTTCTGCACCAAACTGACATGCGAGATGAAGAGGGTGTGCCAAGCCACATGCTGGAAAAAGAGGGCCACATCTAAACCTGCGCAAAGTGATTTCCACCCAAAGCAAAATATGATAGGGAAAAGGAGAAAAGAGCTATTTGGATTGCCTCCATCAGAGAGCAGTCTATCTCCCCACCTTCAGTTCACAGAAGGAGGCAGACCCAGGAAGCCCTGACAGAATCCTGCCTTAACCAGAATGCTCTACAGCTGTCACCCATGGTGTGGACTTTGGCTTCTGACCTGGTTCACTTCAAGCATCCCAAAGGCCCAGGCTTCATAATGGAAGAATCTGTACTGAGAGATTCTGCAAAAGCAGAGAAGAAAAAGTCAGGGCTCAGTGGGACTCATCTGTACACATCCAAGTATGGTTAGCACAGCTCTTCATTATTTCCAGAACCGGCAGTTAATCAAAAGGAAAATTATGCTAAAGGCATAAGGAGTTATATATGATGTTAAAGAGGGAAGCTGCATTGTTAGGTGAAAGTCTACTACAAAACACCAATCAGTTGACCACCCAGAAATGACACTGAAATATGAGAGACTAAGAAATACAAGAGCCCTCAGTAGCAATTTTGAGTCTAGGGAAGGCTGCAAATGGAAGCTGAAAGACAGCCAACATGTTCATGGTGTGTAAGCAATCCTTCATGCATACAGTCTGCATTAACTGGAGAAAAAGATTATTTATACTAGCTACAGTTCCTTCTCTGAGGAGAATGTAAATACGGCTAACGAGAAAAGTAGAGAGGAGATGGCCAGTGTGGGGAGAGAATTAACTTACTTTGGTTGTCTAGTATAAATAAGACAAATCTGGCCATAAGCAACACTGGGTAGAGGCTGTTGGAATATTATAATCATTGTTTAATCTTTAAAGATTTTCCTGAGTTCTGGGCAATGACATCTTTGAATACAGGTATCTTCGTCATTCCGCCAGTTAAAGGTGCCAACTAGATAGCTTCCAGAATCTGTTTCACTCCAGCCATGCCCTGGGGATGTGTCCCTTCATGGGTTTTCAGATCATAAGTTTTCAATCATAGGTTTTCAAGTTTTTAAGTCCTTGTCATCTTAAAGCATGTTATTTACTGGCATTGGAAACACATGATTTCTTTTAAGTCCTCTCAGAAGGACAGTGGGAAGCAACTGGAGTACTGATCAGTCCATGAAAGGTTTATAAAGAAAATGTTAACAATTTTTCTGGAAGTTGTTTAATACATTTTTGGGCTACTTTGAGTAGCACCAAGTGCTGAAAAACAAGGCCAGACTGTTTCAGAAGGTCTTCTGCAAAGGCAGTACAGGTGGAATGGCTGTCCATCTTATCAAAGCTATCTCTTGCCATAGTGCAGACGTGCTTTGCATCTTGCTTGGAAAATGCAGTGTGACTGGAATGGTCATGGGCACCTAAACAGCTGGAAAACCAGAACAGAAAGAGTGAGTCACTATAATTCTCCCTACCCTTGTCGCACTTCCCTCTTATCCCTGAGTTACAGATGAGCACAAGTGTAACACTGACTGATCTTTAATCGGTCACTGGCTGGTCCTTTATTGGTGGGAAGGACAGTAGGCACCAGGTCTTCCTGGGTTTTAAAATACTGTAGTGAGCACTGCTTGCTGTTTAGACAGCTAAAATTGGAAACATTGATTGGGTCAACACAATGAAAAGAGATTTTCCAATCCCTATGAAGCAGAGATAGTGAAGACTGAGCATCTTTTCTTGATTCCCTCTGATAATTACACTTCTGGCAGAAAGTAGATAGCATGGTGAAGCTGGAAAATGATGAAACAAAATTAAAAAGAACACAAAAAGGGAAGGAAAAATTCTCAAAAAACTGTGGATCAGGTCTTAAATGAACAGTAATAATCTTTCCATTCTGCACTTCCATTTTGCAGTTTGGCTACTTTAATTATTACTGCATTGAAAAAAACAAAGAATGAACTTTACCCTGTTCTCTGAGTATTAGTCTTCATGATTTATTTTGCTGTTCATGCTTATTCTGCTGGGTCAGAAGAGAAGAGAGCTTGCTCTCAGCATATTCCCTGGGCTATGGGCTCAGGTTTCTCTGTCCCAGCAGAAACTGGCTTTATCAAAGACAATGTGCATAAAATAGCAGGCAGTGCCATTGTTTGGTTGTAAGCTTTGCCCTAAAGCTCTTTAGAAAGGTCCTAATCTAAACAACCCCCTAAATACCACCTATCAGCTGTAAATCTTAACTTGCATAGTTGTGCTCCTCTCATCCATGTATTTTGTTCTGTCTTGTACTTCTTTTACGTAGGTAATAATCAAAGGTATAGGATTATTCTCAAGTGTGGCAATGGACATTCAATATATTAAAAAAAAAGTCTTAAAATATTTTTAAATTACTTTTTTAAAGGAAATTAAGTTAGTAGAAAGGACACCCTGCCAAAGTGTATCACTTTATATGTTGGAAGTAACCTAATATCTGTGAGAAAGAAAAAAAGAAAGGCAGAAATCTTTCTCACACTGGTTCAGCCATTTCATATGCTGTCCCACTGACAGTGGTCTCAATTCCATTCTTGGTATGGCAGGAGTTGAGTTGTTCTGAGAGTTTAGTTTGGCCTTTTGCTAAGATATGAGAAAGAAGTAAGAATTTTCAGAAGGAATGAGAATCATTTCAGTGCTCGTGTGGCACTTACAGAAAGAAGTGGAAGTAGAGATACTTGCAGTACAAACAATTGACTTGGAAATTTCTTGAGAGCTGGTTACTATAACACTGTGCACAGCTTTATTTACTAAATCTCTTTTTTGTGGTGGTTGAAACACACTTAGAAAATAATGCTTCTCCCTGCTTTGGAAAATACAGAACATAAGTTTAAGGAGTTTTAGTTTAATCTTATGGTGTCAGAATTATATAACTGGGGTTTTACAAGGATACTTGATTAGAAAACTTCTTTTATACCTAAAAATATCAGTTTCAATGAGATAAACCAGGTAATATGAGTTTGTAATGTTTCTTCCCGTAATGTAATTGCTGTATACTTAATTTCCCTGCAATAAAAATAAGCACTTAAAAGAGAGAGTTAGAGAGTAATTTGCATCTAGGAAGTAGTTGAGCATCTGTAAAGACTGAGCTTTTAGGATCTCTTTTATTTAATCTAAAGCAGAAGGGGACACTTAAGGTGCACTTACAAATTTTATAAAGCTATGGAAAAGAATCATTAAATGTAAACATATTATGATCAGTAAAATATGGCACCTTATATAATACCAACTACTGATTTTTTTTCATTCTTGCATTTAGCCTTGTTATGTGCCACTTAAACTACTATAGCTTATACCTTCTTTATGATCAAAAACTCTGAAAATAACCTGAACAATTAATTATTGATGAAAATCAATTTTGCTAGAAAAGGCATATCATACAAATTGCACCAGGAACTTGGATTCTAAATAACAAAAAAAATTTTTTATCAAAACATCTCTATGGGGAGGGTTTTTTTTAATTCTTAAACAGGTAAGTCTGATTTATGAAAACAAGAAAAATAAACTAGATGCTTCAATCAGAGGGAAGAGGCAAATACAGTCACTAGATGTTCCAGTTAATGAAGTGAAGAACCATCATGAGAATAACATTCATCAGATGGTTTATAACACAAGTTGTGGAACATCACTGGTAAATGTCATTGGTGTCATAACTAGCTTCCACTAAAATCACATTAGGAAGTACTACTATCTATTTTAGAGTACTTATGTGGAGCTATGCATTTAGTAATTTTCAGATGCACAGCTTTTGGCAGAAGTTACTTTTCAGGACCTTGATGAACGGTGCCTGTTAGAAAGAATATCCAGGTGCTTCTTGGAACCTCCATGGTTCCAGAGAATGTGCCTGAAGCCCTGTTTCTCTGAGCACAGCAGGAACAGCAGCAGGCAGCGTTGTCATCACAGTGCCCACAAAGCTTTCTTGGTTCCTGCTGGCACTATGCAGCTCTCTGCTGTCCTCTGGGATCACACACATCACAGGTGCTTTGTAGCTCTTCCTCTGGCATTGATAGATACCACCCATCCATGTGGTCCCAGTGTTCCCATCTTACTCTTGAATACTTTTCTTCTGCTATATTCTGACACTGCGAGTACTTTTAAGGCTCATTCATCTCCATAGAAGAGTTTAATTCCTTCTTTCTCTATTTTTAAGATACTGTATTAAAATCAAGTGGATGTGTATTTCTCAGAAGGTGCAGGTATGTTTCCTGTGTCAGTATTCCAAATACAGACTGGCAGAGGCAGAGGTCTGTATCTTTTCTGGTTTGGGCAATGCTGGAGAGAAGATGGGTTTAATTACTGCTTCCAAGATGTTCAAGGATAAAGCTATATCATTAGTCAAACTAAGGCAGTCTGTCTGGGATTGTAAGAGATAGACATTCTGTAGATCATATTATACCTGATACAGAGGCAAATAGCACAAGCAGAGAGACCCACAGACACTGTACCTGCCCCCTTTGCATAGCTGCTTGCTGTGACTGATGAGAGGGACTTGAATTTCAGCTTGGACCATCAAAGATATGTGCCTGTATTGCTCTGGTTCTTGTCTTTTTTTTTTCAAGGACTGGCTTCTGTACAGAACATTTACAAAGAAACCAGACAAATGTGAATCCTTTGGTGCCTAAACTGAGATCAATTTGTCTTACTAGTGGAAGTCATCAAATGCACCCTCCCATCTCCATTCACTGTGTAGGAAGCTTAGGTATTTCTTTTAGGGGAACTGTCTCACTAACAACCTAAAATTCAGATGCTACAGGCCTATGTTAGGCATGGTGGGCCACATCTCATAAAACAAAAATCAGGACATTTTCGTCTGATGTTTTTAGGGAACAATATCTGTTTGGGCTCACATAATGGGCATTCCAGAAAAACACCTTACTACAGTGTGGGAAAGCCTTTTGCATAACTACTGAACTGTGTTGTTTGATAGTGACTCTAAAAATACTCTAATTCCATTTCCTATTGTGCAGATTACTGTGGGCTGAAACTTGCAGACTAGCAGTTTGATGTGATTGTAGTGGAAAAAATCTAGTGAAATCAAAGTGAGGGTCATCCTAAAACACAAGTTAAATAAAGCTGTGTCCTTATGGCCAATTTTCCCTGCCACTGGGTTCCAAAAAGTGTATTAAAACACTTTGCGTTTATTTGTAGCAATTTTAACCTTCAATCCCATTCCTGAAATGTGGGTCTCCAGGAATATTAGGCCAGCCTGGCCACTCCATGGGCTGCTGTGTTGATGTAAAACATAGCAAAGATTCAGGGCCCAAGGTGAAATTTACCCAGTCAGGGTTTGTTCTGCTGAAAGTCAGGTGAACAGATATCAGCTGTCAGTGACTCTCAGGGGTGGGATGTGGGTTGTTTGCAAGCCACAGTTCTCAGCAGCAAAGAGGATTACAGACAGCACATTTTTCTGCCTGTGAAACTGGGTACTGCAGCAAGCAGAATTTCTTTAGTCACTTGTTACTTCAAAGTACTTTCTAGATAGATGTATGCAAACTTGATTTTTCCAAGACCATAAGAAACATTATGAACAATTGTAAATAATTTACTGTTAAAAAGATGAACTGATGGAAGTGGGTTTTCTCACAGTAGAACATCTTTTAGATGGCTTGGACCCAAATTTGAAATGGTTTGTCAGAGAGCTTCACTTCAGTTGTTTAAAAAGTGACAAGGGCAAATAGATAAAGCCCTGTTTTCTCTAAGTATTGGGTAACACAGGAAGAGAAAATAGAGGTAAACAAAATATTTCCTAAATTTCTTTAATTAAATCAACCAATCTCTTGAGGTACTTAGGTAAAAAATATAGTTGTGTAATCAAATTATTGCAGATTTTCCAAGGTTTTCTAAACAACTTCTGAAGCACGTGGTATCAACTGTTTTCAGGAAGACGCTGAACTGGGTTGTACTTTGCTCTGACCTAATCTGATCTGATACCTTGATTTTCTTATTCAATGGAAAGGGTAAAGGAACTCAAAGAACAAAACAATAATTTTCGACAATTAGTTTTGCAATATAGTTAATTACAAAATAGAAATATTATGTAAATCAATACAGAAAATGATTTAGATGTCAGCTTAAAGAAAGAAAACCACTATGAGCACTCTCAAAAAACTGCATAAAGACTTTATTTCAAATTTCCTGAAACGTTCTATTCCAAAAACCTAATTAGATCATCCATAAGGTATGACTGGGAAAACCTTGTATGAGAATATTCAGGTTTCTTTGAGAAAAAAATAAACAGGTGATTGTATAATTTAACAGTAAAAAGAAAAATATTGATTACAAATGATTACTCTTTATCCAGGTTTATAATTCTGATGTTTGAGGCTTACCATGTAAAATTAGGTAAATATGACTTCACATTTCTGTATGAAAAGTCTGAAAGGAGCTACATTAAGTGTACTTGTGCTGTAAAAATGCAACTTAAAATTCAACTGAAATTGAAGGTATTGAATTGCAAATTAGCTAATTTATTAATGACTAAAGCTTGAAAACATTTCATCAAGCTGAAATTGAGTCTTAAATCCTTATTTTTGCCTCACATTCCAACAAAAAAAAAAAACCCTTGGCGGGAAAAAAAGCCCTGTAAAAGCATCAAAATGTATTTTTTGGAATTCCTTTAAACTTTGGTAAAAGTAAACTCTTTGAACTGTTTCTAATTTTAAAAATAATAATTTGTTGTCTGAAATAATACTTGAAAATTAGGAAGGTGTGCTGTGGGTTTTTTTCCTGTACAGATCCTACAATGTCTGAGCAAAAAATCATTGAAATCTGTATTATTTCTCCTTGATTGTAAGGGAGTCCCTCAGATCCTAAACAGGCATAATAGAACAGTTTGATCTCTCTCTAAATACAACAGTAAGTGGAATTCTATTAAGATCTTCAGGTTTTATGGTCCATTTGAAAACTTATGAAATTACCTTGTAGGTACATTAGTATGCTCTAGGCAACTTTTCAAACACTTTTTTTTAGGTACTTAAATATTATCAGTTCTGAAAAAACTTAATTAGTTGTGATTTGAGTGGTTGGGGGGGATCTAATTGGTTAGAAAATGCAAGACAGTTACATTTAACTCAGTAGGACTGCAATAATCTTGGTAGTATACCTATCTCCTCTTGGGATTGGAGGTCAGATTTCATGAATGATAAGTGGTAGATAGAGCATTTTTAGGTCAGCATGTACTGACATTTTCTTTCACAGAATCAAACTAGAATGTAAAATGTAAAACACTTGAAGGCAAAGAGATTTCAGACAGCCAACCTTGGTGTCTGGCAGGTAGCAGCTACATTCTCCAGGGTCTGAGTTTTTCTTAAGCCTCTGAAAGGACTCAGCGCCTGTGAAGTGGTTCACACTGCATTTGAAACATGTAGAATATGTCCAAGTCATCATATATATGGTGTAGCTGATCCTAACTGCTTTTATGTGAAAATGCAGTGGTTCAATACCTGTCAAGGGAAAAAGAAACCTCAGCTGGGGGCCTTTCCCAGCACAGATGATGACTTGCTCAGATACTTCTGCTTCTAAGGAGAGCTGTGTTTGAAATGATGCTGCTTACTACTGAATTTCATTAAAAACAAGTGGTTGGGACCATTTTGTTTTTACTTGGATCTTGATTTCTGATTTTCAGCTGATCCATCTTCCAAATTATAAAGCCAAAATTATTATTTAGTCTGGTAATTCAGGTACTTTCTGGGAAAGCTGTCTTAATAGAATGCAGAAATGCAACATGGTTACTTTTTCTTGATCTCTTGTACATTTTTCCCTGGAATTACTGCACATGTTCCTGTTATTACCCAAACCATCTAGTTATGAAACAGGAGCTTTCTTAAGAATTATTTCCAATGAAACCACAAAATGCTCCATAGTACTGTGATCTTCATTCCCACTGATTTTTTTTTTGTTTGATGTATTACATTGACTTTAACAAAAGTGATTGTTCATTGGTGCATTCCTATGTCACAAACCTTTTATGTTTAGTAAGCACCTTATTCCTATGTTTATAGCATGTTAATCTTTCTTCTCTTTGGATGTGGGCACTGTCAGTCCAAAATAAAATTTGCAGGACTCTATACTTTCATTTAGATCTTAAATTGGATTTTAACAATTTGAGTAATAGTAAGATATTCCCACCTTCACATGGAAAAGGTGGGAAAAAAGTGTTTGCCTTCTGATGCTATGGAAGTAAAGAAAAAAATAATTTGCAATTTTGGTGAAGTTTGTGAAAAGATACAGAATAATGAGTCTACAGCTCTATGTCAACTTTTGAATGCCAAGAAGAGTTC
Source organism: Coloeus monedula (assembly GCF_965178545.1). Lineage (NCBI taxonomy): Eukaryota > Metazoa > Chordata > Aves > Passeriformes > Corvidae > Coloeus > Coloeus monedula. The sequence goes on along the minus strand of NC_138784.1, from coordinate 67,153,217 downwards.
TACTGACCATCCACTTACCTATGTAATATTATTCATATACCTATGAATTTTGACTGTAAGGGACCTTTCCCTGGGGACTAATTGCTGCCAAACCAAAAGGGCATGCTAATAACCAAGAAGTATTAAATCTTAAAAAGTCCCTAAGGCCTTAAAGATGAGATACATCTTACACTCATCAAACTAAATCTCACTATCAAGCAGGTAATTTGATGGAAAAGAACAATCATCCTGTAGTAGTGCTTGTACTAGAGTGGTTCCTTAGTCTTTGGAAGAGTAAAGGATTTTCTGTTGCCTTGGTTTGTTTTCTTTTCCTTTTAAATAAATTTAAATAAATTTATTCCTTAAAGGCCAGTAAGGACAGGGTAGAGACACAGTGATGTACATCCACAAAAAGAAACTCAAAGACAGGGAAGAGATTTGGAATCTTTTTGCTTGCTCATACCTTTCTATACCTTTTTGCTCCCTTCCCAACAGCTCACGTCAGGAGGAAGCATGTCTGGCATAGCCTTTAAAGATACCCAGACAAGCAGGGTTAGTTCTGGTACTGCCCACAAGCTCCGTTCTATGAGGGTTCAACTTTCAGAGGGAATTCCTCTTTCTGAGCACTTCTCATCAGAGCCAGAAGACTGCTAACAACTGCTGTATTGCACAGCAGCACCCAAGTTGCCTTAGCCCAGGCCTGTGAACTTGTACACTGCTTATGTGCAATCAGACTGTGTTATAAATGCACAATAAATAGGGGAGAGCCGTGTGTTGGAAGTTTAGGCTGCATGTCATGGCAGGCACAAGGTGAAAAAGAACAGGCAGGAGGTAAAAAAGGCATTAGGATGATCTGCTTAGTACTAGAACAGAGGAAAGCAGTGTGGTGAAAAACAAACTCCCATGTTCATAATTTATATTCATGATATATGTTCAATATTAGAATCTATTTTCATGGGAAAGATGAGTGCCATTTACCTGCCCACGTGCAATGACAGGGCCATTTACAGGTGCTGACCAGTCACCCCAATGAATAGAAGGTTTCATTATTTCTTAGTTACTAGATAATGTGCTGAACAGCACCCCATGAAATTAACCTTTAAGATGACAGTAAAAGGAAATGAGTCATTCCAGGCAATGCTCATCATGGTGTGAGCTCTACGCTTGCTAAATGAGTTCTGTCATAGTGTGGGTGAAGTGGAATCAATCCATATAATTCATACATTTGCTGCTCATGCAGACAGCTTTGGAACTGCTAAGTAGAAATAAGCATTGACTTACGTCTAACTAAAGCGAAATTATGTATTACTTTAACTGATTATACTTTTCAAATGGGTCTGAAGTAACTCAATAGAACGAACTGAGAGTTCCTGAGATGTGTGTGAAAGAAAGGATAAAAGGAATCAAAATTCTAGGAAAGTACTTTCATGACTGGTGTTAGTGGGGAAGTAGAAACAGTTTTAGTCTTAGACAGTACTAAAGAAAGAAAAGATAAATCTTTCATCATCTTATTCACAGACCACTGTAGTATTCTTAGAAAGATCAGCCTATCTCAGTGATAGTAATACCTCTGCAATTCACACAGTAGAAGCTGACTGGTTAGTTGCAAGGCAGGAGCTTTCTTCTGATTAAATAGCTGTAGAGTGCATGAGACAAGAAAAACACTTCCCCCCGTTTTGGAAGAAGTGAAGATCCAAAGAAGGAACTGAAAATACCTTCAAGCATGACAGTGATCCTTGTTGAGTATGATGCACACAGGCTGGTAGATATGATAAAAACAGCTTTACAGCAGATGAGCATGAAGCACACACATCTGTATCTGGATGAATACCCTTCAGTGGTGCACATGGATGGGCTGCAATGCCACCTCAGAGGTTCTGTCTCTGAATGGGGACTAGCTGGGAGAGCACCTGACAGCAACAGCAGATAAATGCTGCTCTGTTGCCTACAGTTTCCATAGATATGGAAAAATTTGGTGCCACCTAATGGACAACCCCCAGCTCCTGAACTTTGAATGTGTTTTGCAGGAATGCTTTTGTAAGGCATCTAAAAAGGCATCTACCTGTATTTACTAATGCTTCACACGAAGTATTTCTCATTCAGTATCCTTAATCACATATCGTTGGATGTAATATGCATTGTTTAAAGGTGAAGGCTTAATAAGCCCCATGGGTAATACAAAGATTTCTGTATTTGCTGGCTTTAAATTTATGAACTGGGGTCATCTCACAGCTTCCTCAATTGCAGCAATATAGCACCACATAAAACTAAATTATTGCACCTAAGTGTTCTGATCTGTTTACGGGTGAAATTTAACTATCTATTCTGTCAAAGTCACATAAATTATTCTAGATCATACTTAAGCAAGTTTACTGCTACAGCTGCATGGACATAGCTATCTCTTTCAGTAGAAATCATGACTATGTCAACAAAATATTTAGCCCAAGGGGTTTATATCAGTAAGTGTACACTTGCAGAGTATGTTAGCAAAAAGGAGTTGGACTATGCCACCATTATTACAATGACTGTCATAAAGAGCAAGACTGCTCATTATTATTCCTGTGATGCCTCTTCCTGGTCTTAAAATCAACAGTCAAACATGGTTAAAAGGGAAAAAGGGATTTTACCTTGGTATTTATTTTAAGGATACTTAGGTGCATTACATCCAGGTCGAATACACGTCCATGCACACCGCAGTGCACACCCTCAAAAGATCTGGTATAACATTATAGGTCTTACTAATTAGCATATCTAACAAAAATTCCCCAATGAGAGGCTTGAATGAGCCCCTCTCCCCAAGGAACCTCTCCCTGGATGGTTCTTTCTTGGTTTACAGAATGTGTTCTGGAGAGGACCTTGGGGTCTGGGGCACACTGATCCCTAGCTACAAAGCTTCTAAGATGTTTGGTCTCCTTGCTGAATGAACAAGTCCAAGAATGTAGGCAAAAGCACTAAGAATACAGAAGTTGTAAAAAGGTATAACAGGGGTATAAAAGAAAAAGCAAAAAATCTTCATGGCGTCACCTGAAAAAGCTGTTAGTGGTCACTTGATTGCATGTCATGTACTTCAGGAAGCAAAACAGGCAAGAAAACATAAGAGTATCTCTGTTTGATCAGATGAACGACCAGATACCATAAATTAAACGTATCTACCTGTGATATCTGTATAGATGTATGCATGTATGTGTATATATGTTTATATATGTTGCAAGATGCAATATCTCCTCTTGCTTGTTTGAGCCTGCCCTCCCAGTAGCATCATCTCTAGCCAGAATGTGAGCATCAGTATTGGAATTGCAATTTGAACATTATGTTCCATTCTCAGCTGTCACTGAATTCAGTGGTACAAGTAAAATCATGGTCAGTTTGATGAATTTCAGTTCGTAAAGGTACATGCTTTGAAGAGATGCATCTCTGAAAGAAATCCATTTTCCATCTGCAGTTTACATTTATAGATTGTCAGGATGCATTATGGGTTTGGTTATTTTCATTAACCTGTGAATAGAGATACAGTAGGATTAGGAGTGTTCCTGAAGGCTTTCAAACAAAGGACAAAGAAGGAAAAAAAAAATTGGAAATTGTATTTCTATTGCTTTCATTCACTGGAATGAACTGGAGAAAAGGGATTGGACTTTTTATTGTTTTCTTTAAAATTTATTGTGTATGTTTTGAGGTCAGCTTGGATGGGGCTTTGAGCAACCTGGACCAGTGGAAGGTGTCCCTGCTCACGGCAGGGAGGTGGGAACTAGGTTATCTTTAAGGTCCCTTCCAACCCAAATCATTCTATGATATTATGATTCAATGATTCAATACAGTATTTATTATCATATATTAAAAAAAAAAATCCAATCAGGTGAATCCGTTCCTTACTTTTAGAGAAAATAATTATTAGTTTTGGTGAAGATAAAGAAATGCCTTTGAAATGGGATGAGTTCATAGGCAATTTAGCAATTCCTTGGATACTTTTCACCAAAGGAGAATTGTTCAAAGACTTTCTTCTCTAAAGGATATTATATCATTTGTGATTCACTCTTTTATTGTATTCAGTATGTTTGGGGGATTTGCAGTTTCAGTTGGCATTTTTTATTTCTCACATATATTTTTTCCTTATTTTTACCTATTGTTGCATAACTCATTCAGAATGTTTCACATATGCAGTTGCTCAGCTTTGAGTGGAGGTCCTTTTACTTAAATTTTCTGTGGAATAAAGAAAATACGTATTTTTTATTCTGTTAAATAAAACAGCTATTTATCAGCTATTTTTCCTCCTTTTGCCTGGGAAAGAATATTTAGTTGTTTGATGTAAAAAAAGCAGAGGTGATTGTTTTACTCTCTTATATTGTTTGACACTAATAATTTTAATATTTGACACCTAGGAAAAAGACTCATACATGTTCAATAGCTTTGGTGAAATGAAAGAAGTCTTAAAAGATTAAGCAGTGAAGTGATCAAACTCCTTTGTCCTTGTTGGCCCGTAATATACATTCGATCTTGAGTCTAGAGATGAAATGTCAGTTTAACATTTATATTTGGCAGTTTAAAAAATAATGCTTGATAGCTCACTTGGGCATATTTTTGAGGGAGAATAAGCTGTTGCAATACCAGGTGAAGTTAAGGTGAGGATGCAGTGCTGAGAATTTGGTAACAGTTCGGTGTTTAAATATGATTTTGATGTGTAACTAAAACACCCAAGTTTGAAGAAATAGGGGCAGAGTTTGTCTTAGGGCCAGTGTGTAGTTGCCAAGTGGAGACTGTGGAAGCATCAGAGTAGACAGGCTTATTGCTGTAGTTGTTACGGGACAGGGGGTTGCCTGTATGGGCAGCAGCTTCTGGTTGCTGTGCAGCAAGAAGAACAGTGGGTCGACTACCTGCACCACATCACTGTCACAGAGCACTCAGGCAGGGGACATATCCTTCCAGCACCTTTCCTACCTGCACCTGCCACAGTTCCATCAAACCCAACTCTCATCTTTTGATCCATCTCAAAACCATAAACCATGTCTTGTAGGCTGTCTTATTCTTTATGAGTTTCGAGGTACTCTGTTGCTTCAGCAGAAAAGCTCCTATGTGCCTTCAGGAGGCTTGAAAGGGAGACCTGAACTGCCAGCCCTGTCCCTCTTTTTCTGGCCATCATCTGCAAGCAGGGCCTTGCAGGGCCTTCTTGTGGTTGCTGTCATGCTTGGAGTAACAGCAAGTTCTTCCATGAGGAAACTGCTTTCCCTGGAGGGGCACAAATTGTATTTCTACAACTATAGCTATCAGTAAAGGAATGTAGTATCATAAGTTTGATTTGCTTGTCTTCCTGATGCTAACACAGTGAATTCAGAACATTAATTGTGATCGTAGGAAACACAAATATACAGGGACTGGCTGGGAAGAGATCATTTGTTTTAGTGTAGATAATGAGAAGAAATAGCAGCTGCTGCTACTCAGTATGCCTGTGAGTATTCATAGCAGTTGATTAGGTGTGTAGCTGCCAGATAATCACCATCCAATCTTGCATGTACAGAATAGTAATTGTGCATTCAAATTTCTTTTAAAAAACCCTACAGAGAATAACAAAACTATGGGTGTAATCCTGCATCATTTATTTGCAATGCTATTTCGTCATGCACGAATTCTACATTTATTACAATGGACTTATTTGTAAGAATAATGCTACTTCTTTGATCAAGTACTGCAGATCAAATTTGTATACAGAGATGTTAATAAAAAAACTCAGCTGACAGTAAGAAGTATGTTGAAGATGTGTAAACATCAGCAGAATTTTATTCTAAGGTAGTGAGAATATTAATTATTTTAAAATAATTTAATTTGAAATGAAATTTAAGTATTTTATATTATTATTTTTAAGACTATTTTAGTTGCATATCCTGGACCATTCTCACTGGGATGTATGGCCATTCTCACAGTCGTTGCAGGGGCTCACTTTCCTTTCTCTGATTCGTGTTGCAGTTCTATAAGTGTGGTTTTACCCTGGTAGGCAGCTACGCCTCACTCAGCCTCTCTCTCACTCCCCTGCAGTGAGGTGGGAAGAGACCACTCTATCACTTCAAAACCAGTATAGCCAGTTGAACTGCAGGTTTAAATACGACCATGCACAACTGTTCAGCCCTAGATTGGTTAGATCTCTCTGATTCTACTCATAAAATCTACTCGCAAACCAAATTTAACCAGATCAGATTTTTTTGATTCTTAGTTCCTGACTCAGGTTGTGTCAAGACAGTGCTTGAGCTTTCAGGAAAGGCTACTTTGGTATCTCCAATCTTGGCTGAGTTGAGCAGCCTTAGCACCATGAGGGAAGATTTTTTTGCTCTGAACCCAGCACTGAAATTTGACTATCATTTATGTCGCTAATCAGATGTTCCTAAAAATGGGGTTTGTGCCTACTTTTATCACTAAACTTGGAAGAACAAGTAATTATTGGAAACTGAAATCCTGCAGTTTTTCAACTTTCTGTTAAAATGACAGTTCTAACAGGTAACTATGAGTGCCTCTCATTCTTCTAGCACATATGGAACCTGTACCTCTTAAAGTTGAAAAATCCTATCATTTATCACTAAGTTCTGTTATGAATGAATTATAGGGATACAAAAGTTGGGGTTAATACCCAACACTTAATATTTCACAAGTACTATCTCCTACAACTCTATTGTTAGTAAGAGTTCTGATGCACTTAGCTTCACTAATAGCATTTATCACTTGGACATCCCAAAGTTAATATACAATAACATTATCTTTCCACTGTCCCTTTTTAACACATAAACTGAGGCACAGAGACTAATTGGTGTGCTTTTGCTGCTCACCTGGCTGGTTGCAGCAGAAGCAGAACTAACAGCTCAGTCTCTGATGGTGCCCCATTAATCACCTTCAGCTGAGATTCGCTATCTTTCAGTTCCTTCCTCTCATTGATAAGGTACAGCTGCCTGTTTGCTGAATTGAGAGAAAAAAAGTCCCTTTCAGTTTCTAGGACAGATTTATCACTTTAGATGACAAAGGAGGGAATCAATACACATATTTTTAAGTGTCTGAAAAGTAAGTATCTTACCTCAACCTGTATTATGGGCTCTTTTTCTAACCATAAGTGAGGGAAGGCTACCTGAGGAACATGATTCATCTCATTCCAAATAGGTGTCAGTTGAGATGAGCCATCCTAAGAGGAACCTGCCTCTCTTCATTCATTAACTACTCAAAATTCCTAGACAACTACTGAGGCAAGACTCTTACTGTTTTACAGCCAAAGATTGGTACATTGACTCTAAGCCCAAAAGAAAGCAAAACCAAAGCAGCTGTATGCATGTGTGCATGACAGTTCCTCCCTGCAGACATACATACTGCTTTCCATGCTCTTTTCTTTATTGTTCTAAATCTGTTCAAAATTAGATGAAACAGAAAAAAAAAAAAATTTTATGCATTTTCACTTGTGGTTGAGATTATCGTCTGTTGAAACCAGCCAATAATCAAACAAGTTTTTTCCACATACTTTCTACAGCTATGGACACATATGTATCAGGAATTTGTACAAGCATCCAGTTAGCTTCTACAAGAGAAGCATAAAAAATGTTCATTGAAATAAAGTCATTCAAATGACTGAAGAATTTAGGTCAACTTGAATTAGAACACAAACATGTTGATTCCAAGACATTATCATGGATTTACCTTACGTTATATTATGAAGAGCATAATTAAAAAAAAAAAAAAACCAAAAACTTTTCTTAGAAGGAGAATTATATGTATTATATGAAAAATAGGTACATACAGGAGATGAGAACCGGGTAGCACTGGCCCGAAATTTGTATTCACTTTCCTTAGTTTTCAGGTTAGATGACTCTCACAAATGAGATAATAGTGAGTAAATTCTACTTTATATTTGAGTACTTACATAGTGTCAGAACTGTAAAAGTTACTCCCAGGGTACAGAGGATGATTATCGACAGAGTGACTCCTATTAGAACACATCAAGTAAGGATCTCAGTCTATTCCAAGTGACAGACTGGCATTTTAAGGTCTTCAGCCATTCTCATTAAAACTTGACTTTTTGCTTGAACAGTGGTGTTTGCTTACTGTGAGTCACAAAAACTTTCTGTTCTTGTTTCTATATGACCTTAAGTAGCATTGCCATGTGATGCATAGCTATGGCCTTTGCTCATTCCTAGCACGCTTTCAGTATTTAAGTTATCCTAATAATTCCATTCTTTTCTGAATTGGCTGCTGTAGTCCCTTAGTGGTGACATTGCTGGAGACCAGCCAGGATTTCATCAAGCAAGGGTTTGACCCCCAGATCTGTGTGAGGAGAGCCTTTTCAAGAAGCCCCAAGAGAGTCAGCATGTTGGGGGTAAAAGAGCAACTTTTCTTTGGCATTAGTTCTTTCTCTGTTGTACTTTCCAAATATACCCATTCTCTCCCAAGCACCAGGATGTGTATATGCAAGTGGAATGTCCAGAGAGCAAGGAATGCCAACCCATGAGTCTACTTCTCACCCTCTGGCTTTGTAAGTTGATGACTGTGTGATGGTCTTAGAGATGTGCTTTTTGCACACTTTCAGAAGCTGATAGTTATCTTTTGTTTCTCTACCTCATCCCTGTGAGTCACTGGAAAATGTTTCTGGGTTACTCTCTGTCCTTTTTTCCTTATCTCAGGGGTCTGTCCTGTTCTTTATCTTCCTGCCAGTCTTTTTATGGTTTCAGGCTACACTTTGATTTAATCAGGGTTTTGCTAAAATATGGTTCTGCCTTGTCTTTCTTAAGCTACCTTTCCTTACTGAGCAAATGTCCTGAGAAACCACATTTTAATGAGTTAGGATCTTGATGACATGCTAACCTATGTGCCATGAATCACTCTTTTCTTCCAGCACAGTTCTTCTGGGAGTCCTACATACATAAATTTCCACTCATATCTCATTCATAGAATCATAGAATATAATCGTAGAATATGCTGAGCTGGAAGGGACCCAGAAGGATCATTGAGCCCAGTGCTTGCCCCTGTACAGGGCAGTCCAAAGAATCACATGTGCCTGAGAGCCTTGTCCAGGTGCTCCTGGAAATCTTGGTGCTGTGACCACTTCCACGAAGACCCTGTTCCTTTTCCTAATATCCAACCTAACCACCCCTGATAGAGCTTCATGCCATTCCCTCGAGTCCTATCACTGGTCACCAGAGAGAAGATATCAGTACGTGCCCCTCTACTTCCCTTGTGAGGAAGTGATAGACCATGATAATTGCTCCTCTCAGTCACCTCTTCTGTAGGCAGAACAAAACAAGTACCCTCAGACTCCCAAGACTATTGAAAAATCTTTGAGAGAGGTGTTGTGATGACAAATGAACAGTCTTTATATAGACTTTGTTTGACATGTTAGCTGTCATAATTCATATTCGTAGGCAGAACAGAAGCTAACTAATAAAGAGATAGTGACTCTTCAGACATACACTGTAACTTTCACATGAACTGTTTGTTTGCACCTCATGTCTTGTGATTCTTGCCCCTGCAAAGGAAAATTTCAAACCCAAATATCACTCCATTTACAGATGTAATTGTAAGAGAAGTTAGACTAACAGAACTGCATTTGTATAAAGAAGAATAAGTTATTCCTTAAAAAGGGAAATTGAAAAAAACCTCACTGAATTCTGAATACACAAATATAAATATAGAATGCAGGCAGGGATATAGTAGTCTAAATTCATATCTGGCATTAAACTCTCATGAAAATAATGGTTGTAGTTATTTACCATTAGTGAAGGAGACAGCAAAGAGAAATTCCTGCAGCTTCTTTGTTCACTGAGCTGGATTCACTTTAGGTGAATCTTAAGGTCACTTGGAATTAACAGACTTTTTTCATTCTACCATATACTATTGCATGATTTTTTAAAAAAATATGAATAGTAAACTGCATTTAAAAGTAGAGGGGTTTTTGTGAACACAGCCTAATAATGAAATGTTTAAGACTTTCAGCTCAATTACAGCATTTTACAGGAAGCTCATTTCACTGGCAAGATTATTATAATCTCTTATATGATGTTACTGAAAACAAAGTAAATACACTTTGCTCTATAGCTTCAGTGAACACTATGCTGCAAAAAACCGTTTCTTTTTCTCAAACACTGAATAATTACAATGCACTGCAACATTTTGTTCAGCATAGTATAACTGATCATCTGTCTGCAACCCTGATGTAAACTAATCTTTGAGGATATAGTAATGGTGAAAGCACTATAAACTTGCCATTTATATCATATGTATTTTCATAAACAGTAACTGTAAACTTAATTTAATTTGCCAAGAACTTCAATTAGGTCACACAAATGCAAGCAGATCATCACTTGTTGCTCTAGCATAGTTCAGACTGAAGGGTAATCTATAGAATCATGTGCCAACATATATAAATCTGAAGGCAGTGGTGGGCTGCCAAGAGAATGCCAAGTACACCTCAAATACAAGATTGATTTGCTCTGGCTGTACTTTTATAAATGCCATTTTATAGTAGTGTAGCAGCCATGAGGCATAGGAGGGTACATTATATCATTTCCACTCAATGAACAATATATCCATTTTTAAGAATCATGTATGTTGTCTATATAGTAATTATTGCAATAAGTGGAAAATATTCAGCCTGAGTGTGAATGATGAATAGGAGAGGAAGTTAAGGTGTCTACAAAAAATAATGAGTTTTGGTGTGATTCATGCCTGGCAGTTTGGGGAAATATATTAAATCATTGACTTTCATCAACCTATTTTGAACAATCAAAAAGGTTTAGAAATAAAAGAAAAATAACTGGATAGCATAGATGATAAAGTAATTTAGTGCTGAATGTCATACTGCAAGTTTATATTGTTTCTCCTTGTTCTGAGTGCACATTTAACTTTTATAGCACTTTCTGGGATTTCAAAGTAATGTTGCTGAATTTTAATTCTTATATGATATAGAAAGATACTAATATTCACATTTTACTGATTGAAGTTGTTAGTCTAGAGACCAATTTCATTTTCCTCTGTGAGCATTAGATCAGTGAAAAATACAATTAAAACTGACATGTTTATTATGCATAAGAATAAAAAATACAAACCATGAAGAAGCAGAAGAACCTCAGCTATCTGTGGGTATAACTGTGGTGAAACCAAAATCGGAGGCTCTACTCCAAGATTGCAATATTTAGATATTTTTAAATTCCAGTAGGACAGCAATTCTGAGACTCTAAAAAAAATGGAAAAAGAATAGGTTTTATACACAAGTATAGTTGGAAATAATTACAAACTCTTAGTGACACAGAAAATAACAGTTTTTCCACTTAGGTGCCTTGGGTATACTGAATAAGGGAGGCTGCAGTATAATAGTGTATTCAAAGTGACTGAGATTAACTTTATGGTTAACATTATGTTACAAAGGGGAATAAAATTCGAGATGTTCAGTGGTTTGGTTTAGTATTTCTGTATTTGAATCAACTGTGTCAAGACTCATATTTAGAAAAATCAAATCCTTGGATGATTTTCAGTTTCCTTTCAGTTTCAACTTTAATCATGCAGCTAGCTTATGTCTGAAAGATGAGTCTGAAGAGGAGTGAAAATATCAGAAATCATGTAAGATGGGTGAAAACTGAGATAAATATTGTGCCTTCTAGTTGACAGCAACTCTAATGCAAAGACCTATTCTATCTGCATATTTAATAATTTGTTTTGTGCTGTTTTGTCAATAGGAATGTTACATATACAACCACATTCAGTTAAACAGTACAGCTTTATCACCCGGGTGATGGAGTGAAGGATATATTTACTGAGATTGTGGGAGCTGATATTGCTATAAATAAGCTGTTGCTCACCCAATAAAATAATAATAAAAGAAAGATGATAGAAGAAATTATGTATTTGATTATCAGGGTAATTACTTCCTCAGTCAGCAGAGTTGCCATGGAGCAATGCAAGTTTTCTCATCTCCCTGGGTTTTTGTTTTCGTTTTTTCCCACTAAACTGGTTATTTGAAGCTAGAAACTTTTGGAAATGTGATTATCATGGCCTGACAACCAGTGGGAGAATGTGATTGGTTTTAGGAAAAAAAAAATTATCGCAAGTGTCTTGTGATCTCTCAATAATTTTTTTTCTCTCTTGTTAATTAGACTTGCATTTCTTCTGAAGATTTTATTTGCAACATTACCTTTTTTTTTTTTTTTTAACAAAATGTGTATAGCAGTTACATGTTGAAAAAAGAGGAATCAGCTTCTTGCCTACATTTTTTTTTCTTAAACCCCAGGGCTTTCAGTCTGATCATTTAAGTCCTGTTTAAATTGCTTGATTTTAAACATTTATGGATCCACAAGGCACACAATAAAAAGAAAATACCCCTATATTGACAGGTTAAATGGATCTCTGTGTGAGCCAAGGCTGTTGAAATTCCATTTCCTTTCAAGTTGTTGCTTTGTTCATGTGCTTGTGGCCTTTCTGACCAAGTGAGTAAGTGCAGTGCTCTTGCACACACTGTCAAAACTTTCACCAGTGGAAATCAGACTTTGTTTCCAAATCCTGGCACTGCAGTGGTACTCAGCTGAGCTCTTCCTGCTAGTCTTTTTAATTTATGTGACTTGTTGATGATGGCCTTACTGGTCCCTTGGTGAATTTTCTTCTGAAGCCATGGAAGCAGGATGTGATGTGATAAACCCAGGACAGGAGCTCACAGTATTTTGTCAATAAAGTTTTGGGTTGTTTTTTTTTTTTTTTTTTTTTTGGTTTTTTTTTTTTTTAATAGAAGGATGCTCTCTCAAATATCTAAATCTATAAAGTTTTTTTCTTGTTCCTTCTCAATACAAGTCGAAGTGGTCGTTTTTCTTGTCTTAGTCATGAGGTTCATACTGTCATACATAACATCCTATGCCATGATTACCATTACGAGGGCACACATTGAAAAAAACCAAAAATAACTTCAGTTCCTTCCTTTCTAGAAGCCTATAGGCCAAGCCCATGCTGTTATATTTGTATGACTGAAAATCAGAGGGAAATGAATTTGCTCCTAATTACTGTTGCTTTATTCTAGAGGAACTGAGCTTAAAATCAGATCTGCTTTAACAAGCAAAAGCAAAATCATGTTTTTGAATCATGACTGGTAAATGAAAGGGGCTAAATTTTAGGAAAATTCAAATCTATTTTGACATTAGGCAGCTGGCTTTACTGGCTTCTGAGCATCACTTTTTAGTCATTTTGCATAGTTTGTTTTTCTGTAAACTTCTACAAACAAAATGATAAATTCTAGCTGACAACAGTTATGAGTAATTCTGATATTTCAACTCCTAATTCATGGAATCCTATGGAAAATTTGGGAATATAAATTTGTATATTTATTTCTCATAGTTTTTCATTGTCAAATAATTTAATCTGTTTTATTCCATGAAAAATTTTCATTATATTTTATTTAGCAGCATGCTTTTCTATGAGTTTATCTCCACATTTTTCTTTATTATTTTTCCCATTTGTTATATGCAACAGCACAGGATTTTGAAATTAAAATATGACCCAGGTGAAGACTTGGTTTTATCTGTGTAAGTGGTAGCAAGTTAAGTGTTTGTGGTTTTCTTTGCTGTGTGAGTGATGTGGTTTCAGACATTTTGTAATGCATTGCTTTTAGTGGACTATAAAGAATTCAGTATCTTGTCCCATTAAGCAATTTTTTCCCACTACAGCCAGAGGCTTGGATTTTGACATTTGTTCATCGGTGAGAAGTTAATCTGTTTGGAGTCATCCTTATGACTAATTAATTCAAGATATAAACCCATTTCTCAGAACCTCAGATCTGTAAGACCCAGATATGAATCTAGAGTTTGCTTTGTGTAAGCATTTCACCTTAACCAAAAGATTTCTCATCAGAATATACCTCACATGATTTATAGAGGGATTGACTCTACAAATACTGAGCATAAAACTTCCTTATACAGATACACTGAACTGTACTGAGACTCCTGACTCAGTCCTGGGACACTTGGAAGACACAGCAGATTAGTTCAGTATTCAGTATTTTTCAGCCTAATTATTATAGTTCTGTTTATGTCCTCCACAATGAAGTATGTTCATCTGTTTCATCAATTTTTTATGAGAAAAGATATGGAAGAAAAATTTCAACCTGAATATTACCACACTGATGTTTGAAATGTGGAGGCACATTTTTTTCATTAAAATCAGTTAGTCCAACAGCCTTCACTTTTTTGTATTTTTGTAAGTGACAAAGTAAAGAAAATGTATTTGAATTATCTAATCACATTCACAAATTAATTCCATTTTGAGGCTCAGCTTCTTAACAGCAATTGTCACTGTAGGAAACAGTTATCTTCCAAGACCATGGCTGGCCAGGAAATGTCTGATATATAGAATGTTTTGGTTTATTGCTATGCTGGTAGGTGTGCATGTTTTTGATATTGGAAAAATTTTTCAATATCATGAAATACAGACTGTGGAGAGTGCATGTATACTTTGAATCAAAGAGAATAATCTCCTGTGATGTTTCAGCAGGTAAGTTATAGCTGAAGGGACAATAACATACAGCAGTCTAATCTGTGTGAAGTGAAAGGGCTTTGCTAATGTCTTGTGCCATTTAACCAACATTCACTGAATGTCACATCAAATTGTCTTGTAAAAGCAAGGCAAGAAAGATATAGCTGATGATGTCAAAATCTGAGCCCTTGACCTCTTGCTGTTTTGCCTTCTTAGGAATGCAAGTGCTGGAATGGAATGGCATCCCCTTGACTGGGAAAACTTATGAAGAGGTCCAGAGCATTATTATTCAGCAGAGTGGGGAAGCAGAAATATGTGTAAGACTGTGAGTTTTTCCCCATCTTTCTGTTTCCATTTCTTTTTGGCTTTTCATGGCTTTTTTTTTAATTTTTTTTATTTTAATTTACGGTTGTTAAGGTGGAACCTTTGTTAGCACAAAGCATCAATGTAATAATAAGCAAGAGTTCACTGTGAATGTGGGAGATCTGTTTGTTCTGTTTTTCTCTTAAAGTCAGAGGGAGAGATAAACTGAATCAGATGCCAGTAATTATGCTTTTATAAACAATGATAACTCCATTTTCAGGCCACAGTCTTCTCTCATTGACAAACATAGAGTTCACTGAATTTACCAGTGTTAGAAAAAGAAGGTAATTTAGTAATAACTTGACTTCTAGTGAAAACTGTATCTCTTAGATGAAATTCATTTAAGCATCATGAGAAATGCATACTTGCATTAAATCCATTAAAGATTTCACCTTAAAAGAAGCTTTTCTTCTCAGCTCTTTAACAGCATTGCAAATATATATCAGCTAAGAAGGGACCATGCTTGGGAGCTGCTTTCTGTCATGAACCACTATTCATTTACCTACTTAATATATTAATGAGGGTATGAGGAAAGAGTTTCTTTTGTCTCAGGCTTCTTATTGCTTTCTTTAGGGACCTGAACATGCTCTCGGACTCTGAGAATCCCCAGCACCTGGAGCTGCATGAGCCAATAAGGACAGGTGAGAGACAAGATGATACTTTGATATTGTAGGACTGGGTAGCAACTGAAATTGGGTGTGATATAAGCTGGTATGTTAGCATTGCAAGCTCTGGTGTTACATCCCAAATATTGCCATGGGTAGAAAGGGGACCACGCCTTATATAAAAAGGCAAGATGGGGGGATCAAGTGCACCTTTAATGAATTTTCAGACAACACCAATTTGGGCAGGAGTGTTGATCTGTTGGAGGGTAGGAAGGCTCTGCAGAGGAATCTGGACAGGCTGGATTGATGGGCCAAGGCCAACTGCATGGGATTCATCAAGGCAAAATGTCAGGTCCTACACCTGGGTCACAAGAACCCCAGGCAGCCCTACAGGCTGGGCGCAGAGTGAAAGCTGCCCAGAGGAAAAGTACCTGTGGGTGCTGGGTACTGTAAACTTTACATGTGATATATTGTTGTCCTTCTTTCCTCTGTTGCCCCTAAAGTTTACTTTGCCCAGTCCCTGGATTTGCACCTGTGTCAGTAACTGGCCAGTGAGTTGCTGGTGTCCCTGGGGCCTCAGCTGCCATCCTGTGTCCAAACCTTGCAGCACTCTGCTGTCACCTCAGGCCTCTGCTCCTATAAACTGCATTATTAATCTGGAGTCCTAAATACTTCAGTCTGCACAGTGCAATTACAGCTGTGCCTTTCTGTATCAAAATAATTAAGAATGGGCACTATACCACACCACTATACAAGGTGAAGTGTAACTCAGACAAATTAAGTTCATAGCTCTCCAGTCATTAGACAATTGCTGTTGCAGCCAGACAGGCTAAAACAAAGTTCCCAGCAAACTGCAGAAAGTCCAAAGAACACACAAATCCTAAGGCCTGTGTTTGTAGAACCATAGAATTGTCAGTGTTGGAAAAGACCTTGATGAAAATACCTGTTAGCTTAATACAAGGTTTGTGGCCTGCTATAAGTGATAAAAACCCAGTATTTACTGGATATAGGGATGCAATAGCAAGGAGTCAGTTTTGTTATGCGGATTCTAAGATGGCAGTGCTTTTGGGTGGATTTCCTGCTGTTCAATCAATACCACAACTGCAGGCTTCAGTCACTGTATCAGTCATATCTAATCTAACTTTGAATCAACATCCACAATTTTACCTAGTAATGCAGATTAAAAGATTGCTTCACTCACCATTTCATGGGTCCATTCTGAGTTCCATGATTTTGTGGCAGCTCTTTCATCAATCACTATCGAAATTATCTGGACTGAATCCTCAATTTTCTGACCACATAAAAATTCCTAGCTATTAATATACTTACCATCAAGCTACCTTCCGTTGAAAATTGATGTTATTGATAATAATTGAAAGCAAAGACTAAGTCTGACAGAGCCTTGAAGCTGAGCTACCCACAATTTTTTAATTTGTGAGCTGATCAAAACTGCCAAAAGCATTCAAAGATACTGAAATCAGTTTTGGAAAGGACAAAAACTAGGATAAACAACTTTTTTATTAATGAAGAAAACCAAAAATGAGAAGGAACAGAAGAAAGAGAAAATTGCTCCATTCTTGCAGGCATGCTTCCTCCTAGTCTGGAAATCTTGTGGTTTCTAAGTTGGAACAACTGTAGAGTTTCTCTGGCTGTCAAGTCTTTCTTGCCATTACCTCTGAGGTTTGGCAGACTGTTGGTGCTCTAGAAAGGAAAAATCTCCATTTTCTTGAAGGAAAAACATATTAGAGCCAAGCAGGCAGGATAAGGATAAAGTCTTGTTTTAAACCTCTCATACTTCTGAGAACCTGGGAATCAAGCTGTGCCTACTATCCTTTTAACTCTATTCCATCTAGCATATATGAAACTTACTTGACATTTTTCTGTGTTAAATAGAAATTGCTATCTCCAAAGGGTAAATTGCTCCCACTCATTCCTGGGCAGCAGGGAGAGCAATCAGACTCCTGCCACAGATGCCTCACACAGGTGTGAGTAATAAGGAACGATGAATCAGGGCTTTTAGCCTTCATTTGTTTACATTTTTTCTTCTTTGATTAATTTGTGGTCCTAAAGTTTTGAGTATTTTTCTCTTTATTGTTGTATAAATTATCTCAGGAGCAGTTCTGTTCAATGTCCAGCTGATTAAAAAAAAAAAAAAAATTAAAATGAGATTTAAACTTTTACAAGAAAGTTCAGATACTTGGTAAAACCGGACCAGTTTCAAACAATGAATGATAGCACAGGCCAGTCCTTAAAACTGTAATTTGCTCCAGTTTGATTCAACATGATCCACAAAGCCTGTTTTTCTTCACCTAGAGGTACCTTCTCAGAAAGCTTTTTAAATAAGGAGCACTGGTAAGTAGCACTAGCACAGAAAGATTGGAATTGGGATGTCAATATTGTGGGAGGGATGTCTATTTTTTATAGGATGCCTTTTGCATCTTCAAAGTATGCAGGCAGATGACATGACAATTTGTAAAGATTGTTATGCTGTCCCTGTACCATGGCAAGATGGATTTGGATGTGCTGGCAGTTATCAATACAAAGCTCTCTTGCTTTAATCCAATAGATAAAGCGAAGTCCCCAGGGGTTGATCCCAAGCAACTGGCTGCAGAGCTCCAAAAGGTTTCTCTACAGCAGTCACCTCTGGTTGCTTCTTCAGGAGTGGAAAAGGGATCTCATGTCCACTCTGGAACCACTTCTGCCACCTCCAGTGCTGTTCCTAGCCCTGGTCAGCCTGGTTCTCCCTCAGTGAGCAAAAAACGGCACAGCAGCAAGGTAAGAAACTCCCAAGTTATGGAGCAAGAACATTTTGATGACAGGAAGAGACTGCCTGCTTACCTTCTTTAGTGTGGCAAGGAATCACAGCACATCTTGGCAAACCCATTTCATGGATAACGATGAATATTACTGTTAAGGTGTTGAATTTGGACACAAGGAAAGATTATGTGATTTTTCCCAAGGTCATAAGAGATTGGTTCTTCTCTGAAAATATATTTTTGAACTTAATATTATTTTTTTAAAACAAAGTAACTGCCCTTTCCAGCCTTTGTTACTCTTGCTTTTTAAGTGCATCCTACATGGTGATGAGGTACTATTTCCACTAAAGAAGCTGTTAGTACTAAAACCATAATTTCCCTCTCTGTACTAAACTACTGCTTAAAGTGCTACAAGGTTTGAATAATCATAGCAATAGTAAGTAAGTCTCTGAAAGCCTAGGAAAGACTGAAAACAAAATTTACCATTAAAATGTGTTTTGTCACTAGCTAATTCCTGTGAACTTGCCAAGCGTAATTTCTTATTTTCTCTGCTACATCCTGTCCATTCCTCAGCTGAAGTTCTTTCTCCTTGTGCATCCACACACCTGAAAAGGGAAGAGTGGGAATTTAGTAGCATTTTTTCACAGTTGAAACTGAAAACTAGAGCATAAAGTAATCTGTCACATTTTTGCATTTTGTGTCAAAAAAGTGAAAATCAATAAATCAATGCTGTGAAGACTGCATTTCCTGAGGCAATTTGCAAGAGTGCTGCTTGCTATCCTGAATATCCAGCTTCTCACACACTTACAATGCTTCACATTGCAAAATGCTTTCTAAACATTTATTACTCTGCACCTTTATTCCTTTTTGGGACTGTCAGGTTCCTACTGTGTTAGAGTTGTGCTTGTATTTTTGTGCTGTTGGAACTATGCCTGTGATGTGAATGCATGAGTTAGGTACTGCACAAAACAGAACCAGCAAATGGTGCCTGCTCATTTCGGACAGCTCTTCCATATGCCAACATAACTTTCATGTGAGAGGAAACACAAAAATCATTTTCATCCAGAAATTTAGTACAAACTGGGAAGATATTTATTGATCAGTTTGGTTTGGATAGTAATTCTGTCTTGCCACAATGCCCATAGACTTTCTACAAACTAATTCAGGTCTGTGATGCACAAGTTAAATCCATACGCCAATATTTACTGGGCCTAACTTCAGGGATCTGGCCGAATTGCTTAGTCCATAGGTCAATAGTTAGATTCACTACAGCATACTTTGGATATTGTACACATTTACATATGAACTAGTTTGCCATGTGTATGATTTTTGCCACTGAGAATAATACTTTTCTGAAGTACAGTTCATGACACGGGGTGAAACCTGCCATTACAGGGCAGGCACTGCATGCAGAGAGCAGGGCTCTTAGTGCACATGCCACCATCTACACTGAAACCCCTTTCATTTGGTGAGATGAATCACACTCCTATATTCACAGTGTATGGAGATCTATAAATCTTTGCTGTGCAGTGTATCCTGGAGAGGTGCCCCTCTCTGTCCACATGAGGAGACTGGGGTTCCCAGCTTTGGCACCGTAGTAGATCACCTAAAGTTAGATGCATAAATTTAATTTCCCGCTTCACAAAGGATTTAGGATTCTTTTACGAAAAGAATCAGCTGGAGGCTTATAAAGATGAAACAAAAAATTATTAGACCTAATGTGTTTATGTAGGAGATGCAAAAGTCAGAACTAGTCAGGTAAATATTTAAAATATTCTTTGCTTATTTCTGAAAATCATGTTGAAAGGCATTTCTTTCATAACAAACATAGCTCCTGTTGACTTGTATAGTTTCTGTTCATTGACTGCAGGCCAAGTTTATAATGGTGTTGAGCTCTGTTAGAAGAGAAAGCTCATCCTTTCTGGAACTGCTCTTTGCCTTGGGCTGACAGCATTTCTAGGCAGGCTGCAGCCCTGCCAAAGTGTCATGACAGAATAAATATCCAAACTGCCTAGATTTTGTTTTCGCAACTGTTTTTATTTTTAGCAATTTTTTTTAAGCTTTTTGTATAGAATATGCACTCTAGAAATATTGTAGTAGTCTCTGTCACGCTCTGCAGTGCAAATTTTCTCATATTTAATGTTACTACAGGAAGTGATAGTGCATAGCATCAAAGCCTGGCATTAACAAGTTTCACCTCATGGCCGTGACAACGTGCTTGAGCAGGTGTGATGGCATTACAAAGCACCATCTCTTACACAGGGTCTGTGAGTGCGTGCAGGGAGTATCAAAAGAAATAAGACTGAAATTAGAATAGCCATCACACAGCTTTGGAAGCCTTGAGCTGACAATATCTCATGCAGACCTGTTTCTTTTGTAGTGTAAACATGTGATCATTCTGTGGTGCAGATTACATCGAAGATATAAATGACCTATAGAAACGTTTAATATGAAGAATGGATTGCTTTTTTTCTAAATCCTCAGATCCTTTAGCTCCTAAAAAAATCACCTGTGAAATACTTTTCCCTCTTTGCAAATGAATCCTCACTGAAGCTGTGATAAAGAAAGATACTTATTTGAATCTCTGTCTCTCAATATGGAACCAGCTTCAAAGTTGGCCCAGCTCTGAGCTGGGGATTAGACCAGATGGCCTTGAGAGGTCTCTTTCAGCCTCAATTATCCATGTTTCTTTAAAATATATGGGTAATTCTTCATGATCAGTTTTAGATCCACTGGCATCAGAGAAAACAAAGTATTTAATACATTGAATCACAGTCTTGTAAATGATGCAGAGATTCAACAATGATATAGAAATATAAAGTGCACATTTATTTTTACAGACTCCACTTTACAAACTCCACCTTAACCACCTTTGGAAGTCTCAATACAAATTCATCATGCCCATTCCCTTCTCTGTGAACTCCTCCTACATTATCCATACTAATACATTCTGTATAACATGACATTTGGAGTGAACAAACTCATTATTCTTGCTATTCCAACTCATGAAAAATGAGAACATTTAGACTACCTGGCAGTGATTTTGTAGCCACAGCACAGCTAGCTTCATGTTATTTTTTGTGTTGTCAATATTGTCAGTGCTAGTACAGCCTGAGGTCAGAACTATTAAGTATAATAAAATCTATTTGTAGAGGTAAAGTATGAGAAATATAAGCCTTTTATGTCCTACTTTGAAAGATTGCATGATGCTCAGGTAGCTCCCTGTCTTTGGCAAAAGGAGTGAAATTCACTCTCTGAATAGTCTGTCAAGGACCTAAAAAGTTCTAGGAGTACTTTTTTATCAACCTAAAATTTCATTTCAGATTCAGAGCATTTTATAGATTATTAGATGACTTATTTTAGCTTTTGGATGGATTAAGCTTCTTTAAAAGCATTGCCAGGTACCAAGAAAAGCTGGTTATAAAATTTTTCATGAGAATTATTTTTTGGATGCAAATGCATTTACAGAAAAATCAAGTTTGGTTTAGTTTTGGGTGTTTTTTCTGTTAAAGCTTGTGCTCACAAAGAAGCACATCTGGAAGGCAAGGTAAAGCAGTAAACCAAACAATAATAAGGAAACACAAGACAGGAAATAGATGCATATAGCAGGCAGATTTGTGCTATTTTTCTCCTGTGTTTTTATTGTGATAGTGTTTAGGTGGGATTTTTCTGGATAGTTCTGGTCTGTAGATCTGACTGATTGAGAGGATGTTTCTTCAACATAAACCTGAAAAGGGTAGTGCATCACCTTACCTTCATGCTGTGGTGCAGGAGATGTGGGCACTTCATTGCCTAATTTTAAAGCAGTTGATATCCAACATCCTAAGAAAGCCTCTAAGGGTTTTCCTGGAGTGTAGGGCAGCACAATGATGCTTGAAGAGGCAGATGGGTTTTACTCTTCTGAGAAAGTGATAGAAATATAAATTACATGGAATAATGTCAGGTACCTGCTCACATCTGGAGGAATAGAAAAAGTTGGCTTCCAGACCAGTCTCCAGTCTCTCTCTTTCATCCTCTGTTTTCTGCTGCATCAACCAAGAAAGCATATGTGGAGACAATGCAAGAAATATTCAAATCCTACTACTGAAACAGAGCTTTCTTGCTTGACTGATGGCTTGCAGATAGAGGTTGGTCCAGAGTGGCTCAAGGCCACCAGCATTTAACAGAACAGCATATTCTTGTGAGTCCAGGATTCTAATCAAGTGGTGATATTATTTTCTACCGACAAACAGGAGAAAAGAAAGAGGGCAGAGAGGAACATTAAGGATTTTATTGCTTTTTGTCAAAAACCTAGAAAAGTTTAATGATAAAGAACAGAGGAAAGCAAGGGCAGAAAATTTAATTTTTGTGTCACAGAAAGTATGGGGAGGAATTTGAAGAAGTGTCGTAGCTTGAACTGATTATCAGAAAACACAGAATAAAGCAAAAGACATTATATGAGATGGCTTACAATTGTGTAATCCACTTATACACATCACCGAGTTTTAGTACCATTATTTCCACTCTTTCTACCCACTTTCACCTAAACTCAGTTTAAATTTGAGTATCTTTTGCCTCTCTCTGCCTTTCTCATATTGACAGAAATATATAGCTGTGTTTTACTTGACACAGTATTTTCTTTCTCTTGGCAGCATTCATGTTTGTTAGACAGGGTTAATGCTATATGTTTTTTTCTCCCTATGCCTCCTTGTGTGACCAGTCTGCTCAGACTGTAAAGATTTGGTGTTCAGGTTGTTTGATTCTGTACCTGCATAAACACTGATCAAAATGGCTGGGCTGGACTTTAAGTGCTGTTGAAATACATAACCATTAGTTTTGACTATAACAACTGGAGACAGTTTTTAAAAATTTGTGGCAATACAGCAGTATAAACCACACCTGTTAAAAAAGTTAACTTTGAAAATCTATGTGTTTTTAATCTGGCAGCCCACAGAAACTACAAAGTCTGCTTCCCATCCAATCACTGGAGAAATACAGGTAAATATGTCATTTTTGCTGTGTTAATTGTTGATACTGGCTGTGTTTTACTGTGGAATAAGTTTGCAGAAAACCATCTCCATCAACTGATTTCTTATTCAGCTCCAATCCCTTAAAATGTCACTAATGTAAGAGTGCTTGATTTTTGCACCCGTCTTTAATGTTGGCTTGTGAAGTACAACCAGAAGAATGGAAAATGCTGCTGTTCCCAAAAGGACTAAAAGGATAGTGAAATTCATCCTAATCCTTAATATTTCACCACTTATTGTGCTTTTCTTTAGTAATTTCAAGTCTGTTTACATTGAAGCAAGAATCGCTGTGGGTTTCTTATAGTGCAGTGTATTTATTTCCATGCCATGCAAAGTTTATGGTTATCCCTTATGTAAATTGACTTTAGCCTTTTAAAACATTGGAACAGAGAACAGCAGAATGAAGCCTAATTTACCACAGATATCTGGGGTTTTTTTGCTCTTTGATTAACCCCTCTCTTCTATATTAGTACTAAGTGTCTTTCCACAGTGTTATAGCATCCTTGTCAGACTTGGCCTCCAGGTAGATAGGATGTGAGTAATTATCACTCAATAAACTGGCTATTGTTCAGAATAATATCAAGGATTCAAATTTCCTTTCCTTTTTCTTGATTGGAATAGATCAATATGGGTGTTTCCCTTTTTTTCTTTTTCAAGGTCCAGTGTGATGATCTAGCATTTCATTCTAGTCAGGAGAGAGACAGAAACTTCTAAAATGTGTTCATTTCCAGAGAACATAGAGGTCTAAAGCTCATTTTATTCAAAGGGTTTAGGAGATACTGAATCACTTAGAAAGTAAAAGTAACAAATAATCCTACCATGTTTTAATGTATTCACTAGCTTCAAATCAACTATGACAAACACCTTGGCAACCTTATCATCCACATCCTTCAGGCAAGAAACCTTGCTCCCAGAGACAACAATGGCTATTCGGACCCCTTTGTTAAAGTTTATCTTCTTCCAGGGAGAGGGTAAGTGTAGGACAAATTTTAACCTGAACTTCCTTTTAGTTTAGCTTTGCTACTTTTCATGATTAAATAGAACTAAGAATTATTGCTATAGAAAATCCAGGTGCAACACCAGGAAAAGGTAGATTTTTAACAGAGTCAGATCCTATTCCCAGGACAATGTACATACTTTTGTAGTGACCTTAGGAACTTTATAATCATTCCTGTAGATTCACTTTTCTTTTTTTCGTGTTCCCTTTTAAAAATTATAATACATGTAAAGGTATTTAATATAACAACAGACTCAATGAAAATGCACTAAATAGATGCAATACTTTCTGTAATCTAGAAAGCTGCATGTTAAGTTTAGCATGGAATGGTTGCTTCAGCTCAAGACAATCTGAATTTAGGACAGATTTGCAAACAGGCAGAATTAAAGTACCTGAGATAAATTTAAGGCTGCAGTATAATACAAAAGCCAAGAAATACTGGTCAGAAAAAATCTCTCCATATGAGTTTTATGGGTTTTTTTTTAAGAGTGAAGATATGGTTTTAGAAATATCACTAATTTTGTACCTAATGAATATACAAGTCACTAATCACTTTTTCACAGATCATTGATGTCTTTGACTCTGTAATTACAAATAGCTCATTAGTACTTCTATTAAAAGATATGTTTCTGTATCATCAATACTATATGCAATTTTTTAGCCTAATGTTACAGAATGTCATATGTATATGGAGAATATATAAGGATATGTAATACATGGTTATAATAGTCCTGCTGTCTTCAATGACACAATAGATATATCTAAAATTAAGCTGATGGATCAGACTGTATCTTGCAAAGACAAATCCCTGCAAACTTCCCTGCTTGTGTAATCATGCCAATACTAAAAGACTCTTAGGCTAGAGCAATGCAAATAAAAATCTGTATTTCTGTTCTGCTCAAAGTAACAGGAAAGTGGATGTTCAGGTCACAGTTCAGCATTTGGTGTATAGTCAAGCACCACTAAATACACGAGTGGTACAAATAAAGCCACACATTTTCTTTTGTGGCTTGCTAATTCCAGATATGCAGTATTCAATATTGTTCAGTAGCACTGGGCCCAAAACTATTACTGAACGTAAGGGGAACAGGTGCTAAAGCTTGAGAGGTTTTTAAATGCACCTAAGGCTTTTGTAAAATGCTTGTCAAATCAATCTTAGTGGGAATTTTGCAGGTACATTCACTGATATAGAAATAAGACTTTGAACTAAAGGCATGTTCACACTATAAAGTATCAGTTTAAACTTGTTGCCAAATTATGAAGAATTGGATTTTAGTTTTGTTTGGGTTTATTATATTAAAACAAGCTGCTGCTACAGTTTTGCATGTAACTTGGGCCTTTAGAGAATAATGCAAACGAAGAACTTCTTAAAAGTCCCAAATTTTTTTCTGAAAGTAGAAACTTGGGTTGCTACTGAATAACTTTTATTTGTAGTTCAGTCCATGCTAGACTTCTTATTCTTCCTAATGCCTCTATTTCCTTTGATTCTGATATTAGAAACTACCCATTATTCATGTTTTCTTTCATCTCTGTTCTCATTTTCTCTTACACTGCTTCCTCTGTGTTCCTAACTCTGTAAATTCTGGATATGCAGACAAGTCATGGTTGTCCAAAATGCCAGGTAGAGTGTATTATCTTCCAACTTTATACTCTAATTTTTGTATGCATGGATGAGACAATGAGCCTGTGCATTGAACTGCAGATTTCTCTTGAGTTCTGATGGCATGAAACTGTGGTATGGTTTTGCTTTACATTTTCTAATGAGGTCATTTCCAGGAGTTGGAAACAGGTAGTTAATTCTCCTTGGTGCATTATCCTAAGGCCAAACTCTGATGACAAGCAAAATTTCTTTTGAAGTATGAAAGAATTTAGTTCCGAGATATCTAAAACTTCATTTTCACTCACTGAAAGTTGAAAAATAATTAACTATGAATTTGTATCAAGATTTTGAATGTTGTTACTGCCAAGAGAAACATGGTCTGTTTGGTAATAAAATGGAATATTTTTCTCTATTTACCTTGCACAATGTATAGACATTAAAGCCAGGTATAACTCTAGATAATTGCCCAGATGGGCAATTAAATCTTCTTGACCACATAAGTGGTTATTTGTGGTAAACAAAATTGAAATGTAATTATTGAAATTACAAGTACTTTGTTTGTCCTGGAAACATAAGGAAAACTCAGTTCTCAACATATGCTAATATCAGCCCAGGCTAAGAACATAAGAAATACTCCAGCCCCAATTTGCATTTGTCTAAAAGTAAAAACCTGACTAAAGAAGTGAACAGATTAATTTCAGTAAACAAATTTCTATAATCTATCTGTTTCTTCATTACTAAAATTATTTAATTAATGTTAAAATCACATATTTCCTATGTGTATTCTATTACACTTTTTAATACAGTTATTCTATTATTCTTCTTTCATTGTACTTAATACGTTGCATTATATATTAATAAATTATAATTAAGGAATCAGAGAGAAAATATAAAGAAAAGAGCTATGCAGCTTGTATCTTTTCACACAGCATAGTCCTTGAATTTAAAATGCAAATTATTTCACATTAAGTGACATACCAGTGACTGGTTTAATGAATGCATTTTATTAAAGTAACTTCATCTGTTAATCTGTAAATTGTTGGGGGGAAGGTGCATCAGTGGTATGAACTTAATACGTTTGCCAGACCCTTCCCTTCAGAGGCCTAGAAACCTTCATCTGCCACCCAGTTTTGGCTGGTTCTGCACCTTCCTAGAAGAGGCTTCCCTCTGCAACAGATAGAGACTACAGATTACATGGATGTGGGCTCAGGCTGCCTTCACAGTTTAGATCCAAATATTCCGTGGACTTCACTGGAAATATTTCAGAGCTACCATGTTAGCAACACTTTTGTATTTTGTCACTGCCAGCTCTGGAACTCAACACTGCATGAATCACCTTCTCACATACTTCAAAAAAGAATCAGAAACTTTGAAAAGGTGATGAAGTTCTACTATTGCAAAAGGAGATCCAAGAAAGGAAAGGAAATGTTGATGTCATTTTCTTGGCTGAGTGTGCAAAAGACTCTCTCCCACTTTCTTCAAAAATGAAAGTATATCTGTTCCCTAAAACCAGTAGATCATAAGACATCTAATCAGGATGTTCTAGGCAGGGGGTGCTTTTCTCATACCAGAGAGTAGGAAAAGAAGGCTACTGAGGTGCTTTAAAATTTTAACTGCATCACTTAATAATATTTGCCATAAAAATCTCATTTCAAAATGGATTCAGATTTTGTATTTCAGCCTTCTTTCCAAGATATGTAAAGAAATAGCTTTCTGTGAGTTTCTTTTTTCATATGGTCTTGGTCCCCCTAGATTTTAAATCACTCTTGCTGTTCTGTGCTCTGGCTTTTAGAACTCACTGAACTCTGAAGAGCTGCTGCTTTCCTGTCATAAGCAGAGGTGAACAGATACTTTGTTTCACAGGTCCCAAAACCCTTCACATTCTTCAATAAACTGAAAGACACCGGATAGGAAGATTTCCAAGAAAATAAGTGGAAATACGTAGAATGACTAGAGCAAAAAATTTGAGGAAATATAGCTGCAAATCCCTTTCACTTAGAGATATCAGGCTAGTAGGCAGCTTGGATACAGCCACCTCATTTTGGAGAATAAAGCCACTCTGCTATCCAGATTAATTAAATGGGATCACTGCACAGCAGAATTGAGTTTATAGAGTGAAACTGCTGGTGCTGAACATTGACATACACCTGTGCCAGTAAAACACAAGTATCTTTCACATAACCATAAACCAGAATTGTTCCAATCTGGTAGCAGGTGTGGTACATCATTAGTGACTGGCTGATGAAATGAATTCCTGAGTGCTCCTTCTCAGTTAATCTCATATGGAAAGAATTAATTCATTAGTTCTGAGACCATGCCTTGTGTGAACCAAAACAGTTAAATCAGAAGTGAGAACTGTACACTACCAAAAGTTATTGTAGGGGAACCATAAAAGAGTCTAATATGGCATATACAAATCATTTTGTGCCCTTTTGTCGTAGTGCTAGAGAACAGTCCTGGGAACATTTTGTTTAGTAATCTATGTAGCAGATATATACTTGCAGACTGAAAAAAAGAGTTTCTTTAGCTTAAATCTTGTGGGTTTTTCAAAAAGACTCTCATATTCTCCTACCCAGCTTTTTTGAATTGTCCATTAAAATTTATGTCAAATTAAAATTGGAATGAAAGCAAATCTAACATCAAAGCTCACAGAGCTAGGTGAATCCATATTCTGTTAAAGATTAGTATATTGCTTTCTCCATACTCAGGAAATGTAAAGTACATTAGAAGCCATTAGTGAATCTTTTAAAAAACAGATTATGCAGCCAAACCTTTGTTCTTGACTATTGACAAAAAAACCCCAAAACAACGTGATCCTGATGCACTTTTATGTTTCTTTCCAGTACAGTTAGAGGGATAGGCAGAGAACAGGATCAATAAGAAATTAGTGTTTCAATCATTAACAGGATATTAGTTACCTTATGGCATTCATTAAATGTGTCTGTGAGCTGGGATTCCTGTAATTAGAGATTGCAGCCTATAAATATAACGAATATGTGCTGCTTTAAAGTGCTAATGGGATGGTCCTGGGAAAGAAATCAATGCATTATCACCTCAATTTAGAATCAGAGCCCAATACCTACAATGAGAGGACAAAGTCTATGTGCATGGGCTGCTTTAGCTTGAAATGGTTTGAGGCAGAGCAAGCCTGCTGAAGATTCAGAAGATGTTTTAAAAGACTAACTCAGAAAAGCGTACCAAAGAAAACATCCGAAAGGCTGTCATTGTCCTCTTGTAACCCTGAAATGTTGCAGAAATGGAAGATACAACTTTTTTATATTTCTGGTTTTTGGTTTGTGGACATTGTTGTTTTTTTTTTTTTTTTTGTATTAGAGCTGAAATAAAAGATTGCTAATGTAATGTTTTCTTTTGTTCAAATTCAGTGCTGAGTACAAGCGGAGGACTAAGTACATACAGAAAAGCTTGAATCCTGAGTGGAATCAGACAGTCATTTATAAAAATATCTCCATGGAGCAGGTGCGTGACTGGTGGTGCTCTTCAGTGCTTTTTGCTGCTTTATTATTGGCATGGTCTGCAGTGCTCACAGTGAAGGGAGCAGTGCTACTGGCAATTCTGTGAGCCCCTGTAAAATCTTGCCAGATTTAGGAAAAATTCAGAATTCTTTCCTTGCCTCTGATAGATCTTACTATGGCAATACTCTTTTCTTGCCCTTCTACTCATAAAAATGGTAATTTGTGGGGGTTACACTCATAATCATAAGTACAGACATGACAATTTAAAAAATTATTATGGAATAAATTGATGAGGGAATAAATTAAGACATAAATTTCTGAAGTAGATGCAGAAATCAGAATCACTCTTTGTTCCAAAAGCCATGCAAGCTCACACAAAGCACAGTTTCTAACACTTTTTTATTAAAAAATATTTTAAAAATGTAGAGATACTTTTTTAGATTTATCAGCAATTTATATCAATATCTTGAGATAAGAAACACGTGAAAAAAAATTGGAAGATATTTGATTTCCTTGTCATAGAAAGATTTAACTCACATCTGGGAAGTATGTCTGCGGAGTCTCCTCTGTTTCTTGGTGGCTTCCTAACTCCAACTGTGCTTCTGAAGCACTATGAGGCAACTGAGTCCTCTACTCCTCCATCTATCCTCATAAAGGGTTTTTTACCAACTTGAAAAAGATATAATGGGCAAAATAATGATCAGTTCATTTTTTTTAGTTATGAAGTATGTTTTATAGAGTACTGGATTTGCGTTCAGTCCTGAATCGTTTTGCCTTTCTTATTGTTTTGTTCTTGATACTTTCAACTTCACTTTACAATGCCATTTAATCTTTCAGTACTTTTTAAAAGCCTAGAATAACCAGGCTCTTTAGTGAATAGATTTCCCAATGCTTTTAATATACTTCTCCATCACAACCCCAAGACCTCAATATAATCTTCCCAATTTAAAATTTCATTATTCTTTCTTCTTGTTCATTGAGAGGAGCGTAGATTAAGATACTAATTTTTGCATGGAACAAAACCCTTCCCACAGAGAGATTTGCATGGTTGCTCATGCAATCTTCACATCTGGACTTGATAGACAGTAGCTCAGATTTACTTCAGAGGTGTCCCGTTGTAGGTAGTGGTTTGATGGGGTTTTCTCACTGCTTCCTGTAGGCTTTTATAAATGGTAGCTCATTGACAATTAAAGCATCCAAAAAAACCAAGCTGATGTTTGCCTAGCTGCAATATAAACCTTAGGTCTTCTTGGTTTGGCAACAGGGTTTGGTAAGTCTTTCAATATTTCCAAACAGCTTTTCATCTAAGAAAGATTCTTCAGTTTTCTTAATTTGCTTGGGGGTTCTGCTGTGGCATTTCACAGAGCTGTTATTAGAGTGCTGAGATGTTGTACATTCAATGGCTGTTTGGTGCTTTGAAAACGGATAATGATGTTAATCTAGGATTTCTTGGACAGTGATTTTAATGCCAAAAAAACTCCTTATATCTTTGATGTCAGTTTTTTGACCATTATTTGATGAAATTTGCAGTTAGTTTGCATGTTGAATTCCTTGCACTTTTGCTTTCTCTTTGAAAATCTCCTCCTTTTCCCTTCCTCTGAGGCTGTTATGCAGTGTTTATGATTTTAAGTAAACTTCATTTGAGGTCCACATATCTTCTATATTTTGGTGTCTTGTCACACAGAATTGTGCGCAGAGAATACTGTTTCCTTCCATCCCTTTCCATGGCTTCTACCTACTGCTAAGATATTGGGGTGTGTGACTTTTCTCCTATAAAATTCCATGCCCTGTCTTAGAGAATATACAGTGAAGCACATTTCTAAATCACAAATATTTCAGTGCTGATGATAAGTACCCTTTACAGTCTGAAGAACTCTCACCATGTAAGAGACCATCATTTGTACTCATAACCCTCAAAAATATATATTTCAAAATAGTTAAGAATGTAAATAGAAATACAAGACAATAATTGTATTAGACTGAGAATGAGCATTCTGTTCACCAAATAACCAAAACTGCATCACACACTGTTACAGAGTTAGCAGTCACATTCAAACATAAATTCATGAATTTTTATAAATAGTATTTCTTCAAAGAAATATTTCCTTTCCCTCCATGCTTTTTTCTCTCTATCAAATCATGTGTTGCTTGCTGACAGCAAATAAGTATTATTAAATATTTCCTAATATAGTTCTTTTAACGTCACTGTCTAGACTTTAGCTGGTGGTACAATTTTTCATTTTCCTTTTCTCTTTCATAAACTAGCTGAAATTCAAGTGAAAATAATTATAGGAAATAGATCACTCTTTGAAATTAAACAGACTTTTTCAAGGTCGCAATGACTTGTTTTATCACATTTATAGCAAATTTTACTTTGACAGTTGGAGAAAAAATAAATTAAACTGTGAATATTTAGTAATTTAAGGTTTTTGTTAAGTAATAGAATGGAAATAATTACAATTTGAGAGGAAGGCTGAGTACACAGATTACAAATGTTGTGCAGTAATTGCTAACTCTAGTCCAATACCTACTCAAGAGCATGAAAAGAAGCATTAGAGTAATTTAAGGAGAAGATGGTAAAAGATGTAAGTTCTCTTGCTGGTGAGGACATTGGTATAATATATGACCACACTGAAAGGTGTGGCTTTCTTTGCCTCAATTTCTTGCTTCCCAGAAAGCAAATAAAAGCATTTCCTTATATAAAAAAATTCCACAAAGCAAATGGTTTTGCTGTAAGTTATGTCTGTAATTTGAAAGTAATATATTTAGAAAGAGTAATATTTTCAACATCCTTGAGTGATATGGAAGCCTATGTCTTATTTCCCAAAGTAAGGAAATCTTTCATATGAATCAGTAAGGTGTTGGTATTTAAATCTTACTTGACATTTGGGACAAAAGAAAGTAAGTTCCTAAGTGACCTATAAAAGGTCTTTTTGTCCTCCTATGTACTAAAATACAACAATATAGAGAAGAGAACAATAAATTAAATATGAATGTAAACAAAAATAACTGCAAGAGATTACCTGATGCACCACATTAATTTCTACTCATCAAACTTCCTGACTGAAATTACAATATTTTGTATTATTTCTGTAGTAATTATAGTAACATGCTTTTACCATAAAGGAAAAACAAGCTGCATTAAAATTATTTCTTTCCTAATGCAAATCCTTGTATAAAATTTTCAAGGAATATGTGTTAAATATTTTAAGTAGTGCATATTTAGCTACACAGGCAAAAACCATCCATAAAAACACCCAGACATTTAAAACAAGAAATAAGCACTTCTGTACCTGTGGTGTTGGTTATGTGACAATTATACCTTCCATAAGAGACAATATTTTTCACACTGGCTTTTTCTGCTTAATCCTTCATTTTCTTTAAAATATGACAGTCCACGGAAGCCTAAAGCTAACTGGAGTTCACGTGCAGTAATGTGCTTCTAGGTGGATTTTTATCTATTTTATTGTGTTGTTAACTTTTTTTTCCCACAAGGCTAAAGCTGAAATCAGTTATTGTTTGGTAACACTTTTTTCAGAATATTCTTGGAACTCAGATGACATTCAGAATATGTGCAAACTGTGTTCCTTCTTTTTGTGACACTTTCTCATTTTCCTGTTGGTACATTTCCCATCTGCAGAAAGCCGTGGTCAGACAGATAGAGGGTTCCTGCTGGCCATTTCACTATTGCTGTCTGTTATATTCCTGATGAGCATCTGAACTTCAGGATTCACAACCAAAAACTGATTGATGTAAGGCAGAACCCTACGTTGCTGTGATGGTATAATGGCTGCTTTTAAAATCAGCAGCCATTGAACGCTCTTTGCCACCACAGTGCTACATAAATATATCTTCAGAAAAGCAGATTTTCCTCTTCTGTGAAACTCATTTCATGCACTCTGCCCAATAAAGGTCTTCCATGGTTTTTCATTGTCATAATATTTTACAAAAGCTTTGTTAAATTAAAGGCTTAATATAGATTTTACAAAGAATTACAAAGTACTGTAAGTTTTCATCACAGTTTTATTATCACACTGTTGCAAAGAAGCTAGCAAAGTATGGCTGCAGTTACTTGAAAATCTTTTCTATTTTCCCCTTTCTACCAAAAATTCTTCAAACCTTAGGGGTTTTTTCCCCATTTCCTGGATCTATACATTCTTCTCTCTGTCCTTGCATGGTCATCAAAAAGAAATCTCCTCTCAAAATAGCAACAACTGTGACAATACATTTCTGAAAAGAATTTGTGCTATCCCTTTTTTAAATGGTAAAATTACATATACTTAATATAGCACCTAGCAGAAAATTGTATCATCCAGGAAGCCAAAAGCATCATGAACCAGTGGGTGCTCAGCTCACTTTTTCAGGTTATTTTTCATGTTGCAGTTTCAATACTGTCTTGGAACAGCAAAGAAAAGGTATTGTATTCAGTCAAGGAAATCAGTTTTAGAAATATTCTGTAAGCAATGTTCAAAAAAGAATCTTTTTGTTCAACTTTTTCTTTCATTTTTGCAGGATATTTTTTAAAAGAATGCTTAAGAAGAATATTGCCTAATTATGTAAGAATAAAACAGAGAAAGATTAAAGAATTGCTCTCAAATATTTTTTTAAAAATCTTAGCTTTCAAGTCATGCTGTTGCCTGCTTAAAGAGTACGTTGTTGATGCTAAAAATAGTTCAGTTCCCCCTTGTGTGGGTTTTCCAGGATATGCTGATTTAAATTTTCTTTTCATAGTTATTGGCTTTGCATAGTTGTGCATTTTTTCTAAAGTTGGCTGGGAGCAGAGGATATTCTGAGTACATAATAATGAGATGAAATTATCATTGAAAGGCAATTGCAGGTTATTAGGAACTGTCTTAGTCTGTGTTGCATTAAACCAAGGGGCAGTGGAGGGAAATTGATGAGATCATGGTGCTAATAACACCAACACTGTGGGTTTGATCCTGTACAGACCATGCACTTAAGAGTTGCACTCGATGATCCTTGTGAGTCCCTCCCAACTCAGAATATTCTGTTGTTCTGTAAATAGCCAAGAGTGCTTTCTTTGCAAGTATATGCAATATGTACAGTAGTTGGTATAGCTTATCATTCTGAGCAATGACTTGATCCTTTGTTGTCCCTCTATCCCCAGCAGACAATTAATAGAGCAGTGAGTGACAGGTTGCTTGTTAGGATGACGACCTCAACTATCACATTAGAATTCTTCTGACTTCTTTTATTCAAGTATGTGAAGAGTCCTGTTTTCCTCAGTAATGCTTGGATTCTTCACTTATAACTTCTCAGTGTGACTTTGCAGACACCCTACAACCCACAGGATTTTGTTCTCTCTTTCAAGCCACATGAATTTATTACTGCCTTTCCAGCCACCTTATAGCCTTTTGCGGCAGCACACAATATCAGTAATCAATCCTGCCCCTATATGTCCCCAGAGACCACTGGAAAAACACTCAGATCAGTGTTTACAATAAGGTCAACTGCTTTGGTCAACAGTTTCTCTGTCTTGCGCTCTCTTGTTGTATAAAAAGACTTACTTTTTTCTTACTGAGGCCTATAGAAGAGTGCTTGACACAGCTATCATGCTTAACAAGATCTGCAGATAATGGATTTTGACAGCTGTCATTAATACCCAACAGTACAACTTGTCCTGCATGCCTGGATCACTTGCAGACTCTCATTGACTACACTGAATTCTGTAGGTATTAAAGCCTGATCTTCACAGATGAGATTGTGTCAATAGGGTGTTTGGTATGATACATTTGAAATTCGCACTCATATGCACTTCAGGAAAAATGTCTGAGTTCACATGACTCAGATCTGATGATGAGAAAAGCTGCAGGAACACAAAAATGGGGCTATAAAATCAGTTGGCTCTTGCAGTGTACATACATTCTACCCAAAACAACTTGTGGAAATTCCCAAAATAGGACCGAGCACAAGCCCATTTGTCTTGATAACAAATAGCTCCAAATTATTTTTCTCAGAACAAGGTTGATGTGAGGGCAAAAACTGCCTACCTGTCACTATGAAAAAGGAAACATGGAGGAAATCATCTACAGAAACCACCATAAAGACTTATCTGAAGTTTATGAGGTTAATTATCCTTTTACTTGAATTGCAGCTGAAAAAGAAAACACTGGAAGTGACTGTCTGGGATTATGATAGATTCTCCTCAAATGACTTCCTCGGTGAAGTGAGTATCTTATTTCTTCCTCTCTACTAGTAATAACTGCAGGCTGGTATTTGGAGACTGTTCTCTTCCAAGGTATGATACATGTGTTAAGTAAAACCTTTTTTGCATCCCAGTTTTATTGTTGTCTTCATAACAAATGGTCATGATTCCTTTAATTTAGACATGAAAGATATACTCCTTTTATCTTGATTAACTGGGGGCAAGTTAATTTAGGACCCAACAAAATGTTAATTCACTGAAAATTAATACTTTTTTGAGTGTGAGGTAGTAACAACCTTCACAGTGACTCCAGGGGGAATTCTTGTTATGACTGAAAGCTGTCTGCCTTGATTTTAGCATAACACAGGGAGGCTGTGGAGGTATTAGTCTTTGTAAATGATTAAAGGATTAAATTCTGCCATCAAGCCATATTTTAACACATGCAAAAGTACCTTCAAGTATGAATAATTTAGTCCTGCTGATAAGTCTCATTTTTAACATTCTGAAATAGAAATATCATTACCAAAGTATGACTGAAGGCAAAATCTAATCTTGTAATTACTAATAAATGAGATGAGTGCTCATGGGAAGAAGGCTTTCTCTTTAAAATACAAATAAACAAACATATGCACATATAATACAGAATTACCAGCAATAACTATGATATATAAATAATTAAAGACATTATTACAAATAAAGATTATAATTAGAAACAGAAGCACAGGAAAATCAATCAGTCATACAGACTGAGAGTATCTGGGCTGACTCTGCATTTGAATTCTGCAAAAAGCCACACAGTTCAGCTCCTGTTCCCCTTTGGGTAACTACTAGACTGAGCAATCAGTGTCACTATTTGAACAATTACTAAAATAAATGTATAGGAAGCTGCTTCATGATTACTTATTTCCTGCATACTGTGTCCATATTCTTGTTGAGTTGAGCATGTTTGTCCAAATGCAGGGCTTTACTGAATATTTACATCATTGTTTTTTATGACATTTAGAAAAAGGGTGCTCCAGCGACCGCTTCTACATGAAGATTTAAACCTTGCCCCTTCAGATTTTTCAGCCTCTATAGATACTTTTTTATTAATTTTGAAAGCAGTTAGGGAAAAAAGGAACAGAAAAGACTACCCAGGTGTCTCAGCACCAGGATGTCCAGAGGAATCCTGCACCATAACATCATATGTGGGATATCCAAACTGTGCCCCAAAGACTTGCTTGAATAGAGCCAGCAGGACTTGTGTGCCTCAGAAGAAAAGTGGCACATCATGGTCCACATCCATGGAAAGTGAAACCTCTCCTCCTACAAAGCAGAGCCCCCAGCCTATACTGCCTATTGGGAACAATCCTCAGCCATGCTGTCTTCCAAGTCATTCTCAAAGCTATGACCAAAAATCACAACAGGGAGCATGCTGAATAGTTCATCTGCTCAGATTAATTATAGGCCAAACCAGAAAGACCAAGACAGGCCACAGACAACCTATGAAACTGAAAGGAAAAAAGGAAAGAAAAAAGGCTTTTAACATAGAAACCACCAGTTGTTAGGTGACTTCCCCATCCCTAAACTTGGAGAGGCTTTCTTTAATTCAGGATCTTGTACCAAAGTGACAAAAACATTGTTCCCTGAGGTAATTGCACACTTTATTTGTCTAGCAGTTTTAAAACTTCCCTACCTGACATCAGTTTTAACCCTCTCACTTTAGAGCCAAATGCAAAGCTGTTTTTGACCTTCCTTCATTCAAGACTCTGTGATGAATTTCAGTACTTTACATCCCTTGGCCCTCTCACAACTGCAAGCCTATTAAGGGAGGAAGGGTCCTTATTGGTGCCAATGCTCTTCTTTTTAACTTTCTTTTTTTCAAGAAATTTTACAGAATTCCGGCTAACAATGAAGGGGGCTTAGACCAGATTTCAGCTATGTTTGGGAGTTTTTTAGCCAGGTTATTTATTTCATTTCCACATTATCAATGAACCTCCTTTTTTTTTTTTTTCTCAGTAAAGTTTAGAGGCCTAAATGGTCTGTTGAATTCTATTATTTTAGTGAAATGCAAGAGTAACCCTGATTTTTTTCTTTTTGTCACTGCTTCTACATATGTGGATTTTTTAAAGACTCAAGAAGCATGAGTCTTTAAAATTTATTGATGACCTTAATAAAAACAAATATAGATCTCTTTCCCCCCTTAAAAGCACTCATAAAAGGGAGAAAATTACACTGCCTTATTCTCCTATTAGAATATGTCTGTCCAGAGGCAGAATGGCTGGATGTCTTTTTAATGTCTTTTTAGTGTAGCTGTCAAGCTAGTGCTCACAAGCTTCCCTCTAAACTGCCCAGTCATCTTTGTGTGGAGCTATGCCACAGTCTAAGGACTCAGCTCATAGTCCTTACTGCGGTCCTGGTGAGAAGATATATTAGTTCAGACACATCAATATGCTACTGAATCTGCGTTTGGGGTCACAGCATGCCCAGAGAATCCTCAACCTGTCAGCACACAGCCTTATACCCTTCACTCTTACACTTGACTGCAACGTCTGACAACTCAGCTCTAGTCTCTTCTGCTGTATGCAATCATTAATAGGTCAGATATAGGCCATATATCATACTTTGATTTATTTGTAGGTATTGATCGAGTTATCCAGCATCTCTCAGCTTGACAACACTCCTCGGTGGTATCCTCTTAAAGAACAGAGTGAAAACATTGATCATGGGAAGTCTCACTCTGGACAGAGTAGCCAGCAATCTCCAAAACCATCTGTCATCAAGAGCAGAAGTCATGGAATCTTCCCGGACCCCTCCAAGGGTAGGAATGACTTGGTGCACCTGATATGAAATATTTTCCCAGATGATGGGAAAACCTTTGCTATGTGTAAGTTCTAAAAGAAAAATAAAGATACTGCTATGAAGTTTATATACATTTTTATTAAAAATCCATTTATCTCTGTGATTAATTAATTGGAGACAAGGCTTAAATTGTCTCAATCTTTCCAGACAGCTTACTCAGAAATTGTGTCCTTAAAACAGCAGCTTACAGACCCTACGTTCTTTGCACATCTGCTGTAGATTCTGTGCCCTTTTCATTTTCTTGGTAGTCTTGGGAAAATTCAATACCTATTTAGCTTCCTATTTTTCATGTTCCTTAAATATTCTATGGATTTTTTTCATCTGAAAATGGCACGTTAATATTTTATAGAACAACTCTTATGCTGCAATAATGAATATGCATTTCCAGCCAATAATAATGGACTGTTGCATATCTCTATTGTATTGGAAATCAGTGGAGCTGATATACATTAGTGTTTACAAAAGCAGAATTGATTTCAGTGTCTCCTGCTCCAAGAAATTTATCTCTAATTCTTTTTTTTATACTAAGTAGTCAGGGGACAGGTGCTCTCTTAAAACACATTCTATGCCATATGAAAGCAAAAACCATTCCATCTACAATCCAGATGAGAGCCCCAGAGGGACAAGACTCTGCTCCATCTCCTCTCTATTTCTCTGTGTAACATTTTGCCAGGGATTGGTGACTATATAAGATGTCTGAATTAGAGGTAAGTATAGGAGCTATTGTAAGTTAGGCCATGATTTTCATGGCAGCATTATTCAGGATAAACTGACATTCACTAAATGTTTGGTACTGGTGTAGGTGACACTGGTAAGCCTTGACTTACTAGAGAATAGAAAGCACAAAACACTACGGCATCATTCCACCAGTTTGAGCCAACACAGGAGGTCTAATTCACAGGTGATAAAAAACCAATACTAAATAAATTATTCCCTGGGCCAGGGAACAGTGGGGAAGTAGAAAATGATGCTTCATAAGAGTTTCCTAATCATGATATATCCTGATACTTTAAATGGAATGGCATAGCTTAATCTTTATTCCTTGTTCTTGAATTCAGCTAGAAAGACCAGTCAAGAGAAAGAGAACGAAATTGTTTGTTTTTAATAAATGCAAGAATTGTGCTTCTTCATTTTCCTGGTAGACATGCAGGTGCCCACCATTGAGAAATCCCACAGCAGTCCAGGGAGCTCCAAATCTTCTTCTGAAGGACATCTCCGCTCTCACGGTCCATCTCGCAGCCAAAGCAAAACCAGTGTCACTCAAACTCACCTTGAAGACGCTGGGGCAGCCATCGCCGCTGCTGAAGCAGCTGTGCAACAGCTTCGCCTTCAACCAAGTAAAAGACGCAAATAAATTCCTCAGCATGGCAGCTTAATGTTCATCTGTTGCCTTTTTCCCTGCTGTCCTTCCCTTTTT
This sequence comes from Coloeus monedula, assembly GCF_965178545.1. Classification (NCBI taxonomy): domain Eukaryota; kingdom Metazoa; phylum Chordata; class Aves; order Passeriformes; family Corvidae; genus Coloeus; species Coloeus monedula. Next base: position 67,113,551 of record NC_138784.1, on the reverse strand, counting down.
GGCTATTTATTTTTTTCTGTTCTTGGCACACTGTGCTCACTCTGTTCAATGTCTTTCTTTGTGTGCCTGTGTGTGAATACATATAATTACAATATACTCTTGTATTTAGAAGTCTTTTATTTATTTATTTATTTTAATTTGTAAAGACTGCAGTGAAACTGGCTGTTTCTCCATCAGTCCCTTCACTCATGGTCCATGATGTTCCATAGTTGTGCATGACTCACAGAGAAGCCCATTGTGTTTTGATGTCACTAAATACCTACCAATGAAATAATCAAAACCTGCAGAGATGCAACTGCCAGCTCTTCAAATTGCACACAAGACTGAGACCACATTAATAACAGGATATATCTATAAGTGGTAATCATGAAGGACAGTACTATACACACAAAAGAAGATTTGAAGTTAAAGAAACTCTTTTTTAACTGCATGGCTGAGATTTCTATTTTTGAAACATGACTGTAAATATCTATTTTATTTTTTTTTGGAAAGGAAATATAAGGCAACCTTCTTTGTATCTCAGATAAGATTGTGTTAGTGATGAGCAGAACAGAAATACAGCAAAAACATTAAATACATTAAGTGCAAAACCATTAAACACACAAAGCCAGTAACAACAAATTTCGACAATGTTGTCAAGTTAGCAAAGGGAGTTGAGAGCTAAGTCAGGTGTCACAGTTCAATTTTTTGAGTAATTTTTTGCCTTGGATTGATTAAAGGTCAAGATAGATTTCATCTGACAACTTCAGATAGGTTTATGAATTAGAACTATTCCATTCAAAAGGATTACTCTCCAGAGCATACTTCAGACCAGTATCTAATTGCTAGCTGAGGGTTTAGTTGATGGCAAATCAAATCTCTCTGACTGTGGAGTCATTGTGTTTGTCTTTAGGATTTGTTGATATGCCATAAACTCACCATGGTATAATGCAAAACTGGGGGAAAATTATTTCCCTTGTCTTCACCATCATTAAAGAAACAGCCAGTTTTAATACTCTTTAATGCTGTGCATGTGGTGTCCCTTTGGTGTTTGAAAACACTACTTAAATACAGAAAAAAAACCACTTCTGTTTGCATGAATAACATTTAAGCTGGTTCCATCTGAGGATACATACTCTGGGTTTCCATTTCACCCACACTGCCACAGCAGCACATAAAAGCGGTCAGTCTAATCATGCCAGGAAGCAGCACAGACACAGCATAGCAGGAGTCCTCCCTATTCAAAGAACTCAGTCTGACAATCTGCCTCCACCAGCCAATGACAACAAAGACCAAAGCCAACTAGCCCTCAGGAAAGTGATGTCTGATGGACCAGTCAAGCCTGAAGGAGGTGAGCAGAAAGACATGGTTAAGAAACCAACTACATCCCAAATACTTCTTGCCATGTCAACTAATTCATTGCGACATTTAATTATTTATTTTACCCCTCCATTAAGTGCTGTAAATGTTAACATGAATCAAGAACTCTGCTTGATTTTTCCACCTATCAGCGCATAAATCTATAATGAAAAACTGTGCTAATAAGCGTTATGAAACAACAAATGTGTGCACTTTCATTCCACTGGAGTACTTAAGACTTCTGTTGAAAAATAGTATAGCTTTGCTCATGTTGTTGCCTAATAAAAAGCATGCATCCAAGCTGGTCTGCTTAAGCATGATTGGACATTTCTTGTACTGTGAGTAAAACTGCACATTTTTGTTTCTGAAAATGTAATTGGGACAGTAGCAATTCCTGTTTCCTCTTCCAACATAGTTATCATGTCAACAGTCATTAGCATAGATAATTTTTCAAACCACCAGTGGAAAGGAAAGGAGTTTTGATCCATGTATAGCTCAATCTCTTGATAATTTTCCTATCGGCATCTTTAAAAATTATTTTCTACTTGTAGGCACCTGTAATACCACATATCACCAATTTATTCCCTCATCACAAATAAAGAGCCAGAATCTCAATCAGTTCAAATTGCCACTGTTCTTTTGATTTCTGGAGCATCTTGTTTCTTTCCATGGAATCTGAGGGATAATCCAAATAAATGTACTGACTGAATTCCCAGATGTTCTCTTGTGCTGTAATCCCTTCCTAAGATCTCAAGATTCATTGAAGGTTTTTCTGTCAACACCATTGCACACATTGGACAATACAAGCTGGCTGAGAGGGCTGCAGGAGAGAAGGAGGGAATGATACTTCAGACAATATACCCTAAAGTCAACAAGTCATTCAGACAACTATTGTGATGTTAAAACAACTAATTACCAGGGCAAAAGTAACAGGTATATTTAAACATTATATTTAGAAATGACAAGATTTTTCTTAGGAGAGCCTTCAGAATTCTTCCATAAATTCATGTATTTACACACGTGTGCATACACACACACACACACACACACACATATACACACATACACATTGTCTTACTCTACAGCTCAACTCCAGACCTCAGTTCAGGCATAACCAGGGTATGTCGTGGTACAAGCTCAGACATCATGTCTGAAAGCTGCATACTACTCCTGGGGTGTAGACCATTCAAAGCTAAATAACTCTTATGATCTTTTGAGGTGTCATGCCTGTAGAGTTTTATCACAAAGACTCGTAGCCCTATGGTGATGTCTTTTCACATAGACAGGTAATGCAAAACATTTTACTTGTGATATAAGGTTGAATTAAGGTTCAGATACACTTTTATAATGAGGAAATAGTGAGTCTGTTGGCTTCAAGTACCTGTGCCACAAAACTTTTATTCTATCTTCTTTACTTTTAAAATTGCAAAAAGGATGTGTATTGATATGTACTTGGCTCAGCAATATGGGAGTCATCATAGAGAGTTATGGGAATAAGAGTCCACATTATAATAATGAGAATCCACACTAATATATCAAAAAGGTTAGAATTACTATGAAGAGATGTGGTAGTTTTGTCCTTTTACTTCCGACAGATAAACACAATGCATGGTCACCTACACAATGTTTGCAAGTATGGTTTCAGACCTGTGAGATGTTTTGGCTTCTCCTTATTGTACCAAAGCTAGTTTGTCCAAATTTATTCATATGAGGTGGGCCAGTAGTTACCATTCTGAGGTTAATGACTCTCATGACTTTCAGCAGGAATAAAAAGCAAGATGATTTCACTTTCACAGTTCTGTGGAAGATGAAAGTAAAATGAGATGAGTCTATGACCTCTAATGGAAAAAAAAACCCTAAATATACTCAAAACAGCTTTTAACTTAAGGGCTTCTTTCTGGAATGAAGAGATGATAAAGGAAGGAGACGTTTCCCCTGCATTTTAAAAATCCTAAAAATTGAGACTATTGTGAACAATGAATATTAGAGCATCATCAGTTTCCAAGTCCATTCCTAAAGAGATGATGCATGTTTGTGGTACCCACCTCCATTTCTTATTGTTACCAAGCAAAAGAACCCATCAGGAACTGGTTTTAGTAACTTGAACAGTCATCTTGGCAAGTTAGAATTTTTTGTCACTAAGTCTCAAAGCCCTTTACTAAGGAAGCCAACACAGATAATCCACAACATTATGTTTTTACCATGGCTATTTCTCTGTGCATTTATTAAAGAACAGCACCTTTTAGAGGAGCTGTTTGGGTTTTTTTCAGCCCAAGCACACAATGGTGATAGAAATGATTCTATGCTGTGAAGTCCTTCTGTGCCTAAGATGACCCTCAGAAAGAGTGCCCTCCTTTAATCTACTCTCTCAATAGCTTTTTTCTCTTGAATTGAATTGGCTCTTGAAAAAACAACAAACCGAACAAGACAGGAACCCTAAGTCATTCTCAGAATGTCTTAAAGAAATCCTTCTCTACTTCTGATTTCTAGGATCTTTTCTATTGGATGTATTTTGTCAGGTATTAGTTATGTGTCAGTTAAGAAGTAACAAGGAAATCATAAACAAAACCAGCACCTATAGTATAAATAGCATATTTTGTGAATGCAAAGGTCTTTCATCAGGTTTTTATTGAACTGAACTCTTTCTGTATTCCTTTCAAAGAGTAAAAAATGTATTTTAATCAATCTGCTTTAAAATTAAGGTGAAGATGCAACAAAAAACCATTGGTTTTTGTTCAGAACCTTTGTAAAATCCAACATTCAGCTACAGCAGTTAATTAAAAATAAACCCTGAAGTGTAATTTTGTCATCGCCTGTGAGAGATAAGAGTGTGATCTGCAGAGAAACCAATTGCATACTACACATTCCCATCACTTCCCTCAGAAAGGAACAATAACATTTCAGAGCCAACTCTTTGAAGCCAGAAGTTGCGAGGGATCCAAGTCAGAGGAAGAGAGCAGTGCTTAGGCTTGAGTTAATTTGATTTAGGTTTTGTGCAATATATGAATCATTACACATTCACATAAAATTAAACACATTCCTTTCAACATAAATCTGTGTATTAGAGTTTATCCACCAGATGAGTCAGTTTTAGACACAGTGTGAATCAGTCCACCACCTTTTCAGTCAGTAATTTATCCTACAGAAGGATCTTCTCATTATATGGAATTTTGTTGGTAGGTCACTTATGTTTAAAATATAATAAATTATTTTAGAGTTCTTCAGATACTTGAAAAGTTGGAGATGTTCCAATGATTATCGCCAGTTCTCTGGATATATGAATATAAAAGAGTAGGTGTATTTGCAATATAATTTTTACTGATTTTCTACAAAAAGTCTCTTCAAACCTAGTTTATAGTTTTAAAGGAACAAACAACATGCTTTAGTTTTAATACGTTCCAATAAAGTGAATAAGAAAGACAAGGAATGGAAAAAGACTTCAGCATCTGTGTTAAGCAGAAAGGTGCACCACCTCTGCCTCACTAGAATAGAAATTGTAGCTTTCAGGGAAATAAGTTCAGAGCAAAAAAATAAAAGATACTGTTCATCATGTAGTCATGGTTTATCTACATAACTGCTCATTTTTAAGTGATACAGTTTTATAGGGACCTATGCTCTCTACGTGGATGTAGCTTAATGTATAATATTTGACGGGCTTGTCCCTATTTACAGAGAAAAACATGCCAGTTTTTCCCTGAAAAGGACAATGATTGTACAATGAAAAATCAATTCCTTTACTACATTAGAATATCCAAAACAACTACATTATTTTGTGACCTAATAAGAGAAATTCTAAAAATTTATTTTGATTCTTCCTAGGATCTTTGAAGAACAGTAAATTAATATTTAAGTAATAAATAGCTCACTAAGTGAATTTAAGTCTCAACACCATTGTAGCCCTCTACATTTTTTATTCTTTCCAACAGACACACATAAAAGAGAAGCTACATGTCAATATGCTATTGCTTGTGTATCGTTTGTTGATGGCTGCCATATGCAACTCCTCTTCTATTTGGCTCACATTAAACCAAACAAACAAACAAGCAAACTGCCAAGATAAAAACACTGCTATACTCCTGACCTGAATTAGTTAGCATAGATCATATTAAAGATCTAGAGAAATTGTCATGTGTTTCAGTTAAAGATCCAAACATACCTGTTAATTTAAGGTAATTCCAACATAATAATTCTACAGCAATTTCTGTCTATTTTTCAATAATGGATAGGTTTTTTCAAGCTCAAACCTCTAGCAATTTAAAATCACATTTCCTTAAAACCTCCTCTAACACATATACGTTGTATTATTTATTTTTGTCCCTGAAAATGGCAGGGGAAGGGGGGGCAGGGGGAGGAGGAGGGGGGAAAATGCAGCACCACAGGATCTCACAGAGAACATTTCGTCTTTTATGTTACACATCTTCCATCATGACACAACAGCTTTTCTGGGATATCCTAAGATGAAACTATGTTCCAAACAGTTGTACATCAAGTGATTTAGTACTGATCAGGGGAGAACTACTCTCAGAGCTGATACTGTTATCTAGAATACCTACGATAGCAAGACTGTACATCAGCGTTTTCAGAATTGACCTCAATTAAGCCTATCAATTTAAATGTCTTAAAGAATGCCTGTTTAAATAACTTTAGTTTTAAAGGCAGCACACCTGCTTATAACTGCCTTGAACCTACAACTTTGACAAAAATTCACTTAAGAGTCAGCATAACATGTTAAAGCTACACAGAAATGTGATGTGATGCATGCCTCAAGACATTATCATCACTGTAGAACCCATGACACAGGTCTGAGCCAGCACTGTGTAATTTCTAGCCACTTAGCTGCAAGAAATTAAAATTGACATGAGTTTTCCTTATCACTAAGTTCTATTTGCTGGCTTTAGCAACAATAGAGTGAAAGGAAATTGATTCCTAGGTTTTATAAATCTTCTGAATTGGATGTGATTGTGGTTTCAAACACCTGCTTATTTGCTATCACTCTTGGTCTATATCCATTTTCACACATTTAATAGGCGATGCCATGTTTTAATTTCCTACATTATTTTAGGATATTTCCTTCACACTTAAATAATTTACAGCCCAAAGCTGCTTAATGACTCATGTCACTAGTTTCTTAATTTCCAAGTTAAATGGGCTTTCATGTTGCTACAAATAACCCATTTCCAAGGATCATTATCAAAACAAGAACAGTTCGTCCCCACTCTCTGCAGATAGCAGTAATCTGAGGCTGTCTTTTCAGCCTTGTTTCAATCTAATAGCTGGCCCATTTTGCTTTAGCTATTCTTGCTATTTACTCTTCTACCATTTTAAGCTGACATGTAATTTCAGGAAATTGCTCAGATTCTTCATTTGATAACTCTTATTTCAAAAGTCTTATTTCAAAAGTCTTATTTCAAAATTCTGTAGGGTAGACTAACCCTACAGAGTGCATGGAAAATTATTTCATCAGAATTGCTTTGAGGGTTAAAGAAATACTTCAGAATAGTTTAAGAAGTGTGGTTTTTTTCTGTTACTCAGATCAAACAGTAAATTTCTCTGTAAAGGGTTGTGTTGAAATTTCACAAAATATCCCTGCTCAGTGTGTGGTCAAATCTGTGTCTAATATACAGATGTGGCTGAAATGGGTGAGACCATGGCTTAAAGTCCTGTTCAGTATGAGGCAGCCTTAAGAAAATAAACTATCTGAGCTGACCTGAGGTAGATGTGTTTGATCACCAGTTGTTTCTGCATCCCCATTCTGTTGCCAGTTCACAAAGGATGCAACAAGCGGTCCCAACAACAGTTTTACCCTGCAGAGCCCTACAGAGCAAGCTGGAGCAGCCCTTGCTTTTAGTACTAGGAAACACTTCATAAAAAACAGGGAAACTGGCATTTGGGGCAGTTTGAGGCTAGAGCACTTGAAACACTACAGAGTGTTTCAAGTGAAAGGCTACTGCGAGTGAAGGGTAGCCAAGCTTCTGCCAAAAGACACTGTGTATGAGATGCCCAGTCTGTTGGTCATCAGAAAATTACCCACAGCAGATTGGTGCTTTCACCTTCTCCCATGAGCTTGCATCTCTTAGAAAATTCAGCATGATGCTTTCAGCCTTTTTTGTCACCCAGAGTTTCTCAGAAGACTGACAGTTCTAAAGAACAATTTTTTTCAAGTAATTAGAGGTCAATTCTGGAAACGTAATCCTGAGTCCATACTTGAAGGTGTTTTTCCCTCCTCCTGTTTAGTTCACAAACAGAACCATCATTCCCAATGTGTTTTGACAGTGCATTTCTGCTTCTAGATGGAAACTGGAAAAGGGGAACATCTACAATATATTCACCCGGAGAAAGTGCTTGTTGAGTCTGTTCTTTTCTCCATATGAACCATAGAACTGCCTAGTCCACTTTTCCAAATTTATGTCTTAAAAAAAAGTCCATTCACTGTAAAAGAACGGCTGGAGTGGCTGAGAATCCTGGATTGTTTCCATTTTGCTGCTGACTGATTTAGCAGTTCCTGGCTGTTGGTCTTGTGTGAATGATATATCTTCCTTATATTAGGTTTTAAAAAAGTTTCTCTGTTGTCTGTTGAAAACAGACTTTTCCAAAAGATAAAGTGAAATCATATGCCTTCCATGCTTTCCTCTCTTATTGATTTTAATATGATATTTTCTTTATATTAAGATGTGACTTACATGTTTTCCTTGGTTCTAAAAGTTTATTTTCTAACTGGGTCCATAAGCCAAAGCATAAGAAAGAGCACATTTTTGCCATACTAACAATAGATTTAAAAAATAGATATAAAAAGATGGCCCTAAAAAGTGGGTGCTTACCTTCATTTTCTTGAAACAACAATTTTCCAAGAAGGCATAAGGGAATACATGCTCAAACATCATCCTGTTGAATTTTTTTCTTCTTCCTGTAAACAGTACAGAGTACAAATGGCATCTACCTAACCATTATAATTTTTTCTTGGGAAACCCTGGTCCCACACCAGGTATAACATTATCATCCACTTTCTTGGAATCTGAAATAATTACTGTAAGCAGTTGAGAACTTTTCTAACCCATTTATATATTATTTACTAGAATGGTTGAACAGAAATGTTTGCTCATGCCAGAACCTGTAAAACAGGCAGTTTAACAGAATCACTCAGAGGCAGCATTAACACCACATTTCAAACTACTAAATGTGACATATGTACCCATTAACACCCATTCCAAGTAGAGAACATTTAATCTCATCAAGGGAACTACCAGCTAAAATAGGATTAACAGATGAAAATGAAATCAAACCACAACAATAGCTTTGTGTAATAGGAAAATCTGTGCCCTATTTCAGAGAAAGCAGCTCATATTAGAATTTTAAATTTTCACTTCCTATTTCTATTCTTCATAGTTTGATGGCTGGGCAGCCCAGACATCATTGATACTGCAGTCCTTAAAAAGTGCCAAGCACCTGATAAATTGTGCAAAGAGTTTACAGAAAAAGGGCTGGAGGGGGTGAAGGGATATTTGCTTTCTCCCAGAGACAGGCCAAATGAAGGTGGGTAATGACCTTCAGCTGAGCTTTGTCTTGTCCATCCGCTGAGGCCTGAGGAGCCTTTTCTCTAAAAATGTAAGGCTTTAAGAATCATACATAATTGACAGCAAGACCTTGCCTACAACAAGTATTTTAAAAGTTGTCTAAGCTTTCTAGGAGTTTCTAAAAGTTGCTTAATGGGTTGGTTGGGTTCTTTTTTTTTTTTTTTTTTTTTGGGGGGGGGGGGGGATGGGAGGGTGGGTTGCTTAAGATCCAGGAAATAATTTAATAATTTGAGAAAACAAAGGGCAAGGAAGCAATGAAACATAGCTCTTCCATACTCTGGATACGGAAAATTACAATGATGGAAATTGCCTTCACCTGAGTTCCTATTCAGATACACATTGTAGATTTCAGTAAAGCAAGACTACACCTGTGTAATACCAGATGAGAATATCCAATCTTTCCAATCTTTTGACCCAAGTGAGTCCATACAAAACTGTTCCAATTCTACAGACCAAAGCACCTCCTGCCAGAACTTTGATGTCAAAACCTGGGGACTAAAGCATTTTCTAGCATAGGCACCTGTAAGCAGAAGCTCTGTAACTCAGAATTAACCCGCCCTAATACCATAATTAAAAGTAAAATTAAAACAAAATATAATGAAATAGTTTCTTGTCCTTATGTGAATATGAACCCAACTGATCAAGCAAGGTGGAAATTGTTCTGACACTTTCAGGACTTCACAGACCATATGTAGACTGGTAAGACTAGAGGAGCAACACAGTGAACTCTGACTTTCTTGTTAAAGTTTCTAAGACAATGTTTGCATGTATTCCAAGAAAAAGGGCAAGACTGCAAGAGACTGTGCAGACCAGTTGCTTGAACATACGAGCATGGAAAAAGTTCTATCTTTCCACATAGAGTAGAAATATAGCCACAGTTATACTAACCCTCAGGGAAAATATCGTCTGGCAAGAAACATTGCCACATCACCAGAACTTCCAAGTTTCCTACATAACCAGCAGAAACTTAGAGGTCTGGATGTATCTGTAAAAATACAGACATGTAGAAAATGTGGGTGTCTCACAAGTTATGAGATGATCTCTGTAGCCAGATTCTGAATTTGTCACGAAACCAGCTGTAAATCTATTTGTGGATTTCATTTCGTGTCACAAACTGACACTGTGGTTCATTACTTTCATAGAGCAGACAGGAAAAAAAATAATAACATTAAACTTTAGAATTTTCAAAATCCAGTCGTGAATCTAAACTTGGATCCATTGTAACCATTCACCAAGTGATCTTATGGAAAAAAACATCAATATGGAAAATGATGTGAATTAGTGAAAACAGTAGAAAAACTAAAAATACAGCATACTGAATGTGTAATCAGGATACAGCTGTTTCAAAAGAAACAGCTATGGGTTGATTATAAATAGATGAAGCCATTTCCAAAAGCTTAACTCAAATTTTCTGGATGGAACTAAATTCTAGGTTCTTACTGGTTTTAGAAATCCACCAGTAAAGATACAAGAAATTACTTCAGACACTATCTTTTACAGCAAAGTCAATAAAAACAAAGCCCAGATATGAAAGATCCTTTCAGGCCACATATGTTATGGTGGAGATATATGCTACACTAAGCAATATCCTGCCTAAGGGAAGGACTGAAGATGTTTTTCTATGCTGGCACAATACTGTGTTGGCTTCTGTGGGTTTTGCAGATGTGTTGATCTCCCATTTGTACTCACCTGTGAGGCATTTTTCACACCATGGCAAAAAAAAGAAAAAAAAAGCCAACAAAACAACCCAACCTAAAGGAACCCTCAGAATTCCAAACAGAAAACACTAGGAGACATACAGGTCATGTAAACATGATGAGAACTGAGGCTATGAATTAGTTTGGGACAGACATGAGAGAGACACAATTCAGGCTGTTGAATACAGGTCAACTGGCAATAATACCCTATAATGGAGAGATAGACCTCTCATCTCTGAAAACTCACTCTTGCCCAGCGTTTCTCAGCAGCATTTTGCTGACATGTCAGCACAGGCATAGGAATTCACTCACAGTACCACCAGCTGAAAGGGATAGAGCCACCACTGCACACAGCCACCCCAGATGGCTGCCTCTGGAAAAACATGGGTGTCTTTCCTCCAGGTGAGATACTGAGAGTATCTGCTAATAACATTATGATTTTAAAATTTATTTACATCCAAGAAGGCAGCCTATGATTGTTGTATAAAATAATGGTATAGAGTTAAAGAATAATTTGATCTGAAAACAATGTAGACTGAGAGATTCCACTTCTGGCTGTGGGCAATAATGGAACAAAGAAGACTAATAGAGTTGTAAAGATTAAAAAATTATGTGACAGTTTGGTTTACCAGTGAAGAATCACTGTGGAGAGTAAGAGGTCTGTCTTAACTCAAAATTTGCCCGAGGACTGATGATACAAGAATTGCTTCGTTCATTGCTTCTAGTTCAAATTACTCACCTGCTTTTTCATTATGTTTGAGGAGTTACACTCAGCTTCCTGGTCCCATGTCAGGCAGCATGCAAGAGTCTTCACTAAAAATATTATTCAGTTAGTCATGCATAAAAAATATTGATTGCCAGTTTAAAGTAAGACACTGTTGGGGCTCTGGCTCTTATTAAATCTCCAGTTAGATACTTGACTAATTTATTTTTTAAGGAAGAATTGCTTTTAACTGCCTACGTAGAAGTTTCACTGTTCAGCAAAATAACATAAAAACCTAATTAAGTCTTCACAAAAAAATAACTTTGCAAAACAATATTTTCTAGCTTCAGTGTATACGCTCAGTAGGTTGAAGTAGATGAAACATGACAACAGCAGATGGTATTCAAGGACATTTAGCAAGAAAATCCCCAAATCTGTATTAATATCCCCAGACAATTGCGTTATTCAATATGAGAATAGTTACTCTATTGTTCCTGTATTAATTGCTATGTGTAATTTCACCGTGTCCTTTTTCGTTTATATTTCTCAACTTGCTAAATGCCAAATACTGGATGATTTGTTCATGTAGTGCAGTAATGTCCAAAACACAAAATAAGGCAACCTGAAGTAAAACTAACGTATGCTCTACTAACACCAAATGGTCTTAAATTAGATTAAGGCATCTCCCATCAAAATATGTTCATTAAAATTCTATGCATGTAGTAAGAGAGATCCAGCTGGGTAGGAGCAGTTGAGAAATATAATACATAGCTGTGTTATGTCTGAAGAGGGGTGGGGATCTATTCTCTGTGACTATAGATTGTGTGCTTACACATCTGTGCAAACTCCTCTCCTCAAAATCACCAAATGCAAAGAACATTTCACAAGGAATATGAGGAAGGCCCACTGGGGCTTTCATTTTTACAAGATTATCATATGAAATGTTTCAGATGAATAACTGGTTTTCTGTCACGTTAATCAGAAAAGCAGTGTTAATCATTCTATCCCTTTTTTTTTTTTTTTCTTCAGGCTGTTAATTTGAACTATTAACATGACTGGAGAAAACAATATGGTGGTGTACTATTTGGTTTAGAACACCTTATTCTATATGAAAAAAAAATCTCATCTGCAAAAGATGAAAAAGCAGTATTTGAATGCAAAATATAAAAGTGAAAGTGTTTGCAGCATGTGATTTTGATAAATTACATTTTTTCTTAATGTCAGTGGTACGGATATGTTACAAGTGTTTTAGTAACCCACTGTTCCTGCCCTGTACAGCAAGGTCTACTAATCACCGACCTGCAGAAAGTTCTGTCTCCACTGGCTCATCAGCCAGTAGTTTTGGCAGTGGATACAGCATGGATAGCGAAGGCAGCAGCAGTGCCACAGGAGAGAATAATCTGTTTCCCATCCCAAGAATGTAAGGCTTTTCCTTTAATATACTGTATCCTCCATCCACAATTTATAGCACTTTCACTTGTCAGTCATTTTCCGTAGTGTCCTCTGCAGACTTGAGTTATGCAGTAGAAGAGCAGCTAAGTGAGGAGAATTCCCTAGAGTTCATCCTTTTATTCTGCTTTGTTGAACATTGAATTGTTAATAACCAACCAAACCTCTGTCTCAACCTCATGAATTTCTTCCTGTCACACAAGAGATGTGCTAGTCTCAGCCTTTGATGAAAGTGTGTAGAGATGGACTTGACTTATGTTTTAAAAGTACAACTATTGTAGGATTGAGAAAGTTTAGTTCAAGTTTGCAGATTTTTCTCCTTCTATGAAGAGGTGTTACCAGTGCAAGTGGAATTCATACTCTGGATATAGCCCAACTTCTCCCAAGTTTTGGGAGTTTCAGTAGAATTTCTCAGTTCTTGTCTGGAAAAAGCTTTTTGGTACAGAGTCCCTGTAGGAATTATCCATCTACTATCAGTGTAATGATCCTTTAAAATTATTTAACTTTCAAAATCTCTTACCTAGTTAAGTACTCCACAGAGAAAAGTTTTGCCAGGATTTTTTCCCCTCAACTCTGTCAGCATGCACTGTCACTTAGCAATTTCATTTATATTCCCTGATAGGAGGAAGTGACTTCTGATCAGGTTAATGATTCTGGCCAAAAAAAAAAATTATAGATTGATCGTTCTCAAAATATTATTTGGTGGTCATTATTCATTCATTGTCTGCAAGAGTCATTCAATATTTTTCTCTGGAACAAAAGTTTTTTGCTTTTCCCTTGAAGTGGTGAACTATTAGTCACAAAAGACTTAATCTTCCTAGAAAAAACTTGAAGTAAAAATTCTCTAGAACTGTGATATTTCTGAGTATTTATCATTTTCAAAAATAAAGCCAAATGGTATCTGTCTACAGCTTGTTAGTAACTAAAGGGAAAATAGAGATAAATCTAAGACTTCAACCTCACCTTCAGACTCTAGGAGGATTACGTGAGCTCAGGCTATAGGGTGCCAATTGTTTGATTTTCATTGGACTTTTCGCTCACGTTTTTCTAGGCTAAAAGGGGGGAAAAAAAGATGATCTTTGTCTCTGACAACCTCAAAAGAAAAAGAAAAATACTGGGCTGTCATTCCTAGTGAGAAAAGTAAAGATGCCTAAAATCTTTGTGCAGAGAAACACAAGATGGAGCTCTCAACAGAAATTTTCAGCTCAAATATGCCAAATTTGAGTTTAAATAACATAATTTTCTATGTATTGACTGGCACTGTGACAGTATCTACAGTTACTTGCTATTTGGCTGACAGACTCATTGGTCTCTTAAGCCTGAAATCAGCCCCACTTCCACTGAAAAGCAGGAGGAAGTATCCACAGCTTCAGATTTTCACTTATAGCAATTTGTTTTCATTAATCATATTTAATTAAATAAAATATATCCAGGTCTCTCATTTTTTATGGCTACACTATTTTTGTTTTTATTATGGCATTTTAAAGTAAATTATTTATATGCTGATGTTAGACAGAGTCTTTAAAATTACACAGGAAATTTATACAGACAGGACCTGCTTCATTTTTCATGTTAGTCTCCAGGGTTTTACATAGTAATATAATGAAAATGAATAACAAAACAACTGTTTACAATCAGATCATGGAGATGATGTTTAAAATAGATAACTGTTTCCATTTTGAATTCTGTATAAAAAGTCTTAATTATCTGAATATACGTATGATTGAAATATTACTCAAGATTTGCTTTCGCACTGGCTTGATAATGACGTCAGGGACTCTGACATTGTACTGTGATTCAGCACATCTATAAGACAACAGCTCATCACAGTTTGGGTGTGAAGTATCAAGTAAGCTAAATATTTTTAGGTATCTTGGCATTTAAAAACCTTTTTGGTTATAAGCTCCCTGTTTAGACTAAGTTTCTGGTCTATGAATAGAAATTGTTGGTTATGCTGAATTTTAAACTCTTTATTTTAATCCAAGTGTTTTTAACCACAGGAACAATTAGTCTTGAAGCAAAATAAAATAATTAAATAGTGACACCGTGGGAATTGTTTGATGAGGTAACTAATTAGAATACTTGCCAGTATTAAATAGCTATAACTATCAAGGGAAATTAATAATTATATACAGTTACACACATCTGAATATATCTCGTAAAGTCTTTCTATTCTGCATTTTTTTAAAATACTCTTATTATCCAGTTGTAATATCCCTGAAAGCTACTCATGTTCTTATCTCTGATAGAGACCAGATTCTCTATGCTTTTGTCCTGTGTAACCCTTTATAGCAGTACAATGTCTGTAAAATTAAATTTATTTTGAATGCAAAGGTGAAAAGCAATTGAACGATGTATAAGGAATACAACCCTTGGGACAAATAATTCTTGCATCATATTTGTCATGATTTATGAAGCATTACCTACAGAAGAAGAAAATAATAGCTTTCAGTTAAAACTGAATAAAAAATCACTTTAAAAACTGTGATTTTATACTAATTTTTTAGTTCCCTATGAATTTAAACAACTTCAGACATGAAGCTGGCTCACAAATAGCAAAGAACAGTCATGACCCTTTAAGCCCCAAGGAATCACATGCAACTGAAGATAATGCCTTATAGTCTCAATCACAGCATTCAGAGTCCTAAGGGAAAAAGAAAACTAGAAGCACAAATGTTTGAGAATGATTGTAATCATGTCTTAGAGCTTGCAACAAGTATGTTTAAGAATAGCTTATATTTTACCTAACTTTCATTGCCTAAAAATAGACATCAAGATTCTGATGCAGGTTCTTTCTACATAAAATGCAGGAAAATAGGGAAATCCAGAGCATGGTTTATTTCACTCACTTTAAGATTAATGTAAGTCTTCAGAATTGTTTCTTATGCTAAATCAAAACTGTAAAGTAAAGCAATCATTTAAGAACAACCACAAATATGTCTTACCTTTGAAGTAATGGTGTTGTAGACCAAATATCAACTTTTGTGACT
Organism: Coloeus monedula; assembly: GCF_965178545.1. Classification (NCBI taxonomy): domain Eukaryota; kingdom Metazoa; phylum Chordata; class Aves; order Passeriformes; family Corvidae; genus Coloeus; species Coloeus monedula. The sequence continues at coordinate 67,097,803 of NC_138784.1, read as the reverse complement.
GCTTATTTTATATTTGACTGTTGACTGTAACAAGATAAAGTAGGAAGATATGGAGCCCCAGACTGTTGTGGGGCAGGGAGCAGACAGAACCTGATGGACCCAATCTATAAGAATGTACAGGCTTAGCAAGCAGCTGCCTTCAAAAGACAAAAAGATAATATTCTTAAAAGAACCAAGCCTCGTTGGCTTAAGTGTATCATTGTTTTAGCTCCCATCTCTATATGCCTTTATTGATGACAACCACCATATCTTTTAACAGAGGGAAGATGAGCCAGAATGGACAAGAACCAGTAAAGCAGTCGGGAGTGGGAGTAACCGATTCAGAAGGTAAAAAGAAATACAAACAGCTCTACAGTGGTACCCCATGTTTGTAGGAAGGATATACCTACTTCATTTGCTATGAAAAATTAGTCTATGCTTTCCTTGTATTGTAGAATAAAATCCTGACCTTAATTTTCTCTGGGGCCCTTTACACAGAACACCGATGTAATGAGTCTTCAGTTCAAATGAGAATGGTGTCTTACCTGTTTATTTAAAGTAATTAAATAGTTAGATAACAATGAATAATATATAATAGTATCTGTCTTCTGGTGTTCATTGCTTTTCAAATAAAAAATACAAAGTATGGAGCTGACTCAATACTATTGGATTCAAAGGAAATATCTAATGCCTACCAGGCTTTATTTTTATAACATTTTAGAATATTTATTTCATAAAGCAATTATTAATGTTAGTGTTTACATAAAACATTAATTTTAAATAAAAATATTAGCTGAGCAGGCTTGGCTGCTGCACTTAATGCAGATGCACAATAATGAAGCCTTTATTGGATTGGGAAATCCTGAGAGATTATTTTTGGTCTTAATGTGGTGCTGACAAAGAAGGAGATATTGTAATATTGGAGCTGGAAAGTGCCTGAGAATGACTTTCAAAATTTCGTAGGGAATGTGTTTATCTTTTTTGTGTGTAATGATGGATTTCATTACATGAAAATGAAGAGTGTTTCGTACTGAAGGACACATTATAAAAATTCCATTTCCCTTTACATATAAGGTATGTTCTTTCAAGTGAATGTTTATGTTGACCTCAAATATAAAACTTAATTATCATGAACTTCATTTTATTAAAATAAGACCTTTATCATTTAGATTGATTTTAATGCAGCTTTGAGATATTTGTTAATTTATACATTGAAATTTATACATATAATTGATAAATTGATCTTAAATAAGTTTAAAAAAATCAACATTTTTCAGGTTTCTAGAATCTCTATACATGGAGAAATAATTGCTGTTTCTATATTTGAGGTAAAAGCAGTCTGACATTCCACAGAGTTGAAGAAATCAAATTAGAATTTACAGGTAGATATGTAAAGCTCTCTTTTCCAAAGCAAGAATCCTTACCTGTGTATATGCATTTTACTAAATATTTCCATATATAATATTCATAATACAAAAATACTTGATAATCTGCTTTATCAAATATCAAATATTTTGATAATCTGCTTATCAATCTTCAATTTCTTAATAGTATATTTAAGCATTTGAAAAAAAATCTGTTTTTTTAAAAGAGAAATGGTGGGATGAAAATAAGAAGTTGGGAATTTTAATTTTTTTTTGGTCCTGATGAGTTTTATCCAGAATTATAATTCTAAAAAAATACCTTTTCATAATTTTGTTCATCATAAGTTGTCCCTTAGGTTCTGTCTTGGATCTTAAATTTCAGAGCCTAAAAATAAAAAATATTTTCATTTCTTATTTGCATTATTAAATAACCCCAAAACCCAAACAAAGCTAAACAAAAAAAAAAAAACAAACAATACCCAAAACACCTTTTGAAACATTCTGAAAGATGTGTATACAACATTTGGTCACTGAAATTACCTTTCCAAAATAATGTTTCTTCTTGTCTTCAAAACTTGCAAATAACTCAAGAGCTGCAATTCCCTAATTTTCACTTATGATGCAATTCACCTCTGCTACCGTGGGAACTCTAAGTGTTACAACTCCTAGTCTGATAAAATGACTGGTTCTTGTTGAGGTTTTTTTTGCCATTGAGAAAAGCTGGTGCAGCCAGCCTGGATTTTAGTGTCTGATTTGTAGCTGACTTAGAGGGGAAAGGTCAAAGGATAAATTAAACTAAAAGCTGGAAAACAATTCAAAAGCATTTCAGTTTCAGCATGCAAATATATTTTGGGGAAGTAGTTCAGAATTTAGAGGAACTCAAGATTAACTGAGAATTACTTCAGTATTACAGATTTATTGCGGTATTGTTTTTATAGATGAATAAAAATGAATGAAAATCTTAAAACCATGTCTTTTCTGTAGTGCACTTATCTGTGTTGTGGACCAGATATGCTCTGCAATTAAGTGGAAGTAAATATTCCTTCCCATTTTTCATTAAATGTAGAGAGCTCCCATAGCTGACATTTGTATTCTTATTTGCAAAGAATAACTTACTGTTACATTTAAAACCTTTTAATACTGGTACTCTTTTTTTACATTTTCAAATATTCTTGGGGCATAACTTCTGTAAAAAGTACCCAGTGGGTTAGTCTCTTTAAAATGGTGCAGAATCAATTTAGTTGCTTGAACATGCAGATCTGCTGCTACGTGAAATGTTTTAGTCATCCAAGTCATTCACACAGGCCTGACAAATATGGCAGGGGACTTAGAGGATCTTTAAGACAAGTAGCTGACCAAAGCAAGGTAGGACCTCAAATGTCAATGAAAACTGGTTTCTAGGCGTCTGAACCAAAACTGTAGCAAGAGGGTTTGAGTTCAGCTCACGAGAGTATGACATCAAAATTTAGGCATTTACATAAGAGGAATCATCAGGAAAAAAATGCTCCTTTTGTAATTGTTGGCCCACTTATGTTAATGTTTTTTTTTGGGAATAGTTTTTATGCTATTAACCTGTATTAGTACAACTACAAGTAAATCCTGGAAAACAGTACTATTTACTTTGCTGACAAAACCAAATGGTCAATATAAACAACTGTGATTATGGCTATGATAATCTTTGTTTCTCTGAATATATCATCTTGTCATATTCTGTATTTTTTTCCTACTCAATAATATAAAAAAAAGTCAGAGTTTTGTTCTTGGACACCGTTTTAGGTATTTTTATGATACGCATTGTTGCATGCTATCTTACTCTGGGCATTCTGCCCTGGGTGGATGAAATACTTCATCTTCTTAAGCTTCAGCAAATCTTATTATACATATTGTGATCTTCATTTCATTAAGTTATGCAAGCCAATTTCTGTATTTGTTTCAGAAAGTGCAATATACCTTGTACAAAGATTTCTTATTACATGGTTGGAGTGTTATAGACATTACAAAAAGCCCAATTGCACCTATGTAAGGATTGAAACTAACAATTAAAAGCACGTGATTAATATCTTGATTCAATTGTAGATCATGATTGGTCTGTCCTATGAAGTTGCTCAGCCAGTAGGTTCCAGATGGAATTTTCCACCTACCAACCATTCATCCATTTAAAAAATATATGGGAAAAATGATTTTCATGCATTTTAAAAGTGTGACTTTACTGGGTAATCCCAAGAGGCCATTATTTCTAGTAGAAGAGAGATATATAGATACAAATAGCATACAAATTGTTGTTGAAATGTTGGATCGTCCCCTTTTGAAGACTCTATATGCATGCAAAATATCATTCCTCAGTCATTATAAGCACTGAGGTTCATCTCAAGCAAAGACTCTTTTAGGAATTTTTCAGGGGGGTTTTGAGTGAATGAGTACTCACCGTGCTTCTGTCATCTTCTGTGGCTGGCCTTATTGTTGTGAGAATTTTCGATCAGAAAATTCTAATCCTTCTATAGGAAGAGTGTAGTACCTCACCCACATCTTCCAAGAGAGTGGGGCTTTTTACCTTTTTTTTTTTTTTTTTAATGCCCTCCAGTCCATGAATACCTATGTCCTGAATACCAAAAACTTCTCTTCACTGTTCTGCCTTTGTGATCTTTCCAGTGGTCCTTTGAGCCTCATCCTTTGACCATAATAAAACCAAGTTCTCTATGTAAGAAACTGTCTCCCTCTACAGGTGACTGAACCAGAACAGAAATTTTCAGAGTGTTCTAGTAAAGCCCCAGTAGGTATATTTCCATAGGCCAACAGAAGGAATATATTTGTACTATTTCAAACTCTAACAGTGCACACGTACTTATGGAACTTTTACAAGATGATACAGTAGAGATATGCACTTATTTAGTATAACCTTTAGTGAAGTCTTTCAGGATTTCCTTTTTTTTTTCTTTTTTTCTCATCCTATTAGTTGCCTAAATTACAGATTAAAGAAAAAAAAAACCAAAAAGCAAACAGAATGACAACAAACCCCAAACATGCTCTGTGATCATATTTTAACAGGCAAATTTTACAGTACTGGGGGGGTTATTTAACCTATTCAGTGTAATCTGAGATAAAAAACACCCTTTTTTTCTTAATTCTTGAGCTTTGTGGTTCATCATCCAAACTAAGAAATTAAGTTTTAAAAGTTTAATTTCTTATCTCCATATTTCAATAATTAAGGCAGTCTAATCTTTATCTATGAGAAAAATATTCAAAATACCACAGAAACCTTAAAATATTCTAGGGAGTCATTCTAATAACATTTTGGAAAGTTGCATGACCTCTGTAAGAGAGTGACTGGGAATCATTTGACTTGTAAGTGTTCCTTTAAAGCTTTCTGAACAGTCCTGGTGAAATTTTCATCCGTCCTCTCTGTACAGAATAGACCCTGGAGCAAATTGTCCTGCAACTGTATCTCACTGTCTCTTGAAGAGGAGTACCCGGGAGCAATAAGTGGATTAGCTCTCTTGAGTCAAATAAGTCATGAAACAGACAGAACAGGCACAGCTAAGTAATGCCACATTCTTCAAAGAAATTAAAACTCAAAAAAGAATTCATTCTCCTTTTACTTGCTCTTTAACTAGGCTAGAGTAACACTCTTTAAACCACAAGACTCACTGTAGTATGATTGAGAACAGACTAAGGGCTTGCTGAATCTCAAACCTTAAAAAATTAGCAATTTGATTTCTTTTAAATCCAAAGGTTGAAAAATCAGAAGTATAATATTAGTCCTTATGAGGATGTTCAGTGAAAAATGTTCTAATATTAGACCTTTGACCAGAAAGTTATAAGAGGAGAAAAAAGAAAGATGAAGAAATTTATTGACAGATAATTATGATACAGTTACTGAGATTTGAAAATACTTTTGCATATGCACAAATCTATACTTTGATGTCTGGGTTTTCCAGGCTGAAAATAGGAGGTTTACTGCAGATGAGAAACTTTTTTGCATTAGAACAATCAGAGAGACAGAACACCTCTCTTATGGAGACAGACTAAGAGAGTTGGGGCTGTCCAGCCTGGAGCAAAGAAAACTCTGGAGAGACCTTGTTGTGGCCTTGCAATAGATAAAGGGGACTTATAAAAAAGACTAACACTTTTTACCAGGGCCTACAGTGACAATGGTTTTAAACTGAGAGTAGATTTAGATTGAATAAAAGAAAGAATGCTTTACAGTGAGGGTGATGAGGCACTGGATCAGCTTTCCCAGAGAAGTGATGGATGCCCTAACCCTGGTTTAAGGGTTCAAGGACAGGTTGGATGGGGGTTTGAGCAACCTGGTGTAGTGGAAGGTGTCCCTGCCATGGGGTGGGCTTGGAAGTAGATGATCTTTAAAGATCCCTTCCAACCCAAAACATTCTATGACTCTTTGATATGAAAGAGTTGACTATGATTTTTGAAGGGTTCAACACACAAACTACAACTATGCCTGCTCAGTGTGAGTGGTGATCTGGGAACTGCTGCCCATTCAGGTGTTTGACACTTATAAAAACATTTCCCTCCTTCAGCAGTGATTTCTTCTGTACCTTTGATTAGGAGCATCAGGCACCCACATTTCTCACACTTCATCCAGTGTTTTGAACAGATAAGTCAGTAACTCTGTGCCAGGAAAATTCCACTTCCTTTTTAGTTTCTTGCCTTTGGATTGTTTCAACTACTGAAGCAACATCAGAATGTCACATGTATAGTACTGGGTAGCAGGAATCTGAGAACTGTTATTTCCAAGATAAATTGAGAGTATCTTTACATAGCATACAACTGCTCATTCCTATATTTATGTCAGGAAGTGACTGAATAGACAGAGGAACTGTGCCTTTACATGCTGAAGGTTACAGCAAGAGTAATCTTCAATTTACCTACAAATCATAAACTAGCATGTATTTGTTTTTCTTAAATTTAGTTAAACTGAACTGGACTGAAAATTTTTATCTTCTGTAATATGATTCCTGACTCCTAGCAGTATAACTAACAGTATACCTAACAGTATATAGATCAGCAATAAATGACCAAGTCAGAAGCAGTCACTTTCACCACAGCAGAGAATAGTTCCATGTTTCTGGACCAAGGCTTGATCCAATTCTTTTTAAGACCTTTTGAGACTGGTATCTCAAAACCACAGGAGGCATCACCTATTTAGGTCAAATACTATCTTTGACATTTTCTGCCTTCCCAATAACTCAAATAATTCAGGATTATTGCACATTTAATCCTAATATCTACTAAAATGTATGAGAACCTGGAAAAAGTCTGGACTTGCAAGTATTTTTCTTGAATCAACAAAGCCTTGTATTGACCAAGTATGAGACTGTTAACTTGATTGTAATGGATATTGATCCATGGATTGAAAGAGAAATACAAACAATCTGAAATGTTGCCAACACTGACTTGAAGAGTGGTTGAATTGCATTTTTTGATTTTGGGTTCATGTCACGTACATAGCAAAAGTAATTGCTGCACCTTCTCATTGTCTTTCCTCAAGAGCAATATAAACCTGTTAATCTCTTTTTTAAAATCCATTTTTAGTGGCTGTAATATCTGCTTTTATAGTCCTATTGTTCTTCTGATTTACATGTAGAAGAGGTCTTTTTGTGCAATAAAATATTACTGATTAAAATGTGATCCTTTCCCAGGAAGATATCTAATTGAAAGAAGAAGAATTGCCAAACTTCTCTACTATCTCTATAAATAAAAAGGCTAAAATTCAACCTGACTTTGTTTAAACTGTCTTTAATATAAAATCACAACCTTGATTTCTGCCATTGCCTTCTACCAAGGGTCTGACATCTACTACGTGACAGCATAATTTTAATCAATGCCAACAAAATTTAAAGCAGAAAATACCAGCAAGGGTAATTTCTCACATGAGCAGCTGCTACATTACAGAGGAAAAAAAGGACATAAGGAAATAAGAACACAAGTACTGAAAGCACTTGCAGATAGCCTGTCATATGTTGATTTTAAGAATTGAAAAGACCAGATATACTCTTCTGTCACAGAGGATCCCTAACAATAAATCAGGCCTTTGCACTGACAGTAGTCCTTATACTCTCTCTTTTTAAAAAAGAAGTCTATATTTTATACATGCTCCCTTAAGCTAGGAATAGCCTTGCTACTAATGCCTAAAACCCACACTGAAAAAAGTGAGTCAAGATAAACAACAGCAGCCTCATAAACATAAGCATTATCAGCTTCCTCTCTAAAGTCTAAGTATTTTTTATCTATCCTCAATTGGTCCCACATTCTAATTTCCCACCTGGCTTTCCAGTAATAATTGGAGCAATTAGTTCTGCCTTCCTGAGGTATTTGCCAATATAATCCAGCTGGTCTTCCCAAAAAGAAGCAAGAAGAATTTAAATAAAAATAAAGATTGCAGCCAGAGATAAAAAATAGAGGGATAAAAAGGACAAGTTCTGTGTTCTTGTATCCACATCACAAACAACATTGATTTACAGTGTTACAAATCAGCCTATTCCTGAATTGTCACTATAAAGTGTCATCAAGAGAGAAATAAATAATCCAGGAAGACTGTGATTAAGTAGTAGCTAGCCTACAGTTGCTGCAGTTCTGAGTTCTGTATGAACTTTGACTAAAAGGGTATTCGCTCTTAAATTATGTCTCAAGATAATTCTAAAAAAACCCTGATTTTTTTCCAGTTTTGTTTCTAAACATTCTGCTTTTCCCATGGGATCTGTTGAAATTTTAAAAAAATTACTAAGATGACAAAACAAGGAAAAAGCTAAAAAGCATAAATATTTCTTCTGAAAACCAAAATATCACCCCTTTTTAGTGGTACTTCAGTAGTCACCTGGAAAGCTAATTTGTTTGCCTAATATTATTAATCACTTTTATTGGCCTAGCTCTTAAATACATTTCCATTAATGTAAAGTTTCTTGGAACTTTCAGAAAGTTTCTTCTAGTAACTTCGTGGAGTTGCAATGAGCTCAGGGTGTTTGGGCTGGGAATCAGCATGCTGATAACTCCATCAAAAATCTGACAAATATACATGGTTTCATTTCAAGGGAAGAAAAAAAAAAAGGGAGAACTCTGTACCTTTTAATAAGATGTAGTTATGATGGAAATCTGATTTAATACTACCTGACACATTTAGTATAAATACCAGTTAATAATGAAGACTGTCAACACTGGAAAGGAAAAAGAGGGATCCCCTCACCAAAATGGAGTGAAGGTGTTGGAATGTGATTAACTGAACCTGACCCTTCTCTGGTGTAAGTCTGAAGAAGGGCTGCTTCACCTAGTGCATTATTTAAAACCACCTTGAAACAGAGTCACTTTTCATGATGAATGTTCATTTAGGATCAGTAAAAGTCAGGTTGAGGCATTGATATGATAGAACGTGAATTGCTAAGTCCTAAATTATTTCCCTTCTGTCAAGAAAAAGAAACCAGGACTTACCAAGTAGGGCTTTTAAATGTCAGCTTCCTGGAAAATTCAGGTGATCTCTTCCATTTAGCAGTACGATTAGGACCTGGAATTGTGTCCATACTCCGAGGAAAAAAAGTAAGTAAAATAGATGTGTTTTACAGTCAATAATGTTCAGTACTCAGATACATATAGGCTATTCTGTAGCAGGAATGGTGTTAAGGGGGCTTCAAGAGGTCATCCCAATGATTCAAGGCACAATATTTTTCCTAAAAGGCTTTTGTTAACTTGCACCAAAAAGTCCTTAGTGGTGATAGAGACTTTACAGCTTCATTACTCTGTTCTGCTGCTTGATTATCCTTAACAGTAACATTAAGAATATGTTCTAGCTATGTTCTAGCCCAGTTGTTTACTGAAATTAATACTCAAGGACAGAAATAAGAATCCAAATCCAAGAGCTTTCATTCACAAATATAGCATATTTTATCAAGCACTTCCTGAAAATAGATTATTCTAAGCTTGCCTACAAATGATAACACAGTGGTTTCTACAGAAGAGTTCTGTATTAGAAGTTCACTTTTGCTGTATTTATTTGAAATGTTAAAAAGAAACAAAACTCAAGATTGTCATAACCTGTGTCTATACCAAACAATCCTTTGTAGCTCCTTAATGTCTTAAGATTCTTAAATATTTTTTAGGACAATTTATAACTTACTTAGAAATTAAACTATTATGCTGGGGATTCAGAAAAGAATTTTTTTTATTTACTCTCACATGTTCTTGAACACAGCCCCTTTTTTTGGACTGATATTCAGACTGTTACTTTGGAATACTGATTAAATACAGATAAATCTAGAGCATTTCCAGGTGGGATCACATGGCAAGCTAAAATTAAACTTCAGCTGATCTTTATTTTAGCATGTGAGAGTCCTCAAAATTATTGGACTGTAAATTGTGTTCCAAGAGGGAAGGCTTTAAAAATCAGTTCATTAGAACGAATATAAATCTTTCCTATGATGTCAATGCCTAGATATGTCCAAGTCTTGTGGTAGAGAGTCTATTTTCATATCTATAACTATAAACTTGTGCTTTGTCCCCACTTTATTTTCAGATTATGTGCTTTCCATAATGTTCATTATTACATCCTATGACAGTAGTCTTGCAGGCTTGCAGCTCTAATGAAATGTGTTACCCACTGCAGCAGTATGCGAGTAATGGTTTGTCTGTTAAGGAAAAGCTTCAGTGTGTGTATTTCTCATAAAGAATTCCTAAGAGTTTTTCCTGTAAAGGCATTTGTAATTACTTTAGGCTAATATACATTGGTCTTCCCTTTTGTGCATTATTTATTCTGACATTACTAGGCTGTGATTGGGAGGGAATCAAATGGACAGAAGACTAGACAAATCTAGTTGCTCAAAGTAACGTACTGTGTGTGTAGATGTTGATGCAAAAGTTTGTTTATCCTTATCTGCAAAGGGATTCAGAGTCTTCAAACAGAGGTGTATTCTGCTGTTTTAAATACTCCATTTTTATACCTCAATCCAGTTGCTGTTCCAGAAAGTTATGGATATCCCACAGATTCTTGATCACATCTGCCATTCCAGATCAGATACTTCAATTTCACTAACAAATCGTAAATGAACCCAGATCCACATGTAAATAGACATAAACCTGATTCTTCTTACAGCCAAGGCTGTATTCAAGCTTTCCTTCACTGTCAGCTACCTGGAGTGCCAGTCCTTTTCCACTATCTGTTAAGAGCCAAAAGACTATAATGAAAATTTAAAGCATTTATTTTAGCTTCTTTATCTAATGTTTAAGTGGATGATATCAAATGAGATTAATGCTTACGAAATGGTCCTGGGTTTACATGTATGTTAATGCCATTCATTGCGGAAGTCTTTGTTTTCTGAAACACCCTTTGGTATGCTTTCTTTCTGTCATACCTTCTTTTTTAATATTTCTTTAGATTTTTTTTTTTTTTTTGTCTGCCACAATCTGACTGATTGAGATGGGATAACAGCATGACTGAATTTACATGCCTTGGAAAATGCACAAATGTTTTGGACATCAGCCGGGTCAAACATCTGATACATTCACCTGCCTTCATGTTTCACACTGCTGTAGTACCTAGAAGTCCACATTCTTTTCAGAAGCCTGGTAACATAATGCCTACAATAATTAATCAGTTTGGGTGATTTCCTAGCCCCATACATATCTTGCATCAATGCCTGCTGAGTATGATATAGATTCTTGCTGTTTCCTCCTGCTGCTCATCCAATAGCTATAGCATTATTCTCCAGCCTCCTGATTGCCTTGGCTGTGGCTGGCTGAGTGTTTAGCTTTTTAGAAACACATTCATATTCATGGAACACTCTGTTATATTCCCGAAGGAATTGGATTCTCACTGATCTGAATGCAATTATTTGCCTTTTCTATAAGCTATGGCCTTCTGAGTAGTCTGATTGTCCGAAGACTTCCCTCTTTCTTGGCAGGTAAAGGAGAGAAAAGAGAATCTTTCCATGCTGTCTCTGGACATGTGAGAGATTAACAAAAAAGACACCTTATCTCATTGTTTATATGTTGGTTTTAAGACTATTTCGGGGTTTTGTTTCTATTTTAAAGCAGTATGCAAGTCTCTGACTTTAGAGAGGCACATTTTCCGCACTATTTTTATGTTTGAAAAAGTGGAGCCTATTCAATATCTACGCTGAGTATCTTCCTTCCTATTCAGCACATCTTTTTCAAACACATCTACAAAGCAAAGTTATCCAAATTCTTGCAAAATTGTAATACAGATTGTTACAATTCAGAAACTATCAGTGTAACAATAGGTTTTTAAAGCCTATGATAAATTTGTACATGAAAGCTGCCATTTCCAAAGAAAGGAATCTGAGCAGTCTTAGAAAAAGAATAAAAGAAAATTAACATGAGATTTTTTTTCCTGTTGGTGAACATTCTGGGCACAAAAAGAGCTTTCACAGCAAAAGGTAAATAGATTTTGGGAAGCAGATCCTAGGAGATTCTCTTCAAGTCTCCTAGAAACCACACATTACCTAGGTGTTACACTGATTAAAGGAGCTACGCCAGATATACAAATTTATAGAAACAAAATGATATATTGAAAACACTCAACTTACCTTCAGAAAATGATGTTTGGGGATACTTGGAAAAATCCTGCAGCATGGGAAACAGATTTTTACAATTTTCAGCAGTGGAGACAATGCCAAAATATACTCTTTTCTAACAGAAACCAGAAAGGCAGAATGAGTGAGGCAAAGCCAGTTTTCCTAACATTTCTCATTCTCCAGACAAAAGTTATTGTACACTGCTTTCTTTCCCAGACTCTTGAAACTGTCTTGTTGAATCTACCTTCTTGTATGCAAGTACAGATCTATCAAGGAAGAAAGGTAGAGAGGCCATAACTTCCCCATAAATATCTCATTATTTTGGATACATGCCTTCTTACATTACAGGGGAAAAACCACTCTAAAATCACATCTACATCCAACTATAATATGATTAATAAGTTCCCTCTTTATTGGTAGAATCTACTGCCCTCAGGTTAGTTGTTCTGAATCAAATTCCAAAATTAAATATTTCAGTTTTCTTGTTGAACAAAGCTGAGTAATTTGTTTCAAGTACAATTTTCTGCCACTGACTAAAGATTCTAAATTGAAGACAGCTTGAAAATGGATATAACAGTAAGTGATGCAAATCCTGAGAGAAAGGACACACACAAACAACAAATACATTATTTTTTCCCTGCCCCTCTCTGGGATCAACTGAATTTGTGGATACATATTTAAAGCATTGACCAAAAGTAATAATTATTCCAATTTCTGCTATAATTATGAGCAGAAATTTCTTTCTTAGGGATACTATGTCTGTTATGATCACAGATCAAAGTGAAAAAAGAAATCAGATCTTTTTGGATGCATTTTGTGAATTTATCTGCATGATTATTTTTATGTTAATAATTCCAATTACACAGTAGCAGATTTTTTTCATAAAAAAGGTCCAGAAAATTTATCTGAGCAGATTTCCTAAAGAAATTACAAGTTTTGATGAAGTTTTAACTGTTTATTTAAAAAAATCCCAACAAAAATTAGGAAGGGATGCATAAAATTGACATCTTCCTTAATTTCCTAATGAATCATTTGAATGAATAACCTGATCTTTATAATGCAGTCACTTATAATGACAAAATGAGATTTCCAATATTTTCTCAACTGACTGAAGTGCTTTAAGTCTTGTGTAAATACTTGTTTTATGGTACCAAGTTACCTTTGATGGTTAGCAGAGGAACTTAGAGGTTTCTGCATCATTTTGAAATTGGAACAAGTGGAAAAGACAGTGCTTCTATCTGGAAACTTTAGATAATTCACACTGTGCATTCTGTCCTTCCGTCTGTTCTGATGGTCTTTAAATATCTCTGGTGAAGGAGACTCCACACTCTCTCTGGGCAATCTGTTCCACTACTTGGTCACTGACAAAATAAAAAAGTTCTTCCTCGTATTCAGGTGGAACTTGTGAATGAGTTTCTGCCCATTGCCCTTGTCCTGTTGCTTGGCACCACTGAACAGAGCTCAGCCCATCCTCTTGTCACCATCCCTTCAGATACCGATAGACATTGGCGAGGTCTCCTCTCAGTCATCTCTTCTCAAAGCTGGATAGGCCAAATTCTCTCAGCTTTTCCTCATAAGAGGAAATCATTTTTATAGCCCATTGATGGACCTGCTCCAGGAGCTCCATGTCTCTCTTGTACTGAGGAGCCCAGAACTGGACACAGCACAGCATATATGGCCTCACCAGGGATGAATAGAGAGCAGGATCACCTTCCTTAACCTACTGGCAATGCTCTTCTGTTGGCCTACTTGGCACAAGGGCACATGGAAAGTACATGGAGAGCTTGTTGTCCACCAGGACAACCAGGTCCTTCTCTGCAGTGCTGCTTTCCAGCAGGTCTAACCTGTGCTCCTCCTCAGGGGCAGGACCCTGTATTTGCCTTTGTTGAATTGCAGAAGGTTCTCTGCTCAACTCTCCAGCCTGTTGGGGTCCTTCTGAAGGGCTGCACAGTCCTCTGGGATATGAGCCACTTGTCTCAGCCTTGTGTCATCAGCAAACTTGCTGGGAGGCATCTACCCCTCCATACAAGTCACTGATGAATAAGTTGAATAAGATTGGACCCAGTATCAAAACCCTTGTGGGATATCACTTGTTTCAGGTCTTCAACCAGACTCTGTGCCACTGATCAAAACCCTCTGAGCTCTGCTGTTCAGATGGTTCTCACTGTTCACTTGTCCAGCCTTCACTTACTGACTTTGTCTACGAGGATATCACGGGAGATAGCATCAAAAGCCTTCCTGAACTCCAGTTAAACAACAGTCCACTGATCTCCCCTCACCTGTCCAGGCAGGTTTTGGAATTCCAGTGATGCTTGTGACAGGAGAGACTGCCTTCATTGAGTTAAAGGGAGTTTTGCCATAGGAATTCAGTATTGCCCCCTTTGAGTTCTGCAATAAATTTTGAAATAAATTAATATATTCCATTGTATTGCACAGGAAACACTGCTTCACTACTATGAGTTACAGAATATTTATACATGGTCATGACGTGTAGATGACATACACAGACAAATACATGTAGTGGGCTGGATGAATAATGTTTAACAGTTTAGATCAGGCTGTACTTCATTAAAATCACTGAAATTTTGGCAGCCTAATATTGGCATGAGAGAAGAGGGATCACACAATGAGAAATTTTCAAGTACTATAAAAAATACAGGAGTGGTGCTGGAGAGTGCAGAAAAATTACATTTGAACCAGTTAGATGACTGAGCAACTAAAGTTCTGCAAATGATTCCTGAAGGTGGGAAATCTGTCCTCTCAGCAAACCTGAGCTAAGACTCGACAGCTTTTACTCTATTATTTAGACAAGCAACATTTTTGTCCTACTCTATAAGTGATCTTTAACTCCCCAGGTTATCACAGGATTGATTCACTGTGTTTACTTTAAATAAGCAGAACTATATTTCAGAAAATTGCTTATATAAATGTAAGGAATCCTTCATAACACAAACTTGTTGGAATTCAGATCACCTGTCTTGTATTCAGAGAAATATCCAAGCTATGTAAATTTTTTTGCTCCCCTAGTTGGTTTCTGTACTGATGCTAGCTAGTGGCATTTTTTGCATCTTTTTTTCTTTTTTTATTGCAGTTGAATTGTGAAAGTGAAGGTAGGATCTATGAACTATTTCAAATGGAAAATTTGTATAATATTACATGCTAGGATCAAAAGTGGTATCAGCAATTTGAAATTAACTTACATCACTCTAACTTCATAAACTTAAATTTGAGCCCAAGTATTTGGAGCTGATTGATTCAACAAGGAAATACTTTGTGCTGAGACAAGGTAGAGTGCTAGGATTAAGTCTACTTCAAAGATATATATGCTTATATTTGGACAAACGAACATTTATGTGTACACATGTGTTAGGATCTGATTATCCAAAGATGCTTCTGCACAAATTAAGGTGCAAAGGAAACCATATGCCAAAGTCAATAGTCCAAATTTTGTTTAAGAGTAGATGTGTGGTAGGGAGGGCAGGGACAGAAGAAAGAGAGCGACATTAAGTAGAAATATAATCACCACCACATGGGTCGCTGTGGCATCCTTCCTGTGCTTCTTCCTCTGGTCTTCTTGCTGGTGGGAGATTCTGGAGTGTTCTTCTGGATGTACCACTTTTATACCATCTAAGTCCCAGGTATCCACAGAACCTAGATGCTGTTCCCATAACTTGGTCTGGCATAAGGACTTACTTCCTTTCTCACAGTTTGCTGGGGTGAGAAATTTTGTCCGGGTAGGTTACCCAGATCTGCCTCAACCTGGCATCTTCTTACTGTTGCCTTCTGGGCTTATCACAAGTTCCCCCATCACAGTGGGGTTTTGTCCAGATTAGGACTGGAATTAATGCCTTCCTGTTTGCCATCTGTGCCTCTTGTGGTGCCTTCTCTTAACGGCAACTTCCTTCTCTGACAGTGTCTTGAGATATTTCACTGCATTCTTTAAGTCCTGACAACGTGTGGGCATGTATATATAGATATTTGTGCACATATATAAATTATTGAATCTCACACACAGATATATACATGTAGTTGTACACATATATATTATGACTTAATAGTTTTTTGACATACCTGTTTGGAAATAAAAAACAAACTTGGGTTCTGAATGAAATGCTTCATCTGTGTCTATGGGGTTCTTCATTATTCAAAATACCGCTTTTGTTTCATTACCTTTTATAATCTGGAGAATGAACATCACTGTTTGTAACTGCAATGGATAACAAAAAAAGATAAGACCTGTGTTGCATAGTGGCTCTGATATAAAAAGGCAACAAATACTATTAATATTCAGTTTTACAATTGACTTTCACGTGTTCTACTAGTTTAATTATCTTCTTTATTATATACATTCACAGTAATTTGATGATTAGTGATTTCACTGGAAATTTCTTTTGAATCTTAAATAGAGGATAAGGAGAATTACAATCTGATCTTTTAGATTTTGCAACCTGCTTAAGTAGTTTGGGCATTTCTTCGAGCAGTAGAAGTTTTATTTCAGTATCATACTCATTCTGTTTCTATATTAATTATCTAATTAAAAACTTAGAGTTTTGTCTATTATATAAAAAAATCTAATTCAATGTCTTATTACAGCTGGGACCTCTGAAATAGATAATGCAATGAGAAATTTTCTCATGGGAGTTATGGGAGGATCAGCCACTTAAAAATTTATAATCAGTGGAATGAAATAACCATTCTGAAGGTACAATTCATTTGACCTATTTTAGAGATCTATTTGCAAATAAGACAAACTACATTCTAGAAGAGCAATCCCTCATATAAAGACACAGACGCTCAGGCAGATGAATCCTAGCAGCAGGGTCTATCTCCAACAGACGTTAGGTGACAGTCACTGTAAAATGTTACTCTAAATGCATCAAGAAGTAACTTTTAAGCACATTTAACTTTATTTGACAAAAATGCTAATTTGATTTGGTCTGCAGTTCTAAAATGGCTGCTGTGCTCAACACTAACTGCAATTACCATTTGGAGTGTTAAGTTCCATAATTATCTTGAACTAACAAGAAGCACAAGATGGTGTCAATTTGGGGGTTTTTTTTGTTTTATTTGTTAGAAAAGGCTCTAATTAGGGCATGAAAAATAGAATAGGGAGAAGTTTTGGGTTAACAGTTTACTCAGATACAACATAACCATTTTGAAATCATAGACACATAACTATTATAGAGAACCGGGTTTATTTAATTAAAAATGAACACTAATGCAGGTCAAAAATCGATCAGTTTTGTGCATCTTTAGACTGCAAATACTAATTCTATTTTAATTATATTTGTATAATTTAATATTTTCAGTTCTTCAAATTCAGTGTTTCTAACCAGATTGATGGGGCTTTTTTTGTTGTTTTTGTTTATTTGTGTGTTTTGGTTGGTTGTTTGATTGGTTGGTTTGTTGGCTTTTTAACAAGGCAAAAAGAATTTTCCAGGGTTAATGATCAATTTAGCAATAAAATAGGTTTCTATTTTGGTTCTTCTTGAGGAAAGCCCCACACTAGTCCTCTCTTTTCTCCACCTTTCAAGTATCACTGGAAAAAGTAAAAATAACCAGCCAACTCAACACTGTAGAGATGATAGAGAGCCTGTAGAATTCTTCCATAGATTCATTTATTGACACAAAACTCATTAGAAAGAAGTAGGAACACTCCCAATTCACTGTATCTTGAGTTCTGTAGATCTACAGTTACTGATTGTCTCCTAGTTGGTTTTGTCTCTCAGAAGAGTTGATGTCCTGTATTTGCTGAAAGAATTTCACCCACAAAAGATGTTAGCAGATAGCAGTTTCCCCTGTTGACCTGTGACAAGCCTGGCAAGAAGCTCTGGGTGCCTAAAGAGACCAGATATGCTCCTCTCTGAGTCCTCTGTCTCTGTGGAGATAGTGGGTTTATCCCTGTTCACTGTAGTTCACCAAGAAAAGAGTCATAGCAGACAGAGTTAACATCTGTTATAATCTCGAAGGAAAACTCACAACAGGAAACAGAAGTAGATCATAGTAAAATACAACACATAGAATTAGTAACTTCCTCCTCTTTTTAGTCAGTGTCCCCAGTATTTATCATCACTGACAGTTCAATATATCTAAGATTTGAACTGTGGTGTCATATAATTTTAGAATTAGGCTTTAGGACAGGCATGGAAATAAAATCAACAGTTCAGGAAACTTCACTGTCTAATTCAGTGGTTTCTTCAGGACTCAAAACTCATCAGTATTTAGACCTTTAGTTCACTTTTGGTTAATAGAGGGAAGACAAGGATGCTGCACCAGCTAGGAAGGTGGAAGATAAAGAACTCTGGGAGCTCTTAGAGGAACAAAGATAAAACTGTGGAGAAGAAGGAACAAAGGTGATGTGGGAACTAGTCAGAGGACATAAAATAATTCTAATGTTCCACACCATGGGCCTGTTTGGAAGCACAGACTTTTAAAGTTTGGGGAGAGGGCAGCCCATGAGGAAATCTGGCATATGTCTGTCAAAACAAGAGTAAAGAAAAGCACAAATTTCATTCTTTAGTTTTTACTAGTAAAGAGTATCACGGGATTGAAGTATCCCTGAGCTCTGAGGTGGTCCCAAGCTGTTACATTCCTTCTTTGATTTCAGCCTAAAAGTTGGGCCAAAGAGACAGAAGTCAACCTGCTCACTTCTTAGGACTGCCAAGTTGTCTATAGATAAACTCCACATTCAGCTGAGTCCAGCTCACTTCATGAACACTCATTCCCAGTGTTAGAAACCTCTGGGGTTCACAACCAACATTCCATTTATTTAGCGCAAACTCAGCCATACACAATCAGACAGAAAAATGTATCTGATGCATCTGGACTCCCCAGCTCCCTCCAGCTAAAAGGAGCAATGAGGAACTGGGCTTGCATTCATGCTACAGCACTACTGACTTCTATCTCCTGCAGCAAAACTCTGGAACAGACTGGACTTGCTTTCATGCAGAAGTGCTAACTTGTTGATAGCACCACAGATATATTTAGAGCTCTTTTCCTGAGGCAGCTTTTCTTTATTGTTGACAGTAAAATGGATGTGCTATGAAAAGAGATTGTTGTTTTCAAACAGTTGGGGAATAATGCAAGGATCACAAAACAGATTCAATATTCTTTAGACTTCTTTAAAATGAGTAAAACTAAAAATATGCAATTGATGCCCAAAGCAATTTAAAAAATACTGAAAGTCCTGGCATTGGAGACAATGTCTTTTTCCCACAAAGCAATAGATTATTTTTTCATGCTCTCATGGCAAAATGTGCAGTGTCCACTCTGTTCTGGTCAACAGAACTTGGTTAAAACACTCTTCAAATCAGATTTTTTTCTGGAAAAGTCACTTGTACAATGAAAACAACAGTTTTTCTTTACTCAATATTAATTTAGAATATGTCTTTGTGATCACTGTTATTTGCATACTGGGCTGCAAAATTAACTGTGCAGGGAGCAGGTCATAGGATGGGATTCTTGCCTTCCACTGGGTGCTTGTGCGTATGAAGAAGACGAAGCCAGACTCTTCTCAGAGCTCATCAGCCAGAAATAGGAAACAGACAACAATCTCAAGCTGAAGTAAAGGAAATTCCAACTCACTAAAAGGGAAAATAAAAAGCAAACCAACCAACCCAACAAAAACACACACAAAAAAATTTTGGTTTTCAAAACTCTCCCAACATGCTCTGTTCAGCATCATCTAATGTGGAAGTTAATCCTGTGAGTGTGAGGTAGGACTGGAGAGCTCCAGCAGTCCTTTGCTCTGTGAATCATCCCATCAGTTTACAATTGCTTCATAAAGCACACTTTAAACCAGCATTATCCCTGTAAAATGTCATTTTTCCTTTCCCTCAACCTCATCTCACCCTTCATGGTGACATAAAGCGTGTGCTGATTCAGGTTAGGTGACTAACCCAAAATCAATATGCTGGGGTGGGGCAGGGAGGGGGTGAGGTTGCAGTGAGTAGGATCATTTCTGTCAGCCAGCTCACTAGGCAGCTGTACAAACATCCATAGCTACATGAAATAAAGCCAGGGACACTGTGTGGGAAGCAATAAGCAGGAGCATGGAGAGAGCTCTTTCAGCATCAGTGCCTGTTTATGACTTTTTAAGAATCAGGGATTAGTTACAGGTAACAACCTTTTCAGCTAGACTGGTGCTGAGGATGCTATAATTTTCTTTAAGGGAACATCTCATCAGGAAGAGCTTAAAGCAGCAATCTGCTTCAACTCTTTATTAAACACTCCATAGTATTTTTCATAACCACTGAGCTGGTTGAATTCCTCCCAGGTAAATAGGTTCTATTGCTTGAAGTTCCCTGCTGCAACTGCCTACAATTAAGTGTATTCTTTTCTTTCCTGACCACAAGACCTGCAATATCTGATCAAAGGCTTTGTAAATAAGGGGTTATTAAAAAAAAAAAATCTTTGTTAACAGAAAAAAAAACAAGCCAAGTTGGGTTTTTTGCATATTCTTTGTCTGAGCAGAAGGATGATGGTTTTATGGTAAATCACTGAGGAAAACTCAGTAATTTTTTTTTTTTTTTTTTTTTTTTTTTTTTGTCAGTGCCAGTTGCACCAGTTTTGTCTTTTGACAGCAGAGGAGTTAATTCTGCCTTTACTAGTGCCCGTTTTCAAAGCATAACAAACAGCTTTCAAAATCAGCACACTGCTCAGCAGGGTAGCAGACTTGCTTTATGTTTCTTGAAGAATTCTTGGTAAAAAATGTTCCTTTGCTGCAGCTTATATTTCACATGGAAAAAGGAAATAAATTCAGCATGAAGCTTGAAAACTCCTTATTTTCTTGTCTCTTTATGCCTCTCTGAGATAGTTTAGAAAAGTAGTGAAGATTACCAATATACATTTAGCTGCAATTACTCTCTTTAACTGAAGTTGCCTGATCCTTCTGATTAGAAGAATTGCACATAATTACTTATATTTTTGTGCAAATAATGATTGTAAACATATAATACAGACCACTCAAAAACAGATGTACAAAAAGTACTGTATTCGATCCCAGACAACTTAGAATTTAAAAAGAAAAAAGGATACATTATGATTTTTGGTGCTGTCTGATGTTATCTTTCTATGCTTGTTAAGCCTCAGTTCCTTCTTAACTGAAAATAATGGTACTACCCTTTCTAAATTTTAGGGGTTTGCTCACTACCACTAGCATTATTATTATTAAGGGATAAAACCAAAACATTTACAAAGAAGAAATAGTGCAAGCTGCTGAAAGTATTTATCACAAAAAATGTCTTAGATACAAATTTTGGTTTTTTAATGTAAATTATGACTATTAATTGACAGCATGAGGGACATATAATAAATTCTATTTAATGTAGAGGGTTGTTTATGTTGTTTTACTGAATTTTATTGTATGGATTTTATTTCAAAATTGGAAGTTGCGTGCCTTGCACAGGATAATTAGATGTCTTGTGAGCCATTTCAGTAGCAAGTTTGCAGTCTCCCACATCAGTACGATGTCCTTGGTCAGAATTATGGACTTAAAAGTCTGCATTATTTCCTGCAGCCTGTGTTGGGAGGGAGGAATGAAAATGTGCAGAGAAGTTAAATTGGTGCTCACCTGAATTACGATGTATACATACACTTAAATTTCAGATGTGAGAATAGTAAAATGTATAGATTTGACCGGCAAATAAAGCTCCTCTCTCTTTGGAAGAGCTACCAATAGAGACCTTGTGACTTCAACACTGATTGGAACATAAATATAACAGCACTGGGAGACTTGCAGTTCAGCAGTGGATCCACAAAGTTTTGCTTGCAAAACCTCCCACAAGGGACCACTTATGATACATGTGGTCAGGAAAGGGTAAAATTGTGCTGAAGTAATTTCAAAAATAAAACATGGTCTTCAGTTCTTTGGCCATGAAATCCCGTATTTCACAATGATAATCACTACACAGAAATAATTAACACTACCACCAATCAATAAGTTCATTTAAATTCATATGAGTATAAATATGTGGTATTGTCCAAATATTATGGACAACTTGATCCCACTCTCAGAGAAGAAATCACAGGTCAATTTTACATGATGAATTCCGATATTGTACTTTGAATTTGAGAAAGTTGGCTCAGAGATTTTAGGAAAACATTTCCTTCCATCAGTAGATCTTTAGTGACTTTGTTAATGTTCCTGAGCTAATCTATATCTCTACCTCAATACTTGCATATTCAAATATTTCAGCCTTTATTTTTATGCTTATGTACTCAGTGATTTATTACTTTCATTGGGAACTCAGTAAAAAGCTGCTCAAGACACTAAATAATGCCAAAAGCAAATGAAAACTACTGACTAGTCTTCAAATCCTCTTTTTTTTCTCAGTCCTCAATCATTTAATATTTTGCATGTCCTTTAATCAGTTGAAATTATTTCTGAGATTTTATACAGATGTTAATATTTTTTTCTGATCTGGGATTAAGAGACTCTTTTTCCTGACAGATGCAGAAACAATTTGTTGGGCATAAGGTTGCTCACAAATAACATTTAAGTTGCAACCTGACACTGGTTCTCCTATGGATGAGGAAAGAGGAGCTTGATATGGTACTTTGCTGTTCTTCACAAGGTTCTCTCTAGTGGTGATGAGTGTCTCTTCTGGAGGGATATCTAACCATGGCCTGGCACCAGCTTGGCAAGTCGTTCTTCATGAACATTAACATAAGGGACAGTGTATTTTCTTGGGTTTGAGACAATTCCAAGCAGATATTTAGTGGTCATATTGTGTCTCTTTAGGGTTTCTAAAATATTTAGTGGTCATATTGTGTCTCTTTAGGGTTTCTAAAAAGGCAATGCTGTAGAGTTTTAAAATATTCTTTATGTCATCAAGACTCCTTTTGTGGTGACTCTTCGGGGGAAGGTAACTTTCTTCAGTGTTGCTGCCTGTTCTGAGCTTCCCCTCCCCAAGACACTTGCCTCTGCCATGTGCTCTGAACCCCTTTGTTCTAAGCGCGGGCAAAACCAAATGTAACTCAAACTCTTCAGCAGTGTCTGACTGGCCGGTCACCCCGGGTCTGCCCCCAGTCGTCCCCTTTCCCCTTCTCTGAATAAAAGAGACGATCGAGAGAGGCCCCGCCTCTCTTGGCTCTGCTACCCTTCCTGCGAACTTCTCTTGTGTCTGTTTCATTTGAAATCTTCTAACTGCGGGAAATTTGCTTCTGCTGATGGTATTTGCTTTGCAGCTGATACAGGTACTGATTTTAGAGCTACTAAAATGCTGGATTGCCCGTGCTACCTCTCTGGGTTGCTCGAGGCTTTCTAAGGCATTGACCTACAAGCGCTAGCCGGTAAAAAGCTGAAAGGATACCTCCCTCATTTGGCGCCCAACGTGCTATCTCTCTTCAGTTCACATAAACCTGAACTTAAGGCTTAATAAATCTGTATAACAGATTTTTATTCAATCTTCTCTCTTACACTATGAAAATCTCTCAGAATAAGTTCAAAATCCAGGAGAATATATGTTCTGTTTTCCTAAAATCTGTCTTCATTTTTAGTTTAAGCCCCCCCCCCCCCCCCCCCCCCCCTTCTTACTTTCTATTCTAAATTGATTGAAACTGTAAAGAAAGCCTGTGCAATTCCTTCAGGTATTGGAATCATATTCATGGATGATGATCACAAATGCAATACTATACTTTATTACAAATTAATAATGACTATACAACAGTAATATCTTGAGGTTTTTTTCATGTCCCAGGTATTTTACATTTCAAAACCCACCAGACAAGTTTTAACTCACATTATGCAAAGAATCTATGTTGCAGTTTCAGTTTGTGAGGTCTTGCAAAACCCTACTTTTAATTCCCATATGTAGGGCTTTAATTTTTAAATGTAAATTATGAGCAAGACGTCAACAGTTGTCTTCCAAAGAGCAGTACTAAATCTCAGAGATTCTTGAAAAAATCATGAGTGTCGGCCTCAGTGCATAAAATCTTTGAAGCATTAACTCTCAAAACAAGAGACTAAAGTTTTCCAGTTGCCAGAAAGTAAATCTACAGGAGATGTCAGAGCATTAGCTCACTATGAGACATTCTTTTGTATTCATTATTGAAAAGATTCAGCTAATTATAAAAGTTCTACTGCATCGATACTGCCCAGGAGCAGAAAAGGATTTTCAATTAGTTATAAAATGCTTGAGTTTCTTTTTATCCACAGAGAGATAGTATATGTTTCAGTGACTTCAGAAAATGTAGGGGAGGGGGGAGTTTCTAAGCCAGACAGATTTAAACACCAACATATGTGTGTTTTCTTATTCACCTTTTCTGGTGCACACCATTTTGAGAAAACTTTCATCAGAAAAGTTTTCCAGTTGCAGGTGGAATTGATGTCAAATCCAGGTGAAGGCCAAGAAATCATAGTCTCAAATCCCCTCATCAGTGGGGCATTCTCAGATTCAAAAACAGGGGATTGAGTACCTCTTTTCTGTGTGGCACCAGGGAGAGGTGCCAGCATCAGTCTCTGACTATTTTTTTCTCTAAAAAGTCCTGTACAAATATTTTAGGTGGTCATATTGAAAATGTTCAGTCTTGCACTATAAATTATTTCCCCTTGCATCTCTGCTACCAATCTATCATATTCTTCCATGACTGTATATTAGACCCTTCTGTTTTAATAAAATCCATAATTCTCAGCTCACCTTTCTTTGTGAAAGGACTTCTACTACCTCTCCCATTCCCCATGGAAGTTCAGAAAACTCAGAAACTCAGAAACATTTTTGCATTTTCATCCCTACAGAAGATTGTCACTTATTCTGTAGCATCATTTTGTCTACCTGGAACAGGATTTAAATTTTGACCTTTGCCATTTTTTTTTGTGTTACATATAATTCCACTTACTTAACTGGTTTCTTACCAGTTCATGAACACTCTAAATAGGAACACATTTTCCCTTTCTCTTTTTCTTTCCCTCATTTCAGTCTTCATCACAAATCTCTGAGTGGGTTTGCATAAGTGCTGTACTGTCCCTGTACCTTTTCTTCTGCTCTAGGTTTTTATATAATATTTCTTATTCAAACATGTCTCTGTGGAGTTTAGCCATACACATCAGTTCAACAGTGCAATGAAATACCAGCTTTAGGATATGTCTGTTATAGCAGCTTGAGGGAATCAGCATTGCATGAAATAAAGAATAATGACACTGCTGAGTGCTGAATGACAGGGAAAATGTAAAGTATGCATTCCAATGAAAAGCAGGTACATTAGTCTACAAAGATTTCTGGTGGAAGGTTAAAAACTCAAAAAAAAAAAAAAAAAAGCATTTAACAGAAGACTCTGGGCAGGAGCTGAAAGTTAAATTGATATTTCTTCAGACTGGTAACTTTAGGAACCATGTCCACATTACTGTAAGATGCTTTCAGGCATCAGTCCTCCACGGACTGTAGAACTTTGAATTCCATAATACTATGGAATACTCTGCAGAACATTTCTGTTCATCCCTCCTGAGCAAAATTTGGATTAAAAGTTTTTTTTAGTTTTGACTGAGCTGATTCCATATTTATCCTGATTAATGGAAAGGATCATCCTCCATTGCTCTGTTGGACAGATTATACAGGTAGTAGAATCCCAGTAGTGATTACAAGTATTCATTTTTATGCTAAAATTTCATAGGTTCTCTACAGCCAGTCCCAAAATACTCTGATGGTCCTGGAAGACAGATTTGGTTTTCTTTCATACATTAGTCACAATGAGCTTTGTTAGAATTATCACAGGTCTTAATGTCACACAGAATAGACAATGTCTCATACTCTTACACTTCGTAGTCCTATTAGCAGCAATAATTTCAGTAATCATTCTTATTTAATGAGAGAGAAATAGCATCTCAACAGTGGGCTGTTACCACTGTGCCAGGTAACGCAACTACGCAAAAGAAAATCTATTAATATAAGAGCATACCTGTCTTCCACATGAACAGTCAGTGCAGAAGCTTTTGCTCTGGTACCCAAGCTGTGCAGCACACACGGCTGTGCTCTCCAGTGTGTAGCTCCAGGGAGGTATGAGCAAGACTTTAAGCATATTTCACTGAAAGTGCCTCAGAGCTGCAGTATAAATCTGAGGGGGAATCTGGAAATCATGATGTGAGGAGTGAATAGGCACGTTCTTACAAAAAATTTTCATTTCCAGCTATCATGATAGTGTGCCTACTAGGTTTATAGCACAAAGGAGTGCTAACATATTGTGTTAGCTTGGGTATGTGTATGGACGTATTTGTGTATACAAATGCCATCTTCCACCTCCTTCTCAAAGAAAGCCTTATAGAGTTGCATATGCCACCATGTGTTAAGTAATTTTTTTGTGGGCTATAAACGACTTGGCCAAGCTGTGAAATGAAACAGCTTGTTCCACTGCACTAACAGTGCAGGCTCAGTGCTTATTGTCTGTGCAGCAAATGTTCGGTGAGTCACTCTCTAAACGAAGCCACATCATATGTGGTTCTTACACCAAGTCCTATTCACTGTGTATGCATCCTTGTGATAGGACAGCTTTATGACAAAGGGAAAATATCAAAATATACTATTATTTTCACTGTTAAGTCAGAAAATAGTGGTACTTTTTTCAGTTTCATTGCCAGTTTTAAAAACTTTAGCCTGTCTAGTAAAACTAAGCCTTTATTAGATGTGTAGGTAACATCTACCCCTGAAATTAGAATTTTACCCGTTAACTGCTTTTCTATTTATCTTTCTATTCATATAAATTCTCTAAATACCTGCATCTAATTTTATCCATCTACTTTTGAAGTTTAATTTTCTTTTTTGCTTTCACTATGTCCAAAACACTAAAAGGAAAGAAAAATCACTGCTTAAACAGCCTTCTACCAAAGCAAATAGGGAAGTTCCTAGGTGTTTCTGTTACGCAACGTTCTTGGGTTTACATTGAAATGTAATATGGTTTTGCTTCTTCCTGACCCACAAGTTCAGCAGACATTATATAAATAAACTTTGTTTTTATGTCACTCTGCTCACTTCTGAGTTGTCAGCAGGCTTCCTTACAGAAAAATACTTTTTGGAAACGCAATCTGCAAGTACTTTGATTTCATTGCTTTTATTTTTAGCTGTTGTTTTTAGGATATACATTGTTCTTACAACATTTTCGCAGCACTTTGTGCATTTTAATTTAGGTCGGTGAATGTTTGTTTACATCCCAAGTAAACAAAATCCCAAGTAAAATATTCTCTTCAAATTATTTGTGTCTCTTTGGATTCCCATAAGTAAATACAATAAATGCAAAACCTACTTGGTAATCTAGTTTTCCCCTTCTGATATTGTGCTACATAAGACTTCTGAATTATATTTATAATTATTTGATCCTCTTTATTATATCTTTATGGACATTTTCTATTATCTCTTGCTACCATGCATGGGAGTAATTTTTCTTCCTTTAAAGTGCTTATATTATTTCCATTATACTTTCAACATATTGTAACATAAGCCAAATGGACTTTAATCTACTTCCTAGGATTTCTAGTGTTTCAAGCCAGAATGTCTAATTTCTCAAAATCAAGTGGACACAAAGAATAAATAAAATCTGTTGTGATATTCACATCTTTGTATTTATATTCAGAGTGAGAAGGTGTAAAATTTTTCATTATTTCAACACAGAAAGTGAAGGCTGGCTCAGAAGGGATTTTGTCATTTCAGACTATACTGTCAAACTCTCAAAAACTTGAATATCAAAACTAAAAAATAGATTTAAAATGTCTTTACCATGAGAGAGGGAAAGTAGCTTAAAATCTGTCATCTTTTAAATGAGAACCCAAGCAAATCTAGCAAAGTCCTCCCTGGTTTTGTATAGGTGAGACCCATTTTGTGTTCTCATACTGACATGGAAAAAAAGTGCAGACTCAGTTGTCCTACTTTAACAAAATATTTATGCTGTGTTACAAAAAGATTATTGTAGCATTGTGCAAATACTTTACTGAATTGTGGGTATGTCAAATTCAGACTTTTACATGAAGTTTGCAAATTATTTCTTCCTTTAGCAACACATTTTCTCCTTAGTAAAGCTGCTGTAGAATAAGCTTAAATAATCAAGATTCAGGTTGCTCTATATGTATGATATTAGTTTTCTTCTTCTCCTTGTATGAACTTCTGTCTATACAAAAAGCCAGGGCAAAATGTGCCTTTCATCATCAAAATTTCAGATGTGCTGTGGCAAGCCATCTTTTATGCAGCTGAATCTGCAGCGTCTGATATGCCTCATTATGTAAGATGCTAAAATTGTGAAGACTATGAATATATATTTAGACTTGGGC
Organism: Coloeus monedula; assembly: GCF_965178545.1. Taxonomy (NCBI): domain Eukaryota; kingdom Metazoa; phylum Chordata; class Aves; order Passeriformes; family Corvidae; genus Coloeus; species Coloeus monedula. The sequence continues at coordinate 67,069,676 of NC_138784.1, read as the reverse complement.
AGTGATTTATGGTGAGGATGAAAGGGAACAAAGGTGGTTGAAGAGAGTTTTTCCTTCTGAGACTGCACAGTTCCCCTTTCAGATCTAGGCTGCACCTATCTTTGAAGTTTGATTAAAATCACAAGAATATTTCAACCATCATTTTAGCTTTCTCTCAATAAAGTTATGGAAAAATATGGAGCTGTAAATTTTAATTTTGATACTTTTAGCCTAGTTTCATTGTTTAAAAATCCATTTTCTAAATGGAAGCCATTAACTCGCCTCTCAACTATCACTGAAAAAAAGGCAGGCACCTCCACAGGCATTTATCCATCCAAAAACCAAAAGCTTAAGGAGGTGTTATCCCTATTGCCTAGAACATTTAGGGAGTTTGCATTAGACATAAACACTTGCTTATGATTAACACTGTCATTAGTTTGTCATTCTAAATCAGAGTTAACATTTGGGGAAATCTGGTATTTGAAGGAATTGCAGAGAAGATGTTGATAGCATTATCAGTTTAGAACCTAAGAATTCCCTTCCACAGAAGTGGAAGATATAAATAAGAGATAATCTAGTAGGATGTACTAAGAGTTATTTGTATGAATATCTTGACTTCCCTCACCTCATTTTTATTCTCTCTCTGCCTACTACCAGTCACATGCACACAGGTATTCTGTGTTCATCTTCATAGTTGAAATCAACCTGTGGAGTGATCTATGATCACCTAAATTTGGTCTCATGATTTTCCCTCCGTTTATAATCCAAATATCTCTATGGTACAGGGACAAGTCTTGCTAGAATATTGAAGAAAAAATATTACTGGAGAAAGCTCTGGTCTCCTATACTGTCCTTTAGGTCACTGGTTTGGGCAACTTCTGATACTAGTGAAACTCTTTCCTCAGATTCACCTCCTCTAACACTATTCCTTCATTATACTCTTCCCACCACCTCACGAACCTACAACATTTTAGAAAGTCACACAACAGAAATAAAGCTGACTGAAACTGGACTGGTACAAGTACATGCCTTTATTTTTCATATTTGAGCATATTGTGAAGTATCAGTGTTATTTTCCCACACATCACATTACTTCAGGTCAAGTGTTTTTACATATGGTATCAATGTACAGTTAAAATTGAGGGGTTTTTGGTGGGGTTTTTTGTTCCTTTGTTTGTTTTGTTTTGTGTTTTCCTTTCAAAAAGATGAATAATACCTCTGAAAGGGAGGCACACACAGAATGACCAATAAATGGAACAGAGTTTTTGTGGGAAATATTCCACACCTCAAAATCTCAAGAGGCAAAAGACTTTCTCTGTTTTCAAAATACATTCTGTACAACAATTTTGTTTCATCTTAAAATAAGGATTTGGGGCATGCAGGCTAAAGTTCTGTTCCTCTCTCCCATCACACAATTGTGCATCACATCCAAGGAGACTGGGAGATATTAATGAAAGACCTTCTTAACTCATCTCCTAATATTTAATCTGTTCTCAGCAGTCCACAATACAAGGTAAGGAGAGGGAAGCAAAAAAGAGAGCAGCTCCTTTGGTTCCTATCTGCTCCCACCACAGAGCACCCCTGTGTCCCAGAGGGAGCCATTTATCAGGAGTGGAACAGAGTTTGCCATCTCAGAGGAGAATGGCTTCCTGCACAGTGTCCCAAGCTGTGTCAGGTAAGGGACAGAGTAAATAATAATAACACTGAGTCCTTCTTTTATAACACCACCTAGCCTTTCCATAGGCAGATTAGAGAAAAGAACACATACTAGGGACCCTTAGCATCTGCAGTTCATCTTCAGAGCAGAGGTAAATAAATACAACATTTCTCTGAGCTGCAGTTTGTCCCATGAGCTGTTGATTGCACTGTGAGGAGCAAACTGAGTATCCAGTTGCAGGAGGAGCAACAAATCTCAGAACATGAATGTATTCAACCTCATATTTATTGAGACAGATCCATGGTAGTAATCCCAACATCTATTTAAAGCACTGTGAGACTGGAGGAAGTGGTAGTTAAAACTGTATTAGATGCCTGATTTTTTTCTTACTGTAGAAAAAATTAATATAAAACCAGCCTGCAAGAGAAAACTGGCAATTTTCATGGAGAAAGCAATATGTATGCAAAAGGTAAAACACAAAAAGAAGGAAATTAAAAAAAACCACATAAGGACAGAAAAATTTGGAGCCTGTAAACCTTGGGAAGCATTCTTTATGAAGATTATTCATTATTTTGCAGCAATTTTGTCAGTAGCTCATGCCCCAGCAAGAGGATGAAAGGCATCATGAATACAAACAGCTGGTACTACAAGTAACTTGTGTGATGGTAAAAGAAAAAAATATATAAAAAATAAAGGAGAGAGAAAGATTTGCTTAAAAAAAGATTGGAAGGTTTTGGCTATATTTTAACTCCTTGATATATGTACTTTTAAAATTATACTGAATACTTTTGCTTTACTTTCAGTTGGAGTTTGCTTAGCTCTAATACTGAAATATATATGCTATATATATATATTTGTCTGAAGCACAGCTGTCTGCTGGACAATGAATTTCTGATTCTTAAAATAGTATTAAAGGAATCTACCAGAAACATATTTCTTGCTACAACAGCACTGTGTTAGACAGAAAATTATGTCTGTATGAGTTTCATGGGTTACTGTGGAGACATTCTTGACTGTGGCAAGGTCTTCTTCAGCCTTCCTAAGACTTTCTGTTTTTCCCTAGGACCACACACCAAAGTCCTGTCTACGTTTACACAATCAAAGTCTCTGTCTTCACAGAAAACCCAATCACAAATACTAAATCCAAACAACTCTAAGAGAAGTAGATGTTATTAACTCCACCTCTGAGAGATGAAATCTAAGATCACAGGAAGCTACTAGGGAACATGTGTCTTGTGACAGAACCCATGTTTTTGAGTTCTCTTTAATCATGCCCCATATTTTTAAAGCGGTAACTTTTTCCTTATTTGAATCAAGTTATCAAGATTTCAATTGGAATCTCAGATTGCTTAGATTTTATGACATGGTGCTATATATTCTAACTCTCTAAATATTACAAGCACATCCTAATATAGCTGAATACAAGATTTTGTTTAATTAAGAAATAGAGCTACATAGGAGTATTTGAGTAGCTTGATTCTGGAATATATTATTTCTCATTACACCATGTTAGAAATAATTATCCAAGTCCAAGTAATCAGATATCTATGAGACAAACAGTAGTGAAGTACATCAAAACAATTCCTTTATTCTATCAATAAACACTGTACAGAGCCCTCAGGGGCACATTAATTTAATCTCTCTGTGTATCAAAACAGATAAAGACCTAAGGAAATTATGTATCTCTTCAGTAGGCCAATGTCACTGGAAGCTGTTTAGAAGGACCTTCCTCTGATAAAAAATCTTTCACCATAAAGTGTCTGACCCCTGAAGCTCCAGAAGAGCATTTCCTACTACTTTGTAAACAATAATTTAATCTATAAACTTCATTTGGAAAGAAAAATGCTGGGAAATATTTGTTAATATTTTTTCCCCTTGTATTTTATGTTTAATTCCACTGCTTCAGCACCCCCCAGTCACTCTTCTGGATCAGAAAAGCCCATACCAATTTATACACAATCATGAAATAAAATGTCAGTTTATATATTTTCCTGATTCTGTTTTCTGGCCATCTGGCATCCATTCAGGAAATTACTCAAGTATGATGTTTATCAAGTAGCAGCATTTAGATATCTCATATTTAAATTTCCATGTTTAACCTACTCATGCATTATCCATCTATGTGAAAAGACATAGTCAACCTCAGAAAGCAATTCAACTTATTCTAAGATAAAAGTGCAAATTATCTCAGAACTTTACATTTAGACAATTGAACTGAATAAAATGCCTGCCATTCTCCAGTGAGATTTACTTGCTCATTTAATGCATTGCTGAATTAGCCTTGATAACACGGAATGATGGAGGCAACTACTTACTTTTGTCTTGGGTAATTCTGTTTGACAGCAGGCATCTGATTAAAAAGGAATGGGAGCACAATCCATGCTTATCAATCTCTGGAACTGACAACAACAATGAAGATGACACATCCTGTGATTTAGAGCTGCAGTTAATTAACCTTTTACAATGCAGAGTGTGACAGTCCTACAAGAATAACAGCTTTGGTGTTGCCACCACCACAGCAAATTTAAACTCCTTGACTTCTCAAATACCTTTCAGCAGTTTAGTTAATAACCACCATCTTTTAATTGTTAATGAGTTATTAATAAATATGGTCCCCCAAAAAGAGGTGTGCAGTCCTGAAATAAACCATGGATGTATTTAAACATATGTATAGATATAGATATATTTAAGAATTGGTTGCCTAGAGTTGGCATGTTGCAAAAATGAACACAATGATATTGTGCTTGACTGTGTTCCTCCTGTGGTGTATCAGTAAGTGTGAATTTGATATATATGAAACAGGTAAAATATCACACTACTTCAGCTTAAATACTTCTTATCCTTTTCAATTTTTACTCTAGCATATGGCTGTAGTGATGCCATGATGATTTTTTGCCTTTTCTTTTATACCCCTGTTATACCTTTTTACAACTTCTGTATTCCTAGTGCTTTTTTGCCTTCATTCTTGTACTCGTTTGTTCAGCAAGGAGACCAAACATTTTAGAAGCTTTGTAGCCAGGGATCAGTGTGCCCCAGACCCCAAGGTCCTCTCCAGAACACATTCTGTAAACCAAGATAGAACCATCCAGGGGAAGGTTCCTTGGGGAGGGGGGCTCATTCGAGCCTCTCATTGGGGAATCTTTGATAGATCTGCTAATTAGTAAAACCTATAATGTTATACCAGATCTTTTGAGGGTGTGCATTGTGGTGCATTCAACATGGATGTAGTGCACCTAAGGTTCCTTAAAATAAATACCAAGGTAAAATCCCTTTTTCCTTTCTAACCGTGTTTGACTGTTGATTTTAAGACCAGGAAAAAGCATCAGTTGAATGTCTTGTTTTCACTCTTTGTTTCCTGAGCTAAATTAGTAATTTTTTTTAGTGCTTTGCTATATGGTTCCCTGCCACTGTGATAATCCTGTTTTGCACCTCTTTCATCTGAAAATAATTTTTAATGAGAGAAATGTTACTGCTCAAGTTAAAAATTATTTTTCACTTCCTTGGGAAACCCTATTAGTACTTTCTTAAAAAGATATGCAATATCGCTTTTTCAGAGTTGTATTGTAGAATTTATCATCATCCAATGTACCAAAATACCTGCAATCAGTTCCATTCTCACATCACTTATGGCTGATGTTTTCTAAACTTATATAAGAACACAAAAGGTTGTGATTGGTTGCTGTATATTTTTATTTATTCCTATCAATGCAACCCCTGGGGTTATCCAATCCCATGACAACCTGAGGAAGTTTATTTCTCTCACACCAAAGAACATCCGTGTCCAGCTCAGACCACTGTGAACTCTGTGAATTGACAACTGTGAAAAAGAAGCTGTCATTTTTAGAGGGAGTTATTCAAATTTGGTTATACATTTGTGATACAGGAAGTAATCTCCACATGCCACTTGGCAACTTAATACTACTTAATCGAGAACTTTCTCCAGATGTATCATAATTGTTTACTTTATGCAGAATTGCTTTGCACCTTAAAACATCTTGGCAGAAGCTTCTAGAATTGCCAGTAGTGTTAAAGCCTGCTGGCACCAGAAACTAGGTAATAAAGAATCCCAGGGGCTTTATGGTTTGTTTTCTTTTGAACTAATGTCTAAAGAGAAGAGGAAGGTGAATTCATAGTTTCAGTAGCAGGACAATAGATAGAGAAGCACAACTGCACTGCAAGATGATGTTAGTATAGAGAGAATTGAGTTGAGGATGCTCTGCTCTCACCACCATATGCATTTAGAAGACGTAGCCCTGCTCCTCTCTGCCTGGCTTCTGTAAAGGCTTGCGGGAGGCAGGCAGAGAAAAGGCAAAATAGCTTTGTCTACATTTCCTTCTGTGCCTTCTCTCCATCTATGAACTGATTTAGAGCGAAATCCATAAAATGTGGAAATAATGGGCCAGTATTTCTGCCCACATAAGTAGGGAAATTACCTTTACTTTTAAAGGTCGCTGTAAGCACTTCCCTTTAAACTCCGTGAATGATATTGCTCCATGTATGTAGGAAGGTGAAATGAAACGCTGACTTCACCAGACTTACTTTATTGCCTTTGAATATCTTACTTTTAACACTCTATTGAATGTTCTCTTTCTTCTTTTCTTAGTTTTTTTTTTTTAAACGAGATAACTTCAGAATCTTGTAGCAAATGTTTCTGAAAAGGTGAATTGCAGTGACCGTTATGTGATTTGTAATGACTCCCAGAAAAATTTCTATTCTTGGGAAAAAAGCTCCACTGAGGCAAATACATTCTGAAGCATATAATCTAGTTATACAAGTGTACTGCATGTACCTACCATTTGCTCATCCAAACTGTATATTATCCTTACACTCTTGACTAAAAACTATAAGATTTAAGTATAGCTATAAAAACTATAAGGGGAAAAAAAGCAAAAGCAAAACCCAAACTAAAAAAAAAAAAAAAAACCCAGCAGAAAATTTTACTTCTCTCCAAGTCAAAAAGATGCATTCCATTTCCTTTTACATTAATGAGGGTTGCTTTTTCTGCTTTTCCAGGTAAAACACAGGTCATGGGTGAAATCAAGATTGCATTAAAGAAGGAAATGAAGACAGATGGAGAACAACTGATAGTAGAAATCCTTCAGTGCAGGAATATCACATACAAATTTAAATCTCCAGATCATCTACCAGGTATCACTAAGAAAACAGCTTCATGATACTTTGAAAACATTAAGAGGTTGCATCTTAAGTCATTTAATATCCTCACTAAAATGGAAAAGAAAATTGCTTCTTAGCCAGGATGACATATTCTACAGGATTCTTTTTGAAGTGCTTCTTTTCTCCTATGAGCAACTTTAATGAAAGTAAAAACATTTTGTAGAAGCAAATTAACTCTCAGAAGTTAATCCTCTTTTTAATTTACTTCTTATTTTTAAAAATTAATCTACTTTTAATTTTAGTAAAAATTATAAATCCCTAGGTTATCAAAGAACAGGTATAACTAGTAAAGTATTGTATTTTTATGAAAAAGCTTTTTGAAAACTAAAATCTCATGCTTACAATGGTATTTTCATACATCGATGAAGACATCAAGGTATTTGTTCTTTCAATAACAGCATTATAAACAAAAAGTAATTCTCTTGGATTTAGTGGGGTGGGTCCATTTCTACACCATGTGAACAAGAACAGAGTATGACTTTGTAAATTGTCATTTTTTCACAAAAAATCCCCTCTGTTGAAATCATTAAGAACAATGATTATTTAAAAGCTTCTGTATTTAACACATTGAACTATTCTTCCCCAGACCTGTATGTGAAGCTGTATGTTGTCAATATCTCTACCCAAAAGAGAGTAATTAAGAAGAAAACCAGGGTATGCAGGCATGACCGAGAGCCTTCATTCAATGAAACATTTAGATTTAGCTTGAGTCCTGCTGGGCATTCTCTTCAGGTAATTCTGCATTTTATTAAATCCTAATTTTGGATGTTGTCTGTGTTGTGCTATGGGCATTTGAGCTCAATCTTCTACCCCAGTTGTTTGCTGAAAAGAGAAAACTACAAAGAAAGTAATACAGTTATATAATAATGGAAATATCAGGCTAGAGGAGACATTAAAAGATGGATTACTCCGTCACACCACACAGAGGAGGGGTATTTATAGATCAGGCCTGAAAATTTTAGGCGTGATCTGTTCTTAAAATCCCCCAGAGAACAGAGTTATACATGCCTTCCAAGAATAATTTTCTATGTATTTAGAAACTTCAGTGCAATATCAAAATTAAATAGATCATATTTTTAAATTAAGCTCACTTATCCTTAAGTATCCTCACAAAGTACAGAGGAAAACTGATCCACTTTAATTAAGAAAAAAAGGTTTTACGTTGAAAGGCCATCTTATCTCTTCTCTATACTTTTCAAGGCTAAGTCAACCAAATTTCTTTGATATCTCCTTTTGCCTAAATGCCTAAACATTTTATCATTCTATCCAGTTCTCCAACTTCTTTAAAAGTTGTGGTACCTAGAATTTGATACAATAATCATAATCTCAGACACTAAGAATTATTGATTATGCGAAGGCAGATATTCTCTGGTACATTTGTAATGGAGTTGACTTTTTGTCAGTCTTTTACACATCAAATGATGCATGGAACTGGTTCAGGAATAGTCCCTCTCCTGTGTTTTACTTGCTTAGACAGATTTGGTCATATGGCCAGACTTGTGGGTTTTTTTGGACAGGTTGAATTCAGTTTTCCTACTTTCATTTATTTTCACATTAGGAGATAACAAGTGTAAGCCATATATTCAGGCTCTCTCCAGTCAGTGGAGGGAAACAATTCAAGGGGTATCTGCAGGCCAACCTTAAAATTAAGTGGAAGACATTGTTGGGCATATCAGCACTTTACATACCTTTAAATCTGTCAGAGCAGCCTGAATAAGACAGCCGCATTTTGGTGACTAAAGTTAGTCTGGATTATCTAAGTGTCTGCATTAGGCTTATTGCCTGTGTCAGTAATATCACAGTCAAAATGGATGTTACTTCAAAAACAAGACACCCAAAAATAGATAGTGTTTTTCCTGGTTTAAGGTGTCCTAACATCTTATTGTTTTGATAGACTCAACAAAAGGCTGTTTAAGGGTTACATTTTCTGGGGAAAGCCAAAGTGGTCAATAAAGTCTTGCCAAAGTTTAAGAGCTCCTGTAAAAAATTTGCTTCCAGTGGTGGTTTGAAGAGGAAACCATATAGGGTAGGCCAGTAAAGAATTCACAGAATCCTACAGATAAATAATCCATCAAGTTTTTAGGAGGGAGATAGTGAGGGACATATCCATAGGAACAGTTAGCCTGAGACTTGACAACATTTCCTCTGGAACTCTGTCATATAAAGAGGAGACTTAGGGGAGTCCTCATTGTGTTCTTCAACACCTTCCTGAGGGGAAGCAGAAGGGCAGGCACTGATCTGTTCACTGTTGTCACCAGTGACAGAACTGAGGCAATGGCGTGAGGCTGAGTCAGGGGAGGTTTAGGTTGGATATCAGGAGAAAGTTTTTCACCCAGGGGGTGGTTGGACTCTGGAAGAGGCTCCCCAGGAAGTGGTTACAGCACCAAGCCTGACGGAGTTCAAGAAACATTTGGACAACACTCTCAGGCACACAATGTGATTCTTGGGGTATCCTTCACAGGGCCAGGAGTTTGACTTTATGATCCTGACTTATGTCTTTAAAATCAGCATATTCTATGATTCTATGATTCTATGATATGTGCCGATGCTGCACACCAGAGCTAAGAAAGAGAATGAAAGCTGTAAAAGTATCCTGTAAAAGTATCAAGGAGCAAGTTTAAAACAAAGGAAAAGTGTTTCTGCTTCATGAAAATTGGATTTTGAGCTGTAATATGGATTGCCTTTATATATTGTGAGTGCTAAATTTTTTCATAGAAAAAGTAGCTGGAGAAAATTATAGGAGAAATTTATGGACGAAAGACATCAAATTCTGTTAAATAAAAAACTTACTACCTGTGAGTCAGGAAGTCAATGGTCCACATACCTTATTAGGTATTTTGAGAGAATGTCAATACTTAATTGCCTGGTTCTTATATTCTGCCTAATACACTGCCCTCTGCACTTTTGAAAGCAAAATATTTGCCTGGAGAGAGCTGTAATCTGACTCAGTGCATCTGTTTTTATGTGCTCTTCAAGCTTAGCAGTGATTTGTTCCTATGGCAAAGCATGAACCTGGGTGATTTGAATGCTGGATTTGAGTAATGAACATTTAGGACCAAAGACATGGACACAGTCAAAAGAGATCTGGGGGAGAGGGAAATGAAACAAAACCAGAATTTATAGAACAAAAATTAAATTGGAAGATGATGGAAGAAAGTAAGATCATAGAAAGGGAGTGAGATCAAACATGATAATAATAGAAGGTACAATGTAAAGAGCTATGAGAACTAACCAGAGGCAGAAATTAAGACAGTCTAAAAATCAGGAGCAAGTGCTGGGAATATTTGCCATAAAAATGGGACCATTGGCTTTTGAGGAAAAAAAAACCCAAAAAACAAAACCAACCAAAATGAAGAAAACTTGAATTGTCTGGTACAGAGTAATGGGAATAAATAAAAAAACCAGAAACCCTGGGGTTCAGTAACTAAGACTAACTGATCCAGGACAACAAGACTGGAATTTGAGGCCTGGAGCAGAGAATAAACAAGGATGAGAGACAGACAAGCCAGAGAAGATAGACCCCAGGGTTCATGTGGGAGAAGGATCGAGGACAGAACTAATGAAAAATTGGATATATTTTTTTCTGTCCCAAAACTGTTAATTGTGTCAGAATGAAAACATTCTGTGGAAAACATTTTGGCAGGTTTAAGACAGGCACTTTCCTCAGGCCCTGGCAGTTTTTTCCTTGCTTCTCTGATTTCCCTGTTTCTTGGCAATTCACCTGCGATCCTTCTGGAAAGCACTAAGCTTCTGGCTCGTGGCTCACTGCAATTAGAAATTCATAATGTCCTAAGTGAGAATAATCAGAAAAACCCCGAAGAACATATTTCACAGATGTTCTGGTTTGGCTTTCCAGCTTCTGGGCAGTCCATTCTTCAGCAAACACTGAACCTAGGGACCTAGAAAGCCATCAGCAGTGGAGGCAGGCTGCCTATTTTCCTCAAGGACACCTTTTCCAATTAATGGAGTTTTCTAATATTTCAGTGCCTAAGAGTTTTCCCTTCTCAAACCTGTTGACTAATAGCCATTAGGTGTCTAAGCTGTCCAGGTAGCCAATTGATATCAAAACTGGACAAGTAAGTAGGAAGCCTATTCAGGAAAACTTTTGTAAATATCTTCCCTTTTGAAATTTATTTTAAATTTTATTTGTAATGTAAAGTTTGCATGTTTTACTTTGCTTTCCAAATCGGAATGGAAAATTTTCAAAAATGTTGACGTTCTTGATACGGGAAATTCAAGTTCTTCTACAGTTCTGTTACATGTCTACTGCCATGTGGTTTCAGCAGAGTACAAAATCCTTGTGTCCTGTCATTTTTCTTCTAGACTAGATCTTTGAAACCAAACAACAAAATGCCCTATTTTCTTTCCTGCTGGTTCACACAGAGACTGACAGCCTCCTCCTGCTATTATTTACTTCCCTTGCTTGTTGCTTGTTGATGTCTGCTCAGTGACTGTGAATATTACAAACCTGCTGCTAATCCTGTCATGGAGATGCAAATCTTCATTAGTTCTTTCTCTTTTTGAAAAACTTAGAAATTTAATAAAAAGAAAACAAAACCAAACAACAAAACATTGTGCTTGTTAATTCAGTTACTCAGAATCAAGAAAAGCTAAATTTTTTCTGAATGTGTAACTATAGCTCATACCCTGAAGTATACATATTATGAAATGCATTTTCTTAGAAACATGTATAATGAACCTATAGATCCACAGAATGAGACAAGTCCTTAAGAAAAGTGTATTTTTTGCATGGCACAAACCTCTGTAGCTGGAAAATATGTGGTTGGATGACATTTCACAGAGAGCCTTGAACACCCAGTCTTCATCAGACTTCCACAGACTTAACAAGAGCTGGTACTTCACCTGCACAGAGCTTTGTCTTGTAACTTAAAACTTATGCTCATCCTTGGCAACCAGCAGGTAAACAAATTGCTCATTAACATTCAAGATTGTCATCTTCTAATTGCTATGTCTCATGATAGGGAAACAGAAGGGAGAGAAGATTCAATTTTCACAGGGCTTTTTGTGAGGGGGTGACTCTATATAAAAAGTTATGATCAGTGTTTCTTTTCTGTGCATAGCATATTTGAGCTCAACATTTCTGGATCTTTCATGTTTTGCTAGTATTATGTTACTATGCACATCAGTGAATTATTATTATTATTATTATTATTATTATTATTATTATTATTATTTTCACAGATTCTGCTTGTCTCCAGTGGAGGGAAGTTTATGAAAAAGACACTGATTGGAGAAGCTTATATCTGGCTTGACAAAGTGGATCTAAGGAAAAGAATAGTAAACTGGCACAAACTGTTGGTCAGCTCTACACAAACACACTGAGCAGAGCTGTCTGCTTAGGGCACAAAACATGCAGAGTCTGCTCTAAACAGCATCACTTCAAGAATATAGTTTGATATCATTGTGTTTAGCTAGTCTTTCAGAATACAAAGTAGAAAAGAGCAGTCTCTGGGCTACAAAGCACACTTAAATGAGGGCTAGTACACTTATTTTTGCTGCAAAATACAGCAAAAGGAGAAGAAAATCTGGGCCCAGAAGTTAAAGTGAGGCTGTTTGAAATGAAGACTGATATGAGGGCTCCATGTTGTTGGACTCTTTGTGAAGAGAGTAACTGTGAAGGAAATGATGAAGGCTGGAGGCAGGTGCTAACACAGAGCTCGGCTGCAGCTGGAGGTAGTGTGATGGGAAGCACAGTCTGGTTTTCTGTGCAACCAGAAGGAGATCATTTTATGCAAAAGCAGCTAGGGTGACTGACTTTCCAAATCTCACTTATCAAAAGTGCAAAACTTGCTCCTCTGCACCTTAGGATATCTGATAATTTGCTGTAGTGAGATTATGCCACTTGACACAAACTGCAAGATGTTTGCAAGAGTGGTAATGTTATTTTACATTAATTTTTTCCTTCTTTCTTTTTCCTTCAAAAACTATACTGTGGATAATCAGATCTGATTGTTTCATTTGTTTCTGTGTGTTAAAAATGGATATAAACCACTCTCCTAGAATGTAATGAATAAAATTATACGAACTGTCTATACCTTGGGATGTGGTTTTAAGGAGAAAGGACAGGTAATAAACCACACTACATCAAAAAGAAAAAATGCTGTTTCAATGTCAGTGACACTGTACTTCACCCCACCCTTTGAATCAGAAAGTCTAAATCAGTTTGAGAATGAAGAGACTTAAGCACTGGGACTAATGCAGTTATTTCAACTAGTCCTTATGTTTTTCAGCAACCAGTCTTGTTCTGAAACTGTAGAGAGACAATGAATTCTAGGCTATTTTGTGGGCACTTTGGAGCAGTCCCACCATGCCAACACTGACCCTCTCGATGCAGGGCTCTGTATCAACACTGGGGACACACTAGAAATCTAAGGGGAAGAGACAGCAGGGCAGTTCCTGACTGAGTGCAGCTGCATTAGAATGAAGAATATCCTCTTGCTATCTCAGGTGAATGTCTGAGTATAATCCATTCAACAGCATGGCTTCTCAGGCAAGTAAATAGGAAGGTAACTTGCAACTTTTCAGGCTGTGTCAGCACTTCCATGCTTGAAGTCCCCTTTCACGGATTCAAAGGCAAGCAGTAAGCTCCCTTGTGAAGAAACTACTGCCTGACATGGCTTAGTCTGGTTGTTATATTTTCCCTTGAACCATGTTTGAAGAAAGGAGAGCTTTTTCTCCTATTCCTAAAAGTATATCAATTTCTTTAAAACCCAAGAATCAATGGTACTAACTCCCATGTTACTCAGAACTCATTTAATATTTCACAGCTTCAATAAAAAGTAGTTTCCCTGGAAATATGATCTCATGACCTTTGCATACTTAAAAAGAAAATGACCAAATTTCTACATGTCAGACATTTATTTTTCTTGCCCAAGAAAGACTTTTCAGTTTTCATTAAATTATTCAATGTACATTGTCTTATATTTTCTGAATATATGCAGTACACTTCCACAAGTTGTGCAAGAGCAGCTGAAAATATTCTTCTGGAAAAATATTATATGCCTTTTAGAAAAAGGAAAAATAAAGTTTAGGTTATTGAGCAATTGGATTGACTGTGAAAAAGCTACACCATTTAATCTGGTGACACTTCCCACATACAGTTTTTGTTTTATTTTTATCAACTTAAAATATCATCATGGAACAGGAATATGAGAAGAAATGTTGAGATGATATTAATTCTACACACACCAAGGAAACTCCTGTTGTTCATAACCTGCTCGTAACCTGCTTAACTTGCAAGAAGAGCAATCTTACCAAAATCTTATTAGCTATCTTAAAAACACAACATCACTGACAGTGGAAGTAGGATGTGTGCTTTAATGTTGAATTTTATGCTTTCACCAGTATATGTATACCCTATCTCTCATATATTTTAAGAGCAGTCCTCTGGAGTTATTGTAAAAATTCTATATGTTTTGATGTTGCGTATGTTTTTATAAGAAAATACTTCAAAGAAAAAAAATCCCCGATTGAACGAAAAATCCTGCCTGGATACATTTGACATACGTGTTGCTCTCTTGGTGGGTTATCTTGCATTCCTGATGACTATACTGTGTTTGTACTTTGAAAAAAGATCCACAAAAAAAAAATTCCGTGTGAAGTACAAGCCATGAGGTGTGCAATTTTGTGCAAACTGCTGGTGATTTTGTTCTTGCTAAGATTTGCTGTAAAGGCAGCAAGTCTCACTGGTAGTTGCTATGGAGATTTCTGAGAGGAATGAGCAGTATCTGGCTGCCCTACTGGAAGCCTGTAATCATCATTCTTAATTGAGAAAGTGGACAGGTGTGCTTTGCTCTCACACACATACGAACGTGGCCAATATTTTATTGAATACTTTTGTTGGGTGGTATAGCTGCGGCTGTAGGGAACAGCTGCCTTTGAGGATAATTAGCTGTGGGCAGCTGGTTTAATTCAAATGACTTTGGTTCTCTGAGCAGCACACAAAATGTTTGTGCATGTTGAAATGGCAGTTTTGGACTCCTGTCATGAAACACAAAGAGTAGAGTTTGTGAGGAACACGGCGCTGCCTCGGCCAGCTGCAGCAAGGACAGGGCTCCTAGGGGGTCACCCAGGGCAGGTGTGGGTCAGACCTGGGCCCATGCACTCGGCTTTCTGAGGCAGCATCATTCAGACGTCAGAGAATGCTACCAAAGTGTGCCAAGTTCCTTTTTTTGACCAAATTTCTAGGTTGTACTGAAATCACTCTATGCAACACAGATTCATGTTTGAATGCATAGTTTCTTTTTATGTTGTTTGTTTGTTTGTTTTATGAATGAAGTCAGGAAAAACTCTCGTGACAATGTTTTTTAAAAAAATAATCAAACAAGGACTATTAGTATTTTTTTACCGTTTTGTATATATCTCAGTATATTTTTTTTTTCCTCATTAATTTTTATTTCTTTTATCTGGCAAAAGTGCTTAGATGTGGCAACAGCTTTTATCATTTCTGAGTGATTGATTATCAATGAGTTCATACATTTCTATGATTGCTTTGAAGATACATATTGCAGGGAGGCAACAGCAGAGGCATTTTAACTCTTTTAATGCATAAATCTGCTGAGACAACTGAAATTGAAGCTGCTTCTTAGTTCAAGGCCTTGTATAGTGGAAACAAGCTGAAATATGAGCAAAAGCACAGTGTGTGTGTTTACAAATGACAGGGATTTATAACATTATCATTACTATTAGTATGCATACAATGAGCAGCAAACAGCCACTTTTTTTTTCCAGGTTAAAACTAGACATGAGAGTCTCTATGATGAATGTTGAGCTAGTTCTTGATCATTACATTTTAAAGGGATAGTATCCAGGGGCAATGAGTGCTGCTTCTTTATTATTACCCATGGTTTTACATTACATGGATCCTGTGTGGAAGAAACAAAAACCAGTAAAAGTCAGTAACAATCAACCTGTTGACTTGAACTGGCTTTAAATTAAGACCTAGGAAATATTTGAGTTATTTTTCTGGATGATGGGTGTTTGCATGGTTACGTTGTGGGATATGGTAGCTGGTAACCAGCTGATATTGATTCATACTTTGAGGATGATGATGAAGAAAAAGAAGACATCTATTATATTGTAAGCTAGTGTGAGCCCAATAGAGATTATTTAATTAGTATTTAGTTTCATGGAGATATCATAAAGATGCTAATAGTATTTTTTTAAATTATTATTTGAATCATAACTGACACTATTTTTAACTAGTTTATTTTCATTGCTACGATGTTGAATGTCCCAGATTCATTATTTGAGTATATATCTAGATATGTACATACCTATGTGAATAGCAGAGAAAATTTGTGAGTGTAACTTATAAAGGTAATGAAACAGAGAGGAAATTTAGCATAAGTATCCACCTACATTATATTTACACTCTAGTCCTACATGCCTTGTGAATTTTCAGTACACTTGACATGTAAGATGAATGGCTCTTTATAAATACATGTTGCCTTTAGAAAGAAAATAGAAAGAATAAGTGAAACCGGATACTCTCTCTTTAAATCATAAGAAACATTTTAATGTTTTCTATATGTTCTGTTTTATTATTTTGAAAAAATTAATACGCAAATATATTGATGAGCTCAAAAGTTATAATATATATAGATATCCATAATTAAAACTAGATGATTTGACGAGAGTTTTCTTAATTTGTTACCCTGTAAATAAGTATACATTTTTGTAAAACAAACTGAGTTTAAATTATTAATTCCATTTGACATCCAAGCATGTGAGTGTGTCCTTATTTGATTGTATCTTATAGATGTTCAGTGATGTGCTCAGGTGCTCAACAACGGCTGACTAACGTGTGTGCTGTCATGCTACAGACAACGTGTACAGCAGACACAATGTTTAAAAAAAATCCAAAAAACACCAAAAAAACCCCTGCAAAAACAACAAAAAAAAAGAATAGTCCTTGGGCAAATGTAATGTTTCCACAGTGAATGTTGCATGCATAGGTGGTGGTCTGTTGATATTCATTTCGGTTTGAATTTCTTTTAATTTTCATTTTGCTTCCAGAATCATCAGGAAAAATGAAAACAAAACAGATTTGTTCTTAAAGTTGTAAAAACTGAAACAAGCAGTATGAGAATTGTATAAAAATGCTTGTAAATCTGTCCCAGTTTTCACTTTATGTATAAATCCATGCCATGGTTTTGTGATTGTATACAGGATGTATCTTGAGAACTTATGCAAATTGTGCTCTATAAAGGCTGTTATCCCAGTCTGACAAATAAATATTTAAAATATCTGGTTTGGTTTCTTTTTCCTAATTAACATGAAAACCTATTTTACTGGTTTAAATTTCCCATTTGTTTACCACAGTGGTTTCATGGAAATACTCTACACACTGCCTGTACTCTTCTGTCCTATTTCAGCATTAGCACATCTCCCAAGGTATCACTCATGTCCCACGCTTCACCTTGGAATAAAGAATGGTTCAGTCCTCAGAACTTTTTTCCAAACAAGTCAGAACCAGAATCACATTCAGCTTGTTGATATCTTCATACAGTTTCATATCTGGTAACCTATATGGGCAGTAAATATACATGCATACATCAGCACAGTTTAGGAATACCCAGGGGTTTGTCTCTTCAGTGTGAAGAAAAGGTGAATTAAAAATGTAGCCTAACTCTGTATCCCTGTAAGTTCCTGATGGAGGCATAATAAGAAAGATTCTGATAAATCCTAGAAGAATTTTCTCTGGGTTTTTCCTCCAGCAGAACGAAGGTTTCCAGGAACAATATATTTTGGACTTTATTATAAAAAAGAAATAATTTTCTTTCAGCAATCATTTCTGTAGTACTGAATTTTACCTTACTAGTAGAACATCTGTGGTGCTTTCCCATTGAGACTGTATTTTTGAGCCATGTCTAGATCTATATTCATTATATTTGCATAGTTTCCCTATTTGATACAAATAATTAAAAAAAAATGAACAAAACAATGATCCCCAAGTGAAATAAATTGTTGTTACAGTCTGGCATCTGGAACATATAGACTGGATTTTTTTTCTGTCAGTGGATGCTCTTTTCTCAAAAAAAAATGTAGTGAGAAATAGGCAACAGCTTTGAGGATGACTCAAGAATAGAGGTGTCCTTTTTCACATCAGCTGGTTTGCTACAGCACTGACACAGGCTGACTTCTATTAATGCCCATCAGGAAAAAAAACTCGTCTTCCCAATGCCTGCTTCAATCACTAAGGTATGACTTCTCCCTGAGAAAATAGTTTGACTACAACAATGACTACAACAAACACTTCACCCCACACTCAGCTCAAATTTTCTGCATCCTCTTTTATTTTGGTGAGGAAGCCCCTGTTCAGTGTACTGGCCCTCTGGAAATGGTTAGAAAGCATTTTTGAAATGTCAAGGGAGAGAGACCTAACTGGAATTATCTGCTGTGGAAGCTGTAGGTTCATCTGAATCTATCTCCAGGAAACAAGTTTACAGAGAGAAAATCCCAGTGTCACTTCACAAACACAGAAAGAATGATTAAATAATATGCAATTTTTAAATAATTACAAATATTTAACAAAAATAATGTGTTTACTTACTCAGATCATTCAATAAAGTACAGAGCATGCATGAGTTATTTCCTCACATTGCTATTTGCGGGGTTTAACTTAGAAGATATGATGTGACACTGGGAATTGGGAAGTTTATGGAATGTTTTTAAAATAGGCTGGACTTAAAATTCATATACAGAGAAGTTACTGAGATATATATATATAGTTAGATGATTTATCTATATCAGCATAGCTAAAATGGTATATTTGTTTGCAGACAAGGACTCAGACACTGTAGGTCTGACAGCAGAAGGATATCTTCTAATTTGAACAGGCTGGCCATTTAGCTGGATTAGAGTGGCTATTACTTTGACCTTTCCAAATGATCTATATTGCTGTGTCCTTCAGAATTCCACTTATTGTATCAGGATCTTCAGATGATACAGTATCAGATAAGATTTTTAAGCACAGAGAAAAAAGCAAAATAAAATCTTTTTCTCAGCACAGACTGTCAAATCTCAGAAAGTTCTTGGTATTTGCAGTTCAGCAGCCCCAGCTAAGATAAAGATAGAAGACACTGACAGCATATTGGGAGCTGGGATCAATGTTGGTAGGGTCCTTGCTATCTAGAGGAGCCTTGTCAGGACAAATGAGCTTATGGGAAAACCATGCAGCTCAAAAAGGCAGATGTGAAGTCCTACAACTGATATTAAATAATCTGATGCAGCAGGCTGGGCCAACTGCGTGCCAAAATAGGGTCAGGCTGCAGTGCAGGACTTTAGTGGGGCAAAGGCACAGAGACCCAAGTTACTGCACAGCCCTACATTGTGGTAGCCTGTTAACCCCCTCATTCTGTGATGTTCCCCCTGTTCCCTCCCTGGCTTTGGCCACTCCCTCGGTTTCTCCCTATTTGTTCTGTACCCAAACCCCGCCCAGGGACCGCCCCTGGGCCCTGACAAAACCACCCCGCACCCGGACCACGCTGTCTCTCTACCTCTGAGCATTGCTGGGACAAGGTGTGATTAAAGCCATCTCACACCCTCATGAGAGACCCTTCTCTGCCTCCTTTACCCCACTGCGTTGTGACGCTGCTGCTGCCGGAGCCAGATCGCGGGGCTGTCCCAAATGGACTCCGGGATGCGACTGATGGCACGGCCCTGGGAAACCCTCACTGAGCTCTCAGGGAGCAGCAGCCTGCTGGGCAGAGTGCAGTGGTTACACCACTACATAATCTCTCCTTCTTAAGGAGCTTTTAAGCCAAAAAGAAAGACAGTGGGACGGGCGGCTACAAGTGGGATGAAAAAGGCAAGCAGCCAAAGAAGAGCTGTGACATTGTTGTGAAAGTGGAATGGAACTAGTGCAGGGCCTAAAATTCTTACAGTCCTCATTTTATGAGAGAAGGTACACTGTTTAAGCAATAAACAATGGCACACCTACTGAAAATTCCCCAAGACTTTCTAAAAGTGGTCTTTTCACTGTTTTGTGATTCTAACTGCTCTTGTATGTAGAAATTCCTTGATTAATTATTCCTTAATAAGAAATATTGCAATACATTATTAATTTTTGAGTTTACTGTATGTGCATATGCTTAATAAAAACCACTAGTGGTTTTGTTTAATAATTCAGATCTCTAGTTCATCATACAAACATGAAAAATTCTACTAAACTGAGGATATAAGGAATTTGCAGATGATTTTGGACTAATGTTCTCTGTTTTAATGTCTTTGACATCTCCCACTCAACATAAGAAAATGACAGAGTACTGCTAGTTAATAGACAAAAACTTAAAGTCCCACAGCAAATATTAATGACACACTAATTATTATCTATGAAGAATAGATGAAAAGAACACAATCAATACAAAAGAGGAAAGAATAAGATACCCTCCATGCATTGCATTTAAATCTTTTCCAAAAAAAGAGGATTGGATTTGTATACACAATTGCTTTTTCCATATCTAACCTAAATTAATTTTTATTGATTGGAATTTTAAAATACAGAGGGATCAAAATGTTATACTTTTAGACTTTTTTTATGCTGATGGACACAGGCCATTTGAAAGTAAGTCCTGATAATGCAGAGAAATTTCTGTATCCTTATGTTAATACAAGGGAAATTCTGATTTCTCAGAATGTTATGTTTTACCAGTTATCAAGAATAATAAAAATTATTATAAAAATTCACCATCTCTTTCATCAATTCAATCTAAAGATAGTAGGGAAATGTTATTCCTCTTTTTTTAAAGGTGAGGAGCTGAAGCACAAGAAAGTTGCAAATCTCTTTACAAAGGTTTTCAAATTACCATGGCTTGCTCATCTCTCCTTTGTAAATTATAGGCCTTATTCAGTCTCTTCCTCTAAGAGGAAATCAAATAAAAGAAAACCACATTTCAACTCTGTGTTCTGAAAATCAAATTAATAAGACCTGGAATAATTTTTTATGTCTAAAGAGAGGAGGTCAGAACAGAAGCTACAACAAAAGGGCATTAAGAACTTGTTTTGAAAGCAAATGTCTGGAGCTTTCCTGTTGTTTTTGAAGCAAATTTGAGCTGAACACATTTACGCAACTGCTCAGAGCTGCTTGCAGTCTCTGCTCTAGTTCATTATGGTAATACCAGGGTCATTTTCATCAATGGCTTTGAGAATTCAGAGATTCTGCAACCTGGGGGCACTTCTTTCTTGTTTCATCCTAGGCATTCAGAAGATGTAATATGAAAAAATTTACCTTCTTGAAAGCAAAAATTCACTTTGTTAGAACTATATTCTGTTCCCAATCTCATCTAGCAAGACTTCAGGGCACAGTAGAATTTAGTATTGTTTTCTTCTTTTCATTATTGTATTACAGATAAAAGGATGCAGGCATGCAAACTTTTCAACAGCTCTCTCTCTACCAGAGTTCACTTGATGTCATCTTTATTCAGCTAATATTGGTGGTGTCTGCTCTGTTGCTCAACAGAGATTTTTCTTTCTAGTTGTGGTGTATATCACACAGACGGGATCCCTCCACCTAGTTCTCTCCTTGTCTCCCACAAGCATGTGATGATGGTTCTTCAGCTCCTTAGCTTGGATTTAGTCTTTATTCAAGCACAGAAGAGCAGCACAGCCTTAGAGGCCTGCATTGTAGGCATTTAAATCCAGGTAGGATAAAGACTTCTTAACTGTCACCACAAAATTTCAAGCCAAGGAGCTTGCAATTTTAGGAGCAATAACAGTGCCTGGTGAACACATAAGAGTGATGTGGTTCAATGAAAATAGATCCTGTACATTGTTTGAAATCACCTGTTCATGACAGACAGACCAACCAATATTCTTTTTCATTACTTTAGGAAAAAACCACCCAGATTGGCTTTGCTTAACACCACTCACAAAAAAAGGATTGATCTGAGCTGTTCAGGGCATTGCAGTAACACCTAAAGGTATCTGAAATGAATCTCATTTTGTTCTTTTCCTGAAAGGCCAGACTTTCTCTGATAAGCTTGTATGGGCTCTCAATAATTTTTAGCATATTTCAAACCATCTAGTGTAGTAAAAAGGCATAAGACATGTACAGCATACACTATAGTAGCTCAGAAACACACAAAAATATAAACAGGCAATTTCTTTTAATTTTTTTTCAGCTACAGTTTAAAAAATATATTTTTAAATGACTGAATATTGCCAGTCCTGGAATCAGTGTTCCCAGAAATAATCATATTGCTGAATTACTTTCCTCTAAAAAATAGGTAGTGCATACATGCCAAGGAAACATGGCTTGACTGCCTGAAAGAGCAGTGTCTGGTAATGTGAATCACAGCAATATTTGCATATAGATTTACATGAGAATAGCAAAGCAAGTCTGTGCTTTCTTAATGATGTGTTAGAGGGGGAAAAAGTAGCCTGTATACATTAAAACTTATTGAAATCAATAAGAAGGCTTCAAAATTACATAAGATTTTCTTGAGTAAGAGCTAGTGTTTGGTGCAAGAGCTCTTTTCTCATTCCTACCATGATGCTTATTAAGATCTTTAAGTTCAACACAGTTTTAGAGACTATCTTGTTTTACTGCCATGAGGCTTCTCAAAAGTGTCACTGAGGGTGAAATTAGGTTTATCATTATCATTAGACTTATTTTAGACATTTTGGTATGATCAACACAAAGAGTAAATGTTTGAGGGCATAATAAATCAATGTGCCCACACAGAACTCCAAAGGGCAATGTTAATCATTATAATAAGCTCTCAAAGGCAAGGCTTAATCACACAATATCATCAGTTTAATAATGAGGTAGTTGTTAGTATATAGGTCAACATAAGAGTCAAAAGAAACAGAAAAAAATCTTTGATTGTAGTGTTAATGAAGGAGCAATGTAACAATATTATAAAGTCTGATGCCTGTGGGAAAAAGTGATTCCTTGTATCCCTTCATTACCTTGAAAAATTTTGACAGGCACATATTTATGCATGTGCCAGATAGAAGAAATAGTCTCTATAAAACATGTTCCTTTTTTTTTTTTTTTTTTTTTTCTTTGCAAAATAAAGATGCTTAGAATTTGGGGAAAGAACATCAAGAATTGAAAGGTTCAAACTGATGCTTTCAGTTTTTAATATCACCAATGGATGCTAATGCAGCAAGTGAAAATAATCACCAGTATTTTCTGTTTTTCTGAGGGTCTTAAAAACACTCCTGCTATAGGAACACCAAGTAACAATATCAAGCAGCAGAATTTTTTCCAGAGCTTTCTGACTTCGTTTAAGATCTGATATGTCCAAGTTTGCTAGTTTGCTCTGATTCAGCACTGTGCTGTCACCTTACTGTATGGGGAGGTTGAAGCAAAAAAACACACACGCACACACATGCCCACACATCTGCTTAAAATTCTGATATCCTTAACCTAGTTACATAGTAAAAGATAACACATTGGAGATGACTGCTGAGTTACAGCAGCAAAATATTGGGAATGGCACATAAAAGAGAAGTTCCCGTTCTCTATCAGAGGAGGAGAAGGAAGAGGAAGAAGAGGAGGAGCAGGAGGAGGAGGAGGAGGGGGAGGACCTGCTGCATATACCCAACAGCATTGCCCAGGTGCAGCATCCTTAATCAGAGAAACAAGAGTGGAGTGACCCTGCTCTCCCTCTTCTGCTTCTGCTTTCTGTCCCTGCAGGAGCTGTGGCTGCCCTTTAGGCCTTCTTGTTATCCCTTTTGTGCTTTCATGCTTTATGGGGTGTTTTACATGTGGTGAGCCTATGTTTGTTTTTGTCTCAGCTGTGTCTGAGTCAGGTTCTGCCCAGCTCTCAGAGCTGCATCACTTCAGTGAGCAGTAGTACAGCAGACAGGATTAGGATTCATGCCCTTAGAACCCCTGGTATCATACTATGCTTGTATTCTTGAGGCCTCTGTTTATAGACAGGAAAAAAAGGACAGTACCAGTGACTCATTTTCCTTGGAATAAATCTAGTCAGTAATTAAAAGTTTCTAGTGGATTCAGGCCATTTTCCAATTGCACAAAAATTCAATCTTTATTTTAATGATTGTGATACACGTTATGTCTACAAGCATTCAAGAAAGAATCTTAGAGCCCAGTGAGGTTCTGTGTGGACCAATATGAAGAACTATAAAATAAAAAATTATTTTAAATCTTGAAAAAATTGTGGCATGTTTTCAAATTCAAAAGAAAAAAAACCCCACAATTTCTTTTCTTGTAACGCTGTATCTCTTGAATGTCAAAGAGCAGTTACTACATTTTAAAGATTAAGGCACTAAACTTCAGGCTGGAGGGAGGCAGTTTATCTTTCTCAAGAGTAAAAGTTAAAAATCTTTTGCTGGTCTTAGACACCTATGGTGGACTGAAAAAGAGAATTTGGTACTGCCATGCATTCAACAACAACTAAGTGCTCATCTGAAGTGTGAAGGGTCATGGCTCATATACCTCTTTTTCCTATCTGTTTCTCATGAAGGTCTGGAAAACAGGATTTTCTTCTTTCCTAACTTCAGCAGGCCCTTACCCTGCTCTGCCCCGTTCCCCAGTACTCTGGTCTGGCCTCCTGCAGGGCTGAGGGTATGCTCAGGCCCTTATACATGGGCTGGACAAGAAATCACTGGTTTTGAATGTCTTTCTGGGAACTGTGGTGAGCATTGCTGAGTCTGAGAAGATTCTTTACACTCCTAAAGTAAAAACCTGACTCACCAGACTGATGCTTTCCAATCTTTCCAATTTGAATTATTACTCTTTAAAGGTGCTTAAATGGGTTGTTGTCAATGACCCTTCACGTAGCCTAGGTCAGCATGTAACATGCAGAGCCTGTTCACCAAGCATCCAAGTTCAATGATTAACGACAGAAGCCAGGAACAGTGCCTGAAGTGCCTTGGTTGACTTAACCCAACGGGGCAGTGCCCACATGGCAGCTCCTCACAACCACCAGGACCAGCCACGAAGCCACAGCCCCTGTTTCAAACTTCACGTGTCAGCAGCGCCTGTGGCATTCACAACATTGCTCAAAGTCCAGAGTAGCAGTAGAACTAATCTGTCTTAAAACTTCAACGTTGCAAATTAGGTTTGTCAGAATTGAATGTCAGCCCTTATTGTAAAAATTTTAAAGATTTTTGAAGAATTTACTTTTTTGCGTCTTTATAGATCACAGTAAAAGTAAGCAAGCACATAGAAAGTTTAGGTTTTGTGTAGAAGTTACTGATACAGTTCTGTGTTAACCAGAATAGTAATGATAACAATATTAGATAGCTATTTTTATTTGAAAAAAATTGTATTAATTTTTTCCACGGTTCCCTGGTGTTCTGAGTTTTAATACTACTTTTTAATCATAGTCTTGGGTCTGTGATCCATTTCCAGTATCAAATACAGTTCAGCCAGTCTTTGAAAGCATTGATTCAAACTTCAAAAGAATATGAAGAATGCTGACTAGGAAAGAGCCCGGAGATATGAGCATAAGGAATAAACAAGTGAGCAAACTCTCTGAGGAAGAAAACCCAGGGGCTACATAAATCTGGAGCGTTCCCCACAAATATGTGCTATCATTTTTATTTAGAAAACATCAGTTGAAGAAGAGGACAATAAAACTACCTTTTAAATATATAAATATGGTGATAAATTTAGGAAAAAAAGGAAGGCTGTCTAAAATAATAAATTAAAAATAAACATTAATAACCATTTTATAGTAAATTTCTTTGTGCAGACACTTCTATTAATTTCCACATATTTTAAATATTTATAACAGTGATTAGGATAACCCAGTTAAATAATTTTTATATGTTATTTAAAATAAAGTTTTAAGCTGCAGTTCTTACATATTTTATTATGATTTGTGAAATTCAGAAGCCCTAACCCTAAGTTGCGTATCGGATTTTTCTTCCTGACTTTTAAAGGTTGGGGATTTTAAAGTCAGCAGCAGATGGCAGCATGGCCCTCTGGTTTCCCCATAAAGCATTCAGACCAGAGCGAGCAAGTTTTGTAACTTGCGGTAGACTTCAAAGGGAGGAAGCTACGCTGTCTAATTAGCCTGAACCTTAATTCTAAGGAAAAAAAAATTAAGCAGATAACATTTCATTTTTTCATAACATCAAATTTGATGTGGAAACATGTCTTTATATGTTCTATGTTCTCTTAGCCTTGTCAGTGCTGAGGAAATCTTGGGTTTAGAAAGTAGCAAAGAGTGTGAGTGGATCTAATCCTCTAAAAATTAATTCTTTCGTGAAAATATTTGTCTTTAAAATAAGACAGAAATTCATTAGACCAATAATTTTGAGGCAAGGACTAAACATAAAGAAAATATAATCAATACACAAGTTTCTTTAATGTATTTCTGAGGTCCTTTGCTAGTACATAATGTTCATTCCACAAGTTTGACATGTTGTGGACAGCCCAAGTATTTCAGCAGTGATGTTACAAAATTTCAGACCTGTGGAGTGTGCAGGGCTCTCCTTTTGAAATTCTAGGCTGTGCAGTCAAAAATAACTAAAAAACTAACCAGGAATCCTGCTGAACTACAACTGATCCTTTTTGATTTTTTTTTTAATGAACCATTTGCACACAAAGGGTTATTTTTGGAAGGACTGAATGAACATTTAGAAAGTAATGTGAAAAGGTACCTTTTAAAAATTGGCATTAAAACATTAACTGCTTACTAATGCTCTCATGGTCAAGTCCAATGAAAAAGCATTTTTAATAGTTTTCATGGTTATGCTTGACCCTGCATTGTGTTTTATTGCACACAACAGCTATTCCCTCTCTTCTGGGAAACCCCAGATAAAACAACATCCAAAGAAGTCCTCAGACTATCCTTCAATATATTTGTATTCAAGTATCATCACAACATGATAACAGACGACTGGTGGCTGTGGAGATGTGACAGAACATTGCCAGCAACATCTAGGTCCAAAAAATGATTAACCCAAGACCAGGCACTCATCAGTTTCTTTGTGTTTATATACACCTGTAATATTTTTACTCAGATATATAAGCAATTAAATTATTTCAGAAATGGTTTTAATAAAAATTGGTAGAATCATGCTGTTGAACAATCCACAGGATCAACCAAAAATTTCTGCCAGAAGGGACCTTAGAAGGTTGTGCCTTGTGTAGTTTGACTGCACTGTTGAGACTGAAGCATGAAGGACAATAGTAAGTACTCCAGAAATCTTCGTGATGTCCTGGCAACATATACTTTCTAACCTCATAACTGATCTTCTGTACCTAGTAATTGGCTGTCAGATGTCAATTTGACTTTTCCATGTTGTCATGAAGGAAGAAGAGAAGGCTTGACTATGGAAGCAAAAGGGGAAAAAGTCTCTGTTTTCACTGAGGGATTCCACCGCAGCATTGTACACACTACAAGTAAGAGGATGCGTCACTCTGCACACAGCCCAAAGTGCACCTGCTCCTGGAACTCTTCACAAATTCTTCAGTATTTCTATTTCTGTTTTAATTTTTTTTATTATTATTATTAAAAAGCTGAAAATAGTACACTTCTTCTCCTCCAGCCCTCATTAATGTACCACAGGCAATTGGGAGTTCTGGTAACTGAAATGAGCTAGAGATGGGATCTTCAGGGAAAGCACACAGTTGTCGTTCTTGATTGGATTTATAGTCGTTCCTTGCAAGCACTCCTTTTTGCCAGGAGATGGTGCCATAACTCCAGAAAAGGCGGATATGTGTTTTCAACAGGAAAGCAGAAATACAGACTTTAACACCACTATACAGACTTTTTAAATCTACCTATGTAGTATTTAGCCCCAAGATTATTTCAGTTTTGAATTTTTTTTTTTAATTCCGCTGACTGGGGAAGTTTGCTTTGCTTGTTGCTTTATTTTCTGTATAGGAAACTACTCACGTGAATGATTAATTCCAGTACATAACCCAGAGTTTGGTTTCCTTGGCTGGGTTTGTTCTTTACCTTAGCTTACTTCAGTAAATGTGGAGGTTTAAAATTTTTTTTTAATTAATTAATAAATTGAAACTACAGATAGAGAGATAATCTAAATACTGATGTCTGTTATGAACTGCTAGTGAAAGAACAGACTGGTATTTTGTTTTGATACATAAAGAAGCATGTTTGATTGCAGGATTAATTTGAAAACACCAAGAGAAAATAAAACTGATTTGGGAGTCTTAGGATGACTCCAAAACTTCCTCTTCTGTAAATCTAGCTATGCTTCAAGCCAGCATTTTGCACCAAATCAGAATAGCCCACATGAATTGAACATACTCTGTACTTTTCCTTGTGCCTTTCATTTTATTGTTCATTTGAGAATATTTTAACTTTTAAAAAACCCAAACACCCTGCATACCAGTATTTTACAGAATTTGGGAAAAAAAAAAAAAAAAAAAAGACACATTTAGCTGACATCAGTTCTGTTAGTTCCATAACTTAGCAGATTTGTAAATATTTCCCATTCAACCAACATTTCAACTTTTTTTTATTTTGATTTTTGGTTTGTTGTTTAGAATAGAGAGTTTTCTAGGATAAATTATTTTATCATGAAAAAATCTTACTAGATCAAAGTGCTTTGCTGAACAGCTCTAGATTAAACAAACCTGTTGAAGCTCAGGCATGGGAACAGCCTGAGGAGCAGGAGCACTTCAAGGATGCCTTCCTGAGTGTCCATGTGGGTCACCTGAATCCCACCTGAGGTCAGGTTGTTTACAGAGTCTTGCTGCCTTTTTAGCAGGTGCCAGAGGAACCCTTATGCTAGACAACCTGGGATTTTTTTTTTATATGTTTGATGACAAATATAAACCACCAAACTGGATACAGCATGGTCTGTCTTTACTACTTCTAAACTCAAAGATTAACCAAGAACCTCCTTTCCCTACTGAAACTCTAATGGCTGACTCAAATGAAACCTTACACACAGCATATTCCAGGTTTTATATTTCCTTCTGTCATGTGGTCCATCAGTAGGATCTACTGTCCACTGTAAGCCATAAACTCCTAGTGGCATCAGCCTAAAGTTATTTATCTATCTTTACTAAATTTATTTTGCATTTTATGCCATTTTCTACATCTACAATGGTTTCTTCTTTCAGAAATTTTAGCCAGTGACCCAATTCAGAAATTTCATGTATTGACAGACTTGAGGTAACAATTTCCAAGTGTCTTGAAGATATCTATCTACAGACTTCTTTTAGATAAAAAATTTTTCCTGTCACCTTAGAAGTGATAATTATGATTATATTCTCACAACTGACAAGAACCATATTTATGCATTACAAGCCATAATGTTAAAAAAAAAAAAATGTCAATAAAAAGGTAATAATTGTCTGTATTTTTAATGAAAAATTGCTAGAAATACTTAGAGGCAGTATTAGAGCTTATTTTTACTGAGTTTAACTTTTTACTGAGTTTAAAAGGTGTTAGGCTTGCCTTGACTTACAACTTTGTTTCCACTCACCGGTGGTGAGCTTGGACCTGCACAGACATGGTCTTAAGGGTAACAGGGTGAAGAGACAAATCCAGTATTTTGTGTTTAACATGCACAAAGATCACAGCACATAGTAAATGCAGCTGTAGTGTGGAGGTGCAGAGCGATGAAGACAGAAAGGTGCAAATGGATGCTAGTAAACGTTTAAAAATGGTTCTGTGTTCTGCACCTGGTGAGTGATGTGGCAGCCTCAGTACGGACGGACAAAAAATGGCTTAATAAGCTGACTGCTCTCATAAGGCAGAATAAGGAGAGGACTACAGACAGGGAGCAAATCCTTTAGGATTTCAGATGCTGGGCAGCCTGTATTTGTACAGAGTCAGATGGAACCTGCATAGATTTTCTCAGAGTGTGCTGCAGAAAGTGAAGCAATGCAATCCATGGAGGGATGCTTTCCCTTGTGGTCATCTAAGATGTTATATAATTTCCTTCTGAGAAAACAAATGTACGAAGCCTGTCTTAAACCTAAGGGCTTTGACACTCAAAAGTTTTTCTAATTTTTTCCAGCTATACTAAGTGCTCCGATGAGACATATTATATTTCACATTGTAAATATGCTTTTTCTTGGTAATAAATGTCATCAATGCTGTCTCAATGAATTACTTCACCTGTCTATGGAAACTAAGGTTTCATCAAAAGAATTTATAAATTGTTCTGCTTTGGCTCATAAGCTGAAGGATTCTTACTGTTTTGTTTGTGTGAAGAAGCACATGGTATTTACTGAGTCTCGATTCAGTCCTGAGATTGGATGAGTTCATAACTCATTCACACCTGGTATTTAGATGTCTTTACAGTTATTCTTTTGCACTCCAAACTTATTACATGCTGATTTTGATTTGGCTGCTAAGCCTGTTTCTAACACTACACCACTTCTAGTAAGTTGTCCCTCAAACACACAAATATGCAACAAATTGCCTGTTATTAAAATGTCTAATATATAATATTAATCTAAAGTGGGTTTCTTTATTTCTGACATTGTGTTTCTTAGTTCGTTCTTGTATCTCTTTCAAGGATGAAATTCTCTAAATTTGGAATTCTTTCCCATCTCAAGGACAAAAGAAAGATATTTTCAACGGACACAAACAGGTCTGCTGGTGTAAAACAATAGATGTTTATTAGCTTTCAGTCCTTTACTAACGCAGTGTTAGGTGCTCGAGGCATGAGCTCTGGCGTGCCCCAGGTCAGAGACAGTCCAGCATTACCTCGCTGAAGCGACTTCAGCATCAGGAAAAGAGCTGCTTGCTGGGCCAGCTGGCTGGCTTCTCGGCAGAGGAAACACGGCAGGAGCCGATGGTACCGGCTCACGTTAGCTCGGAGACAAAGGAAGAGAGAGGATGCTCTGGTCTGACTCCTAACAGGTTTTATTGTTAGAAGTTTTGCAACCCGAACAAGCTCGGAAGGGATGGAATGTGATGGGATCTGATGGGATGTGATGGGATCTTCCCCCAAGGCTTGTCCTCAGTTTCATAGGGAATTTGAAAACCGCGGTTAAAGGGGAAAACAACCAATGAGTTACAAGCCAGGGGGAGGATGCAATGTAACAAGAACCACTGGGAGGGAAACCGAGAGGCGGGAGTTATAACAGAGAACCAGTGAACAACCGAGGAACTGGGAATTTTCCCGAACCAGGGGAGGCGGCTTGGACCCGGATGCCACCCAGGGGGTGTGGCTTAGTGAGCCGCCCCTCAACCCACCCTCTGAGTCTGCCTCTTGGGGAACTCGATCCAGGGGATGGGCTGGGATTGATTGGCATCTCGCTGCCCCAGCCCCGCAGTGGGATGGGTCACACCAATACTTCACCTCACCCGTACCATGATCCCAGGACTTGGTTACCAGCGGGGGAACTGACGGTACAAGTATAGGGTCGTACCACTTGTTCTTGGGGAATGGCAGCAATCTCAACTCCTGTATATTGCTCACTAGAGAAATGCAGTCCCCAGAGCTGGGCAGAACCTGACTTGGGCACAGCAGACACAACATGGATCATGTGCTAATTACATGTAAAACACCCCATAAATCATGAAAGCACAAGGGGGGTAACAATAAGGTATAAAGGACAGTCACAGCCCCTGCAGGAACATGGGCAGAAGCAGAAGAGAGAGCAGGATTGCTCCAGCCCCTCTTCCCTAGGTAAGGATGTTGCACCTGGTCAGTGCTGTTGTGTATCTGAGCAGGCCTTCCTACTCTGGTAGAGGAAATTCTCCTCTTTTATTTGCCATTCATCACATTTTGCTACTGCAGCTCAGCACTTATCTTTAATGTGTTGTCTTTTACTGAGTAAGCAGGTTAAGTATATTCAGAATTTCAAGCAGGTTTTTGAGGGTGTGTGCAGTTGTTTGTGTTTTTTCCTCTGGCTTTCCTATATAGTAAGGTGATTAGTACTGCAACCCAGAGTCAACAAACTTGGATGCAATAGTTCGTAGAATCATAGAATATTCTGAGTTGGAAGGGACCCACCAGAACCAATGAAGTCTAGCTCCTGGCCCTGCACAGGACAGCCTCAACAATCACACCATGTGCCTGAGAATGTTGTCCAAACACTTCCTGAGCCCTTTCTGGCTTGGTGCTGTGACCACTTCCCTGAGGATCCTTCTTCCAGTGCCCAAACAACCTTTGGATGAAGAACCTTTTCCTAATATCCAACCTAAACCTGCCCTGACACAACTTCAATCAATTCCCTTGGATCCTGTCAGTGGCCACCAGAGAGAAAAGTGTCTACCCCTCTGCTTGTCCTCATGAGGAAGTTATAGACTGTGACGAGGTCTCCACTCAGCCTCCTCTTCCTTAGGCTGAACAAATCAAGTGACCTCAGCTGCACCTTGTATGGCACCAGTGCAGAGTAAAGTGGGATAATCCCCTCCCTTGACAATCCGGTGATGCTTGGCTTGATGCACCCCAGGATACTCCTTTCTATCCTTTTCACTACAGGTATACAAAGAGCAACACTTTCATGATAATTAGTTTCTCTATTCACAGCAGCAGGTTGTCTCTTCTTTCTGTCTCTCTGCCTTTGTACCCATACAGCTGCATGCAGTATACAGCACTTAGCAAGCACTTCATGAGACATATATCCTTTCAAGCTGTTATTTTTCGTTTAAAGAATAAGCTTCATATTTTGTTAATACACTTAGAGACCTTTTCAGTGACTTTATGTAAGTTTTCCTTTGAGCTATAACTCTTCTTTCAACACAATAACACTCAAAAGATTTTTTCATTGAAAACATAGTAGGGAATTTCTAATAACATTCATTCAAGTCCAGGCTTTTGAGACATCTAGAAATATAGACCTTAACAAGTTTCTAAAGAAAATTGAAATAAAAGTTACATGAAGTGATACTAAGTATGGAAATGTGTCTGCTGGAGTCTCCAGATGGCCATTAACCGCATCCACAGATAAGATTTTTAAATCTGTAAAAATAAATCATAGATACTAGTAAACAATCTAGTAAACCAAACCAGGAGTAATTTAGACAAATGAAGATACTGTAAACATCCAGCTTACATTGGGAAGACATTTATGAGATATTATATTACAGGACTTGTCTGTAAAATTCCATTTTTGCCATTTCAAACCATACCAGCTATCAATTTACATGGATATGTATCACCTTAGAAGTTTTGACAAAGGGTTAAACACTTTATATATTTGAATTCTTCAGCTGTACCACCCAAGGTGAAGCAAGGACTTAATTCATACTAGTGACACTTTTCTGAAGGAGCTCTGTTTACCAGGCCACAGTGCAATCATACTTACAGAAAATAGGGCCAGGTGTCTCTGGGAAGGTTCTTACTGATTTTGGTGAAAAGTGGCTGGAGAATGAAATGTGGAACCAACAAAGCTGTGGCTATTGATAAGTCAATTTGTCCCCTAATGGGATTATAATTGCCTATAGATCAAAGAGCTGGAGCAATATCATGGCTTTTAACCCTGCTAAACATCTCAGTTAAGATTCACTTTTTTTTCCTAGAAGAGAAGAACAAAAGTAATTTAACAAATTACAAGCTGTAAATGGCTCAACTGTTCTAAGACATAAAGTAGGATGAGAAGGTGGTATACTGGGAAATCATGTGGGGAATAAAAGGATACAAGGAATTCCTGGTGTGTTTAAAGAGCTCAGTCTACAGACACAATAATATACATGACCCTCAAATAGTTTTGTGTCCATACATCTCTCCTTCTAGTCTGAAATATGTTCTTAATTATTTTTTTTTAAATGACACACTTTAATTTAATGATTCATATTTCAGACACATCAACGTTTTCTATAAACTTATTTTTGCTGGAAACTGTAATCATAAGATTCTTTACTTTCCCAGGTTGCTTTTGTCCATGCACTACAATGTGTGCACTAGATGGCACTAAGTGCTTAATGTCAATTCTGTGCCCTGTCTGGAAAAGAGTTTACAGGGCCTAGTGAAATGATTGCTGAGCTTCATGTTATCTTGAACTGATAGAATTGTTAAAGACAGAAAGAGGAATTTATTACTTTGCAATTTGTACCAGAATGAAATGTTGAAAGCAACTTTTGTACACCCAGCTATCATGCAAAAAAAAAAAAAAAAAAAAAAAAAAAACCAAACAAACAAACAAAAAAAAAAAACAAAAAAAACCACCTCCTAAAATTATATTAAAACACATGAACACATGAAGCCCAGAATTTTCACTGAAATTCAGGCGACAAAATTATAATTAGAGCCTCTACCAGATGGGAAAAATGTAAAAACAAAGGAACTATGAAGAAAATATTTTCATAGAATGTTTCATTTTTAACAGTTTAGCTGGAAAGGGAAGGCTTGAACTCCAAAGTAGACTTCAGTGCAGAAGTCTCCAGACTGTTATGTTCTTTGATATGAATATTATTTATGTTCTGGGAAAATATTATTAACTTGATAGATCACAGTTTTCTCAAGTACAGAGCTACAATGGAGATTTTTTTTTTTTTAATCTTTAGAGTTTTAAGATAGCTGAAAAAAATAGGTAGATTTTAACATTTATTAATTTCACTATAAAATTCTACCTTAGTTTGATTACAATCAAGCTGACCAGGACATAATTTACAACAAAGCAGGAGTACACAGAGTTAATGGGAGCATTTCTCGTGTTCCTTTTTGGCATTTCTGCTTGGATTATGTGTTTCTCCTTTCCAAGCACAGTAAGCCTGGGGATGCAGCCAAGTCCAGTTCCTATTATCTCCCAAACTGTGATAGTCACACAAGGAACAAATCTCCATGATATTTTTCAAGAATAATGAAAAGTCACATAAGAGCAGCAAAATTATCCGCCTAAAATACCAAGCAGCTGTGGCACTGGCAGGGTTTTAGAAGCTGGTATCACATCAGAGCAGTGTTCTTGGCTCTTGTGCCTGTCTTTCAGACAACTGCTGCACCTCTGGCACCCAGAGATTCGAGTGCTCTCTAATCACCACCAGTCATCAAACCAACTACATTCTACATCTTGGCTCCAATAGCCAAGTTGGAGATAACTTTTGTAACTAAGAAACAGACACAATGAAGTTTGAACATTTTCACAGTAAACTGAGATGGGATAAAAGACACCATCTAGACTGGAGTGCATAGCTGTGAGAATACTGTGAAACACTCTGAAAAGAAATGGAAAAACTATAATCCAAGCTATCAATTCCTTTTTAAAAGTCTCTACTATTCAATCAAGGTTCCCGCCATTTGGATTTGGATTACTTGGAATGGTGAATGCTTCTCATCCGCCTTTCATTAAATACTTCTGAAAATCTGATCTGGTGCCTCTTTGGATCTAAAAGTTTTTGACAATATCACTCTGTCACCCAGTGGGGATAGTATTGGGAACCTTCATCTGACATCTCATGAGGTGAGATAGCTCAACTAGCTATCATGAGTTTTGTATCACAGCTTTTGCTAGATTTTTGTTGTTGTTGTTGACACTTTCTTTTTAGTAGTAGTCCACACAAATAGCAGAGGAAACTTCTAGCGTTTTTATTGTGAAGAAAGCTTTTCTCAATAGGATGTGTCCTTGATCTAAGCTGAATATCTCACAGAAAATCAATTTTTTACAAAGAAGTCTCCAGTTTTTCACTGTTAAGGAGTAAGTCTAAGTGCAGTGCTCTGTCTCTATATGTAGAGTGTTTCCAGACAGAATTACTGATATCAGTTCTACACTTACTATATTTTATTACTTCTGTCCTCTTAAAGCAATTTTATTTTCTCTGTTTTGTGGACTGAGAGCTTCTTACCTCACTATTATTTTGTGATGTCCTTCTGTAGGCAATAGGAGAGATTCATTTTCATTTTTGCACTGTGTCAGCTTTTTCAACCTGTACCTATGATGTGAGATCTCAATGTATTTTCTATGCATGTAGCAATAACATGCCATATTGGAAGCAGTGGAAACATAACCTTTACATTATTTTTCTTCCCTGTCAACAAACTAATTATGTTCCAATGAGTGAAATCAGGCTTTTGCTATGAAGCTTTCAAAATCTCACAAGAGTAATTTGCACTGAATACTATACTAACTCTCTAGTTTTCATTCTACAAACAGTAAAAATTAATTCAAGAGACTGTAAATTTGACTTAGGTTGCTAATACTGGCTACTAGAAAAGAACAGAGATTCCAAACAACTTTCATTGTAACTAAAACCCAATAATTTAATACTTTCTGTTACATTGCAGTCTATAATAGCCACCCCATTAGTTACTCTAGATCATCTCCTGGCTTTTAGTGCTGACTTCCAGTTATAATGGGCACTTGTGTACTAAAGGAATGTAATTAATTTTTTGCGCAGAGTACATGTGGAGTTAATCAGCAGGCTTTTTAGGGGACCACAAATTGCAAGTCCTGCAGATACAGACACCTCAGAGTGTGATATATGAAGGAAAATGTCAGAGGAATAGTACTTCAGAAACAATCAATATGAGAGAAAAAATTCTCATTCTTTCTCCACTAAGACCATGGCTTCTGCTTACCTTAGTGTATGTCATACCTAGATAGATACCTAGTTAGAGATGACAATCTTTTCATTATTAAGATGCTCCTGTGTTCAATTACATGCAATATTATTTTTATTCTGAATTTGTATTATTCCATCATCTTCCCTCTGAATCATCTGCATATCTGAAATGGAAAATATCAGGCCATCTTTCTTAGCCACCTGCTTCATGAAAATTTAGCTTTCTGCTACCCCACATAATTTACATGAAGGTGACAGAGAGAAAGAGGTTCCTGTGAAAAATCTATGGGGGGCATTCAAATTCATCCAGTTCAGACATTCTACTCAGTTGGTGGATTAGAGTAGTGGTTAAATGTCTAGCTCTTTTCCTAGATCAACAGGACAAGGCAGACACTTTGATCAGCCTGGGTTCTGGTTTCCTAAATTTTCTTGCTGAAGGAACATAGTGTTATGGTGATGGGTTTTAACCAACAAGAGTTATGGAGCCCCAAGAAGAGTGGGAAAATTGGATCCTGTGGTTAACACTAACACTGGCATGTCTGGCTGACTTGGTGAGGTGTTTGATCCCTTCTCCCAGGATCTGCATTGACATTTTTAACCTGATGAAGGTATGAAATCGCATTTCAGGGAGGCAGGTTCAAAGGATTTTGCCTCCTCTAAGAGCAGACTTGTGGCACCAAATCACAAGTGCTTGAATTGGGCTCTCAGTTACCAGTTCTACGACTGGTCTTGTATTTCCCTCATGTCTGCATGCAGAGTCTCTCCATTTCATGGTTCTGAACATTATTGTGCCCACAGGCAAGTGTACTAATGTGGATCTTACCTGACTGTTCATTGAAACCTGTTTCATACTCAGAAATTAAATCTCCCATGAACTGAACTCAGACACATCTGATCTAATGTGGACAGCTATAGTTCACTTTCTGGAGACCCTTAGCTAATATGGAAAAGCCCCAAGATAAGCAGCCCTGGAGAGCAGACCTCCGAGATGGTGGTCTAGATCGGATACTTCAGAATGTAACACTCTCTTTCACTCTGTGAAATAAGGCACAGTTTATCTGGGAAATAAGGAGATTAAGGGCTTATTTATCTCAGAGGTTATAAATTCAGTAATTTAAATTGGGGGAGAAAAGAAGACTTGAAAAAGCGGGTGTCAAGCACAGGGAGGCCAGTGGCTTCCTGAGTGAGTTCCAGAAGCAATGGGTGTTCATTGTGGCAATGGGCCCCAAAGAGCATTAACATTCAAGGCAATCATAAAGACTAGATAAGTGAGCACAGTCACCAAAGATTCTACAGATTCATAGCAGGTGAAGCTGTAGTTTATCAGAAAATTGCAAAATTACCTCCTACAACTCATAAAATCATAGATTGATTTGGGTTGGAAGGGACCTTACAGATCATTTAGTTCTAGTACCCTGCCATGGGCAGGGACACTTTCCACTAGACCAGGTTGTTCAGAGCCCCATCTGGCGTGGCCTGGAACACTTCCAGGGATGGGAGACCAAAATTTCTGTGGGCAGCCTGTTTCAGTGCCTCACGTACCTCATAGTAAAGAATTTCTCCCTTATATCCAATCTAAGCCTTTCCTTTTTCAGTTTGAAGCCATTCTTCCTTGTTCTGTCACTACATGCCCTTGCAACAAGTCCTTCTCCAGCAGTCCTATGACACCCCTTAGATACTAGAAGGTGCTGTAAAGTCTCCAAGCCTTCTTTATCACTAAGGTGTTCAAATGAAAAGGGTTTCCTAAAGTCAGAGACTGGTGTGTAGGGAGGGAATTACAACACAGACAAGCCTTTTAAAAAATGTTTACTTTAAGTCAAATCCTAAATTCACAACAAACCCTCATTGATACACAGATGTGATAATTTTACAGAAATTAATTTATTTGAGTTTAGAGTGTGCTTTTCACTTAACATCCATCTCTATGACAGAGCTTCTCATTACCATATTTGTACAAACCCCCAAGATCTTATAATCCTATTTGTTCCAAGAAAACAATTCTCAAGGTCTGGAGACTGTATTAACATACTTACTTGATGGATTTTTTTGCAGGTGAAGAGGTCTTTACTAATTTCCTTGTTTTTGCAAACACTGAATGTCTGGTAGTTTCTAATGAAATCTATGAGATATTGTCTGTTTACCAGCTTTAGAAAATAAGTCTAGAATTTTAGTTAATTTGCTTAATTTTGTATTTCAAAATTAGGTTACATATCTGTGTAACAAACGTTTATACCATTCAGCACAGTTCTAGGCTTCTTTTTCATTTGTATCATTATTTAATTTTAAACAATTCCTTCTCTTTCTAAAAATCTTCCAATTTTACCAGTATTCACAGTCAGCACAAGTTTCAATACAAATGGTAATAAAATAAAATAATACCTTTCACAAAACAAAGTAGTTGAGGCAGTTCCCCTAAAGTTATTATTGTATTCCATCATATTTATGAAGATACAGTACACTTATGAAATATAAGACAAACAAAGAGGCAGTTAACAACAAAGCAAAATAGCTCATTTTATGCTTAGCATGACAGTTTCATTACTGCCCTACACAAATTTCATAGTTGTAATAAGATCTGTAGTAAATGTGAACTATTTTGAGACAGAAAACACAGCATGCCTGACTTCTGTGTAGCTCTGCAAGTTTTGATTTTATGAATCATATAATCTTAACTTGAAATTTGCATAAAAATAATGCTAAAATTATAGAAAGGAATTGTGGGATTCGAGTTCATCTCATTTAGGCATGCTAAATGCCTGAACCGTAAGATTAGAATCAATCCTCTGAAATAAGTTGGAGAGAGAGAGAGAGAGAAAGAGAGGGAGAGGGAGAGGGAGAGTGAAAGGGAGAGGGAGAGGGAGGTATTTCTGGTGGGTTCAGAGAGAGATTTGGTCTGTTCAAGTCTAGGCATTTAGGTGAGGTACAGTGGCTCCTACTCCAACCAGTCAGGCACTATAACTGGGAACATTATTGCTGTGCAGCTGGCAATGGCCTGCTTTACATAATTGCTGTGTTTATGCAGAGTCAATTGATCCAATAAAGGCAACCCATCCTCATACATAAAAAATTTGAAATATATATTAGATTTTTGTGTGACATCTTCATGTGTTGTAGCCTCTTAGGAGTCTCCATAATGGTTCCATGAAAACCTTTCCAGCAATTTTTTATCAGAGTACTATAATGTATTGTCTTCTACATAAGGTTATATATACCTAAGGTTATGAAACCCTATAAAATATTAAAGCTGTTCCATTATTCTCGATCCATAATATATGTATACATAAATATATTCTGTGTTGGGACTAAGCAGAAAGTGCGTAGTCCAGCTTATAGGGATTATTTATCAATTTGAAATTGTGGTTGCTATATGAAGCTTTCTGAAAAAAACATCATTTCCTTCTAATGGGAAATATGGTGACTCAGTCTTTTTCATTGTGCTTAACTACAAGACTGGTGGAATCAAAATTCCAATCCTGCATTTATAAATTAAACAAGATATAAATGCTTCCTGTTACACACTGATAAAGCTTTAGGCTAGATGTGCTTTTGGCCCATGCCATGTGAAACCCTTCTGAAATATCTGCTGGCATACTTCAGGAGTTAGTCTGGACAAAAGACACATGCAGAGATGAGGCAGCTTCAATATGACCACATTTTGGAAAGAGGCAATGGAAATGCCAGATACAGTGCCAGCTAGCTTATGTGTCAGAGAAGTGCCCTGTGCAGTTTCAGCTTTTCAGCCTGTTATCTGATATGTTTTGCCTTTCTTGGGGAGTGGGGAGTATTTGAAAAGCATAGCCCAGATGTCAGTGCCCTGGATTGGGACTCCTTGGAGACAGATTCACACTCACACCAGTTTTTTTTTTTTTTTTTAACAAAGTTGATTAAAGTCACATACTTTTCTTGTGCCATAGGCCTTTCATTATAAAATGGGGTATTACTCCCTTATTTGACATCTCTGTATCTCTCAAGACAGATATCCATTCCTGACTGAAAGGAGGAAGCCCTATGAGCCGTCACCTGTACAATGAGGCAAATTATTTTTCAAGGTACAAATTTATCAAAAAGCTGCAACAGTGGGAATTTCATTCTCTTCTCTGGGGCAATTTTAGTGGCTGTTGCATGTATTAAAATTAGAGTCCAAAAATAACTAATGCTTTATTATGGATGATTAACCTGCTATAACTGAAAAAAAAAAGGCAGACAAGATTTTCCACAGAAATAATTGTGATTCAAAGTGGTGAAGTGGAAAACATTCTAAAGGAAAACTTGCAGCTCTGGGAGAAAACTTTTGTTCCCATTACACTGCAATACCCCTTATGATTTCTAAGTATAAAGCCAATGGGACTCTGTGTGCTGAATTATTCTTCTTTTCTCATTAAGTCTGAATTTTAATAGTGGTTTTTTTCTCCTGTTCTTTTATTGAGGGAATTATTTGGAGTTGTACTTTGCTTTCAGATTCATTTGACTTGGGAGTACAAGCCCACCAAACCAGAAAAGTTTATAAGCTTTTCACAAGCACTTGTGAACAGAAGCCACCAAACATTTGGCTATGCGATACTCAGTGTGACTGCAGCATCACACAGGACAATGATAAACCTTAAAACTCTCAAAACCACCAGCAATGACAGAATCATATTTCAGATCTACCTTAGAGAATTCACCTAGGGATTTGCAGCACATCCTGAGATTGAGCACTGTATGTAATGGAAGGGTTAGAATGCATGGAGCTCACGATTGTCAACGGCACAGTTGAGAGCCTCTGGGTAAGAATCAAGGAACAAACAAAGTGGATGTCATTATAGGAGTCTACTACAGCCAGGAAAATCACAACAATGAATTATTCTTTAAAGAACAGAGGGACACTTCCCAATCAACTGTCCTTGTACAGCTAGCACAACCTGGGCCAGAAAACTCTTAGAAAACCTAAATGATAACTTCATGGAACAGTTCCTACGGAAGCCAACTCAGAAAGATGTCCTCCTTGATCTGCTGCTTGTCCACAGAGTGGAGATTGGCAGCTGCCTTGGCCACAGCAACCACAAAGTGATCAAGATTAAAATCTCTGTTGACAGGACGAAAAGTGCCAGCAAAACCTCAACTCTGGACATAAGGACAGCAGACTTCAGGCTGCTCAGAGAACTAGTGATTAAGATCCCTTGGAAAAATGTTTTTCCTGGTGCTGGGGTCCATCAGTGTGGGTCAGTTTTTAAACATCAACATCTAAGGGCACAGGAGCAGAAGTTCCAGAATGTCAAAAGCCAAGCAGATGAAGCAGAAGGCTGGATTGGCTGAACAGGGGGATCTTTTCTTGGAAATAAGGCAAAAAAGGAAAGTGTATGTCCAGTGGGAGTGAGGTCAGAGGAAGAATACTGAGGTGTTTTTTGCCACTGTAGGGAGAAAATTCATACAGCCAAAACTCAACTGGAGATGAAGCTGGCCAGAAATCTAGGGGACAATAAAAATAAATTTTTTGAAGTTCATTAATGGTAAAAGGCTGTGTAGAAATAACATCATCCTGTTACTGGATTAGGATGGTCACCTCACAAACAGGGACAGAGACAATGCAGAGGTTTTTAATGCATTCTTTGCCTCTATCTTCAACATGGATGACAGACCAAGGGGATTTCAGTGCTCAGGGCTGGAGGACCATGACTGTGACAATGATCAACTCCCAGCTGACCCTGAACTTGTGTGGGATCTGCTGCTCCAGCTGGATCCCTACAAATCTATGGGACTGATGGGATTAATCTGAGAATTTTCAAGGAGCTGTCTAATGCCATTGCAAAGACTTTTTCAAGGATTTCTGAGAAGTCTTGGGAATCTGGAGAGTTGCCAGCTGAGTGGAAGGTGGTGAACATTGTCCCAGTTTTCAAGAAGGGCAAGAAGGAGGACCCCGGAAGCTATAGGCGTGTCCGTCTGACTTCAGTGCCTGGTAAAGCTATGGAGACAATTATTATGGGATGTATTGAAAAACACCTGGAGAACAGTGCAGTCATTGGTTACAGCCAGCATGGCTTCATGAGAGAGAAGTCCAGCTTATCAAACCTGATTTCCTTTTATGACAAGGTAATCCCCCTAGCTGATCACAGGAAGCCAGTTGATGTAACAATTTTGGACTTCAGTAAAGCTTTCGATAATTTCTCTCATAGTATCCTTCTGGACATAATGTCCAGCATAGATCTGGATAAACACAGTATATTCTGTATTTGCTACTTAAGTGAGGCACACCACCATTCTTTAAAGATCTAAGAGGAAGTTTCCATCAGCAGTTCAGTATAAACTATATAACTTACTATAAACTTATAACTAAATACAGAATCCTTCTGAAAGTGTTCACAACTTCAAACACACTGGCAACATAACTCCATTGACTGCAGGGAACTCAGTATACATTTGGGATGAATTTAGTCCTAGGAGTTTAAAGCTTGAAGGAAAATCTAAAGGAACCAAGGGAAATCAAGAATATTGAATGAATTCCTGATGCATATGTATTCTTTTATTGAATTGTCTCCTCCAGGGTTTATTATGGATGTATAATTTTTTGTTAGAAAAATGTGTTCAAGATTTATTTTTTTTAAAGACAAAGAAAGGGTCATACCATGAGGGATTATAAAATTATCATATATATTAACCTGCTGTTGAGACAGAAATTTCAGCCAAGTTTATAAGATGGTTAAGTAGTAGTCATCTCTACCCACTGAATTTGAAATGTTTTAGGCTTCAGTGATTATGGGTGCTTTAGGCTGTAAAATGTTCTGCCACATTCACATACATCTCACATCTTTCCTTGCAGGCTTGTATTCTTGGGGAATGTTAGGAGATAACAGCAACCCATCAACAAATCCTACCAGTAGCGGCCAAAAATCTGCTGCTGACAATTGCCATGACCAACTAATCAATCTCCAAATTAGGTTGGCTGGTTTTTTACCAGCTACACCAGACACAATTACATCACTGAGAAGACAACAGAGAAAAACAGCCTGGGATCCGTTCATTAAAAATTTTTTTTTAAAAAATTAAATTTTAATTTTCTCTTCCAAATAAATGTCCTGTGCTCCTATACAGACACTTCAATACATAGGTATGGAAACAAGAATGAAAGCAAGTATCTGACTCATAAATCTGGCTTGATGAATGGATTTAAAAGTGCCAAATATGAAATATGTATCCTTAAGACAGAGTGTAATTAGAACCCAATACTGAGAATGCTGCTAACACCAGATGTTGTTCTGTTTAACATGGATTGTAATACCTAAGTTTTTTCCATTAACTTGCAAGGACCCTATCTAATTAATAACCCTATCTAAGCAGATTGAGCTTTTAATTAAGGCAGAACAGTGCTTGCAAGGCATTGATTTAGTAAGGTATTCAATCAAACACACATTGCTGCTTTGGTGGCCTTTGGGGAGAATTGTCTCCAAGTTGAAGTTACTTAGGAGAATGGAGCCAGATTGTCTGTGATCAGTAGATGCTGCAATAATATAAATAAAATAATCACAAACTACTTTCAAAATCATCAATAAGGATAGATAGCCTAACAGTTTTACTAGGTCCACTATGATGAAGAAACTAGCTGCTCATGATTTGGATGGGTGCACTCTCTCCTGGGTGAAAAATTTGCAGGAAGGATGAGACCAGAGAGGGGTGGTGAGTGGAGTTAAAACCATTTGGTTGCAGGCCACTATTGGTATTGCCCAGGGTTCAGTACTGGAACTGGT
This sequence comes from Coloeus monedula, assembly GCF_965178545.1. Taxonomy (NCBI): domain Eukaryota; kingdom Metazoa; phylum Chordata; class Aves; order Passeriformes; family Corvidae; genus Coloeus; species Coloeus monedula. Next base: position 67,025,763 of record NC_138784.1, on the reverse strand, counting down.
CCTGTTTAACATCTCTACCCAAGATTTGGATGAAAACTCAGTAAGTTTGCAGCTGGCACCAACTTAGGTGGGAGTGTTGATCTGCTGGGGGGTATGAGCACTCAACAGAATGATCTGGACAGGCTGGATGGTTGGGCTGAGGAAAACTGGATGAGGTTCAATAAGGTGAAGTGCTCTTTGATTGCGACAACCCCAGGCAGCTCTACAGGCTGGGGACAAAATGTCTGGAAAGCTGCCCTTCAGAAAGGGACTTGCAGATCCTGGTTGACCACTGGCTGAATATGAGCCAGCAATGTCCCCAGGTGGCCAAGAAGGCCAATGGCATCCCGGCCTGTATCAAGAATAGTGTGACCAGCAGGACTGGGGAAGTGATTGTTCCTCTGTACTCAGCACTGGTGAGACCGCACCTTAAATCCTATATAGTTTTGGGCCTTTCGCTACAAAAAAGGTTATTGAAGTTATGGAGCATGTCCAGAGAAGGGCAAAGAAGCTGGGAAAGGGTCTAGAAAACATGTCCTATGAGGAATGGATAAGGGAACTTGGGTTTTCTAGCCTGGAGAAAAGGAGGCCTAGGGGGACTTCAGTACTCTCTACAACTACCTGAAAGGAGGCTGTAGTGAGGTGGGGGTCAGTCTCTTCTGTCATGTCTCAAGTGAAAAGATGAGAGGAAATGGCCTTAAGCTGCACATGGGGAGGTTCAGATTTGACACTAGAAAAAGAAAAAATCACTGAAAGAGTGGTTAGGCACTGGAATAAGTTGCCCAGGGAAGTGGTAGAGTCACCGTCTCTGGAAGTGTTCAAGAGGTGTCTGGATGTGGCACTTGGAGATATGTTTTAGGGGTGGTTATGGTGGTTCTGGGTTGATGGTTGGACTAGATGATCTTGAAGGTCTCTTCCAAACTTGATGGTTCTCTGATTATGTGATTCTGTGTTTTATTTTTTGATCATTACTGTAGACTCTTGAATATACCATTTTTTGTGTTCAGACTTGATCTCTGTCACCCAGCATCTACCTGGAGTGCAGCAATCCTTCCATGCCTGTTTTGCCATCATCCACCCAGTTCACAATAGTTTTTCATTGATAATTCCTTCCCAGCTGCATACTCCTTTTCTTCCTCCATCCTAGCACATAGTCCCTCTCTATCTTCAGAAACTTTGCCAGTGTTCCCAGCTCTTTGTACCCATGTACTTTCCACAGTACTTCTGCAAGAGGGAGGGCTGAGGTAGTTTTGCTTTTCAGTTTTTCCACCTAAGCACAGGAAAGGGTGACTTAATAAATTTATCTGCTCTCCATTGGAGTGACCTGAGCAGCATCTATATAGCACAATATACAGTAGTCCAGTGAGAGTTTGAGGAGTATCTTGTTAATTGAGGGGAGGGCATCTTAATTGAATCTAAAAATGTACGGAGAGTATGTTTTAAGACCAAATATGAACAGCTTTAAAACCATGATTCATATTTCTGAATTCTAAAAATCCTCTACCTATCATTTATCACGGCCCTGTTGCTTGAAGGCACAAGGATTTTTAAAAGAAATGGGGATATTTTCTGCCAAGATGCTGACTTGATCACATTATTGAATAAGCCCTGTAATAAATGTAGAAATTAAACAGCTCCTTTGTGTGCCAATTCTTTATTAGTTATCACAGATTAACAGATGCTATAAATCCTGTGTAGACTTCTAGGACTCTTATTGTCATCAACCAGTTTCACCCCTTTTAGAAACAGCATGTGCTCATCCCTGCATTCATGAGCAAAATATATACACTGGCCTAGTATCTCTGCTAATAATGATGGGAAAAAAAAGTATTAGTCCTCTACAGAATAACATTTTAGGAGGAAAAAATTACCTTTTTTTTTTTTGACTGAGCTTACATTGTGAATATTATACTACTTGTTCTGTGTCTCAAGAAAAGTTTAAAAAGCTAAGCATCCTGTATAACATGAATATGGGCTTGATATAAAAGAATTGAGCCAGATCCAATAGACAAAGCTCCTGCAGGAAAGATACATTAAAACCAGCTTCAAATTAGAGATAATTGGCATACTGTTTGTATTTGAATTTATATAACCCTTACAAAGTCTAGTTCAGTTATTTTCAGTCTACCTTTAATCTTATCGAGGGGTAATGTTTTTGACTTAATGCTTACACTCCTCAAATGCTGTACAACAATTTTAAACCATTCATAATCCTTATATAACCTATAACAACACTAAGGACTCATACCATGTCAAACCTGATGTACCTGATAACATTTCCAATTGAATGAGAACTCCTCATGTCACAGAAATTTAATTAAGTCTATATAGCATGTAGATTATTCTAACAGAAAATAGAACAAAAAGATGAGAGATGGAGGAGAGACAGTACAGTCTACATAAGATAAGAGACACAGATTTTGATGTCCATCCTGGAGATTTAATATGAGTACCACTTTGCTAACAAAGCCGCTTCCATTGCATACTAGGAATAAAAGGAGTTGAAAGGGCCCTCAGTTTTATACTGAAAAAAAGTACTGTAATAATTACTAAGCAATTATACCATGAATCTGTGCATTCCTCTTTAGATTGGTTCCTAAATGCAAAGTTTTGCCACCTTTGCTTACCCTAATAATTTTCTGTCCTCTCTAGGAAGAATATGAATTCTAATGAAACACTTAGAAAAAACAATGAATAAATCATTGAGTTAATCCCCCTTGATAATGCATGTGCTGAAAAACTTAATTCCTAATTTCCATTGACACACACACAAAAAATGAAATTTTCTTTTCATTAAAACTAAAATAGCAGATATGAGGTGTTTTTATTAAAATTGATGGCAAGCAATAAGTTTTTAAAAGCTTCTAATACTATATATGGTATGCAAGGTATGAGCAAATCATCCCCATGGGATTGAGTTGTGATGCTAGTTTACCAGTCATTGTTAGTGATTAAGGTTTTATTTTCTCCTTTATATTAAAAAGTGAGAAAGGAAATGGCAGCAGTAACACAACAGCTCAGGCCTTATTATCATGTTCTTTGTTCATGAAACCTACTGAATGTCATTGACAGTCATAAATATCCAGAGGCAAGTGTAAAAGTAGAAAGGGAAAAGCCTTAACTTTCAAATTATCTAAAGAATACAGCAGAAGAAACAGTTCTTTTAATTTTTGTTTGTTGTGTTCATGCTGAATATTAAACCTTTCTATTTTACAGACACCAAATCCCCTCATCCAAAGAAAACCCCAAAACTAAGACACATATTTGCACTGGGGTGTATGAATAAATCCATATAAAAATCAATCACAGAATCAACCACAGAATCATACAGTTCCAGCTTAAAAGGAACCTCAAGGAAATAAATAAAGCTCTAAAAAAAAACCCCCAGTTTTACCAACATTATGTAGGGACTTGAAAGTCTAATTTGAGCTTCAGCATGTTTGTATACAGGTCATACGTACATAAATAGAAAGAATGATGCTAGAGAAAATGTAAGGCTACATTAAAAAGGATTCAAGTGTTGAAACAGCTCTCAAAATCTTCCCTGGACATGTCATACCTATCATTTTACCAAAATATTAACTGCCATCTAAATTTTAATTTTCTTACATTTTTAGATACAGAAAACCAACTTCGGTGCTTTGAACCTTGTGTAACTACCAGGATATTGTCTGTTCTGGATATGTTACATAAGCTGAAGGCTATAGATATACTTAAGCAGTATCAAACTGCTTTGAACAAGTCAAGACTTAAAATGTGAAGGAGCAGAGCTCCACTTTCTAGCTAAAGATATGGCAAATGTAGTAGGGGAAAGAAAAGTATAAAACAAAGCATTTACAAGAGGATGTGGAATAAAACCATCTCAATTCCACTTCCTTCTTATGTAAAGTCTTTATTCCAGGGTAATATAATCAAGATGACAGAGTTGGCTAGTGGCAGGGTTCTGAAAGAACTCCAGATTCCTGATTTCCACTTGATTTCCTCCCTGTTGAAACACATTGCATCTTCTTCAGAAGAGTAATTGTATCATGAGGAAGCAGAACTTCCAGAGGCAGAACTTCCTGTCACTTCAGCAAGATGCTTCACACCTCACACTCTGATGAGCAGATCAACATAAAGAAACATAAATTGAACATAGAATACATGCCAGCTCATTCCATCCTACCTAAAAATATGTCCTAATAAATTACCCATATTTGAAATGAAGGTTTAATGAAATGAAGTATAAAATACAAACAGATCTCCATGTCTGTGGAAAATGAATCCTTACTGCTTTATTCCGTAATGGTCATTAAAATACTTTCAAGAATCTTTAGCAGCTTATTTTAAATTATTCCCTTAAGCCTACTCAGATCTGCCTTATGATGAATGTGGGAGGTTGAGTGAGAGCAGCTTATATGCCAAGGAGCAGGAAAAACAAAATGACAAAGGACAGATTTAATAATAGGAAAGAGGGTGTTAGTTACACATTCTTATGGTTTCTTTTCCCTAAGTATGCCTCATGGCCCTGTTTTTATTTCCTTACCCTACAGCCAAACAGAAATTTTGGCAAAGAAAGGAGCCTACTGGTTATTTGTATTGTCTTTTGTATCTTTTCTGGTGTCTTTATCTCTTTAAATGTCAGTTACAGAATCAGCCAAAGCACTTTACTAAACACAGTATTTTTAAGATGTTTGTCATCTGAGTTCCAAAACAGAGTAAATTCAATAACTGAAATGTAAAAAAGCATTATCTAGGTTAATTTTGCTGCCTGTATCCTGGAAGTTTTGTATTCCCCTAATTACTTTAAACTTGCAAGGAACAATAAGATATTTCCTTGGTCAATATAATTTTTTAAAGCATGCTTGTCTTCATTGAATACTTCTATCTACAGAATTATTTGAAATTAAATTGAAGTACAGATTTTCATAGACTCTGTCACAGTTCTTCAAAAAGCACTTAAAAGACAATGATAATTATTTCAAACAATTAACAATGGACTGGGCAAGTGTGCTCAAGTGTTTATGTTAGCATAGCTTGACTGGTTCCAACACGTCTTCTCAAAACACCACAGCTGCCTATCTGGACAGCTATGATCAAGGAAAAGATCAGACCTTCTAAAACCCTACACCAAGGGTATATCTCACATGCACGTTATAAGCCAGAACAGCAGTGGTAAATAACATGACATCTGAGGGACATTGTATTAGTCAGCTCAGAATCCAGCCTCACTGACTGCTGTCCAGCGGGGATAACACACAGACCTTTTCATACCACTGAGCTTTAATTAGGCTGCTACCAGTCTTCTTTGTGCTACCAGTTATAAATATTAATAACATTGTATGTTTTATTCATTTCTCTAAGTGGCAACTTTAGGATTCTCCCCATTTTGCACAGGCCTGTACAATATGTCACACTGAAATGTGCTAAACTAAAAAAAGGAAAAAAAAATCAAGGTAAATAATTTCTACCTTTATCATGAAGGCAAAAGGGAGTCACCTGTTACTGTCACTGGACTGGTAACTGCACTCTATCTTCTGATAGATAAGATTTTTGCTGTTTAACTGCTACACTCTCTTCACATCCCTTTGTTCACTCCATAAAGACCAGGTTACCTTTTTGATTTTCAATGCAATTACTCTCCAGTCAGTCCCAATTTCCCCAATATTGTCTCAGTTCTGTGTAGTCCTTTTTAATTCAGGGGCTCAGATTGCATACAGATTGCATGTGTCTTTCTTTACTGTGAGACAATCTCATATAATGGCCCACTCACAGTTTATAACCTGGAACCAAGCAACTCATGCTCTCTCACTTTTCTGTAACATAGTAATCCCTACTCACAAAAGTAATATTTATGTCTGATGTCTGCTTTGCATCTCTAGGATTGAATTCTTCTGATAACAGGTCATTTACCTAGTTAAAATGCTTTCTTTGGGTGGCACAAGACATCCACTCTAGAACATGTTCTCTTTAGTGATTGCTAAAAAATTTAAAGCAGCAAGCTGAACTTTAAACATATATTTCTTGGATGCTTAAGATGGAAGCAATGGATTCCATCCAAGTTGTCTGACTGTACATTTCTGTAACAGAAGGTGGCACTGAAGAATGGATATTTCATTTCTGCTTCAGCTCTACTCATGGGTCACAGCTTTTGAGCAAATTAATCCCTCTTATTTCGCCTCATGTTTTCTTTTGAAGATAAACTCATTTAAAGATTTAGGCTTGTCAGCACAGAAATCTGCAGCTCCTTCTATGGGAGCACTGAACTGCAGAATAATAAGAGACAGCCAGTACTTCCAGAAAAAAAGAGGGCCATATCTCCAAACCGAGGAAGAGAAAATACTCAGGGACAGGAAAAGCACATGTTTTCTTGTGGAAAAGTCTTTTTTGTAGCTGTCAGGATGGGCTGCTGGCTGTAAAGGTCTAGTGAAAGGATATTAACCTATATGTAGGTAACGATGACCCTGGATACAAGAGTGGGCCAGAAGCAGGATTCAGAAGAGTGTTACAATACTCTAAGGATGTAAGAAAAAGACAGAAATGAGACTAAGGAATGAAATTTGGTGAGTCTTTTTTTTTTTTGATGAGTCTTCCCTACAGTGTGTTCTCAAACCATTAAGCAAAACCAGCAGTGCATTACACTCAGCATCCAGAAATAAAACACAGGAGGGAATCTGAAACAAACTGCATGTGATTTCAAATGCCTTGCTTGAGAAAGAAATACTTCCTAGGCAATTCAAAGATTTTTTAATCTGGATTTAGTTGAAATTTAATCAGAATTAGCTGGAATCAAAGGAAACCAGTCTTAAACAAGATGATGGATGTAGATTCTGGATACATCTACTTTGCTTTATGGTGTTGGCCAACAAGGCAATGATCCTGTTATAAATATTCCTGAACTACTTACAGGATATTCTCTCTTGGTAATCCAAGAACATCATCCATGGTTACTACAGGTACTACATTCTTAAAGTGAACGAAATTTTGGATGTGCTTAGGTAAGGCAAAAAGAAAGACAATAAGGAATGGAAAGAAACACTTGAAGATTCTCCAATCTAGACCCTTCGTTCTTCTGTGATGAAAATGTTATTCAGAACATGGTAACTCTAAGAGGTGTTTCTAAAATAACATAAAGTATTTCACATGGCTTAAACACAGGAAAATATCCTCAGACAACAGGGTTATATTTCATATAATCTTTAATGGAAAGACTTCAACTGTAAAATCTCATAAAAACTAAACAAGAGAAGGAGAAATTACTCCAGAAAAACAGATGTTAAGATTTTCTGTTGGAATAAAGAAAGGTAGGAAAAACTGTGAACAGCTGCTCACGATACCGTAGTCAGAAAATACGTTTAATCAGTGCTTCCCACTGATGAATTGATTAAATTTGCTGAAGGCAGTGGCATTAGTCACATAGTTACTCACCTCTGTATGACTAAGACTATGCAAATCTACCCCAGACAATGAGTATACTCAATGGTATAACTCTACTTGTGCTTCACACTTCTTTGGTGAAATGTCATCCCTTTTTCCTGGGAAAATCTTTCCCTTACCAAAGCAACTCTGTAATTTGGTGGCCATCTAAACTTTAAAGCCCATAGACAGCTAAAGATACCGAGAAGAGCCATTCACCCATTCAATTGCTCATGCCATCCCACCACTGCCAACACTCAGTCCCCAGCCATGGAGTCTTGGTAACGTCAAAGGACTGCTGAGACAAATGCAAGGAAGAGACAGAAATATCAGTTTGTTATAGACTCAGAACAGTTCTCAGCCCAAATTTTCAATGAAAACATGCAAACAAAAAAACCCCCAAAACATGCTAACAAAGACAAAAAAAACCCCCAAACCAACCAACCAACCAACCAAAAACCAAATCCAAAATCAAACCCCTCAAAAAAAACTCTAAAAAACAACAAAACAACAAAACAAAACCACAACAAACAACACCACAACCAAGAAACAACAATGAAATTTTTTCTCATTCTGAGATATGTGTAGATATATGAAAAAATATCTGCACTTCTGAAATTTTCACATTAACAACTCAGGAAAATGCTCAGGATCATGTTATGGCCTACAGAAAGAAGATAGACCTTCCCCAAAATCTTGTTTTAGGTAATATTTGGTAGGATTAACTGGAAACATGGCAGCATTATTGCAGAGAGATGGGCACACTTTTGAGATGCACAGTTTATGCTGCCTTTGTTTACTAGATTCCCTGTGAAGCAAAAATTGGCACAAGGAAGACACATTGCTCTGATAAATTTAATTAAAGTTTGCAATGCATCAGTGGATACCTAAAGCCAAATATCAATCTCATCAGCTGTTCTGCCACTACTCTTTCCCCTGAAATGCACACAGCATATGAAATGGAAAGAACTTAAGTTCTAACCATAAACCTTCATCAGCTATAGAGCTGATTTCAGCATTTTAATGGGTTAGAGAATATCCAGGAGCCCCTCTGTCGTGTGCTATTGGGAGCAGAAAAGGTTAGGCTCAATCTGCCTGGGAGTCCCTTCAAATATACATCATGGGAAGAGAACTTTCCCAGAACCAAGCACTTTATTCCTGTCTCCTGGCAAGTGACATAGATTTTCTTTGAATAAATAAGTAATCAAGTTGTACACAGAAACTTCTGCTTGGCAAAACATTTTATAAAGAGCAGACAAATCTAGATGTCATATGAAATGTTGCTATAATCGCAAGTAGTTTATGGTTAATGCCATAAGCAGTGCCAGAACCTCAGGATTTATGAGAGATAACACACATGCTCAGGAGTATATATCTTTCTTACGTTTCCTATGTTCCTCCTTAACTCCATGTTTCTCACATCCCTTAAACTTGAAGGCATGCTACCCATTCCCTGATGCCAGTCTCTCAGCTTGCCAAAAGAAAAATGCATGTTTTATTCATTCTCTGTGGTTGCAGCCACCAGGATACTGTGTGCCACCCCAGACTCTGTGTATGAGCATGCAAAATCAGCTCCTAATGGCTGCATTTGTAATGTCTATATAATATGCACACACATGTGCACTATCCTCTGTTTCCCAACATAATTTATTCCATAGATGGTCCAGCTGCAGGCTGAGAAAAAGAGAAAAAACAACTGAAAACTTATTTAGAGAGAAAATTCTTGTTCATATAAAAGAAGTCAGAATTCCTCCTCCCTTTTTGTCTAAATCCAGAGAAAACTGGAAAGAACACAGAAAAATACCAAACAAAATGCTGAAGAATTTTGTTGACATCAAAAATTATCATTTGTTCTTCCTTAAAACAATTAGACCTATTCCTGCCAATATAATACACCCTGGTACATTACTGGTACAAAAAACATGGGTTCCAGAATGCTTTACACAGAAGTGAAAACTATGAATAAGGTCAATATAAAGTATAAAATTTTACATTTCCCCTCTCTTCCTTATAGACTAGCCATCAAAGCCAATGTCATCTTTTTGATACCCTGTGATTTCCCAGCATTGTGTCCACCTATGATTGTGTTACAAATGAGTGTTTGAAATGATTTAAAAAATTATCAGCAAGGGTATCAGCAAAAGCCAGATTTAATATTAAGTGTCCACACAACACAGTTCATTGGCAGCATGCTCTTTTCTATTTACAGGACAGTTAGGGCACACCAAGGAAAAACAAGCAACAACAGAACCAAACAAAATCCAAGCAATCAAAACGAAATGAACTGGGAACTATCTAGTGGTGTGTGCATATGTGTGGGTTTTGGTGTGTGTGACAAACTGACAGTGAGAGTAGGGATAAAAAGGAACACAGCCTAAAAGCTTAACAGCCCTCAAACTCCACAGTATTTTAACATAGCTTATACCTTATATCTAACAATTTAACAAAGGAACAGCACTTTTACCTAACTTAACTTATACCTTAAACTTAATTTATAACTTAACCTTAACAATTGAACAGAGAAATAACAGCATTTAACCTAAATCTTCAAAGTTATAATTAGTAATTCAGCAAAAGAATAACACTTAGCAGTATTTAAATAAGGTTAAGTCATAAGACAAAAGCTTACTTACAGGACTAAATTACTCAGACATATAAGGTATTTAAAACATCTAATAAATTAGCATTTCTCCCAGATTTGCTATAGCATATACACACGTTTATGCACCCAGACATAAAAAGTCGGTGCAAGCAAAGTACCTGTGAAAAATTCCCCTCAGAAGTCAGCAAAATACTCACTTTGGATGCCTTTGCATCTCCCGACAGGTGAAGGATCAGGCCTCGAGGAGTGAGGGTATCAGCCCAGGAGTCATCGTCGTTCAGCCATCCTCCAAGTACCGCAAACGTGGGAGTTCACTGGCTCCGAGAGGCCCCACTCAGAGGAAGACTGCTGGTCACAGCTTGCTGTGCTCCAGAAGAGCTCAAAGGGCCCCTTTTTGGACCACTGTTTATAGGGTCTCAAGGGAATGGGCTTTAGTCATAACAGTATTTCATCCTGGCCACAGTTTGGGTTGGGACTTTCCCTGAAAGTGTGAGAATAGGAATGTTATGCCATTGAGGTAAAAAAATATTTTCCAAGGCTGTTCATACAGAAAACAGGAGCTCGTTAGCAGTTCTGGGAGCAGACAGTGTTTGTAATAAGCTGAGCCCAGATGATGTTTTTCAAGGCAAAGGCCTAACAAGCATTTCTCAGATTGCGCTGCAGCCTGGAAAGGGTGTGGGGAGGAATGCACCACCACCAGTGGTTCCTCCAAAACCACAAAACCACTATTTAATCATAATGTGAAATAGATATAGATATAGTTAAAGAGATATAGATAAAGATATATAGATATAGATAGATATAGATATAGATATAGATATAGACAAGTGACTGTAAGACAAATACACTGGTTTTAGTTGTTTAAAACTTAGCTAGCCATTAGGCATTCATTCTAAAACTTTTCATTCTTTTAGTCTACCGGAGTAAATTCTGGAGTGAATATCTCTACACAAGCAGCGAAGCCTTTCTGCAAGCATAGAAAGTTACTGGTTTTGTTCAGACCAAGAAGCATGCAAATCTCTGAGAGTTCACCTATCTTCACAATCTGCAAAAGAAACAAAATACTTGACAGAGCATTTCTCCTTGCTTCAGAAATGTTTTAGCATCCCGTGAGATTTTCCCTAAATCTGAGCATTTGAAGATTTCTTCCTGCACAGTTTTGCAGAACAGCATATCCATGCTGAACATGTTCCATCCCAGGAGAGTCAGAAATTCCTCAGACAGTCAGGAAGTGTTCCTCCCCACCACTGCCCCACCACTGTCCTTCCCCCTCACAACCCCACAAGGAATAATCTGATTCTGCATTCAGGAAATGAGGGAAAGGAGGCTATCTGGGAATTCCAACAGTCCCAAAGGGGGTATGTATCACAATTCATATGCAAAAAGCTATAGAGAAGGTTGCACTGCATTTGACTACAGTCAGCATTTGACTACATAACCATAACATTCTGTAAATTGTATGTAATTTTATGCAAATTAGAAATACAAAGATCCTTTAATTTGTCTCTTTTATCTCAGGCTGTTGCCATTGTGTATTTGTAGTTGTTTCAGAGGAATGACTCTTCAGTTACTTCTCCTAGGAAACCTTGTCATAGTCTATGAAACCTTGTTTTAAGCAGGGTTTTTTTTTCACTTACGGTGCATATTATTTTTTTTCCTTTTTCATCTGATTAGTGAGTTGACCCTGGCTGGATGCCAGGTGACCACCAAGCTATTCTATCACTTCACTCCTCAGCTGAACAGGGAGAGAAAATATAAGGCTTGTGGGTCAGGATGAAAACAGGGAGAGATCACTCACCAGTTACTCTCATGAAAAAACTCAGGGAAATTAACTGAATTTATTACCAATCAAATTAGAGTAGGATAATGAGAAATAAAGCCAAGTCCTAAAAAAATCTTCCGCCCACTAATCACTCTCACTCTCTCCAGGCTCAACTTCACTAATTATTTTCTCTATCTCTTCCCCTTCGGAGGCACAGGGGCATAGGTAATGGGTGTTGTAGTAAGTTCATCACATGTTGCCTCTGCTGCTCCTTCCTCCTGAGTGGGAGGAATCTCACACTCTTTTTTCTTGATAAAACCAAAAGCAAGGGGCTCTACTGGAGGAAAATTCTGTGGGAGTTTTTGTTTGTGGGAACAAAGCAGAAGAGAAGTGCAAGACTGATCACTGTGTACAATCACTGGTTGTGCACACTTGCAGTGTGGGTGGACCCCAGCACTCCATGCTCAAGCTCAGTGCAGGGCAGATTACTGTCTGACAGCTGTTGTCAAGCTTAATTCAGCCAACAAACTACTGCTATAAAACAGACACCTTGCACAGTGGTTTCCTCAGCTCCCAACCCAGTTCCACTCGGTGGATCTTTGTGGTGCTTTAAATAATGATTCTGATTTTTTCATGCCTGATCAATTGATTGAATTTTGGGTTTTAAGTTTGACCAGATCTTCCTGTGTTTCACGATTATTTCTGTTTTTTTCCAAGACAAAAATTTATTGAAAGGCTGGTTTATTTGCAAGGCAATGTTTAACAAAACAGTATGAGATGTTGCTGATTAAAAACCCAGCCAACAATAAAGTGATTATCTTTCAGCACAGTGTGTGGTGCCATATGGTGACTGAGAAAGTGGGAAGAACTAATGCTTGATATACAGCTCCGGTGATTTACGGTTACTGACTTCCTGTAGAAAATGACTGCTTCTTTCATAAAAAAACTAATTATCTTAAAAACTACACGTTTGCAGAGAAAATTTATATTGATAAAGTTGCCAGTGAAGTATTCAAGTGAATTAATGATTTATAAAAAGCTCAAGAGGTGGGTGCTTTTCAAAACACCAGTCTTGATCGGTCCTGCTGACCCTGATCAGGAAATTTGCTTGAAATAACGATGAGCAGCTGTTTTTAATGGTACGTTTTATTGTTTATTATATTTATAAACTGTGTATAATTGCACCAAATCAAGTAACATACATACAAGCAAAAATGTTTCTTTTGGGGATTTTTTTATGTCTACTAATAAAACTGAAGACTTTGAAAAAAAAGATCTATTCTTTCATAAATTCAGGGAGTTTTCTCTTCTTACAACAGGAAAAAAAAAGGTAACAAGTTGAAAAACAAAGAAGTAAAAATGAAAGCAGCAATCATATTTTCATGAAAAAAATCTCATGCAAAATTTTTCATTGGCCTGATAGAACCACATTTATTCTTATTAAATTCATTAAAAACACCTCCTCTCTCACTGTAATATAAATCTAAAATAATGCTACTGTGTTAATAGACATCATTCTGAAAGGCAGGAAGCTTAAGAACCATACTTGTAACCTGGTAAAACCATTGGGTGCCTTTACACTCAAGTGTCTTATTCTATAGATTAGAAGTAAATATATCTTGTGCGTAAGACATAAGAAAATTTTCTAATATGTAAAAAAATCTGTCATGTGGGATATCACAGTAGGTGTTTTCATTATTCCTGTATTTTCTGTTCAATCCTTTCTTCTGTTATGTAGGTATCTAATGTCTCCTTTTTATCTCCTGAATGCAGTGTTATATAAGTGAATTTCTTTCAGTCAGTCAATCTCATATTGAAAAAACAGGTTGAATCCCACAGAGGGTTGTAGTGGCCCAAAATATCTTCTTTATTTCCCTCTGAAGATGACAAGCACAAATGTCCTGCCTTCATCCTCCCATGTTTTATCCTCCTTATGTTTTAGTCTCACGTCTCCTTTTTTTTTCCTTTCTCACAGTTATTCATATTTAATATTACTTATATGTAAATTACATAAATTAGAGTCTTCAAATTTTTCCCTATCCTAATAACTTTAAAGGCTCATCACCTTGACAGAATAAAGCTGTCTGTTCTTTCTTTATTCTTGTTCTTACCTTTTTTTTTCTCCAGGAAAACAGAATTATTATTTATCACACAATTATATATTCGAATTCTTGCCCTTGTGCATATTTGAGCTTGGTGATCCTATATGGTGGCTCTGCTTTCTGTAATTTTTATAAGCTCTGATGTGGCATCAACGTAAAGAAGGAATCATGCACAAAGATCCTTATGTCTACCAGTGACTGATGAAGGTCCAGTACTGCTTTAATATTGGTCTAGAACAGTGTTAAAGAAGCCTTACTGAAAATAGCAGTTGCAATGAAATTTTTAGTTGAATTTAATTCAAATTTAAAACCAGTAATCAGTTGAACTAGGACTGAAGATATTCTAGCTGTTCATTCAACAACACAGTAACCCATATAGATTGAGGGATATAATGAAGGGACTTTTTATTAACTAAAAAAACAAGAGATCTCTGGGTTAGTCTCTTTTTTCTTCATATATGAAAATCTTTAAGATCCACTGAGAAAAGAACATGCATTAGCAGAATATCATACATCATATGCATCTGTTTCTTTACTGATTCACTCACAAAATTGCAATAAAATGTGTAGCTTAATACAAAAATTATGGTTTACTGTGTAGCTTTAAGCATAAATTGCAAATATTTGCAGAATATTAAACTATATCCTGTCTATTATTCTGAATTTGGTCTTCTAACAAAACAACATAAAAAAATCATCTGATAACACTACTTCAAAGGTACTGTGGTAACATGAGTAATGTTGTAACATTATCATGGAGAAGCCCCTAAGAACTCTATAACACAAGAAGACAAAGGAAGAGAAAGTAGAGGGGAAATTTCAAATTTGTTTTTTTGTTTGTTTCTTGAGGGGTTAAAAAAAAATAGAAAATCATAAATAAGATAACAATCTCAGAAGACAATGGAGGGAAGGGCAGATGGAGTATCAGAGTACAGGACACTAATGTGCAGGAAACACAAAAGCTACAAGTTTAGATGAAAGGATGTTCCTTCCTCCTCTAGAATATCCTTTCTTCTCTGGCAAGTTTTGTTGAACAAGTGAAAGGGCCAACAAAGCAGCAAGGTCTGTAGCATCTCAATTCCATGGATTATCAGAAGATGCAACTGCATATCTTACAGAAACTGTAGGATGTTTCTCTTGTATTGGGGTGGAGCAAGAGAAAGGATAGAGGGCATGACATGGAATGAACACTGAAAGAGACTGAAAAAGTCCTGGAGCAATTTAGCTTATCTGAAGATCATCTAGTCTAAGTGTTTGCAGGAAGAGTGATTCATTTCAAAGATAAGTGAGATTGCTTACAGTCTCTGTCAAGTTTTCAGTGTCACCAAGCACGGAGCTCTCACACTTCCCTGGAAAACCAGTTTTCATTTTTGACCACCTTTATATGCAATCTAAACTTCTGGCAGAGGAATTTAAAATATTGCTAGTAATTGTCAAAATCAAATAAGCTGAATAAGAGGATACATTTTATCATGTTTTATTGTATTTTGATGTATCATTAAAACAAAAACATGGATAAAAATGAAACAGAGCCAAACACGCTAGTAAGACAGGATGGCTGAGCTTGTTTGATGGCTTCTTGTGAATTCCAGACCCTGCCTCCCCTCCTCCCCTTCCATTCCGCTGCCCTCCCCTCCTCTTATTTCTCATATTTGGTCATCTTTCCAGAGAGTTCTATGTTCCTCAGTAGTTGATTGGTCCTTGCTACTCCTCCCCGCCTACTCCTTCTCCCATCTGCTACAATTCCTTTTCCCCGCCTTTGTAGTGCTCTCTAGCCTATGTATTATTGGTTACCGCGTGTTTTCCACGCCCACTTGTAGGGGTATAAAACCCCATGTCAGTCCCATTTTCTCGGCTTCTCTGTGGTTTTCCGGAGTTCTTCGATAGACCCTCTCTCCCCACAAGGAAATTCCTCTGCTTCTTTCCTGCCTCCTTCATGCACCTTCGCCATCAGTGGGCAAGGCAAACCCAACCAGGAGCTTCACCTGCCATCCTGCGCTGGGATCGGCCCCCATCCTCCCCTTCGGGGCAGGCAGAAGATGGCCCGGTGCTCGGGGCAGCATGCCAGCCGGCAACGGCACCGCAGCAATATAAAAAGTCAGAGAATTTAGCTAATTTATCCATTCTCCAATCCATGTACAATTTCACTTGTAGATACATTTATTTCAATTAGATGACTAATTTTAAGTACTTAAGTGCTTCACTAGGTAAGTGCGAGAAAAAGAATATGTTATACCTTCTCATATAAATGCTCCCTGAGAAATGGATCCACAGCAACATTGGAGCTACAGTCAATGCAGAGGATTCTTATACATCACAGCCCTTTCTTACATGGCATCTTTCTGTCTGAAGGCGTTCTACTGATCTGAACAGAGAAATTATAGCATCTGCTGGTTTCTGAGATTGGGAAAAGGCCTGTGACTCATGACCAGTTTACATGGATTGTTTACAACTGCCCGTTGCTTTGTTTCAAGGTTTATAGAACACAGATCATTACCTTAAATTAAAATTGCCTCTGTATATATATAAAGCACAAAGGCTAATGTGTTTTTATATAACAATAAGAATAGCATGCTTAAAATGTATCGCACTTGAAATATAACAACACGATGTAACAGAAACAGTCCAAAGAAGTGAGAAATAGGAAACAAGGATTCCTTTATTCAACTCTGATTTACAAAACATTTTTACAGAGATTTATTTAAATTCCTTAAGCTATATCTTAAACAAGAAACCACTACTAAAACCTGATTTTGCATAATAGGATTTTTAAAATCATAACTATTTTAGCCTTTTACCTCTGATCTCATTGCTCTTGTCATTAAGAAAATTACTTAAGATTATAGTTTACCATATTTGAGAAGAAGAGGTGATGTGATGTAGAGGAATGCAAATTATGGTAGGAAGTTTAAAATAATTGTGATCTGCAAAATGAGAAATCTTAATATAAAATCAGCAGCTGCTTGTCATTCACAAAGATGAAAATGCACAGTGGACAGTCTTACTTCAACACTGCTCAATAATAAATCAACAGGCCAGACATGACTCAGTGTCTGCTCATAAATTAGTCTTTTGACATGGAACAAGGAGACACAAGGAAAGGGAAAACAGAAAAAAGGAGAGAAGTAGCAAGACCATGCCTCACATGGCTTTCTGCTCTATTAATCTTAGACAATTACATGAAATATTGAACAGTACAATTACTGACAAAAAGAGTGTGTTAAACAAACATGCTGTAATGGACCAAGCTATTGAAATCAATAGTAGATTAGCTATAAATTGATGTAAGACCATTGTAGATGCAGCTTTGTTCCATAAGATACAACAGTGGGCCCAGAGATGATTCCCATTACACTTACAATCCCCAAACTGACAATTTTGAGAACATCCTTATTCCTATCGATGGCAATAGCAGAAACAAAGAAAGGCAGACTAAACCGAGATAACATAAGGAATTTACATGGGCCAAAATTAGTTGACATAGAAACCCCACCTATAGTCAAGACACCGAGGTCTGTCTGTTTACCACCAAGGAAACTGAGTTTGATTTAGAGATCTCAGTTAGTTATTTTACACAGAAGCCCAGGCCTGTTGTGCTTGACTTTCAGCTGATGTTGGAGGGAAGTTGGCAGTGTGCTGTCCTCTGCCTGCCTCTGTTACATGCATATCTGAGCTGCCTCAGTTAAACTCAGAGATCTGGCAGATCTCAGCTTTTCTAAAAAACTAAAAACCTAAACAAAACCAAAACCAACCAACCAACCAACCAAAAAACAACAACAAAAAACCCAAAGAACAACAACAAAATACCCCAAACAAAACAAAACATCTTTTGAGGTGTTTTTTATGTATGATGACAAAGCCTAAACTCCTATACATCCAGAGCACTTTTACCTAATAAACGGTGTTCAGCCTAAGAAATTCAGTTGATGAAACTGAGACAAAGGTCTAGCACATCAACCTGTGTAATGCAAGTCTGCAAACAAAATGAAGCAGGAATAAACTGTGATTTCTGTGACTGTTGACATTCAGCAGTTGCTAGTTTAGTAGCAAGCCAGCACCAAAGCCTATCCAGCTGTATGGTGTTTTACAGCTAAAGATGGGGCTGAGTTGCAAGCTAAATAGCTGTTTAAGAATCTAAAGAACCTTTTCTGAATCTTAAGCTTATTTTCAATGTCATACTAGGGAAAACTTTGAAGAGAAGTAAGAGAGGATGAGTTCCAGTAGTATAAAATTGAAACCGGTAATAATATATTTTTAATACGTCAAGCTGAAGGAATAGGAGAGTTTGGAGAATTTGGTAGTATTTTGGGGTGGCATCAACACCACTGTTAAGAAATATAAATGTCCTGACTCCATTCCCTCACTGTGAATAAATAACAGTGGCAAATTAAGTGTTAAAAATATAAGGGGAAAGAGATAAGCGTCAAAAAAGGTATAATGGGTTCAATTAAGGATTCAGAAGCAACACAAATGAAATAATTTAAGTTTATTTTAGGAATTATGATTTTAACTGCTTTGTTAAGCCTCTGAGCATGGCCAGGATAAACAAAAAGCTTTAAATTTAGATTTAATTGGGAGCTCATTAAACTGTTATGTAGCAGATTCTGTCACTTGTGAAGTGTTTAATTTAACATCACATTTCTCAGCCCAGTGTGAGCAGACGGGACTGGTTTGGCTGGCACACAGAGTGCAGACCTGTATCTAGCATTGATGACCCTAAACACTGTGCCAATGCAATCAGATGGCAACTGGTGGAAAAAAATCAGGCCCACTCTACTATGCTCAAGATGTTTTCTTTTTGTGTGGGCTCTAATAGGCATGTTGCACCTATAGACGGAATTGGCGTGTTCCTGTCTATTTGCCTTGGATACCAGCATATTTCTGTGAACCAGAGAAACTCATTGTGCTAAACTGGTTCAAAAGTGATATAGTTCAAAAAAGCTCTGCAGCTTCCAATATCAAAAATTTATGGGTAGAAGTAACATCTCTTATTTTTCTACAAGAGTTTTTATGTCTCCTGCCAGAAAGGTAAAAGGGCCTGCAGAGATGAACAGCTTACTTGCCTTTATGCCGTGTGGACAGTAACCCACAAATAACCCACAGGTGACAACAGTGACAATGGAGTAGGGTCAGGGGACAGGCGGTCCCTCAGCATACTCTCTAATCTCAGCCCCTGAAACATGATCTAGAGACACAATATTTTCACTCTCTTTAAGGAATTGTCAGCTTTTTAGCTGCAACCCTGGACTTACACCTGTCCCAAATTCCCAAAATGAGAATTTGAGTACAAAGGAAATGAGAATTTGGGGTACGAAAATGCACAGACCAGGAGGAGCAGCCTTTAGCCCAGAGAGTTTACCACCTATCTGGAATTTGCATTGGAGGATAACACACATGACAAAAAAAAAAAAAAAAAAAAAAACAACAGTGAAGGGAAGTCTCAGACATTAATATCTAGTTTTAAGGAGCTTCTAAATTGAAATTTGTGCTGTTTAATAAAACAAATTTTCTTGAAGGAGAAATGTAGATCAGCAGTCACTTTGGAGAAAGTTCTGCTTTTCTCATTTCTCCTATCACAATCTGTTTTCTCTAGCTTTTCCTCTTGAAGACAGACTTCATAATTTGCCCATATCTGTGGTTGACACCTTCTGTTTTTCTCCAGTTGCCTCCCCACCATCTATCATACAGACTGTGTTCCTTTATAATCAAAATGTTTCTCACTTACAATGAACAACATCCAACAGCCCAACCCAAAAGAAGTAAACCAGAAAACACAGGAAGATGCATTGAAACGATCTATTTGGACCAGATAGTGGTGATAAAAAGACAACAGTTCATCTTGTTGCCAGAGGCAAGTATCACTTTTTCTGGGTGTCTGAGTAATTGGGTTTCAATTGCATATGTAGGGGGTTTCCAGAACTTATGGTTCTGGTGGCCAGCATGATGACTTGACAGGAAGAGCAGACAAATGAGCAGGCAGTACGACCACAAGTGAATGCAACACCTTGGTGCTGTGCCTGCAGCTCTTCAGCTGAACAAGAACTGCAGCTGAACACTGCAGTGTCTGCATTTGGGCAGCTGGTCCATGTGCTGAGTGTCCTGGTGCTGACACAACTGACACTGGGGAGTCTACTTGGGTGAATCACCAGGGAGAAGACTGAGTGCTGGGAAACCAAGAAAGAGTCTGGAGCTGGTAGCAAATAGCTGGAAATTCTTACAGGAATTATCTAGTCAAGATAGAAAAGACTTAAATCAAAATTGGAGGCCTTTTATCTTATGTCTCTGCTTGTCCCTTGCCCCAGTAGATTTTTCCCTCTGGGGATCACATTGTGAAGAAATGGGATGGCACTTGTCAATATAGAATAGGTATGAACAAAACTAAGTACTGTTTATGCAATTTTTATGTTGTAAAGAAGAAATAGAAGAAATTGCTAGTTAAATTGATTATTAATTTTAGCTTTTAGTATTAGTTTATCAATTACAATAGATAGAAAGAAGTTCATTAGATCTTATGAAAACTGAAAAATGTTTGGTTTTTTGTTTTCATTTAGCATATTTACTTTAAGATTCCGTCTTGCTGTTTTCTCCATTTCTCCATGTCACTATTCCTCCATGATAGTCCCTAGGACCTTAATCTTTCTAGGCCACTGAAACAAATGTTTAAATACCTGACATAGACTGTTCTTATCACTGAAAGTTATTTCTGTCATCCAGATGACACCTGACCCAACAGCATTCTTAAAGTTTTCATACATTGATTTGCTCTGTATTTTATTTTTTCAGTTGTCAAAATAAAAATAGGTTATCAAGCTAGAAATTTAAGACTTATCAAGGTTGTCACACTGAATGCTAAGGTTACTCTTTTGTGTGTTTCCCAGGTGAGTTTCAGACTGACAGGGATGAGAAGTCACTTTGTTGAAATTGTGAGATCTCCTCTCACCTCCTTAACACAATGAAGGTTCATCAAGGTAGAAAAAGCAACTTCAGAAGGGTTAGAAAGACAAAGGGTTAGAAAGACAAAAAAAAAAAAAACAACACCAAAAAAAGAAGTAACTTATCATTTGACAGCAGGGTGAAGAACTTCTTCAGGTCAAATTGAATCTCTTCTTTTTGATGGATAAAGTCATGAAAAACTTGTCAGTCATACTCTTATACTAGCTGGGATAATATTATGATGCTATTTCTTCACAGAAAGCAGCAGGAAAAGTGTGACAGTCCATAGCAAATATTCCTTTTTATCAAATATTAGAAAAATATTGATCAGCTTACACAAATGCAATTTTTTTCTAAGTGCAACATTTCTAATAGTGAACTGTGTCACTGTTAGAATAATTTGTTTCAAGATGAAACTATTTCCTCAGAAATTAGTGGGACTCAGTTTAATGATTGCTCCATCAAAGGGCAGTTAGACATGAAGCAGATCCAGGCTTCAAAGACTGTGTCTTCTAATGAGATTTCACAGCTGTGGATGCTTCTGTAGATACTACCTAGAGATACTGAGTACAGATTCATTTGGCTGACTTCCAGGTAAGTCTTGGTTCTCGTGGTTCAGATCTCTGAAGACCATAAGGCAACATTAATCTCAATTATTTACCTGGGCTTTAATATCTGCCTTTAGGACCTACATACTGTGAGCAACATCCAGTGAAGGTATTCAAGAAGAGAAGCCTTGGTATTTTTTTAATGGTGGGCCAAAGTCTTGAGTTTTTCTGTATGTTCTTAAGTATTAGAACATATTGATGAGGGGGTTTCGTTTGGTTGTGTTCTATTGCTTCGAGTAGTCATTAGCAAGTGATTTGTACAAAAAAACAGACTTCCTGTATCAAGAATCTTTGTCAAACCTTTTAGACTCATGTAATCTTCTTCTGAGTTATGTTAGGACATAGAGCTTGTAGTATTTTCTTTCTTTTAGCCAGGTGACTTGCTTCAACATCCAAAAGGAGGATAAAATATTTCTGTCAAAGTTTTATTTAATACTTTAACAGTAGAGATCCAAACACATGGATTTTGATCTTTATTAGTGATCTTGTTTACTTCTAAGATTTTCCCTGAGGTTTAGCTTAAGAATACTTATGAATTCCACAGTCAGATAAAGCTCCGTTTTATGACATTTGGCTGCTTATGCTACAGTTCAAAATGTTAATCAGCCTCTGCTTAATACACATTAATTCAGACTGTAAGGGGCACCAGACATATCTCTCCCTGCATAATAAAGGCTAGAATTAGCTGAGGAGTTAAGACTTCTGTGCATCAAATATTGCCATTTCTTACACCAGTGACTTGATTAGGTCAATACATATGCATAGGCAATATCTAGAAAGGATAATGAACTCCAAGAACTTCAAGAGAGGCCCTTCTTCCCTGCTTCTTTTTGACTTCTAGCTATTTCACAGTAAGTCATGCTGTATAGTAAATTAACAACAAGGATTTGACTATTTTGTCTATACTAAGATATATATTAAAGTCTCATGGTAGCGTTATTTAACATTTCTTTTGGAATTAAAGTAAAATAAGGGGATCTTTATTCCTTTAGTTCAACATTGGCAGTAAAAAAATAGGGATGCATACCAAATCAGAGAGGAAGAGCCCACAAATATCATACTCCCAATGGAAAATGCAATGAAACATCAGCTGTGCACTTTTTCCAACCCTCCTCTGTTTCCAGAGAAAGGATTTAGAAATCTCAAAGGGCAAGAAAAACTGTGGGAGTAATTATGCATCACCCTACAGAATTCACAGAGGAAATGCACTGCATACAGATTTCAATCATAGAATGGCTTGGCAGAGATCTTAAAGTTCATCTCGTTCCAACCCTCCCTTGCTATGGGCAGAGACATCTTCCAGTCGACCAGACTGATCAAAATCTCATCCAAAGGGAACTGAAATGAAAAACTCGACTTACTTGAATCCTACTAAAACTTTTCTATGTCTTTTCTATAATTTTTTGGCTTCTTAGCATTATTTTACAGTTTTTTAATTATCATCAGCCATTACCCAGACAGCAACTGGGTTAAGACCTACAAAGTACTACACATAACAGCATTTGATGCATATACCAAGGAATTACTTATATTTAAAGGAGTTATTATTAGAGTGATAATTTTTGCTGTCTCAATCAAACTGTGTTTTACAGATGTGCTACTTTGACTGAAATATTCAACCGTGAACTACAGTCTTTTTTCACTACAATTATATTTAGTGAATCAACATAAAATAACCAGACAACATCTTGTAATGATTTAAAGAGCTTTTTGCAATAGCTGTTCTATAAAATTTTAATGAGTACACACAAAGTGATAGATGTTAATGTATTCTATAAAAGGCAGACAAATCTGCAGGTAATTTTTGCAGAACTTCTATGGAGTTTATTAAAAACAATATTTTACTGTTGCTTATGAAACGAAACAGCTCCAACATCCTGCCAATATTTTATTGGCTAATAGTTTTCAAAAATTAATTTTTGAAAGGAACAGAGAGAGGGAGACAGTGAACAATTTAAACTCCCTACATAGTCTTTCCTTTATTACTACTTAAAAAAGAATAAAAAGCATAGCTGAAAGGGTTGAGTACTGTTCATGTACACTATTGCTGGTCACCCTCATTAAGCCATAAGAGGGTACTGGCAACCTCACAGAGTCCCCTGTGAACTTCCACAGAAGTCCTGCACCAGTTTAGCCCCACCACTAAATCCACATGTAAGTGGCTTCAACGACTAAAAGCTCATCAACCCACTTGCATTTTTATCCATGCCTTCCAGCAAACCAAGGAGCCTGATTAGTGCACAACTGCAGTGTCACAGAAACATCCAAACTTTCTTACTCTTCAGACTCATGGTCGTGAGATAATCATAATAATAATTTAAATAAACAAAAAAACAACACAAAACACACACACCAAAAAAAGCCTAAAAAGCCAAACTCCCCCAGCCAAATTAAAAAAAAAGAAACAAAAAATCGAACACAAAAAACCAACCCAAACAAACACCAACCTAAACAAAAAAATCCTAAAACCCACAAAACAAAAGACAACCAAAACCCAGAACCCTAAATAACAGGGCAGGAACAAAACAGAGAATGCTGACAAGCAGTTGAATCTACTTAAAATTATTTCTGCAATTCATGGTAATTATGTCATCCATTAAAATTCCTCTTCTTGTGATCTTGGACAACACAAATCCAAGCAGTCCTTTAAGTTCTATTTTAACAACTGAAGTGCTCCATGACAACCAGATTTGTAACTCAGAAAATGCAGAAGGGAGGGTCATATTTCTTCCGTGCCAAAACATATTCAATCTCTTAATTCTTCTTTTTTTTAGGTGGCTCTAATTCCCAAATTCTGCTTTTGATATCTGCACAGTTTTAGAGTTTTTTGCTGAGTACCTCATGAGGCAAGTGGCTGGCATTGCATGTCAAAAGGTGGGACATTCTCCAGTTGCTGTGCAACCTCTTTAGCATTCCAACTGCCTTCTTCTTTCCTTCTGTGGACAGAATAGCTTCCACCTTGGATGAAACAGATTTTAACTCCCACCATGACTGAAACGAATATTAATTGGAGATGTATCCATGCTTGGCCTTGCAAGCCAGTTTTGTGTCTTTATACCTAGTATTTCCTTAATAAATGAGACCTAGCAAAGAAGATCTGATTTACATTTACCAGTGGCAAAAGAGTTATTTAGGAAAAGTATCAGATCTGCACTTACATGTTCATCAGTTTCTCTAAGCAACAAATCTACATAGAAATCCATTGTGGATGTAGAAGTTTGTAGGAGTGGGGCTATTCCTGCTGTGACATGTTTAGATTCTCTGGTACATGCAGAAATGAAGGTGGCTAAAGAAATGATGTTGCTTAGCTTGTTGAGGATTTTCTTCCCCTAGAATAGAGTGCAACATGCACTAACTAGAACAAATGACTTAATCTTCTCATCACTGCATGTTGTAAAATTACTTTTGGCTGAATGAACATAAAATAGGCTGTTCAAACCCAACCAGTAAGCTTCTTTTAAAGTGAAAATGTTAAATTTACAGGCTGCATTATCTTGTTTCCTCAGTACATGATCAGGTCAATACTGCATACTATGTAATAAGCTACAATCAAATCTATACATATAAAATAAAAAAAAAAAAAAAAAGAGAAACTGAATCTAATTAAATACTTGTCCTTAAATACTTTTTCTTTTTGGTCAATATTGAATTTCACATCTTTAAAATAATACTTTCTTTTGTTGTCAGATGCACAGAAAATTGGAATGCAACTTGCTCTCTGTAAAAAAAACCCATACAATACACTGTATTGTCAAGGGACAGAAGGCATTAATTCTAAGTGCTTTCAAAAGACAATGAAATTAAATAATTTTGTCCTTAAAACATACTGCAGTAGAGAGAACACATTGTTATGATCTGGATAAAGTGCTATTGACTAGAACAGGAAATAGGAGAACTTATGGCAGAGTTATACTTTGAATTAGAAAACCCAAAAAAAGGAATTAATTACATTATTCAGGGCAAAGAACTCAGATTGGTTCTCTGATCATCGTGCTGTGTTCTGATATGGATCCAAAAAATTGCCTTATTTCATCTTTGATATTTCAGTCTGTTCTGCTTAGCAGAAAGCCACTGCAGTCACTAAGGCAAGGTAGGTCATCTTCAGCTATGTGTCAAATTGCATTCAAAGAAGCTCAGAGTATTCTAGTGACCAACAATCACTAACTCATCAACCTCCTCTATCAAACCTCCCTTTTCCCTAATATAACCCACATGCCAGAACTGAGTTTGAATTCAGTATGATCATTTTGTTATTTCCGTTCTATCCAGGACATTTAATTTTGACCGTAACCTCTGGATTTTGGCACCAGCTCTGCCTTGTCCCTCTCTAGTACTTTCCTGAAATGGAATAATTTGATTTTTACATTTAAACTTTTCCTGAACTCCTCCTTAAGGATGTCTTTTTGCCTTTTAAGTATACAAAATCACGTCAGATCTTTCTCTTATATCAATTCCAGCTTTAAGAAGATAACCTCATATGTAAAAAATTATGTCATCAGCATATATTCCAAAAATATGAAGGAGTCCTATTCTATGTGAGAAGTCTACCATTTCATTGTGTGCATGCTATACTGATACATTTATATACAGCTATAAATGGACTGTGACCAGTCTCATTCACAGAATCACAGAATTGTTAGGGTTGGAAGAGACCTCTGCAGATGCAAGGCAGGGTTGCCTAAAGCAGGTTATACCGGAATGCATCCAGGTGGGTTTGGAATGTCTCCAGAGAGGGAAATTCCATTACCTCCCTAGGCAGCCTTTTTTCAGTGCTCTGCCACCCTCAATGTAAAGAAGTTCTTCCTCATGTGTAGGTGGAACTTCTTGTATTTTAGTTTATGGCCACTGTTACCTGCCCTGCTGCTGGGCACCACTGAAAACAGCCCGGCATGATCCCCTTGGCACCTGCCTCTGAGATATTTATATGCATTCATGAGATCCCCTCTCAGTCTTCTCAGACTAAACAGGCCCAGCTCCCACAGTCTCTCCTCATAAGACATGCTCCAGACCTCTTACCGTCTTTGACATGGTTCTTCACTGATCCATTTCCAGAATCACCTCATCTTTCTTGTACTGAGGAGCCCAGAGTTGGACACAACACTCCAGATGTGCCTCACTAGAGCCAAATAGAGGGGGAGGATCACTTCCCTCAACCTGCTGGCCACACTCTTCCTTCTGCATGCCAGGATACTCAGGATTCATGTTAGTTTAAACAGATGTGAAACAAGTGAAATACTTAAAATTTTGATCCCATGAAAAATCTTTTCTCCTGACCCAAGGCCTTCACAGTCAATAAACAACTTTTTTTCTGAATTTGAGGTATTATTGAGTAGATTCTTTAAATTTAATTTTTAGGCTTTTTCCTTTTTCTTAGAAAGCACTGAGATAAGATGCTTATTGTCTGAACTGTGTTGGAATATCTGAAAGGAGGGGAGGTTTTTCATACTACCAAAATAGCTCCTTACAGTACTGTGAGTTTCTTCTCTGATTATTGATCTGCTTTAAATTAACATTATCAGAAGTGTACAGAATGTGGGAATTCTAAAATTTAATTCTCCTCACTGTGGCCAAGTAGTTCTGGTGCTGTGGTAGCTTCAGTTATAAATTCTGCAATAGTCTGGTCTTGGTGTCA
Organism: Coloeus monedula; assembly: GCF_965178545.1. Taxonomy (NCBI): domain Eukaryota; kingdom Metazoa; phylum Chordata; class Aves; order Passeriformes; family Corvidae; genus Coloeus; species Coloeus monedula. Next base: position 66,998,750 of record NC_138784.1, on the reverse strand, counting down.
CATATAAAAATGTCTCAGATTAACTAGCTTGTAATATAAGGGAAGTAATACTATGAAATTTGATACCATTCCATTGGGCATCCTTAGTTAATCCTCAACTACCCTCAGATTTGATCAGATTTAGATCACTTAATTTTAATTTTGTCTGACTGCTGAAATACATACATATCACATACACATGTACAGAGATCATAAATGCTCCCAAAGAACCTTTGAATATTTTTCTTTTTAAAACTCATGAATAAGTACCAAGTAATGATCATTTCCAGTCACTGTGCTGGGATTAATCCAAATCAGATCATAATTCTTTAATTATCCAGTCTTCCAACTGCACCTTTTTCTTAATAAAGAACAAAAGAGAGTTTTCCTTTGCTGATAAAGCCGGTTGTATTCATTAGACAGTGAATAATTAATGAATTGGACAAAATGAAAAATTGCCTTGTTTTGAAAAGGTGGACAAAACAAACAATGACCTACACACCTCTAGATACTTTCTATATACAGACTGCACGTTAAACTGGCTGCAGTCAGGTCAACACTTACACTTTTCTGACAGATTTATTTTTGGACCTTTTTTCCCCTTCTAAGTGTACCTTCCCAGAAAAACATGGTGTTCTTTGACTATGAATGTGTATTGCACAAGAACTAGGTGTAATTCTTTGACACTGAGAGTGAATTGCTCATTAATGCAAAACAAGGCTTTATCATTTTATTTGTGCAGCCTGAAACACCAAAACACTTCACGAATAGACAGCCTGGCACTTCTTGCAGGGTAAAGTCATTTAATTCCACCGAGCTCCTGATATATTGGTAATGTCAGGCTGTCATGTCATAGAACCTTTTTTCATGTGGAATGGCTTCCAGCAAACATTTCTATTGCTCCTGGTCAAACCCTGTGCAGCACTCTGCCATGAATAGCTTCATGCATCCTGCACATTTATTTCCTGAATTATAGGCCATACACTGGCCAGATCCACATTTCATTTTGATAACTTTTTTTTGATCAAGGTTGAATTGCCAAGACTGTAAACATTGTTATATGGCCTTTATCAACATGTTGAAGATAATACAATTCAGTATTATTATCTTTATTGACATAGGTTTCAATTCAAGTCATTTACTGTATAGTACTTGTGTCCATCTGATCTTCCACAACAATTTCAATATACAAAACATTGTAACACATTGGTTTATTTTTCAGCTTATTGCCTTGGATTCCTCATTTGAAAATCAGCACCTGAAATACTGAGAATATGCAGAAAGATGTACTGGAAGAGTGCTCATTAGAGCACATCTGCTTTGCTTCTGAGGAGGGCAGCCGTCTCAGGCAGGTTGTTTCATGTTTGTTTACAGAAGAATGTTGTCCTGGGCACTTCAAGGATATGAAATACACAACTCAGCAAACTGAGGTCGGCAATAGTCTTTTAACCCTGGAAGCAGGAAACAAAGGGCTTTTTTTGGGGTGGAAGAAGAAACAAACAGAAAATTGGTCTCCCTAGTTTGTGTCTTTTTGCAAGAGAGAGTAACTGGGTTATGAAACAGGTTAGTTCTGTAAGGCTTTAGTAACACCCTTGCCTTACTCATTATAACCTGTTTCACCCTCTCTATAGCAATATTCAGTGGGCGTTCCTGCATGAAACATCATTGCTTGAGCACAGTATGAGAGGAACACAATGTAAAAATGCATAAATACTGCACTTTGCAAGACTTTTCAAAGACTTTTCATATGATCATAGAATTGTTTAGGTTGGAAAAGACCCTTAAGATCAAGTCTAACCTATTACCACCATGTCCAATCCTAAACCATGGCCCTAAGTGCCACAACTACATGCCTTTTAAATACATCCAGGGGTGGTGAATCAACCACTTCCCCGGGCAGCCTGTTCCAGTGCTTGACCATCCTTTTCCATGAAGAAATTCTTCCTAATATTCAATTTACACCTCCCTTTGTGCAGCTTGAGGCCTTTTGTCCTATTGCTTGTTGCCTGGAAGGAGAGATCGACCCCCACCTCCTATAACCTCCTTTCAGGTAGTGGTAAGGTTCCCCCTGAGCCTCCTTTTCTCCAGGTTAAACACCTCCAGCTGTCCCAGCTGCTCCTCATCAGACTCCAAACCCTTCTGCATTCTGGTTGCCCTTCTCTGGACACATTCCAGCCCCTCAACATCTTTATTGTGTGAGGGGCCCAGAACTGAGCACAGGTTTCAAGGTGTGGCCTGACCAGTGTCAAGCACAGGGGCACAATCATTGCCCTGGTCCTACTGGCCACACTACTCCTGATAGAGGCCAGCCTGCTTTTCCTCAATGCTTACAAAACAAAAAGCATACATGCAAGCAAGCAAGCAAGCAAGCCACTTCTGACAACACAAGGTACTGACAATAAATGTAAATTCCAAAACACCCTGACTTAATGTATTGATACAGTCATGACATTGGATGCAGACTTCTTGGACAGTAAAAAAAAAAGGTGCAAGAAAGACAAAACTCAGTGAAGGCAACTTAAAATCCCATCCACCTATTTTTAGGAGCCTAACTTAGTCAGGAACTCTTATTTTCACAGGAACCTCCTTGTCTATATTGACACTAAAGCAAATATTGGATTTTTTACCTGAAATAAAACATACATGCTCATGAAATTGATAGGAAAATGTCACTGTCTACCATATTTTCATGATTCATGAAGTACTACTCCACTTCTAGACTCTCCTGCTGCTGGCTGATGTCTCAGTTTTTTTTAAGTGCAAGGACTGACTGGGTTGCTGATGAAACTGTCTACATAAAGGACTGTTGAGAAGGAGAGTGTGGACTTTGCCTAAACCTCTGAAATGATTGCTAAGAGGATTCTGAGGGCAAAGTCATTGCAAATAGATTCTTCTTGGTTCAAGTAAATGCTAGGAAAAATCTAGTCACCATAAGAAAATGAGGCCAAGCTTGAAGAAAATGGGAAAATCAATTATCAAGAATAAATTCTATTACTTTCTTCTTCTGTAACTGTACACATGCATAGTGCAGATTTAGAAAGAATAATCAGAACAAATGGGAAGCAATATATGACTGTTTATTCCTGTAATAGGTGAAACAGAAAGTATTTACAGTAACTTGTCTATTCCATATTGTTGTGAATTGAAAGGCTCTGCTCAACTCATTGGCTTAATGCTGAATTAACCTCACCAAGAGTTTTGCCTGTGGCACTTACATCATAGCTATTATGTCTATTTTCACTCTGTCTGCAGGGAGAAATTAATACTCTAATGCTTTGAGTGTTGCTACATTCTTCATATCCCAGGAAATTCCAGAGTATTCCTCATGCCTCATCTTATGTTCAATATTTCAGAATTAAAATTGGGGGGGGAGGCAGGTTCTGTTTGTTTGGGGTTTTTTAATTGCAGTTTCCACAGGTGCCATCTTCTCATGGTAGTAAATAACCATGTCATAACTATTCAATTCTAGATGGAATAGTTGGGCTTAGGGACAGTGCTGAGCACCACTATCGTTGCCACAGATAGTCACACCACTGTCCTTCAGTCTGACTTCATTTTTTACTTAAAGGATCCATGTTGTGCAAATATTAGCATTTGCTTAAAGACTAGTTTCTATTTTTCTAGACTCTGGAAAGACTTCTGGGTTAATGCTAAAATGTGCTCAAGAGCTCAAGCGAAAGCCCTGTCTGGCAGTGCTCTACAGGCTGAACAGTGTTCCTGGTGAGAAAGTCTGGATCTGAGTCTAGTGTCGACACCCAGGCCAATATGTCAGGCTAGCTGGAGCTCAGCAGGCTTTAACTTTCTAAAACTGGGAAACATGCACCAAAGAGCCAGGAGGCAAAGCAACATGACTATCTCTGTGCTTTAATTGATACCCTAAAGCATGCTCTTCTTAGTCCCACTCATCATTCCCTCTGTATCATATTAAAAAACCCATAAACAAAACTGTGGGATTTCTGAGATATGTTTTGTACAAGGAATCATATTCTTCCCGCACACAGTGAAAAGTGGCACTAATTTGTAGAGCTGTCATCATAGTTTGTATATGGGCAGAGATGAGGAAGTTAAAGTTTGTCCAACTTCTCTGCTTGTTCATGTGCTAATTTAGTGTGAGGCTGGAGAGGAATAACCTCTGAAAGAATACTTGGCAGGTCTAGGATCCCAGACATTGATTCTGACATTTATCTGATATATCAAAGGTCAATTACTGTGAAAGACAACACATTACTCCCATGGCTTCACAGCACTTTACAGAAAAACAAAGACAGATTCCTATCATAAGGATCTTGCTTCTAAATTAGCTACAATAAGCAACAGATATCAATAAGGAAAAGGCAGAGGGACTTAATAGTTAGTTGAGATTGAAATACTGAAATAATGAATGCAATATTCTGGATATTTACTGACAATCCATTTCTCATCTGGAATGAAAATTACAAATTCGGAGGTCTTTTTTTTTTCAAATGTATAATAGTTATGAAGATATGGACGGAGAAAGAAACTGACATGAGCAAGAAATGCTTTGGATTTAGAAGATGCTACATTTTCCATAGTAAATTGTCCATGTTAAATCTAAACCTTTGCAAAAGAATTTAGCATTCATTGCCAAGTATTCCTTCTAACACTGGAGCCAATTATTTTTGGCCTTATTCACACTTCTTTTCATGCTCACCCTCTTTAGACACTTTTGTTATTGGGTTTTATTAGCAGAAGTGCTCAGAGATAGTAAATTAAAAAAAAAAATTAATACAACCATGAAAATTAAAGGGATTCACTTCCTTATTCATAGATACATGTGTGCAGCTTTTTTCAACAGGAATAGTCATGCAATTGGGGGAAAGAAAACCACTTTTTTTTTCATACAATAAATTTTAACAAGAAATGACAAAATAAGGAGTAGTCAAAAACAAAAGATGGGAGTAGTTTTGTTACGAAAATAATGGAACGAAAATGTCCAGGTCCAGTGGGGAATTTTACCTTCTCTGCTGAAGAATAAGTCTACAATTCCAGTGATATTTATGCTGCTACAGCGGTTTAGTAGCTGTAGAAACATTTTTTCTTCTACGTATTTTGGTTATTAGATTTTGATTCCCTAATTTTATGTTATCAGAATTATGTAGTGACATCTTCTCTTTCCACAAACTCTAGAAATTCCCCATCAGTTGAAATGCAAGACTAGAGAACATCGCATAATGGGGCTGATTTCATTTCACAGTTCATGCTGATATTTTGTCTACTCTACAAAAAAAAATCATATAGTCTAGGAAACTCACAGACATGTTTAATGATGATTGCTACAGCTGGAATATAAATTTTAAAAGTTGTAGACTGTAAGAATCCAGGGCAAACTTTAGTTCAAGATTCACTCAAAAGATTGATGACTCAATTCAAAGTATTTCAAAACCATCTAAGTACAGTCTTTATGTTTGGGAATACCCATAACAAAAGCCATCAGCTCCTAGTTTCTATCAATAACTTACTCTTCAAAGTCAGAATAATACAAATGTGGAGGCACTGCAAATTCTGTGTTAGACGAGATGTAACACCAGCTTCTACAACCTACACATTCCTCTAGGAAAATGAGAAGCAAATGTTTCAGGGAACAGCTTCATTCAAAGCAGTGCAGCAAATGAAAGCTCTTCCATTAACAAGCGGGCAGTTTAAATCAACCCTTCATTGGTGAGTGACTAAAACCTTGATTTGGAGCCCATTAAAGTAAATGTCAGTCTTCCCATCGACTTCAAGGGTTTTGAACTTACTACTGAAAATCAAAAGCTGCAGACATCTGCTGGTGTCTGTTCACAGGCAAAGATGAAATTAATTATTGTTGCTGGATTGGGTTTTGATGTTGTTTGTGGTGCAGGCAGAAATATGAGATAAAGTCCACCCTGTGCCAGTACAGAGGAGAAAAGAGTGGTGAGAAACACTGCCTACACAACTCAAGAAGGAAAGTTCTTTCTTCCCCTTACACCAAAATGTTAATCATCCTACACTAGAATGTGAGAATGGTGATTTAATTCAAATACCATGATGTGCTATCATGACTCCAAGAATTCATTTGGCATAAGCTATCTGGGTTCCCTAGGCTAATGGCATACATCAGAGAAGGAGTTACCAATTTCCCATTGGGTTCTAAATAGATGCATGAATCTTTATATTCCTAAATCAGCATGTAATTCATATTAGATTGTTACATCTTGAAACCTCTGAGTCTAACCAGCTTCAGGTAATGTTTCTAAAATTCCCCTCCTACAGGTAATTTTTTGGGACACAGATTCAGTTACTGCAAACTTCCCTGATTCTGAAAGACCTTTTACTGCAGACTACCAGCTTAATTTCAGCAAATCCAACATTTTTTACACTAGTAGCTGTTCTAGTTACAGCAAACTACATGTATGAGAACAACTGAGAAATTAAGATTTGGAATTGGTAAGATCCTGCCAAGGAGATAGATTTCTCTGCAGAAAACTACTGAATAAATCCTTAGAAGATACAGGGAAGGGGAATCATTCATCTTTGGAGTGAAAAGTTGAAGTGTAGAGGTGCAAAGAGTAAAGCAGTAACAGGGGAGAATGGGAGATAAAACCAACCAACTAGCATTTCATCATCCATATATTATCTAGACAATAAAATTTATTTCATAATTGTAGAGTCTACGAAATAAAATCAAAAGTAATACTCAAGCTATCTTTATATGTATCTACCTACCAGGCAATTAGATTGGAAAAATATTTAATAGTTCCTAAAATATTTGCAGCAGTAAAGATTTCAATTCCTATAAGGGTGTGGGTTTGCAACAGTGGGAAATCAAGCAGTTAGTGAATACAGAGCAACATGAGAAGCATTTCCAATAATAAACACAATTAGCAATGTAGATGAGAAATCTATCTGATTTATGGGCTGCATATGCAATTATAACACATTAATAAAGTGTTACCCACAGAGCAATCCAATACATTTGTTTACCCATGCTCCCAGATTAAGAAAGTAATGTTGTCAACCAACCAATTGTGGGCATTACATATTCAAGATTAATTACCATCTGCATGGGACAGATGTTAAATCTTCAATTTCACAGCAAGGCATCTATAGCTTATTTCCCATGGACTGCTTCTTTCTCTGATCAATAAATGTATCAGCCTAGCTGTTCATCTTGCCACAGAGGTCAGAGGAATGACAGAGGTACATCTGGTTTTGTGTCAAATAAGGGCTGAGAAAATGAATCCTATCAAAGCAGATAAACAGCTCAGCTGCAATTGTCCTTCAGTCTCTTACTCAGCTGCTCATGATTAAGTTTTGGGAATTTGCTAGCAAAAAAAACCCCTCAAATTAAAAACCAAAACCCAAGATCAAACCACAAAAACAACAAACTAGAATTCCTGTTCAGTTTTCATGTGAGCTGGGCTGGATTCCCCACCACACCTTCAGCTAATTCAATCATGTCAGTATAAGAGCAGATTTTGGCTAGGAATATACTCTCAAAAGCTCTATTTTTTATTATTATTGTTACTATTATAATTTCATTTTGTTACATAAAATAAGAAAATCAACAGTTGAATTAGCTGTCATTTTAGTGACCAGAAAGTACTGTCTTTGAAAAAGACATTAGAAATAAATTTTAAATGCATAGTGACTTCACAAAACAATGCAGAAGAATATTCTCAAATTAGGACTTGACCAAGAGTGATAAAACAGCAATCTTTCTATGACTAACCATATAGGTCTCTACTCTTTAGCTACTTCCCTACTTAGCTTAAAGCTCCCTGCAATCTCAGGAATCTCAGTTCGTGCCACCTCAGTCACCCACGACTGTTCTGAATTGTCTGCTCTGTGAAGATGGGAGCTATAACACGGTCCTGGTTAGATAGACAGCTGTGTCTGTTCTGCTTAAGTTCCCTGGAAAAGTCCAAAGACACAGAAAGAGTCAGGGCTACAATTTTCTTCATCTGATGAAGTGACAGCCTTGCTCAGCTCTCACATATGTGCCAGGTCATCTAGGTCTTCTTCGATTGTTACTCACCTGAGGAAGTGACCCTTTCTATCCCCATCCCAGAGGAGTGCCCTAATTTCACCATGGAGTGCCCTAAACACAAAATACCTCCCTCTCTGCTGCTGAAGATCAGCCCCTGTGCAGTCAGGTGTGCAACAGTCAGGGTGAGAGAAAGACCTGACAAGAACTGGGAAGGAAGCGCTTCTGGTCCCTGCCCTGAGGGGAGATTTAATAAACCCAGAAAAGCTCTAATAAAAGGTACACTTTGTTTGAAACCTCGTGTCTCCCTCAACGTGTGTGGGGTTGCTTTGACCAGGATAATCGATGACTAGATCCTCCTTTTACAGTCTGAACTCAGTCCCTGTGGATGTGTATAATGGTCTCAGTTCCTGGGATTTTGCTTCTGGAGAGTTATGTAAAGACAACATGACATTGGCACACACCATACTATTAAACCTGCTCTCTGTAAGCATTCGTTATGTTTTCTCCCAAGACAGTGGAGATGCCAGGCAATTCTGTACAGTTTCCTGAACTGCCAGAAGCCAATTAAACTGGATCTTCTTGTGAAGAGGGAGAGAGTAAATTAAGAGGTCTAGATCTCCTGCAGAGGCAGCTGAATAAGGCATTCAAATGTTTGTATTACATTAGGCTGAGGATGTTTTCCTGCCTGAGAGTCTGTATGTAACATTTCTGTGAGGTCTATGTTAGACATAAAACACAGACATTGTCTCTGGAGTTTTAAGTTCTACACAAGAATCTGGATGCAATATATGCCTTAAAACATTTCCCTAAATAAAAGCTGTGGACAACTGCTAAAGTCATAAAATTGTAGAATGGTTTGGGTTGAAAGGGACCTTTAAAGACCCTATCCATTCCAACCCCACTGCAGTGCTTAGGGACATCTTCAACAAGACCAGGTTGTTTAGAGCCTCATCCAATCTGACCTTGAATGTTTCCAGGGACTGGGCATCTACCATTTCTCTGGGCAACCTCTTCCAGTGTCTCACAACCTGCATTGTAAAAAATTTCTTCCTTATAGCTAGTCGGAATCTACTCTCCCTTCATTTAAAACTGTTAGCCCTTGTCCTAAAACAACAGGCCCTGCTAAAAATTCTGTCCTCATCTGTCTTTTAAGTCCCCTTTATATACTGAAACACAATAGGGTCTCCCCAAATCCTCTTCCCCAGGCTGAGCAATCCCAACACTCTCGGCTTTTCCTCTTAGGAGAGGTGCTCCATCCCTCTGCTCATTTTTATGGCCTTCCTCTGAACCTGCAGTATCAGGTCTGTGACTTTCTTGCTCAGAGGATCCCAAAGCTGGATGGGATGGACTGGTGAGAACTCCACGTGGGGTCTCACCAGAGCAGAGGGGCAGAATCACCTTCCTCGACGTCCTGTCCACACTGCTGTGATGCAGTCCAGGATACAATTGGTTTTCTGGGGTGTAAGTGCACATTGCTGGGTCATGTCCAGTATTTTATCCACCAACCCCCAAGTCCTTCTCATCAGGGCCACTCTCAATACCCTTTATCCCCCAGCCTGTATTGATACCAGGGGTTGGCCTGACTCAAGTGTTGAACATCACTGCCCCACTCCTCAAGCTTAAAATACTATGTATAAAGGCAGAATTAAGGTTGCACACTAAATTTTAATTGGAATTTTTATTCTTCATCATTTTATCAATATAGAATACTGGCACTATATTCTCAATATAGAATACTGTTACGTCAGAAAATGTAATCCCCATTTTATAAAGGATAAATATAATCTCCATCTTATAAGTGGAGAACTAAAGGTAGCATAGACTCAGTAATCTGTCAAAGAATTTATTTCTTTACATGTGTTCTAACTCCTTCAAATCCAAGGTTAATTTATTTCCACATGCTCTTTATTTTCTAAAAAAAGTTTCAGATATATTACAGTAACAATTGTGACCAAAGTTTTATTCTGTACTGAAGGCAAACATGCTGCTCTCAAGACATTACATCTTGTGGACATTGTGTCCAGGACACAATGATTTTGAGAATCTGGTTTATGATGGACCACTTTATCTGCTTCCATTGACAGCTCTCTCTATAAAGACAAGTATACAGCTGTGCTGCTGGAGTTTTGTGCAAGAAGAACTCATTGACTTTTAACCTTTGTTCTTTCGGTTATATTTGTTTCAGTGGAATAAAGGATAAGCAAGGCTCTGAATCATTTTACACAATACACAGAAAACTTGAAAATTTCATTTATACTCTTAGCCATGAACTATAGGGAAACAGCATCATCTTCAGAAATACCGTTTCCATTAAAAATAAGCTATTCTCACTGCTATTGTTCCAGCAACATTTAAAAAGGGAACCAAGTCAGAAGTTAACACTGCTATTAAAGACCTGTGGGGAGTGGCAAGAATTGCTGTTGTTGCTAGAGAGAGCTAAGTGGAAGACACAAAGCAGGGAGTGGAGTTAGTCTAACAGAGGGAGGCTCAGAGCAAGGCCAAGGACTGGCCAGCTGAAAGACACAGTACAGCACATTGACAGGGAGCTGGGAGCTGCAGTAAAGGCATTTCATATGCAGGACAAAGGGGACTCACAACTGGGCATGGGAGCAGAGGTGTTTGTTTCATGAGGTTTCTTTCAAACTCCAGAGAACACCATGACAAAGCTATGATACAGTTTCAATGGCTCAAATCTCCACACTTCTTTTGCAGTCATCCTTGTTTAATTGCTGGCAGGGTCCAGAAAATAGTTTTAGGAGCCCTGTATGCCAAGCAACTTGCTATCTAGTGGAACAGATAATGTTGATTTTTTTCTTTAGGCTTTTAAATCTAGAATTTTTATTGTGATTATCTAAACTTCTCTAGTTAAAGGGGTCTCATTGGCAGAAAACAAATAGGATTGTAGTGAGAAAAGAAAGGCAGAAAGGTGTAACATGATTCTGTAGCTTAAAAATACTGACTTAGAAAAAGGTGTTTAATAAACACCAAACAGGGAGAAAAAGAAAGATGGAGCCAAAAAGGTTGTCAAGAAGTAGAACAGGCTGCCCAGGGGAGTGGTGGAGTCGCCATACCTGGAAGTGTTTAAAAGACAAGTAGATGTGGCACTGAGGGACGCACGCGCCTTAGTGGTGGACTTGGCGATGTAAGGCTAATGTTTGGACTTGATGATCTTAAAGTCCTTTTCCAACATAAACATTTCTATGGTTCTGTGATTCTGTGTACTCTGTCAGCACTCAGCTAGGCCAGTTAGTCTTAGGTTCTGATGTCCATTTCTGCAGCTGCTTCCGTGTATTGCTTATTGACCAATCATTTAAGGAAGGAGATTGTCTCCTGTGCACACTGATCTAACTATGAAGGTAAGTGGAGTTTTAAGGATGCCCCACTAAGCAACATCTGCTGTCTAGCACCAGAGTAAAATCTCATGAAGTAAAGAGTTTTCACGGAGTTGTTACTGAGATATTAAACTCTTTTTCATTGGCTTGATATTCAGCTTTTTATTGACGTCTTAGATAATTTCCAACTGATCTCCATGATACAATCTTTGTAAGAAAATGAAAAAAAAAAGTAAACATAAAGAGGGAAAACTTAATTGGTGGGTAATGACAAGTGACAGCTACAAAGTTGGTAGGCATATAGGATGAAGAAAAGGACAAACCCTGGGAAAAGGTTAGGTGACCTGTTTCACTGGAGATTCAAATGTTTTGATGTCTGTTTTGTCTCAGACAAGAGTGAAATATACTGAAACATCCTGTGGGAACAGCCATGGTACACTATGTTGGCACAGTCACAGCTGTGGGCCAGAGGAATGCATGGCATTCCAGCCCATGACAGATATTGGAAAAAAGGAGAGGCTGAGAGCCACTGTTGTTGGTTTTCATTTAATACTTGGAGATATGTTCTTAAATAATGATAGTGGTACAGATTCTCTATATTATGAGAACACTTCATCCAAAAAGGAATATATTTCCTGCAAAATTCACCCTAGACTTCACCACTGAGATATAGAGTCCTTTGTAGTTGCAGAGATGGAACTTGTGATTCTCCCTCTGCAAACCACAGCCTCTTTTCTTCACCTCCTAAAGCACATACTTGAGATAAAAGAGATTTTTTTAAATCTTTCAGGGTGGTTTTCTGTATAGAAGATTACTCCTCTTTTGTCTGTTATTAACTGTTCCTGCTACTCTAGTCTCATACTCATGGTAATATCTCTACTTTTGTGGCTGTGCTTTGCCACGAATGTGGTTAATAAATGACTCATAACATTAATCTGCTTTATAATTTAATATGGTACTGTGTTGCACTGGAATATCAGGTGCATACTTTATACCACATAATGAAACAGCAAAGGTACTGAAGCAGTAAAATTTTAATTTCGAAATGACATGTGTCTGCAAAGTGTATAAACATCAGCCAGATAGCAATAATCAAAGGTAATGAAATCCTGCAGGTACCTTATAGGAACCTTCACCAGTGCAATAACACCACAGCCCACAAAGGGGCACCCAGATGCTGCATTTAAATCCACAATCCTCCAGTGCCTTCCCATGTGTATTTCCAGACTCTTGAACTTTAGAAGTTTCCAGACAAAAGTTTCCTCTCACCATGACACCACTCCCAAGTCTCAGTGAAATCCCAGCCTATAAAAACCTCTACAGTCAGTAGGGTTCATTTGAATATACATTTAATTAATCTCTCTTCATTTATCACCCTGACAACTATGATACAAGAGTAATTTACAGATATTGCTTTTTTTACAAAACTACCAACATGTTTTAGACTAATGAAGCTGAGGCCAGCAACAATATTAAAAAACAGCCTCAGAGGAAAACTGCCAAATGCTTTTTTGGCCAGAATGTTTATCATAAAAATAACACTACACATGCTCAATTCTTACCAGTCAAATACTTCTTGAATTTGCTCTAGATGCATTTTGCTATACCCTTCCATTTTCTGTTAAAGTCTATCCACACAGACATTGCAATTTTGCCCCTTTCCATTGCTGGAAGCTCAGATATGACTCAGCTTTTCCAACATCTCTGCATTCCCAGTTTGCTTGGTATTTTGCACTGAACATATGTATGTCAGTCCTTTTTTCATGTGAATCTGTAACATCTCTGACCCACTGGAGAAACAGAGAAGGGATGGGGCCAGTTTTGAGGCAGTCCTGATGTCACTTATTCTCAGCTGTAAGAAACCTGAAATGAAAGGGGATTTATAGCAATTGTATTCCACTAGAAGGATCTGCATAATTAATATACGGCCATGATGTCTGCCCAGTGCACTTGCCAGACCACTGCTTTAAATATAATAGTCTCTGAGAAACAGAGCTCTGCTTGTTGTATGGCTGAGAGGCAAAACCAGGAGAAATCAGAGTAACTCAGCCAATGAAGGTAATTGTCTTACTGAGAAACAGCTGATGGGCATGGCTACATGAGAATCCTGGTGGGCACCCTGTGTTCTAAGTGAGGATATTCTACAATTCTAAGCAACATTAAAAACATCTTCTTGTCTACAGAGAACTTTTCACAATTGTGCCTTGGTAATTAAAGAGAAAAAGTGTGCAATGATTGAAAAGAGGGTATGAAGGCATTGGGAAGGCATCAACTTCTATGACTGCAAATTCTGCCTGTCAGTTTTAACTCTGCCATTCTCTTCAGAAGAATGCCTAATACTGTATCTGCAATGACAGCATCAGATAATATGCATTTGCAGAGGTTTGCATCAATTTACAAAGCTAGTAAATATGCCACATTTCCAATAAAAATCACACATTACATCAAATGGCAATAGCTTTGGCTCAAGAATAGTGGCTGGAGAAGGGTAGCCACATGGAAGTAGTGAGATTTAGGAGATTTTATTTGGAATACTGTGTTGCAAACAGAGTAGCTATTATCTGAGAATCTGATCAATTTTATCTCTGTGTTTCAAAAATAAAATTGCACAGTAAAGTGAGCAATACATGATACAGACTCCAGCTATAGATGATGTTTGTCATCACTCATTGTCCTGTTCTTTTGCAGACTGTAATAACAAAGATGAAAATACAGTATGTGACCAGCAGCTTGCAAGAAATGTCTTTGTAAGTAGAGGGCTTTTTGTCACCACCTGAACTTGTATTAAGCCATTTAGCATATGCTTGCTTAAAATCTTGCTGCATAATGAGATATGAAGTGTCACGAACTCAGCTGTAAGATAATAGTACTCAGCCAAGCACATTTGTATCTTGATATGTCTGGTACAATAGAAAGATTTATGATTTCCTACCCATTTACTGCACATTGCAGGCAGGGTTTTAGTTGTCCAGGATGGTTAAGGTTTGATTTAAGACAATGTTTCTATCAGTTTGGTTTTTGCTAATAGGGCATAAGTGTTCCATACAGCATTACATGGTCCCATGTTATAACCTGCCCTGGGTTAACTGTGTTCTGCAGTCACATCTTTTCCTGCTTTTACATCATTTGCTGTGAGAGAATACAGTCATGTATTTGATCACTCCCCATATTTACACATGAGGAAAATTATATTTCTCAGCAGCTCACCCAAAATATCACCATTTTCAAATCAATAATGATTGTCAAGAGGATTTCAGACTCCATTTTGACTCACTAGGACATTTGATGTATTTCAATGATCATAGCTAAATATCCTTTGGCATCAGACAAAGTCTCTTTTTTTATACTTGTTATAGTCTAATGCAGAAAAATCAAAAAATTAGATGACAAATGAACATTAATGAAGTGAGTAATTAGAAGTATGGTTTATGGCCAACAGTAGTTAAATGGCTTCATCTTTATTAGAAGTATGGTTTACAGCCAATAGTAGTTAAATGACTTCATTTTTAAATATATATGGTGAATCATATTAGCAGAATGGAGTGTAATGAAGGTAATGAATGCCTAATTCTCTTATGGAAATGTACAATGCCAGTTTCAGAATCTTAATTACATAATTGTGCAGGAGGATTTTACCTTGTTTTTCTGAAGTCAGACCTTTTAACAGTTTTACACTACATTCTCAATAGCTCTTGTTTTTTTTCTTTTCCTAAGAGACAAGATGTCACAGAAGGAGCCATATGAAATCTTTCACCTATAATACCTTATGGCAGAGATTTGGATTGTCCCCATGTCAGTAGCAGTCATGTATTTGTAACATTATTGAATGGCTTTTTCAATAGATTTCTCAGTTCATTTTTCTCATGGACTATAGTGTGTAGGACAGAACTAACAACAGGATTTGCATCTTCACTGGAGGCATGGAAAATACTGGAAGCCGATAGATGAGGTGTGCTGGTGGGGCCAGATTGCATTAAATTCGATAACGGCAGCAGCTGGCAACAGCCTCCTAATGCTCTGCTATGGAGAGAAGTAGGTTGCTGCAGTTCTAATCTACTGTTATGTTTTTTAAAATGTGAGAAAACTGAACAATTGAATCAGACATGTTATAGACTGGGATTTGCAGTCCATTCCTACTTCCTTTTGTCAAAGGATCTTATGAGTTGTAATTCTATACACCTCCTTTAATTTGTTCTCCAATTAGTTGTCAGTAGTGGTTAAATGATCAGAAACTAGGCTTAAAAGTCAAAAGTTCCTTTCTTTGATGACAGTTTCTCATTTTATCTGTAACTAGTCTCTCACTCCTTGTTCATGGAAATGGCCCACCATTGTGTGCTTTGGCTTCTGCAGCACCTATTCTCTCAAATATCCAGACTTCCTTGACACAGGGAGTAGAACACACAATTGAGGACAGCACAGATGTGCTCCCAGATCCCCCAGTTTAAACTTAGACACGGTTAAAAAGAGAAAGAAAGAGCACTTGCCTTTTACCCTGTTGTACACTCTGTGGGGCATGGATACTTTGGAAGTGGACTCCATTTGCTACATTAAAAATTAAGTCAGAGTTCTAGGAGGTGCTGCTACCAATGTCAAATGCAAAGACAGTACAAGTAGGGGTTTGGGTTTTTTTGCAACTTAGGTTGTGCTACACTGTAACTTGTTATCATATTTCCAAAGGCAATGACAACATTAGGATCTTTTGGATACACTGACTTCCAAGATTCTTCTGCCACAAGTTTGCATTTCAGCAGAAACATGATCTAGACAAGTTGCCTGCCTCTTTCCCTCGGCCGTTCTATACAGACCATCTTTTAACAGTAAATAGTTGATGCAACAGCCTGAAGCAGCACAGAGAACATCTTAGTAAAGGAAGAGACATTTGCTCCTCTCACTGTCCCAATGGGAGAAGAGTTCATTTATTCTTCCCATTTTTTTCTCTCAGCAAAATTCAAAATGTAGAAAAGGTCCGCATTGCTGTGGTTTAATTAAATATTGAGCCTCGTGTAACACTAATAAAAGGTTGCATTTAAAGCTACTTATCTTCAGACACTGATGCTTTCAGAAAAATGTCCCTGGCTAGGAGGTTTCTTGCAACTCCTGTTTTAATTCATCTCATAGAAAGTAAATTTGCCAAGTTGTTTTGCTGTCAGAGAAAAGGAGCAGGGCTACTGTGTGTTGGAGGGTCCAGAGGGAGAGCTAGAGAAAAAGATCATACCAGTCAAAGTCAATGCAAAACAATACATTTCTTTTAATGTGTTTACCAAGAATCATTGTTCTACCATTTTTTCAGTCCTTTTCTGTGAAATATGCTTCACAAGGGACTGTTGGAGTGTACACAACAAAACAGACAAATGCAATGTTAAGGCAGATTGTTTAAAAAGAAATTAATAACAAATGTTAAAGAACCACAATATGATACTCTGGGGAATGTTCCAAGGGAACAAATGGCTTATGCAATTCAGGGTATGCAATTCTGGCCTGCACAGAGCATCAAATAGGGGTGAAGATAACCATATGATTTTAATTGAAAGATTATGTTTTTAAGACAGTGACTGTTTCCTTTGTTACATGATGCACCAAACCACTCTGGTCAACAGACTCAAGTGACTGAGCTGGCATTTGAACAAACACTGAAAATTTGACTATTTTTTATTACCTCCTCTAATTTGAAGGGTTAGAAATGCCCACTAACACTGAGATATGACAATATTCTCCAAAAGATTGGCCATTCTGTCAGTTAAGAGGTAAGATTGGAATAAATTGCTATTCTGTTTGTGAATTTAGTTGTGTCCAAAGAAAATTCAGTTGCCAATCTTTTACCAAAAAGTGGATGGAATAAGTTTAAAAAAAATTATTTTTAATCTCATAGATGACATTGTTTAAATAGCTTCTGGTGTCAAAAGGAAAATTATTTTTTGCACTCATCTCTCAGGTTTTATATACAGCTGCCAGTGAGGTTACAACTGTTACCAAGTACAGAAGTGATTATTCTTAACTTCCTCTTTAAATTCATACATGTTGCTGAACAATCAATGAATAGACTGTTGTTATTTTCAGAGCTAAAACAATTTGAATGCTCTACTGATTTTTCAACAAAGTTTTCTGCATCTCAAAAGTTTTTATACAACTTCTCAAGTTTTAATACATAAATTTAATCTACTATATTCTGAATCTCAGTTTCTAAGCAGCAAGAAATCTAAGTGAAGATTATTTTTGCAGGCCAAATTTAGAAGGATAGATCCTGAGCAAATATAAACAATCCATCCAAGTGGCTGAAGTGAAGTTATTTAAATTACAGCACTTAAGGTAAAATTTAAAATAGAACAAAACAAAATTCCATATATCCAGAGTTTGCATGTATTATTTTAGAAAATAAAGCAGGACTAGGTCTGGAACAAAAATAAGCCTTTTTTTTTTTTCATTCAAAATTTGAAATTTAAGTTCAAAATTTCAAATCAAACCCAGAAGTTACTGCACATTCTGTCCCCCCCCCAGTGGTGGGACAGAATGTATGGATGGCTCATCTTTCCCATAACTTAATGTTGGCTTATCTTGATTAAGTCATCACACCCCAAAACATGATTTATTGTCTCTTACTCTGTGTGTGATATATTGCTATTTCATAAAGTTTTTGATGCAGCCCATCTTTCAACATGTTCAAGGAAGCAGAAGCTCCACTATATACACAGGCATTGTTTATAGTGGTTCTGCATCATATTTAATGTTGTGGGTGTATTGGTTATTCAGGTAACTGTTATCTAAGAGGCATTCATCTTTTTCCTTTCCTTTTCTCTCTTCATCAAAAGTTAAAAATAGGATTTGCTTTGATGCAGAACATTAATTTGAGGGAACTGATGTGAAGACCACAAACGAAACCTGTCATCTCCCACCTGCAGCTTTGTCAAATGTGAGGTGGTCTAATTTGCCAACTTTCCGAGAGATGTCAGGCACAGCTGCTACTCATTTATGGTTTATAAAGGGACTTTAATCAAACCTATGTGGACTCTCAGGGCTTGCACCAATGGCAGGGATAGACTGAACTCGCTAGATCCTTATTTATTAGTGTAAAGTTAAAGGGTTTTTGAAAAATAATATCTGGCTGCTGTAGTTGGGAAGGTTGGGAGGATTAAATATAAGTACAGTGAGGGCTGTACAATAAATACTTGTTCTAAAAGGAAAGTCAACAAAGATGTAGCTTCTGAAAGATAAATTCTACAATGGTAAATGTCAAATATTGGGGCAATGCTTAAAAAGAGATTTAATATCTGATGTCTGTAGGAGGAGAGCCAGATAATGAAAGCATTGAGATTACCCACAGGATTTTTCTTCACATAGTAATTTAGGAGGGGTGGAAAAAAATCAAAGATGTTGATACAAAGAAAATTTAGAATTTGAAACAACTGCAAGTTTTTCCAGCAATACAAAGTTTCCAATGAGCTTTAATAACAAAGAGTGTCTCTGAGGCGAACCTGAAAGCTGAATGACAGGCAATACCTCTTATGAAAAATTCCACCTTCCCTTCAAAAATTTCAGTGCAAATCTCTTTTTCTAATTTTTATGTCTGTATTTTTTTAATACTTCTAATTTCAATGAGAAATATCAACTTGAAAGCTAAATGACTTCAAAACAGGATCATACTTTGCTTATCTGTCAAAAACAATGAGAAATTTTAAGATAAGTTCCCACAATGGCATAGCTCTTAGTCTTGAAGGGAACTGCTACAGCTTATATACAAAGGACATAGAGAGTGACATATGTTAGCATCTCACAGCTCAGCAATTGGCTGTAGTCAAAAATGCTGATAAGAGGCCAAAGGCAAGCAGCTGATCTGTAGTCATATAAGAGCTGCAGGTTTAAAAATTAAAAAAAACCAACAAAAAAACAAAAACAAAAACAAACAACCAAAAAAAAAAGGGAGTTTGTCTAAATCAGCCATGATCTCATTATGACTGAGATAATAATCAGATATAGGGCACTGTCATTATCAAAAAAAGAGCCATGATATATTTTGCTGGCTGCTTGTAAGTAGGTAATGGATTATTTCTGTGGGTGACTGCAGTGGCCAGGGGATCACAGGCTGATCAGAACAGGATGACTATGTGCCAACAAACACTAATGAGCTGCTATTCTCATAATCAGTAGTTCAACTTGCAGCAGTCATGGAAAGAGCACAACATAGCAGCACATGCTGATGGGGCAGATCCAAGTGTGGCACTGTAGGCTACTTGCCTGAATACAGGAATTGAAATTTTAACATTGATAAAACTGAACCATTGGCGTGTGCTAGATATATGAATAAAGTCATTGACCAATTTAGAAACATCTAATATTGGTTTTGTGTATTCTGACAGTGGTAGGAAGGTAGTCAGTCAGTATCTCATCAAAAGTATGTGGGAAAGGGTACATGACTCAACAGCTTTGATCTTGAGTTACTGCTATAGCATTCAAACCCACTTTGTACTGTTTGGCCACTATCATTTTGCTTCCTGCTATTTATTATTGCAATTAATGAATACAGAATATAAGTGATTAAGCGAGGACTGAAATATTTCAGAAAACCTTGATTAAGGGGATAAACAAACTTTGAAGGAATGAAAACCTGGAAATATTATTTTATTGGGATACTAGGAGAATGCAAAAGTGAAAGGCCACAGAAAGCTGGAAAAGGACCAGGAAAAAAACATTAAATTTTCTACAGTACCATGGTACTTGCAGACTGAGCACTTTTTCCAGGTCACCCTCAGAACATAGATAGTTACATTTCCTAAAATAAAAAAAGTATGAATAAAACATAAAAACAGCTTTACAGCCATTTGTGTGTGTGTGTGTGTGTGTGTGTATGTGTGTGTGTTAGTCTTTTGCCTTCTGGTGAAATTATTCTCATCACTAAGTTGAGGAAGTCAAGTCCTTCTTGTGCTGTATTTCAGTCATCTTATCATAACTGCTGACATTATTCTGGCTGAACTCCAAGATTGCCCTGTGCACGTGCCACAGCATCAGCTGACAGTCTGGCCTTATCCACTAGAGTTCAAAAGTTTTTTCTTTAGTCTAGCTTTAAAGTCTTTCCTGTTTTTTTTTCTTTTTTTTTTTTTCTCCTTTTTTTTTTCTCCACTGCAGATTTCTTCCCAAGCACCTTCAACATCTGCTAATTTGTTCTTCCACTCTCAGCACTTGACCTCCACAGACTCTTATCCAAAAACTCCATTCCTTGAGCAAAGCTCAAAACAACACCATATTCTTATAAATAGACCTCCAGTTAGTCATCTGTTTTCTGTCACATGAGCAGGAGAATCTAGGGAATAAAGTGAACTTTAGACCTGGAATCTGTACATCACAAAGGCCCAGTTCATCTTTCAACATTTTATACCTAAAATGGAAAGACTTGATAAATTTAACTTTTATCCTCTGGATGAGAATGCAGACTCATGTCCTCAAAATTCTGGAAGAAAGGGTTTAGATTTTTCTTTGAAAGTAAAATATTCTAGAAACTGCTTTGTCTGAAAACTGATACTAAGGAAATTTAGCAGTAACAAAGCTGACCTACAGAGGAGTTTCTCAACACTACAATATCTACAAATAGATTTTACCTTTTTGAATCTAATGTATTAAAAAATAATTGTAAAAAGAATAGCTTCATTTCTTACATCTTCAAATATCTATTATGACAGGGTTCCTTTCAGGGAGGTGAGTTTATGTATGTTTAAAGTAGAGGTACTTACCCTACACTGTGGTAGGGAGCAGTCCCATTTCTGTAGATACTAACACTGGACAAAGAAGAGCCCTTCTTCTTATTCTGTTCTTTTTTTCACTTACAGTAGAGAACCAAAGCTGCTCTTTCCAACCCCAAATATTTTTATTTGAATGGTGTCTGTCTGTGGACTTTTCTGACTACTGTCTGAACTGACATAAGAGCTTCAGGCTGACGCTCTGCTCATCACTGAGCTTAAACAATCTGTTCTCTCAAAGTCAGATAGCATCATTATTTACCTTTTAGAGTTTCTGTTCAGGGCTAAATATATCCAACCAGCCAGGCCACCATAAAGACTGTGCCTGGAAAATAGCATTAAAGCTGTTCAGGTAGTGAAAGCTTTGTGCAATATGCTTTAGTAAATGGATTAAATGGAAGGCAGGCAGCTTTTTTCTGAGTTTGTTCTCACAGCAAACAGGAAAATGTAACAGAACAGGCCAAGTACCCACTGTTCTCTTTGTCCATACACTGGTCAGATTTCCTTATTTCATTTGTGGCCAATGCAGTGATTTTATGAGTCACTTAGACCTGTTTTGACAAAGAAGAGTTGGCAGGATTAACTTCTCTGAAATATCCATTGCTTCAAACTGTACATAATGGCATTAGAATGTGTGTAACATTGTATTAGCAGTAAAACTGTCACTGAGCACCTGGACATTCCTTTTCATGGTGCAAAGACATACTGCACATGCTTTAAACCTTGGATCTGTAAATAGGGTGCCACTCGAGAAAGAACAGAAAGCTAATATTTTGCTGTACTTTTGGACTGGGTTAGAACACTGAACACCCATTTGCTGTCTAGAGAGTAGGCCTGAGGCTCCAAGTTCTGGCTCCATCTTGTTGCATCATCTTCACATAGATGTGTCACAGACATCTGCTACATCTGTGTTCTCTCACCTCTGAAACAGATATGTCAATGCTTATCTTCTTTGCAACAACATTTTGAGATATAAACAACTAATATTGCAAAAGTACCTCTCGTGGTTTGATCCCACATGGCAACCCAGCCCCACACAGCCACTTGCCCCAGCAGGATGGAGGAGAGAGTCAGAAGAGTAAAGGTAAGAAAACTTATGGGTTGACATAAAGAGAGGTTAATGGTACAGAAAAAGAAGGAGAAATTATTATTAATAATAATAATTATACAACACAAAATAAGGGATGCACAATGCAATTGCTCACCACTCCCCAACTGATGCCCAGCCAGTCCCTGAGCAGTGGCTTCTGGCCAGATTTCCCCCCAGATTATATCCTGAGCATGTCACCATGTGGTATAGAATATCCCTTTGGCCAGCTATGGTCAGATCTCTAGGCTGTCTCTTCCCCAAAACTTCTTGTGCCCCACCAGCCTTCTTCCTGGCAGGACATGAAAAGCTGAAATGTTCTTGACTTAGTATAAACACTACTTAGCAACAACTGAAACATCCCTGTGTTACCAACATTATTCTTCATACTGCATCCAAAACACAGCACTATATTAGCTAATAGGAAGAAAATTAACTCTATCACAGCTGAAATAAGGACAGAATTTCAAAGTCACAGAACAAACACTCTACTTCAAATCATTATTATTTCCTAAAATCCTTTTATTTGTAAGCACGGAAAATGTCTTCTTAACTTTCTTTGTCTCCTCTCCCCCTTCTTTACCATTCCCACTCTCAGTATGTGTCATGCACAAATATTACAGAGCTCATGGGTAGACAAGAGCAACTCTATCACTTTTCAGTGCAAAAATTTAACAGTGTGTGTATGGTGGGATCACAGGATAACTCGTTGGAAGGGACCACGGGAGGTCCGCTAGTCCAGCCCCTGTGCAAGAGAGCTGAGCACACCCTGTGCCTTTGAGGACAACGGGCCTGGGGCAGAGCCACCTTGCTGAGGGCAGCATGTCTATACACAGTAGTTGGCTAGAAATAGTCGATTAAAAATCTGGCAAAAAAAGCAAAAGCAAAATCAAACCCATCCCACAATCTCACTATCTTTTGATATTTAAAGGGAAAATAAAAGCTTTAGCAAACTTAAAGCATTGTATCTATATTACTGGTAGAAAAATATCATCCCCCCAATAAGGAGCCTATGCTGATATTTAACAGAAGAACCCCTCTAAGCATTCATTGTCTAATCCAGCTCTTATTGAAGTCCCTGAGGAAATTCCTATTAGTGAGCAGGATCATTCCTATTTCTCTTTTGAACAGATTAGTGTGTGTTTACATGAAGGCCCTGTAGGCACCAATTAATCTGTATTCATATAGCAACTGCAGAGCTTAAAAATCCCTGACACGCTCTTCTATTGGTAATACAAAAGTTTGCCTTGGCAAGCAATGGGACTGAGAGCATCCATCTCTTTTCAGATATTAAAATTCCAGTATTTATTTGTTGAAATGTAGTTTTAACTAACATGATTCTAAATATTAAAGAAGTATAAACCAAATACAGGGTAGTTCTAAGGTGGTACAGAGAAATCCCAGATTTCTGGTCCTGCTCACAGCTTTGCTGAGAATCCTCAGAAAGGAATTTAGCAAGTGTGTTCAACATCACAGTTAGGCTGTCAAATCATGTGGGCAGAAGGCAAACAGTCAAGAATTACATGAGCCAAATGCTGCTGCAACTTTTCAGGAAGTTCTGAGCAGCAACAGAGGCAGACAAAGAAGAAAATCACAAAATAAAAGTGGTCAAAACTCAGTTGCTTCACCTAGACACCCTTCAAAGAGAAGCTTCTGGACTTTTTTAGCTCCTTGCCCATCCATACAGTTGCAGGTCTATAGAATGCTTGCTCCACATAGGGCTATGCATCAGCATGATGGGAACCATGTGTTTTGTAGACTCCACAGGATGTGTCCTGTTTTTTCAGAAGGTCCAATTTGCAGGATCAGTGACTGCACAATGCATGGTTTTTGGTTTTGAAATCAGCCTAGGGGCTGTCTTAAGGACAGTGCAGAAGAACATGGTGCACTCTGCAGCCTGGAGGCTGAAGGGAAAATAGACTGCTAGAGACCACTCCTTATTTTACTCAAGGGCCTCAAGAACAGGAAAGAGGCAGAAATCTTCCTTTCATGCAGCACATAAAACAGGAAGCCAACGGTTTATAGATATATATGTATATAAAAATATAAGATATAAAAAAACCCAACTCAAATATGGTGAGGAGCTTACTTCCCAGAAACCAGGAATTTAAATTATTATTTAGATGAAGGGTGGGGGTGAACTGGGGTGGAGGGGGAAGGAGGACAAAACCTTATCAGTGTATTCTTTATTCCTGCCTTTTATCTATGCTTAGTAAATCTAATCCCACTGACTGATCTTCCTGTACATGTTATTGAACTGAGAACTTCTTTTTCTGTGGTATGTCTTTACCCTGTTCCTTTCTGTTTTATATAGATTTCAAGGCAAATGCAAATGTTACTGCAATGGACAGAATTACTGTGAATTACTACTAGTGTATTACTGCCTGTACAAGTTCATCTGGTGGGATACAAAGCTCTGGTGAAGGATGTGGTGGCTCATCACTTGAGCCTAAATCATACAGGTAAGTGGTGAATGAAAAATAAGGTAGGGAGAGAGAAAGCCTCATCAAACAAGATTCGAAAAGAACTGGAAGTAGTAGCAATATGGTGAAAGCACTGCCATGAGGGAGGACAGTATGAGAGCATGGTTTATTTAGCATAGTAAAGAAAAAGCTGAAGGCAGTTGTGATTGTTTCCTAAAAATATACAAGCAGAGTGAGAGAAGTGAGAAAAGGAGAATAAATATCACCAAGGGAGAAGAGCTTCACTTTCTAACCAATACCAAGACAGAGATAAACATATACAATGTCCAAAAATAAATTCAGGGTAACATTTTTTTAAATTATAATGGCAAAGTCCTGAAATCACAGAATGGATGAAAAAAAAATCTTCAGTGTTAATAAGACAGAATTTTTGGATGGTCTGATTGACAGAAACAAGGGAATATGTAATTCGAAATCTTCCTTTAGTCCGTCTAAGTATGACCCATAGAGTTTTGTGGAGGTGTGGGGGGTTACAAAGTTAGACAAACAAAATATCTGGTTTTGGGCACACGTGGAACACACTAAATTGGCAAAGAAACAAGGAGTAAGATTGAAAAGTCCATTTAGATGTTGTATTATTTCCAACATTAGTACACTGCAGTTGGGTCATAGTTAATGATGCAGGAGCCATAGAGTTCCTGGGAAGACATTTTGGGTATGAAGGTATTTTATACAAAAGACAAAACTGTAAGCTGCCTAAGGAATCCAGAAGGTCAAAGCAAGTTTGAAGATCTGTTGTGAGTCACCTGGCCACTTCTGAGTGTCCTAGAAATATCAGATATTTTTATGAATGTGTTTGGTCTGGCTGGGATGGAGTTCCCTTTCCCCACAGTGGCCCTCACAAAGCTGTGCTCTGTAGTTGTAACTAGAATAATATTGGTAACACCAATGCTATGCCTTTAATTAGTCACAAATAAAAGTCATGATTGCCTGCAGATAATCAGTATTTTTCATTGACATCTGCTATCTGTATTTTTGTTGAATTGGCTCACGCATTGACAATGTCTCATGCATCAGGCAGACCAGGAGTCCTTTTTCCAGGACTACCAATGAGTAGCCCACTCAGTTTGGGGATTTGGGCTTCAGCTCAATTTCCTTATTGTGCAGGATTCTTACATTTGAATTTCCTGTGCTTTAAGCAGGGGGTCTTTGAAATGAGTAACTGAATATTCATTAAGCCAGACAGAGTGTGTATAACCATAATGTAATGATTAAAACACCACTGTGTCAAGGGACGAGCTGAGCCTGTGTTTGAACAACTGCTATAGCCTGTGACCATGATTGTCTGGAATAAGGAGAAATTCTCACAACCATTCTCTTTCTTACACCCTTTTAAGAAAGTACTGCAGCTCCCACATATCAATAAACCTTTTGTAACCCTCCCTGCACATGTACTCAGCCTAAGGAAAATGTGAGTTGATTGTAATTAAATGAAGAGGGTTTACATTTTCCCTTACCTCATAATTGTAAATACGTAATGCCTACAGCAGAGTAGAAGCACAGGTGAAGGAGAAGCACAGCATCAGGAGAGTGCATATCATGGGCCAGAAGATACTATGTCATTCATTCAAGTGTTCAGGTCACCTGTGTTACCAGAGTAACTTACCCTGGTTAACAGAAAAGTGCAGGGAAAGTTCCCTGGAGCTGCTAGATATTTTGGCAAACACATATAACTGCTTTAGATTTCTGACGTTATGAATTGTATATGTGTCTACAGAAATGAAATGATCCCTTGAAATCTTAAAGTAGCTATTGTTATATTTTGTCCATATTAAAATTTATTTCATCTAAAATACTTAATCATTGGTATAAAAGGTGGTAGGTAGTTCTCATTTCAAACCGTGGTCTTTGGTTGAAGTTGTCAGGGACTCTCATGCGGTTTTTTGCCCTGCGCAAATCTTTTCAGCCAGTACATGATAATTATCAGTATTTCTCACATAAGTGGAATAAAAAAACTGGGCTTAGTTTGAGCTTCAAAAGCCTCAGGCACTGTCTTTCATTTGCCAGCTTCTAGCTATTATGCATTAGAAATATATGAAGGGCTCTAGGAGACAGGTGTACTTGGATTTATTTCAATAGAGTATAATGCATCTTTACAGAGGTCACTGAAGCTGGAAGTCAAAAAATATGGAGTGATAATGCATTTTGTACCAGACTATGGATGCTAACAACCCTACTTCCCATTGTGCTGTTAATTACCTACCAAGGTAGGAAGGGCGCTCCTCCAATAGACACTACTCCAAGTATACTCTAATAAAAGAAGAAAACAGATCACAGCCCACATGATAAAAATGAATCCTATTTTTAAATATTGCTGCCATAAACAGCCAGATCAATCCCTAGGAATTCATTATTTATCTAATTTTTCCAAGAAGGAGTTCCTAGTCCTGGTTTGTTATGTATGGGAAGACCCTACTTTCCACACCATGCTGTCTCGGTGTGCTATTTTCACAGCCTTCAAGAGAAAGTTCCACAGGCAAAGGATACAACAAAGGAGAGAGACCCTAACTATGCCCTTCCACTGCAGTTTAAGTTACCTGAAGGGAGAGATGTTCAAACAGACATCAGTGTCACAGGTGCCAGTTGTCTGATTTATTCCCTCTCAGAGGAATGTACTAGTATCTGTGTGCATAGTGACACCTTGCCAGCTGGCCAGGAGGCTGTCCTCTCAGCTGTCCTTCCAGACAGATGAATTGCACAGTGCACACAGCTGCCTGCCAAAGGACAGACTTTCCAGAAGGAGAGGGAAAAAACACCTCATGTATTTCTGACAGTTGTTTTACTTAAAATTTGTTTACAGAATTAAGTTTATTGAACCAGCTTATCACCAAAGCCATCTTTCTGACACTGCAGTTAAGTTACTTGGATTGTGCACCATAAACCAGAGCAGTTCACATACGAATTTACATTCTCTGATGTTGCTGAGTGGAGTATATGTTTCTCAGTGTGGTCATAACACAGTATGGGCAATATGATCTTACTTAATCTCCTTTATTATAGTCCTAGATTACTCAGCCCAAATAAATTACCCCTATCTTCAGGTAACTAAATTAAATAACTAGGTTTTAAAACCTAGCTTTTTAAAGCTTTAAAAGGTCTGAGCACTTAAAATTCTGATAGTCATCCACTTGTGAAAGTGTGCAACAAAACCTCAGCTGGTTTTAGGGGACAGACAATCGTTAAAACCATCACAACTCACATGTTAGTACCAGCCAATGAGCTGGCAGTGCTGATGTACTGGTTTTTAATGGTTTCTATAAAATAAACCCAAATGGGGTTCTTTACTCATTGACAGTTTGAGAATCCTATGCAATTTAACTATAAAGTGAGAATGAGTATTCCTAATTTGTTTGCAGAATGAAAACACATGTTCTGGTATGTAAGTAAAAGAATGGTAAAAACAATATTTGGCCAAGGTTGAATTGAGCTAAGTCACTACAAAAAGATAAATATTGTGTGAAATTATTGCACAAGATTTGTAAGATTCTCAAGGTAGAAATATAACAATGGCATTCTAATACTGTGAGCAGTGGTAATGCTTTAAAAGAGCCTGGGAAGTGTTAATAGAACTGTATCTATTCACTCCTAGAATATGCACCCCTTTTTCAGAAATGAATTAGCAGTGGTTTTTTTTTTTTTTTTCCTGTTTATACTCTTATTAATTATCTCAGATTTTGAGTTCATTCTGCCCACAGAACCTACACAGTTTGGCATAGAGCCTTTTACAATGCTGATCACATTGTTTGACTGTAAGAAAAAAACTATCTATGCTTTTTTAATGATAGACGTGTCTGCAAATGTGAATGCTCATTGTTCATTCTCTTTACACCTCATGCCCTTTTACTCACATATTTAATATATTTCATCTGAGTGAATTAAAAGCAGGATTAAAGAGAGTGAATGGTTGTTTCTGGCTCATCTGGGTTTATCTGGTGCATTCTAAGTAATATGCCTGGTTTCTCCAGGGAGAGAAGAGTTTGTTTCCTAACCTTTCTGAAGCACGGCTTCATACTGGCAATAGCCATAAAATCATAAAATCATATAATAGTTTGGGTTGGAAGGGACCTTTAAAGGTCATCTATTCCAACCTCCCCTGCAATGAGCAGAGACACCTTCAACTAGATCAGGTATTTAGGCATAAAACTGGTACAATAACCAGACTGCATTTCAAGCTCTGTAGTGTACTCTGCCTTAAGTCCTATCCTAGGAAATTTGAAACTTCTCATTTTATGGTAGAGCAGCAAAGGAGTTGCTGGATTTCATCTCTGCTATGTCTCAGGTAAAACAGGAAATGAAGCAGTGTATTACTCTTATATCTGCATCACTGAAGAAGAAGTAGTCTCGACATTTATGTGGTGTCTTAGCACATCTAAATTAGGTCTTCTGCAATTGTAGTGCTTTAAGTTCTCGTCCAAGGTTCATTCTTACTAATTCTTTCTGGAGAATACCAGTTCTGTACCTGAGCCAAGTCAATGGCATCAGCTAGTGCATTCTTAACACTGAACAAAATCATATGGCTTAGTCTGAGTCACCCCCAAAGGATGTTTTTAAATATGTGACTGGACTTTTCATTAAGGATGAGCAACAGTAACAGTAAAGAGTAAACATGGGCTTGCTTTGCAAATACAAGTGAACAGCTGGGGCAGTACAATCTTAAATCACCATAACTAGACACGCAAGGTCTAGCTTCATGCCCAGAGCTCAAGTTCCCATTATTCATCCATTTATTTCCCACCCCTATTAGAATTTGGACTGTGATCATTCTGATTGAAATGGCAGGGGCTACTCACAAAAGCAACCTCTTCTATATGTGTGTTTGTGACTGCTGAACTTTCAAAACTGTTTTCTTGCTTTAATTAAAAATATTAATCTCTTACATTCCACAGATGGACACTGGCAACAGGAGCTTCTGTCATTTTCCTCCTCATGTTAAATATTGATGTCAGGCTCTGTGATGCAAAGTAGCAAAACACTGAGTACAGAAGCCATCCAAACCTCATTTGGATTCCCAAAGGAATTTGACCCATCCTAGCAAGCACACTTTAGACAGATTATGTAGCTGTCAATTACATTGCTGTTCTGTGCACTGAGATTACTCAGACTGTATTCTTTATCACAACCAAAATAAACCTACTGCAGTGGATTGTTTTCTCCCTACTAAACAAATGCATATTGAACATGCATAAGTAACTTAAGCATTGAATCTTTTTGCTCAGATTTGCCAGTGACATACCCAATAAATGTCTGAAGTTCAAAGCTGACAACAAAGGTACAGATATAAATCTGCTTTGTGAGGTGAGGATTGTGACACTGTACAAACTTGGATTTCTGAATTATGAAATGCAGTATTCATTATGTATATATTATAGGATTGCATGACATTAACAGCATTGGTCTCCATGACAATACCAGCAGAAGATGTTGGATGAAAAAATGGCTATGGAGAATATGATTTAAATAAATATCACAATACTTCTGAGCCTTTTTTATTTAGCAGAATTTTTAACATGTTTAAAGGAACCAAACTATTCTTTTGCTTCTTCATCTAACTAGACACAGCTTTCTCAGAGAGCAACTTTTTGCTACCTGTATGTAAAAGCCAAGGCTGATTAGATGCTCACAGGTGGTGGGTCACATGTGGCCAAATGGATTTAGTGAACCCTGGATTCAGTTTACAAAACATTGTCACTTTAAAATGCAATGCATCTAGTCAAAAGCAAACAATTATATCCACCCTCAGAGTTCCTGGGTTTCCCTCTGGATTGCAAAAACAGCCCTAGGTGACCAGAGAGACAGAGATAGATGATTTGAAGGTAGGTGACAGCAGTGTCAGTGAGTCAGGCAGGAACAAAATTCTCTGGGCACCCCTCTCTGAAAGCTGTACAATTGTATTTTCCTTGTGCTTGTAATGCCACTAATTAGGTGGATCTTGAATGGGCTTGTATTTATGTTGTCAAGTGGACATGTGGGTGTAAGTACACTGGGACTTTGTATGGAGCTCATTAGCACCATTGCTGTACAATCCAGTAATATCCATCATTTCAAAGCAGACAACAAAGACTTCTTCGTCTTTGAATTTCAGTGCTTTCTTCTGGACCCACCCTTCACTTTCCCTTTCAGGACCATAGGTTCTCTGAACAGGAGATAAATTCATTAATTAAAAAAACCCCAAAAAACCAAAAACCAAATAAAGCCATACAGGACAAAGGGCAGGACCATATAGTTTACATTAAAGAAGTTTGAAAGGAGTTGCACAGATTATTTTAGTCTAACCATGGCTTTTTTACATTTTATTAAATCAAATGCCTAATTCTAGTCTTAGATCTATTTTTACCTGTATGAACTATTCACTGGGAGCATGCTGTGGTGCTGCCACTCTCTGTCACCTTACCGCCTCATATTTGTAAAGTGACACAATAGTAATTTGGGGGCACTATTAAATTCTTTTTATTAACTTAGTGTCTGATTTCATTTTAGTCTTTAATATACACTCAATTCTTACATTGTCTGCTGAGAGATAAAAAGCTCTATCATTCTGCTAATTTATGGCATGACAATTTGAGCAGAAATTACATGCTGTGCTCTACATAACTCCTGACTTGGAATAGATGCTCCTTGTTTTGTTACTTCTCATCCCTTTTGCTCTCACCTTTCACAAGGGATGATACCAAAAGAAGACCTCAGACTGCAAGACTCAGATTTTAAGATTTCATCTTTCTATAAGCAAACAGTTAATCAGAGAATATTCTGTTCTGGTTTGCTCCTGTCACACTTGAACATCCAAACACTGCCTGATTGCAAATAAAGATCTCCTACATGAAACTCCTATGTAAGGATCCCTAATGTAAGAGGCACCTGAATGCTGGAGCTGCATATATTTGTTCCAGCCAGGATACTCACTTTGATAGTGTGTCTGTGCTGTCTGTGTTGGATTGGTAATTACTACATTCATTTCTAGATCTAGTACAAAGAATAATCAGTCTTCTTTGTTCCTCATAGCTGGTGCTCCTAGATGAATTTGGTCTGCTACAAGATGACAGTGATGTGGCCTTCCATGGCATCCTTTGTCTAATAGTTCAGTAGCTGGAATATCAGTTTTGAGAAATATCACACTGAAACTTCTGATGA
The DNA here is from genome assembly GCF_965178545.1 of Coloeus monedula. Taxonomy (NCBI): domain Eukaryota; kingdom Metazoa; phylum Chordata; class Aves; order Passeriformes; family Corvidae; genus Coloeus; species Coloeus monedula. The sequence continues at coordinate 66,967,044 of NC_138784.1, read as the reverse complement.
CCACTTTTGTTTCCCTTTTGAAAAAACAAGCTTTTAAAATTTGTTATTTAATGGATGATTTGCTTTTGGCACAGCACTACTGAAGAGTAGAACATTGCATATTTTAAAAATATGACTTTTAATAATTTTTTCCAGAGACTTCATTTATTTGGAATCAGCCTTTTAAATGAATGGAATCCTAATCATATTAGGAAAATAACAGCTGCTCTTTATTCAGAAGGTGCTTCACTGACATCAAATATAAAAAAAATACATGAAAATAATTTTTGTTTAAGAATAATGCATTTGAGGCATAACTATCATTTCAAAGTAGCTCTAGGGCATTATTAGGGAACCTTATTCCTGGATTTCATTAACCAAATAAAACCTCTTCAGAAAGATTAATTTCAATAATTCTGTATTAAAAAATATGAAGGCTCAGCTTATCCTCAGATAATCATGTCCAGTAGGTACCAGTGCTACAGCACCTACAAAAGTCTTCTTACAGTTAGAAAAAATGCAAAGTCAGGTTACATTTCTAAAGTATTGGCAATAAGGCTCTTTCCAGTTTCCCAGCTGGTCAAGAGTTTTCAATCTTGGAGGTCTCTCTAATATCAAAACAAATTTAATTGATATGGTATCCAGGATTGAAATATGTGATAAAACTCAGTAAACCAAAGAGAAAAGAAAACATTTTCTCAAATGTCTTGTGGGCAAACAACTTCCAGTGAACACTGGACTCAATATAATTTTCAAGTCTAATTCATTTTTTCGTATGTTCTATCAGCTGTGTGTTTTAGAAAGCCAGAGTCAAATTGAAACCAGAAGGCCAGGTGGTTGCAGAGAAAGATAGAAACACATTACAAACAGAAATACAATCAGTTTTTCCTTAAAAGGGACATAGAATACATTAAGCATTTTGATTGGCCCATGTTTTAAAGATCTGAGAGATTTTTTTTTTTTTATTGCCACAGTTGTGAAAAATACCTTTCACAAATGATTGTGACTTTTCATCACAAAAATGAATAGCTAGCATATGCATCCAAATATTGCCACTTCCAGAAAATATTTTTTAATATTTCGTGTTCTTTTGAGAAAATTAATCTTTTTCTGAGGCTTTTCATAGTTTGTTTTTAAATTACCATGGGACAACTACAGCTATACTTCTCAGATTTTTGCTCATGGGTTCAAAGATGTTCTGAAGCAGCTGTTTCTTCAAATTCTCCTAGAATAGAGAACATGCTGCATCATATCCAGCAAAAAATTAAGTCTTTGCTACCAACGTCCAAACTAGTTATTAACTCCCCAGTGCATCAGCTGAGGAGTTTAGGTGTTCTTAAATCTTCAGGAAATAATCCTTTTCCTCTCTTTTTGCAACATCAAAGCTTCCTTGGGCTCAATTTACATGGAAACGTCAAGACTGGGAAGCAGCTCTCCAACTGCATGCACGTTATTCCATCTCCCACAATATTTCAGAGGCAGACACACCAAAGACCCTTCCCACTCTCCCCTGTGCAAGAAGAGGTAGGATCATAAGCTGCCTAACAAGGCAAAGAGCCATCTACTTTAAGCCCGTGTCTCTAAGCAGACTTAAAACTGAGTCATCTACTTCAGGAGCCGCATAAAATATGCTGGAGGACATAAATAATTCGTACAGCTCAAAAATTAGATTCTTTACTGGCTTCTCTTCCCTACAGGGAAATGAACCCATCCTGATCAGCAGCTACTCCCAGCCTGGGCTTAGAATCAGGTTTTAGTTTTCTTTACATGCACTGATAGACAAGGAGGTACCTGTCACTTATCTAACCAGAAAAAAATAGACTTGCTAATTTTATTCAAAAGCAGAAGTGGAGAAATGAAAACAAAATATAGGAGTCTGCATTTGCAGTGAATATATTGAAGACTTTATTCAAAACACAAAAAAAAGAGCCCCAAACCTGTGTGTATTGAAAAACCTGTAAAAAGCAACCAGTATTTATAAATCTGAATTTAAAAAATATTCTTTTAATCACAAGCACATACCAACACACATACAGGTAAGTCACAGGAGACAAGGAGGGTTCTGAGCTCACAGCCTTGCCCCAGTGGTTTGATATTTGCTCTCTCTTCTTACCCTCTTCTCATTACCTCAAAATCTTTTTTTCTCAGGCCCTGATCTAGAACTCACTTGGGAGCAGTGGAAGTTCTTTCACCACTTTTAGGGGCACTAGTCTGAGGGCTTCTTATTTTCCTGACTGCATCCCTTCTTCTCACTGCTGCAGTGTTTTTGCACCATTGCAGTCCAGCTTTTACTGTTTAACTTACAATTCCAACAACTACTGATGTCAGCAATCTGAGTTTCAGCAAGAAATATGGACACATCATGCAGTGTTGTATACAACTATTCCCTGAACTACATTAAAATAAAAAATTTTCCTGATACCTGCACATTTGGAAACTTAAATGTATACCTATTTTTCTAGCACTAGCAGAATTAAGTTAGTGGAGAACCTCACAATTCCTTATTGTTAGCATCTCAGACTTTTAAAGAATATGAATTTGATCTGATGGCATTATTTTTTGCACCTAATTTTTCTGGGGACTCTCAACAATTTTTTTTCCCAAATGTCAGACTCTAATCCAGATCAACTCAGCAGAATAATGCAATGATCAATAACATCAAGCAGTTCAAATATTAGAGGACTCAGCTTTTAGGCTTCTCCACTGACACTAAAATGTGTCAAAATATGAGTTGTCTATCAGGAAAGACCTCATTTCATGGTGGAAATGCCACAGATAACAAGAAGATAATGAAACTTAATAATGAAGAATATGGGGGAAAAAACCTTGATTAATGCATAGTGATATTTTCAGAAATACTTTCAGAAACTAACTATTATATTTTCAAATTTTCATAGGCCAGGCCCTGCAAATGCTTCCATACATATGGTTCTTAATAGCAGTTTCTGTATATTTATGCAGCTTAGGTGCTGAAGTTAGAAACAGAATAAAAAAGGAATATGAATAATCTTTGAGCTTACACACATAGGAAGCATCTTTAAGGAAATCTCAAGTTCAATGTCCAGAGTCTTTGACGCCAAAAAGGTTTATCCTCTAAATAAAATTGATAGCATAATTCTCTTAATCATCATATATACTTGCTTTCTTTAGTGTGTTATATAAAACATTTTTGTAACATTTTTCTTCTAGAAAATAAGTTAGTCTAGAAAAAAAGCATTTATTTTTTTCTAGAATACAAATTGCAGTGATTTAATTATTCTATTAGATGAGACAAATGTGCTTGATACATGTGTTAGGCAAAGATTTGGAGAGTCCATTCATGCATAGAAAATGGACACATCCCTTGAGAACAAATGCATCATTCTGTCCCACTCCTGGTTAAAAAAAAAAAGAATGGAAAAAAAAATGGCTTTTGCTACGGCCTAATTAACAGAAAAGACAGCAGCAATGATACAGAAGTCCAACATTTCAGCACTTGCTCACTTGAGGGAAACTGATGAGAAAGCGTACACTGCTTCTTAAAATGTAAGGAGTAGGCAAAGAGAGAAAAAAGAAAAAGAACCTGATTCAAAGTCAGAATGAACAATTAATTCATCAGGCTTTCGATCAGCACAAGAGGAATGAATGAAGTGCAAATGCACACAATGCTTCAGCAGCATTCAAATCTGTGAGGGATGTGCACAGACACTACATGAAGAAATGAACACTTTTCTTCAAATACAAAAACTTTTTTTGGTATCATGTTTCAATCTACTTTTCTTCTCACAAGTGTAAGAAACAAGTTATTCAGCTTAAAAAGGATGAGTTAGCATGAAAATATCTGCATATTCTTTTTGACTGGAAAGATTTCCAGGATAAATTAATGTCACATGACATTATCAGTGCACAGCATTAAGAACATCTTTTTAAATTGCATTTTCAAGCTGATGTTTGCATACAGTTTAGAATGGGAAAGTGTTTATGCAAAGACACAGATTGCAATAGTCAAATACTTCCAAAAACTTATTTTCAGAGTAGATATTAAATGCAGAAAAGAAACTGTCTATTACTACTCAAGAATCTGTAGTAGATGTAGTTTTTTGGATTTCTTGTGTAGCAGAACTCCTCCCAGGTGATCTTCAACTCTTATTTTCATGCAAAAGTTTAATTCTGATCTTATGAAAAATTTTAGAATAAGAAAAAAATAAGAGGTCCCTAGAATCTGGTTTTAAGCAGTGACTGAGCAGAACTCCCAGGACAATGTATTAGAGTTTTTCACATGAACCCATTTGCTTCCTTTATAACCTTCATTTTATAGCTGATAGCAAATTCCTATGTAAATTTTTGCATAGAAGTAAAACAACTTTCTCTTTATCCACAATTTATAACATCTCCTTTCTTCCCCTAAATTAAAGAGACTCTGTCTTCGTAAGTTCTCTTTCTTTAATCAGTTGTGAATGCTAGCCAAGTATTTTGCAGTCTAACAGTGGTAATAAGTGTTTAATTTGCAAATAGAAGTTTAGTGCCCTATGTTTTCCAAAGTACTAATAGTATTTATATATGTATATATATATATTAAAATATTTTTGCAAAAGAAAATACTGCAGAAAGTAAGGCAATGTGTGTTAGATGTGGGTATACTTTGTGCTTCTGGATAGTTAGCTTGAGATTCATCTTTGTGTGACAGAAATCAACTACTCCTTCCAATGTTTTTTATTTGGTTGCGACCATTTAAGTGCAAGACAGTATAAAAATACATGTGTTATACTCTCTCCAAGCACCATGGCTATAAAAATAATTGCAGATGTAATTTATAGCTCAGAAAACGTCAGAGTTATATTTGCAATGATCAGGCAGTGGAAGAATATATTATGACTGCCTCAGCCACAGCTGGGTTTAGGATCCCTTCTCTGCAGTCTTAGATGCAGTATAAGCAAATCCCACGTGATAATTCTGGTTCTGTTCAATCCAAGATGCACTGCAATATCCAGCTGCCCCATAGGACCTTGAATTGTCCAGCAGGTCCACCAGACTAAAGTGACACTGTCATTTAATGTAGTTTTAGTGAAGGACTGTGTAAATTTCAGAACTGCAACATGCATGTTTTGTGTGGCTGCTTACCTCAATGTGTAACTTTAATCAATTCAAGCATCTGAAAATGGAATTTCAGAAATTCTGAACACAAAGAAATATAGCTGAAGGTAGGCAGCTATCTGCAGGGGTGTGCCAGTTAACTTCTGCAGCTTTCTGGGCCTCAGAGGTGGAACCAAGGCTGCAGTGGCCTGCAGGTTTTTTCCAGTTGCTCAGATTTCAAAGCTCTCTCCAGACCAGAGCAGGCATTTACAAGAACCCTTTGAAGGAACTACACTTCTAATTTAGAGCCATAAATGGTTCCTATGTCCTGTGGAACAGTAGAAAAGCTGGAACATGTTCAGGTGATGAAAACTGATGTCCTTTCTTCTAGGATAACCTGTGTATTTTCACATGATGAGAGAGTTTTTTTTAAAAAAATAAAATCCTGGGAACACAGCAGCATCTTTATTTATCTAATGGGACATTAATACCACTTTCCCAGTGTTTGGATCCAGGTTCTGGAGCTAATCTGCCCAGACTGGAGGAGGTCTGGTAATGCGTCCTAGTTAGACCCTCACCTGTAGTCCCATCCTACAAGCCACCATGGGTCACCCTGCCAGTGTGCTATTTGCCAAGGAAGGAAACTCAATAGGTCCTGAAGGTCATCAGAGGTCTGGATCAGGCTTTATAATCTGAACAGTATATGCAGGAGAACCAACTGGGACTGACACATCGTGTCTGTACAGGCTGAACCTTCCAGTATCTGAGAGCACTGACACCCCATCTTTCTGGAGCTGTTTGTTGTTTTCTCTCTCCCTGTGTCTGTGTTGGACTTTGAGAGCAGCATATAGTCTTCCCTTTACCTCACACTCACTCTTGTGAGGAGTGGAGAGGCCAGGAGTGCCATGGGAGTACAAGTGTGTGCATCACGACCCTAGGCAGCTCCAGAGGAGTAAATCCCCACCCAGGATGGTTGCACACCTGCCCACAGTCCCCACCTGGCCGTGCAATTAACACCCAGGTCTGGCAAATGGAGGCTTGGCCATGTGTCCCTACCACCCATCAAATATGTCTGCATTAAACAATTCACCCACCAGCTGCTCCCATTTAGTATTGCAGTGAGCTGGAAACACACAGCTCCACAGCAGAGTTAACTCTGCTTAACTTAATGGAGGTTATCTTAGAGCAAAATGGGGACTGACTCCTCTTGAAGCCTGTAGATGCGCAAACGAGTTTTCAGACTTGCCTTTCCCCTTCAGGAATACTGTCACAGTGGGGATACTGTAACATCATGTAAAAATCAACGAGGCCCGTGGAAAGAAATATATATGGACTGACTCTTGCTAGATGTTTCAGAGATGTTTATTTGTCCAGCCGCATGGCCGGGGCTCTGCCGAGGAACTGCTCAATCACAGGACCCGAGGGTCCTTGCCTGCACAGGGGAACACAAAACAACCAATGAGGAATGAGGCTGACCAGGGGCAGGGAAACCCCGTGTCTGTCCCCAGGGACCCTCTGCCAGGACCACATGGCAGGGGAAGGGACCCCGACAGAATACACCTTACACAGAGCATCCTGCATCCACACAACACATATAAATAATAACAAGAGTTTCCTCTGAAAATGCACTTCAGGATCATTCTGTATTGACAGAGTTCAACTGGAGTATTCTTCCTTATTTGCTGGGGAGATAGATGTATAGATACATTGAGGTGAAAAAACAAAGGAAATTTCTAATAAAACAGCAACAAGAGCTGGTTTGTTTTCTCTTGCCTTTTTTCCAGTCCCTGCTAATGGATGCCTTCTGCTCATTATACGTGTCATTGTGTTGATATATTATTTTCATATATTTCCACATTCCTTGAATCAATTCTAAGCAAAAGGCACTGGAACTAGGTTTGTCAAAACAAAACTACCCCTTGGAGCCAGTGAAGCTTTGACATCATTCTAGGATGTGCCAAATGCACTCATTTACTCAGAGCTCATTCTTGGATATTATTCTCTCTGGGGACCAACTATACATCAAAAAAATGCTTTGTAAAAAGCTCTACTCATGGCTCTATGACAGATTCATTTTTAATATCTTTAAGGCACAATTTCTAAAGCAGGATTTCATGTATCAATAGATTTTACTTCCAGAAGTGTTGCTATGATCATGAACATTTCCTAACCAGCATACACAAAGTCACCAGCAAAAAAGCTGCAGTTGCACATAAATAACATCCTTTTCTCCTTGTTCTCTGAGAGAGCTTTTTTGGTGTGGTCTTACCTGCCAAACTAAGCTGAGGAGACTCAGTGAAGACTGTCAGATGAAATAAAAACAATTAAGAACAATTCAAGAACACTTTTAAGTCAGAGGCTGCCTCTTTTTACTTCTATCAGAATCCAGACCCTGTAAAGAAATTCAAGTTAATGAATGTTTCAGTCTGACGCCAGAGTGAGATCAGAGCATTAGCAAAAAAATCTGTATTAATTCTTGCATATAAAGGTAAAAATGAAGGCCAAAAATATAAACACACACCCTGCAGAAATCAATTTTTCAGAAGATACTTTCACTGATTTTTAATAAACGAATTTCAGTGTATACACAGTGTTCTACTTTTTTCTAAGTAAAATCTAAACTAGCTGTGTCTGGCGATTAGGTTCTTCTTTAAAAGTAAGTATTTGTCACATCTGAAGCCAGAACTGACCATCACAGTTGCCTGTTAATGAAGATAATATAAAAAACTATGCAGAAGGGGCAAAACTGAGCAAGAATGCAAAAACCGGAATCCCCTCACTAACCTCTTCAAACTGTTTGGATGTATATATAATGTATATTAGCAGTAAGCAAGTGGCAGCCAGAGGCCCCAGCGAGTTTGGAGCCCTCACTGTGCTGATTATTGTATGAACATAAACAGGAAATACTCCTTCCCTCAAAATCACTACAACTGAGACATCAGCAATGCACATCAGGGCTTGCAGGAAGCAGTGTGGCAGAAGGATGCTGGACCTGAGGGCAACTAACTGGAACACAAGATTGTGAAATCTATTGGCTGAACATTCAGCCGCAAGCTTTAGAGACTTTTTTATTCCATAAAACAAGTCGACAAGAGCTACAAATGAATCACTTGCAGTCTGTCTACTTAAGGACTCTCATTAGCGACGGGTATCACAGTGAAGATGGATCTTAAGACAGAAAAGAAAGGAGACCAGGGTAATAGTTGTGTCTAATGACTTGGTTGTAAAGGTACAGAATCTAATAAAGCACAAGTTAATAAGATCTCACTATGAGAGAGCTTAACATGACAGACAGGCATGGTGATGATAGAATTTCTGTAACCAGATTATATAAATAACATGTGTTGGTAGGGAGAGCTGTGGACAGAACTCTGCATTAAAAAATAATAAGCACGTGCATTACGTGAGCTAGAGGATCCATTGCAGCAACCAGAAAATTGTTGCATACCCTTAATTTCATTTGTTAAGCTTTTAGAAGGGGAAAGAAAAAACAACATATAAAGAGTTCAGTTAAAAAAATATTTATAGTGTCTGAGCTCTGGGCCCATTCCTGTGCTGCTGCTGCTCTGGTTATCTTTCTCAGTACATCAGGGGTTCTGAGCAGAGCCTACCACCCCTGAATCATCCTTTCAGACAGGCAGGAGTTGTGTGACAGAAGATAGACTTATCATTACAAAGTCAATGACCTAAATTTTCCCAAGACTTCTAGTAAAAACAGAATATGATAATGAAAGTCTTTGCCTACCTAGTAGCTAGTTACAGTTCACTATATTTCTTAAAATGTCAACAGAGAGTAACCAATGATGGAAAATTGCTCGGGGAGAACACTTTCATCCTTTCTCCAATGGAAATTTTTATCTGGGAGAAGGATACTGTTACAGTTTGACCAAGAAAAGCCACAAACCCCTAGCTGCTGGTAAAACAGAACTTTATAGGATGTGTAAGCAAGACTTCAGGATTTTAGGACAACAATTAACAAAGTCATTTGCTATATTATTTCAGCTAATGTATCCTATGATACATTTGCTGAGACTAAAGCATTGTGTGAGTCACATTCATAAATATACAGTATAATGCCTAATGACTTTTATCACATTTCAAAGATTGAAGATTGTTTTCCTTTCTCTTTTTCTGGTTAGGACACTGATCTAACCATAGCCCAGAAAATATCTTGATTGTAAATTCCAGCCAGATAATTAAAAGAGTAGAAGAAGAAAATAATTAAAAGCAGAAAAAAAAAAAAAAAAAAAAAAAAGAGAAGATGAAGCAGAAGTAGAGTTCAGGGAATTTGGCATTTCAAAACTGGTATCAAGGTAATTATTATGACTTGGAAAAGAAAGATACAAGAAATATTTGCATAGCCACCACTATTGGGGAATCTGAAAAATAGAAAACAACTCTTGCTAAAAGCAAGCTGATTTCCAGGGCAGGATAAAATGCTCCCCCCAACTTATCGTGGCTGCTGGCCTGACCCTCCTGTTCTCCCACTTCTCAGCTCCTCTCGCTCACTCCTCACCCGCCAGTGATGGCAGATGACTATGAGGAGCTGCTGGAACAGGCTGCAAGGAATAGGTGTGTTACCGAGCAGGATGAGCTGCTGGAGGCAGGGAGATTATCCAAGGTTTCTGTCATTGCTGGACAGCAGCACGGTGACCGTGGCTCCCCTCGTTCCTCCTGGTATCCTTGATGGGAAGTGTTCTGGAAAGCGTCTCTCTGAAAATAGGCCTGCTGAAGACAGAAAACAGAGTAAACATGGCAGCAAGAAATAATCACTCCATCCTTGCTCATCGTGCCTCTGACAGATTCACACAGACCTAACACGACAGTTGTCTATGACTTGCAGAGCCCCACAGCCAAGGGGGAGAGGGAGCCAGGGCAAAGTGGGATAAATAATGATACATTCACAGTAACAAGGCAGTGGTGTGGAAATCTGTCAAGAAATACACACTCCCGATAATAGGAAGAAAGCAAGGGCTGATCTTGTTTAATACAAGGCTGGAGTTAACACATTCTGCTACATGGGAAATAAACCAGCTCCTTTCTTCAGGAGCAGAGGTGCCCCTCCATCTGCATAATAGCTGTGCACAGCTTGGGGTCACTTGATCTTCCAGACACCCCTCTCTTCCTCAGCTGGCTTGTTATCATCCTCTGTTATTATCTTCATATTTCCCCTGGTTATTATCAGCATGTTACCTTTGCCTTTATGTCGACAATCTACCTGGCAATTTTCTCCTCTCCAGCTGGCTTCCATGTTTCCTAGGTAAGAAAACTAATGTTCTTTGCTCCAGAGTGAATGTCCTATTCATTATTCTCAATGTACTGTGCCACAGCAACACTGAATATCAGAAACCTGCAGTAAATTCTCATCTATTTCTCAGTCATATAGAACAATTAAGCAAACAGCACAGATAGCAACCTGCCTTTTATCATCCCTATTGAATTTAGGTTTGACTGTGTACATTTAACAATTGCCCAGACCCGCAATGCAAATGAATGTGTGGATAAACACTGTTTAATATTGCACATTATGATGTGCCAGAGAGCACTTCCATTGTACCACGTTCTTGATGGTAGCCCAGATAAATCACTTTTCATACCCTAACAGGCTGAAGCAGAATGCAATTAGTGAAAGAACTGCTGCAAAGAAACTGTACTGATAACTGTGATCAGCTGTCTGCATCCATACAGCTCCCGGACTGGAAATGAACTCTTGCTAAGGGTTTGTCTCTGACCCATTCTGTGCTCTCAGTCAAGTCTCTGGAGGTAGGACTGCCTTGACACCACAGTCTGGGTATCCTGTTTCCCCCAGGGTGGTTCTGAAAACTATAGTCACCAGCATCTCACGGAATCAGAGAATAGTCAAGGTTGGAAGGGACCACAGTGGGTCATGTAAGCCAACCTCCCTGCTCTGGCAGGCTCATACCAGAGCACAAGGCACAGGATTGCATCCAGATAGTTCTTTAATATCTCCAGTGAGGGGAAATACACAACAATCTCAAAATCAATCTCAAAAACTTAACAAAAGCAACAAATAAGATTGCCCTGGTGCAGAAGTAACTGAGTGCTTCATCATTCTTGACAATTACACTGAGGTACACACTGGTCATTTGGTCTTTCAGTAAAGTAAAGGTTAAATTCCCTCTTGTCCTATAAAACTGACCACTACCACAGTAAAAGTCTTTCACCTTTTTTTATAAATGCATCAAAATCTGTAGACCTCAACAAAGACACATGATCAGTAGCCAGCATTTCTCATGCTTAGAAACTTAGAGTTCTGCAAACTTTACCAAAATGGAGGCCAAGCTACCTCTAGTCAGAACATGCGAAAATCAAGTTATGACAACCTTAGATCAAAATCCAAAAATGGAATGTCCACTTAAAAGTAGTAATTAAAACTAAAAATAAAACAGCAATTAAGCCAGCATTATTTATATTGTCTTCATTTTAAAACTACATAATTATAAGAATTTAAATGAAAGTGTTGTTGTCAATTTCCATTTGAAAAGTCTATTTAAGGAGGACTTAATGACTTCAGTTTTTTAAAGTCATTTTGTACTCATGGTTAATTAAATGCACAAGGACTTCCACTGAGAATCAGGATGTTCTAAATAATGTAATAATAACTTGTGTAACCAATTACTGTAAAATAAAACTGGATTATCCAATATGACCTGTCTGGCTTCAGTATTCATAATTTTAAATCCCTTTTAATTAAATCCTCAGGGTACTATATTTAACGTAAAACAACCATGACCTTCTTTATAATGTAAATGTAGTAGCCATAGTGGGTCAGGAATGAATTTTGGTTCCACAACTGGGTGACTCATTCATCAGAAAATTTTCTGGGCTGTCATCCTATTTAAACAATATTATGAGCCAGTTTCTCAGCTGCTGAAAATAGGGTGTTGTAAATTGACTGAAATGGCACTAGGGCTTTATACCACTGCTCTTTATTTCTAAGCAACAGAAAACAGAGGAAAGTGTACATGCATTCTTTGATTAACTGATGAAGATGAGGTTTATTCTGAGAAAAATGTATCACTTCTTCTCCCTCCTTCCTGTGCTTTTTGGTTTGGTTGTTGGGGTCTTTGTTGTTAGGGTTTTGTGGTTTTTTTTTATTGTAGGGGTTCTAGGGAGAGCTTGCTTCATTCTGGGTTTGGGTCTTGGATATTGTTTTTCTGTTAATTAGTGTTGTGCTTTCCAGAACAGCATCAAGGCCAAGTGAGATCTTGTTATCTAAAGGGCATGACAATAAACGTATCAAACTGGGGAGTGATTTTTCTATGATGTTAGCAATCTACCCACACATGCTATAATAGTTTTTCCCATTTTCTGATTTTTTTCTGACTATTTTTAAACCAGCTGAACTATCTTTTCTGCACAGTGAAGACCTGTATGTTATATCCTCATTTTGCTTTTTACATCATTTAAGTAGTTGTTATATTTATAAAACACAGATATTCTCAAAATATAAAAAGTCACGACTTAAGTGCAGACACACACTTAAGTGCAGATACCCAGACATGCTCAACACCCAGTCACAGAAAATCTCAAAATGAATTTATCATATTTTTTCAAGTGACACTGATGAACCTTTTAAGATGTCTAAAATATGCTGCAGTTAGTATAGGCAAGATGTGTTGCACACTAGATTAACAGACTGAATTTAATCTACAATACACTAATCTGAAAAAAAAAAATGGGGGCAGGACCAAGAAATGATCAGAGCATGTTAGAAGGCTGATTGTGGATATCTCATTGCTCATTTTTCCTTGCCATTACCCTTCAGAGGATGCCTACAGAAGTTTAAATAATGACGTAAGGCCCTGACACCAAAAAATGTAACAGGATTATGTAAAAAGCTATTCAGATTTTTAACTTATGTGCTGTTTTCTTGTGAAGGCAAAGTATGTAAGGGAATCACTGATGAACAGATCAGGGAGTCCTGACCTCAGCACTGGGCAGGCATACAAAGCATTTATTACAACACAGCTAACATTTCATTTTGCTAATAAAAAAATTATCAACTATTCAACAAGATTTAAGACCTTTTCATTCACAAGGTCACTTGATTCCTTCTTTCTGGAACGCTAAGCAATATATCTGACTTAGTATCTATTCTTATATAGGAAGATTTTATTGTCTGAAGAATATGGTCTGAGAATACATTCTGCCATATTGTCATGGTTTAGCAATGGTACTCCCTGATTCAGAGTTCCCACTGAGACTCTACTGGAAGGGACCCCTTCTCCCTGGAAGACATTCCTTTTCCCCTTTCCCCCAGCCCCAAAAATGACAAGGCAGTGCAGAATAACCTCCAAGTCTTAACCATGACCCCTCCTGGATACTGCAAATATTAACCCTGTCCTGGCTGGAACCAGGACACATATATTACTTCTGTCATATCAGGGGAAAAAAAAAAAAAAAAAAAAAAAATCCTTTTTTCTGCTTTTTTTCAAAACTAGCACGCAAAAATCTTATCTTTAGTGGACCTTACTCTTTTGGGATTGAGGTAATAGGAAAATTGAAGCAAACTGTTACCTACTGCTGTGGACTGAGTAGGAATGCGTGCTGCAACTATGAAATTTGAAATATAAGGCAGAGATATATAAGGAGAAAAAAAAATCATTCCAAAAAAGTTAAGGTTTGGTAACAGATGTGTTTTTATTGTTTTCATATTCAGTCCTTTATGTTAATATAAAAATATGCACTGTGTGCACATCATGTAATCAGCTCACAGGGTAAGCATTAAATTAGTTCCTATTTTCATGCTCAGCACATAGATGAAGAGATGAACAAAACACATATCTCTGATTTCTGATTCTTGATTTCCAGTGGGGAGTTGTCCAGAAGTATTAAATCAAGAGCCACTGAACCATCCCATTTCTATTTGCTATTGTTGAATAGATTTTATCATTTTCCTTCTCATTTTCTCATGCTTCCTTAGTTTTCTTTTATCACCAACACTTTTCATTAGCTAACAAGTCTAAATATGCATACAAATGTAGAAATATGTGTATGTATTGTATTTTTTCCAGTGACACCAGGAACCTCTGGATGATGATCTCAATAAATAATTGTAATGTGTGTGTTTTGTGCTCTTTTCCTTTTCTATCCTGTGTTTGTAAGAGTTGTAGCAGTATGGATATTACAAATAATCTGTTTGACCAGCAAATAAGAGAATACTATGGACCTTAAAGAAAATTAGGTTCCTTCTTTTTCTTTTTTTTCTTGTGTCTCCATCATTAATCCTTCCCTGGGTAATACTTTCCTCTTGCTAGGAAAATAAAACAAAATAAAATAAAACAAAACATGAACTAAACCTCAGGAACGCTGCTTTACCATTTGAAGGTGTTAAAATATCACAGAAACTAAGATATAAGACTATGTAATTTCTTGCTGTAGAGGTAACTGAAGTGGAATCTTCTTTCTTTATATCAGTGTTTGATCCACTGGTTATTTTTCCAAATAAATTGGAACTGAACACATTTCAATCATCCTGGTTTGCTCTAGCTATTGTAAGCAGCAGCTGCATAACTCTTCTCAGCCACAGACAATCTCTGAGCCCTCTTCAGGGATAGTCTTAGGCAGGTTTTCAGACACAGCTCTTATATATCACTATAATGAAAGTGGCACTTTCTTTTTTACAGAGTCTGGTCTCCTGGTTGCTTCTAAATGCTCCCTTGCATCACTGGATAGAATGGAAACATATTCTAAGTACTTATCTTTGTCCCCAGTTAATGTTATGGCAGGAACTAACTCTATAAACAAAAATATTACAGTAATGGCATTCCAAAATTTCAGCTGCAAATTGCCATCTCTACTGTCCTTCATACTTTTACTCTTTCAGATGAAAAAAAATGGGTAAATTCTGATGGGAAAACATGAATAAGTTTGCTGAAAGTATGTCCTTCCACTAAAGATTTTCCATTTATCTTAGAAAAAACCCTGTTAGCTACAATTTCTTACATTGCTTTTGCTTAGAAAATACAATAAATTTCATAACTTGATGTCAGGAATATGGCTAGCAATAGACCCCCTATTACCTCTGTCTTAAGCCCTATTCTTTAACTGCAAGATTACTGCAGGAGTCTTTAATAATTAATTTTGCAAAAATTCTCTTCTTTAAGGTCGCACTGCAGCTCTTACCACAAGTTATTTTACATGTGTAAGATACATACATACATGAGCACTTTCTAGGAAGGACAGTAGAACAATATCAAAGACTAATAAAAATCTATGATAAATAAATATGAGAGATTAATAATAGTAGTGGGAATAAGGTGTATTATGTAGAATAATATTTAGGTTAGCTAATGTAACTTAGTTTAAGTGGGTCATGGATAGAATGTCCCACATCTGTCAGTCAGTCAAAAGTACAAACCAATTACCATAAATCAGACAAAGGCAAAACATGAAAAAACAAACAAAAAAAACCAAAATAAATCAAAACAAATCTGTTTTGTTTCATGCTTAGTTTATTTCACATTTATTAAAAAGTCTATATTCAGAAGCTTTTGTTTTTATTTAGTGGGGAAGATGAGAAAAGGAGTCTAAATATTCAAAACCTGAAAAAAACATAGTTGCAATGAAGTTTCACACTCATGGTCTCCAAAGCACATATGTAGCTGTCATCATCACAGCTCATACAAACTGCCTACGTACAGTCACAAGTGCTCAGGGTTTACCAGAAGCCAAACAGGCAGATGGATCATTCTCTGTGTATGTGTCTACATAGTTTTACTCTTGCTGCATACCACTGATCATCCTCCCTCCATCTGCAAGCTCCCTTCAGCTGCATGTTTGACCTTTGTGAACCCCATAGCAAGCTATTATAAATAGGAGAACAGAAGTGTGGGATGATGTGGTGTACATGTACTCTGCATGCACTTAACCCAGCTCCTATGAGCATGACACTGGATATATGTACATGCTATCATATAAATTTATTCTTTAGTTCATTTTAAGTCCCAGCTCGTACACCCACCACACTGCCTGCATTTTGGTATGCCTTGAACTTCAGCTTTGACAATTGGCATGCTGGTAAGGAAACTTGGTTGGAATATATGAATGTAAGAATATCCATATTAGGTCAAACCAACTGGAGTCTACACCAGTAAATTGATTCTAACAATGGACAAAAGTCTGGAGGACATGATATCAACAAACAACAACAACCTATATCTCTCCTTATCATTCTCCTTTCCTCCAGGTACTTCCATTTCAGAGATCTGCTAAGCCCGATGAGGGGCTTTTGTGTTTGGTAAACCTTGATAGGTTTCTTCTGCATAAGCTTGTCCAATCTCCCCTTAAGTCCACAAAGATGTTTAACATGCAAAATATTCTTCAGCAGAACTTGTTCCTGTCTCGTGTCTTGTATAATCAACTATCAACGATCACCTCTCCTCTTAAAAAAAGGTGGGTTCTGTGAGTTTCATTTGACTGTCTGTTGTTCTTCAACTAGAAGAGACTGTGAACAGTTTAATCTCCACCCACTGTCTTCATATCACTCAAGAGATTTTTAAATTTCTATCACATCCTTCCCCCATGTCAACCCTTTTGCAGACAGAAGACTTGTAGCTCACACAAGAGTTTCTTGTATGAAAGCTGTTACAGACAGTTGATCATTCTTGCCACCTTTCTCTGATTTTGTCTAGTTCTCCTTCATGAATTTCAGATGAGAGGCTCAGGACTGCATAGAAATTTTCAGGATATGTCTGAATCCATGACTTTATATGGTGGAAGTGATCTCTGTTTTGCTCTTACTTTCTTTATAATTCCTGACATTTGCTTTATAATGGCTACTGAGCACCAGCTGACATTTCAGTGCAAACCTATTTCTCAGCAACAAAAAATTTCTCCTGACTGGCAACAGTTATCTCAGTGCACTTTGTATATGAAAGTAGAATTCTTTCCTTCTCTCATCCTTTTACATTTAACTATGCTGATTTTCACCTGCCCTTTTTTTTTTGCTCTTTCACTTATTTCATAAAAACCTTCTGCAATTTTTTCTAGTCAGACCTCATCCTACCTTGAATAACTTAGTATCATCACCCAGCTTTCTTACATCACTGCTCAGCCTGTTATGCAGGTCACTGATAACCATATTAAGCAGAACAATCCCCTGCACATATTCCTGTGGAATTCTACGGCTCGTCTCCCTTCACTGGGAGAATTGACTACTTACTTCTACTCTCCGTTTCCTGTTTTATAACCAATTATTTATCTAGGTAATGACGTTTTTATGTCTTGTTCATGGCTGCTTAATATCTAAATCCAAATAGATTATATCAATCAGATCTGCTTTATCCATATGCCTGCTGACCCTTTCAAAACCTCCAATAAATTTTCAAGACAGTAGTTCCCTTTGCAAAAGCCATGCTGACTTTTCCAAGGTAAAGTACATCTATTCAGATCTGCACCAGTTCCATTCCTAATTATAGTTTCTCCTAATTTTCCTGCTGTACACACCAGGTTTACAAGCCAGCACATCTGCAAGTGTTGCGCAGATTTTTTTTTCTTTAACTGGTGTTTTGTTCCCCATCCCCCAGTTTTCAGCAAAGAAGTTTTGAATTAAAGATCAGATATCAGTGTTACTAATTCATCTACTTAATCTCTGAGGTTTTTTGGAAAGTCTAAACATTCCATGCTCCTCTCAGCTTGGTTCTCTTCACTTTGACAGTTAATTCCATCTTCTCCACTTGTGTCTTAAATATATCTTCTGGAAATTCTCTGCATATAGAGAGAGAATGAAGAATTTTGCATGAGGATAGAAGACTCAGGAAAGTTGATTCCATCCAAGAAAAGGAAGCTTATCAATTCTGTAAAGTCCTCTAAAAAAGCAGAAAGTGCAGAGATGCTTAATTTCCCTTTTTTAGACAGAAAGCCAAGACATTTAGCTTTTCTTTTTAGTTTAGATTCTTACTGAGGCTGCAAGAGTGTAACCACAGTCTTTCTAAGCAATTACAATATCTACATATGATATGGCTAAGGTATTTTTTCCTTAAGGATTTTTGGGCATTTCAAGACTAAGAGATGATCTATTTTCTTGTCCTTCCCTTCTGTGGTTACCAGATATATAAGAAGTTTTAACTAGATGAGAAACATTCTCATACCTAGATCTTGCTTTTAACATCCCCTCATTCTTTAAAATAGGCTATCTTAAAATACTGCTGCTAATTTTTGCTTGCTCCCTTTATGCAGCAGAACATAGTACAGCCTTATGCAAGCAACAAGTAACTCTAGAAAATGAAAAATTACTGGGGAAATAATAAAGACTTGATAATTTATGATATATGGCAACGCTGACAATATGGAAAAATAGTTGCATGCATATGCAGGCTAGAGAAGTACCTCTTAACCTTCCTGCAGTAACTACTTGCACAGTCTTCTGCCATGAAAGAGGTTGGTTTAAGGTAGTGTCTGACATTGCATTTGTAGTGGGGCAGGTGTTCAGCCAGTCAAGTAATGCAGCTCAGCTGATACCTTAATTTATTCAACTGCAGTAACACTTACTTATATTTGTATGATTGAACTAGGAAAACTGTGTCTCTGATGAAAAGAATATAGTTTGTAACTGTTTCTACTGCAAGCTGTAATACACTAGAAAGTGAGCAAAGGATTATTCTCTTAAGGAAAGACTGCTTGGTCAGCAGATGTTCTGCAAAGGGGAAGATGGACAGTATATGGGGTAAGACCATGTGTTCTTACAGCAGTCATTTTGTTACTGCAGAGCTTTATGCACTCTGCATTCTCTTCTCATTAAAATCTTCATCCTATTCGACTAAAAATTCATTAGGCTCTGTCAATATGACAAGCTGTCCAGTTTGCATCTCTCAGCTATTTGGATATTTGCTAATCATAATCATTTTTTATTTCACATCCATAAGTCAGCATAAGTAATGTATGACTTCAGCCATCTTGTATGTCACAGTAATTTGGCCATTGGCAACATGTGAATTTTGATCATCTGGCTGAAACACCACGTCTTTTTAAACATATTTTCCTGAACGTTGCTAATCTAAACTTTCAGTTAAATACCATGCAATTAAAATTGTGTCTTATTTTGAATAAAACAATTGTAACCTCTTGTTCTTTATAGTCTCATGAACTTCACAAAATTGAACTGAAAATTGCATATTGTGTATTTTCACAAATTATGCTGGTCTTACCACTGTATTTCTATGTTGAGATGCACATTCTGGAAATTCTTGAGATTTTTTTCAGTTCCTGAAAGGGATTCATAAAGAAAAACCATGGTTTTCTGTTTGCACTGTGATTTCAAAGTCTAGAGATAGTGTTCTAGCAACCTGGTCTAGTGGAAGATGTCCCTGGGGGGATATGGCAGGGGGCTTGGAACTAGATGATTTTTAAGGTCCTTTCTGACCCAAACTGTTCTATGATCCTATGAAATTGCAACAACTGAAAACATTTTGAAAACACAATAAATACCAAGTATGTTATCTTCCAGGTTTTTGTCTTTTTTTATAGTTATCTGAGAGGCATGTTAGACTACTTATTTTAAGGTGTGAAAATAAAGCTGTGTACCTTGGTACCTTGGTAAAGTGCATCTTTAACATCCACTGCTAGTAAGGGTTATGAAAGAAATGCTGCCTAATTCCAACAGTTTCTTCAAATTAGAAGCAAAATACATTCTATAGATGATATTTGAAATTATCATTTGTAAATTTTGATAGAAAACAAGTGAATTTGTTTCCTCTAACCCATCTATCTTGGTTCATGGAAGTAGGGGAATAGTTGCTGGGTAAAACCAAAAATTTAAGAAAGAAGGATCATAATTGTTTCTAAGATACAATTTAGTCATTAAGTAACAGTACAACTTCATTAATCAAATTTTTTTAATTTAGATAAAATGCCTAATTAACTTGCAAAAATTAATCTGGTTTGCTTTATAATCAAACAAAGATCACTTTTCAGCACTCAAAGATTATTTTTGGTATAATTATTTTTGCTTAAGCATCATTTGAATTGCTGAAATTAAATTGCTAATTATCTAATTTGATATTGATTACATTGCTATATTGTTTATTTTTACTTAAATATAAGCAATGTCTTGTTACTGGTGATAGTGACAATTGATGTACTATTACTCTTGTTCAAATTTTTCCATACAAATATAAAATACTGAAATAATTTTATGTATGTCAGTAGCCTTCTTGTAAGCAAATGGACTAAGAAGCTTTAGTAACCTGTAAAGGTTGGTCAGTCTCCTATATGAAACACAAGACTTTAAAGTTCAGTTTTAGGCAGTCATTTTCTTGGTTTTGTTATCATGTCTCAGGAAGATATTTTATGTATTTTTTGACTGAAGCAGTAAGATCTAGACACAGTGTCTAGATATTAATTATAGAACTAGGAATTATGTGATGTTTTGTTAGAAATTCATTATGTCCAAATTAAACAGAATGTTGCATTTTCTGCTTCTAAAGCACTTCATTACTGAACTATGACAGTTCAGCTTGCTAAGAGGATCCAGCACTGGTCATTTAAAAAAAAATTCCTCAGTATCAGACTTAGTGAAAGAGTCAGATCCTTAGATTTTTCTCTCTAAGGACTAAACACAGTACAAAGAGCTACAAAATGTGCAAAACAGAGCAGAAGATCTCTGTGAACAAATAGAATAGCTGTTTTCTGTGTTCTCTCCTAATTCTCCTCATGCAGTTTAGGCATAGCAATGCCTAAACAGGTTAGTGTATTGTCCTGGCAATTTCAGTAGCACTTTAACATACATGGCACACTTATGGCTATAGATTAATCACTTCTGTCCATCAAACATTCCAGACAGTGTGTCTTTACAGAAGCACGGATGCAGCATCATGCTGCTGAGATCTCTAGTTGCTTCAGCCACGGTGATGATTCTGTTCATCATCTGACACTGTCGGGGCTGCCCGAGGCAGCACAGCGTCCAGCTGCAGACGTCCTTGGCTTGTGCTGCTGCAGGCAGGGGTCGGCTGCAACCTGCAAGGAAAGCTGTCAGCTGCAGCAAGCAGGAAAAGCTGGCTCCTTCGCAAGGTGGTCTAAAAGTGACGGCAGAGGAAAAGGATGAGAGAGGGAATCTCTCTGGAGGTTCCAGGTAGCTTACTGCAGGTGGAGAGTCCAGTGACAAAGACCAGGGATAAGGGAGAACACAGCATTTTATGGGGGTGGAACAAAGGGAAACAACCAATGGGGATCGACTGAGGAGGAGGAGACAACAGGAATATCCAATGGGGATAACTTAGGGGAGGGAATTACATGAGTAGACCAATGGGGCATCGAAGACGGGCGAACTTTCCAGAACTAAAACATAAGCAACCAGAAAAAATACATAAACATGAACTTATACATAAAACTGGGTGGAGAACTCCTGAACCAATAAACTTAAAACATGTAAACTAAGAACCACTAGGATCATGGGAACTCGCTGTAACCACGGGGTGAGGATCAGACCTCTGTGTTCTGGAGGCCTGTTTGCCAAACCTATGAATGCTCTGCTGGCCCCCTGCCATCTGCATTGCAATAATCATCTACATAGCAGTATTGTAAGAATTAAAAACCCAAGAGAAAGACAGCTAATTCAATAATCTCCATAATTTTACCATTATCAAATTCCTATCACTCACTTCAATAAATGCACCAGTTAACATGCTAAAGACCCTTGTGATAACTTCACTTTTGTTAATAACAAACTGGAATTTCACCTAGAGTCATGCAAGATAATTTGTGAAACATACTTCACCCCAGGAGTCATACAAAAGGGTACATCTGATACTACAGATTGTTGATGAAATCACTGACTTTCGAAAAGGAAACATGAGCCATCCCTAAATCATGTTTTTTATCCAATAACTCACTAATCATGTTTTTTATCCAATAACTAACTAATATATAAAGGCCTGAAACAAGGTGCTGAGTAGCAGGACAGGTACTCCTTCAGCTCCCTTTTTTGTCAAGCAGCGTATCTTGTCAATGGGGAGTTGAAGCTGAAATGCCATGTAAGGAAAATTGAAAGCAAGGCTCCACAGAGAAAAGCTCTGTGGAGAGCTCTAATCAGTTGACAAAAGGAGCATCATATTAAGACCTCAAGAAAATGTTACAACTGTTGCTTCTGTGTTTTGTGCTAGGTTTGATAGTGTCAGCACTGAAAGAGCGTTCTGCATGCGACTAAAGCATTAGGCCTTTCAGGGAAATTCCTCTTGTGGTTCATAACAGAGCTGGGAAACAGAATTGCTAAAAAAAAAAAAAAATAGATTGATATACATTCTGAAAACAAAATAGGAAAATTTTAAATCAGTTCTAAATTTCTGGAGTCTCTGCTCTGATTCTTCACTGTAATCAGAATATACAACACTTTGTGCCTCTCTGGACCAGAAACCTGGTTGCATGATAGACAGGTTCAGGACCCACAGTCAGATTAATAAGCAAACTCATCCTTAATACATCACCAAATGACATCAGCAAAAGACAGGGATATGGTTGTTGCAGCCAGGGAAAAAGAATTTTTTTTCCCCCAATAATAAAGGAGAAAGGTTGTCAAACCATGGTACTTCAGTAGAATGATGTCTGTGGCAGACAAGGTAAAGACTCAAAGACCTATTTTTTATTTTGCAAACACACACCAAAAAAAAACCACCAAAAAAAAAAGACAAAGCCAAGATGAACAAGGCACTCAGAGTTCAACAGGAAACCTTTTAGCAGCTCTTGAGCCAGTCAATTCCTGTGCTACATGTTTTATTTTGCATCCCATGTGTACTAATGACAGATTAACGGGACACATAGGTAGAAGTGGGAGTCTGAAAGCCAGTTAGATGCTGTGAATTTTCCCAAACGTGTCAAAATAAGAAAAGTGACTGTGCTAAATACCTCAGTGCTGATACACTGGAGAAAATGAGCGTTTAATAAAATTCGGTGCTTTTATTTTTCTTCTTGAGACATGGTGATGTAGCTGCTCCACACTGAGAAGCATAGAAGTACACACACAACGCAGACAAGAGTATATAAATCTTCAAAATTAGTATTTCATTTAAACTTCCAGTCATCTGCTTTTGAAAGAATATTGAAAAATATGTCATATTAATGTGAGTACCAGAGGGTTTTTCTCATTTTTTGTTAATGTTTTGAAGACGTGGATGGAACCTTCATGGATGGGTCTTTTTAATAGTTATTTGTATGTAGAAAATCATAGAATACTGAAAATAAGTATCCATTCAAAAAGGACACTTCTAACTAAGCATCACAAGTCCCTGTTTCTCTACTACTTGTCCCTTGAAAGAAATTTTGTGAATCAAATATTTTGGCTTTATGTTTGACCCACAGCCTTCCTGGCTCACTGACAGTAACCCTGCAGAGGTAGAAAAGGAAAGATGTGGAGGCAAATAATATTTGGCAGCCCATTTCTAGCTAATGTCAATTTTAGTTTTGGCCTGAAGTGCAAAAGTGGAACTGCCAAGAGATTTTGGGTGAAGATGCAGGAAGAAAATATTTATTTTAGATTTCGTGAAACGGTAGACTTCTAGCATTGTCTCCAGAAAAAAAATTAAAAGTCTGTTTGAAGCTCCGAATCATTTCATAGAAGTACTTTACTGATCTCTGTTCTTATATCTGTTCAGGTAAGTACAGTACAGATAGCTGCCTTTGCCAGAGAAAAATTTTTGTTACTTGGATGGGGACTGATTCCAGTACAATGGAAATAACATTGGAGAAAAACTAACTGTTATGGTTCACCTCTCAAAAAGTAAAACATAGATGGAAATTTGTTATCGATCCTCGTAGCACTAGATGTTCCCATGATACTGTCATTTTGAAAGACAGAAAAAAAGGTACTCGAAAGACAGAAAAGTCAAACCACTCACTTTCCATATAAAGGTGAACAGACTAACCCATTACCCAGACAGTACAAATATGTGTTCTTTTTAGCCATGGTTCATGCTTTTAAGAATCACCTGCTTGTAGAAAGCATTTAACAAATTTGGGGGAACTATGAAAACAGCAACATGGATATCTCTTCAATATTAACACATCACTAGGTGGAAATGTTCCAAAGGTAGCCTTGAACCTCAGCAGGGTGGATTGGAGGAGGAGTGATGAGCTCCCACACTGCAATTTTAATTACTACAAAATCAAAGTTGTACATCAGATGTGGTATTTTTCTTTCTAAATCAAAAGGACAGCAGCAAAGAGATCAGCTTTGTTCTAAACAAGGAAAGGAGCTCCCCTGTGGAATGCACGATCTAAGAATACATCTGAAAATAATCATGACAGCAGCAGAAAAAAAACCCCACATCTGTGAGCTTGCAGCTTCCTTCTGTACTGTCCTGGTGAAAGGTGAAAAGGGGGCACACAGAATATTTCCAGCAAGCTGTCCATATATTTTGCAGGTTGATGCCATCTTCGGTATTGATTCCAATGCTGTGAGTTTGCTGACCTTCCAAAAGGAGAAAAAAAAGAGTATGTCATTTATAATGACTAGTTACTACAGGAAGTGTCCTCACTTATGATATCATTTAACTGAGTCACTATTTTAAAACAAAGTTCTTCAATCAGAAGCTTTTTTTTCCTTACTTAGAAAAAAAATAACCTACCTTTCTGAGACCAACTCATAATAAAGCAAGCAATAGATTTATGATTTATACCGAATATGTCTTAATGTTAGGAAGGATGAAGGGATATAACAGTCTTAAAAACCAACAGCAAATATGAGCTTAAAACTAATAAAGGAAATATGAGGTGAGCCAACCACTGTAAATATCACACATATTTATCTGCAAAGCTTTGCTATCATTCAGTTTCTGAACAGTACCAGACAAATAAAACCAAGTACCCTTGATTGTCAGTGGTCCCTATGCTGAAGAAATATCACTTATTTTTGACAGAAAAAACATGATTTCTTTCATATTGATCCTTCCCTGAAAGAAACACTTTTGAATGGAAATATTCTTGGTTTCATTTTGATTTTTTTTTCCAGGTTATACCAAATGCACTGACATTTCTGAAGGCAATTCAGTGTTGTCTGATGTTGGCTTCTCCGTTGGAAAAATGGCACAATCTCTTATAAAAAAATCCTATAATAGTTAAGGATTTTTAAAAATTGCGGTTATAAGTTTCAAAGGCATTATGCAGGCACTTTCTGTAGATGGGAAAGCTCTTTAGCCAGGATGTCCTGCTTAGGAAAGTACCACACACCCCTGAGCCCACCTGCCTTCATCCCAATAGAGAATCATTTCCCATAATATTAGAAGCATTTTACTCATAGGCCATGTATGTCATTAGCATGTCTTTAGGAACACCTTGCATGAAAGTATCCAAGATTTGAACCTTGAGTGCTGTGTTTTGGGTACCTCAATTCAAAAAGGAGACTGAAATGCTGGAGCATGTCTGGAGAAGGGCAAAGGAACTGGGAAAGGGTCTAGAAAACATTTCCTATGAGGAACAGTTGAGGGATCTGGAGTTTAGTCTGGACAAGAGGAATCTCAGGGGGGACCTCATTGCTCTCTACAACTACCTGAAAGGAGGCTGTAGTGAGGTGGGGTTGGCCTCTTCTGCCACATCTGAAGTGAAAGGATGACTGGAAATGGCCTTAAATTATGCTAGCAGAGGTTCAGATTAAATATTAGGAAAAAGAATTCACTGAAAGAGTGGTTAGGCACTGGAATAAGTTGCCCAGGGAGGTGGTGGAGTCACCATCTCTGGAACTGTTCAAAAGATGTCTGAGTGTGGCACTTGGAGATATGTTTTAGGGGTGATTATGGTGGTTCTGGGTTGATGGTTGGACTAGATGATCTTGAAGGTCTCTTCCAAACTTGATGGTTCTCTGATTATGTGATTCTGTGAGGGTTTTTTTTGATCACTACTGTAGACTCTTGAATATACCATTTTTTGAGTTCAGACTTGATCTCTGTCACCCAGCATCTACCTGGAGTGCAGCAATCCTTCCATGCCTTTTTTCATATCAGCCACCTGGCTCACAACTGTTTTTTCATTGATTTTTCATTGATTAGATGATCTTGAAGGTCTCTTCCAACCTTGATGATTCTGTGATTCTATAAAGATGATTAAAGTATGTCTGCCCAGATGGAAGCATCAAAATTCTTATCCACACAGGAGCATACAAAGTAATTATCATCCAGTAATGACTTTAAAATTAAGAAAATATGTTGCATTTTTGAGCCTCAGGCTAAGTTTACTTATTCATTGTCTGAGACTGAAACTGAGGAAGTCTCCAACATTGATACAGACATTTAAAATATTTTGCTAGAGGCTAATTTTTAAATAATTGACTGACAAATTAGCATCAAGGTGTGGAACACTGCATCACCTTTGGTATCCACTTACTGCCATAAATAAAACTTCTCATATGCTGTGGCAGTATCTTCAGTGCTGAGTCGCTCTTGACCACTTTTTGAGTGAAGGCTAAGGACAGTTTTCATAGCTGAAATTCTGTAAAAAAGGGTGCAGCAGATGTGGCTTCAGATTGCCTAAGTCCCCGTGATTAAATGGTTATCTCCTTGCACTAGGCTGAGCATGAGAAAATGTTATTCTGCTCCAGCCCTAGTCCTTGGCAACATATGGAAATTCTCTTAAGGAAAAAGGAGGTGAATATACAATTTCTGGCACCATCTTCTCTACTCCAAACACCTTCTGTCATCACCTCATCTCACCTCCTTTCTAAGATTTTTTTTATTCTCCCTACCTCTGTTTATCTTTACTTTTGTCAGAAGTGATTTTCTCTTGGAAGATGGTATTTGACTTCTCTGCTCTGCCAGCATTTTCTGCTAAAGCAAAAAGAAATCATTATGAAGTCAGGGTCAAAGAAAGCAAAACAAATAATCTATAGTCAGTGCTTCGGCATGTCTGAAAAATAGGAATGACTCCACATTTTTTAATTCCTAGTAGGCTGTTCGATCTACAGTGTTCCTGTGCTACACAGATAGCATAAAAGGGAATCTCACTTCCTGCTCTGGGTCTCTCAACCCTTCTCGTTCTTTCTACCAGGGACAGAAGAAAGGACAGCCTAGAGGAGGCAGACAACACTCCGTCTTTTTTTGGGATTTCTTTGGCAGTTCAAAAGTCTGACTGCCAGACTATATCTAAAGGCCTTCAATCTGCTGAGTTCTGCCTTGCATCACTGGGAGGCAAAGAAAAGACTGTTACTCAAATGACCCCTACCCCACACTGGCACAGCATCTTCTAATTGCAAGAAAATAGCATTATTTTAGTTAAATTAAAAAAAACAAAAAAACCCACCTCAAAAAAACAAAACAAAACAAAACAAAAAAAACACCAAAAAAAAAAAAAGGCAGATGCTTGAAATTCGGGCCCTGAAAACACCACTAATAAAACTCATTTATTCATCAGCAAAATGCAAGAGAAGAATGCAATTTAATGTCTTCATTACACCACAAAGCCAGACTAAACTCAGCATGGGAAAGGGTTTAAGACTGTCTATATCTTATGCTGAATTCAGTGATGTATATAATTAAAATAACCAATTAGCATAACTAAATATTCCAAGGATTTCCAACACCCCTACTAACTTGGTATATGAGTATATCACAGTCTTAAATGTATTTTCTTCCCAGTAGCACTATCAGATAGCAAGGTATTATTAATTCCACACATGGAAACTGAAGCTCAGAGTGCTGAGATGGTGTTTGTCTGTGCATTGGCATACAAGCATGGCAAGATCCATGGGTAATTAGGACACATGGCCTGTAAAAATGTCATGAAACTTCCCGGGTTCAAATTCACACCTCTGACAGCCTCCAACCACCAGCTCAGATAGAACCAGTCTGGTACATCTGTGAGGTTTTGCTCTACATGGGTTTAGTGGCACTGCAAAACTTACACAAAAATAGGGAACTGAACTGGGGCTATGAAAATGGGAGAGTCAATCCCCTCAGTATTGGACCACCCTTTCTTTTTAGGTGTTGAATTATGCCAAGGACATATAACAAAAGGCAGATGCTTTGGAGCTGATCTTTGGGCTCATCACTGCTTAAGAGGAACAGGAATGACACAGCAGGTGTACGTTACAGAATGCTACCTCCTTTATAAAACTAACATAGAAATAGCATAAAACTTTAAATAAAACTTCTTAGTTAACCCTTGCTCTATGTAATCCGCAAGTCATTTATACTAGTGAGCATGAAAAAAAAAAAAAGAAAAGGACCAGAGTAATAGCATTCAGGACCCACTTTACAACAGTGTGACTGACAAAACGAGACAAAAGGAGAAAGCAAATTAAACCCCCTGTACGTGTTATATTGTTTTCCATATTTGAATGCTAATGGCTTTCACATTTATTCAGTTCACAATGAGCAGGCACATAAAATACCCTGTCTGCCCTACACAGTCACTTATATTCCAAAAATGGTGTGTAGACATTGTCAGTGAAATTTGGGCCACATGATTTTATTGATTTTCCAGCAGTCTAGCAAAATCAATGGACAACTCTGCTTAGTAATCAATGGTATTATCTGACCATTAGCCGGTATTAGAAGAGAGATCCAAACATCTGATAGACACAGCTAATAGCATGCATGCCTCTTTAAAGCTGTGCAGGTCAAACCACAAAAGTGATGGCAACTTTATCTCCTATGGAAAAGCTGCTAATGGAAAAGAAAATAACAGCAGGAAAAAAATGTTGCTATCACATAATTTCTTAAAGAAGGCAAATCACCAGAAAGCAAGTTCTCAGGGCTTTCTGTAAAGAGTAACCATTCCCCAGTATGAGCGGGACATGGACCTGTTGAAATGAGTCCAGAGGAGGGTCATGAAGATGAGGGCTGGAGTACCTTTACTATGAGGACAGGCTGAGAGACTTGGGGCTGTTCAGCCTGGGAAAGGCTCCAGGGAGAGCTCATAGCACCTTCTTGTATCTAAAAAGGGCTACAAGAGAGATGAGTAGGGACTTTTTACAAAGTCATGGAATGATAGGCCAAGGGGTAATTGCTTTAAATGGAAAGAGAGTAGGTTTAGATTAGATATTAGGAAGAAAATCTTCATTATGAGAATGGTAAGACAGTGAAACAGGTTGCCCAGAGTTGTGGATGCTCCATCCCTGGAAGTGTTCAAGGCCAAGCTGGATGGGGCTTTGAGCAACCTGGTCTAGTGGAAGGTGTCCCTCCCCATGACAGTGGAGTTAGCACTGGGTGATCTTTAAGGTCTCTTTCAATCCAAACCACTCTGTAATTCTATGATATTAAACAGTCACACCAAAATCTGCAGCATTTCAGATTAGCAGTTGCTGTGGAAAATCTTACCCATTTCTGTCAGCAACAGGAATGTGTGGGCAAAACCTTGAACCCATTCACTAAGCCACAAATCTTGGCAACTTAATTTCATGCACTTCTGGTTAGTACTAAGAAAAAGAGCTAACAGGGTTCAATAAGCCTAAAGCCAGAGCTGATTTACCAGATGGACTTTGAAGTCACACCTTACATTGTCAAATGTATGTGTTTTCAGGGCTTGTGATATTTTCAGCCATGCTACTTCTCTTGATCTGTGCTGAGTTTTGAATTGTTCAGACACCATTTAATCAAGCTAAAAAAAAAAAAAAAGGAAAAAAAGTGCATATGTGTGCTACAGTGACTTCAAGTAGAAACACAGATCATTTCACTTGCCTCAAAGATAGAGACTTGCTGCACAACATCTCAGATTTAATGCTCAGTAGGACAAGAGAATATGAGGTGCTCTCTAAACCAGTTAGATACCTGCTGAAACTGAATCAACATGTTTAAAGCTATCTCAGCCTCAGCTGACTTTATTTTACATTCTATTAATTTCCGCATGGGTATGGCTGGGCATCACTACAACAGTGGTACCAGTGTCCATGTCACTATAGTTGCTCTTTTGGGCAGAATTTTACTTAATGGCTTCAGGTTTTTTAATTAATGAATGCTATTTACTGCCATGTCAACATCTTTGGGTGCCCCTAGTCCCACCACAATTTTAAAACGGGGGGGCCTAGCTCAATGGAACCAGACAATGAGCTGATATGATAATTGCTAATATGAGGTGGGAGATCTGTAAGACCCACCCTTGGTTTATCCCTAAACATTGTACATTGTTCCTTTTGGGGAACTATGTTTCTGCCTTTGGCCATGCACTGATCTATTAATTACTGACAGTCCAAAGAGCTGTATTGAAAATACATCAGAATTCATAAATTAGATCTCTCCAGTCAGCACACAATGAGAAAAAATATTCAAGTGATCTGGATCTCATCTTGTACAACAGATAACAAAATGATAGAAACATGAGATTTGTTCTTAGTAGCAATTTAGCAAACAAGTAATACCAGGGAGATCAGGAACAAATTCTTGTTTTATTTGATTTCTACCTTCTTGAAGAGTCCCATGAGTACTGGTCTGGAGGTGTGCTACTTTGAATCTGGCTTTTTATGCATAATTATCTACTCACTGGATCTAGGCCTCCAAGGTAACAGTCCTAACATTCTCAGTCTTTGCTCCAACAAATTATTTCTCTAATAATAATTATATTATACAAAGTGGAAGAGTTTTTCTGAAATGAAATATTATATCTCCATTTGGTCAAAACTGCAAAAGATAAAAAGGGTAAAAGGAAAAAAAGTCCTCTAGATATGAAATCTTTTCTACAGTTTAATTTCCCTGGCATGTGCATACAGTCCTTCAAGAGGCCAACTAAGTCAGGGAGGAACAGAGTGTTTAACTTTCATGTCCATTGAAAATCTATAACTTTTTCCATTCATATAACTATATTTAATATGTAGTTTTTTCCCCAAATGAGTAAATATCACTTGATATATCTGAAAAAATGGCAGGTATGTTCTGCTCATTAACTGAATTGTGCATAACTGAATTGTGAATTGTTAGAGACCAACTAATGAATCTGAGAACTGTGTCTGCTCAGTATCTCATCAAATCTTTGCATAAAACACCAGTGTAGGAGTTTCATTAATGTCTCTTTAACTGCTTTTTAATTAGCAATGATGGCACTTTCCTATGATTTTTCAAAAGTTAATACAAATAATACAAAATGTTTTTAGTAAAGAATAACAGTGTTTTAGAAAGAAAATTCTCTTGTGCTATAAATGTGGTCCTGAGAAATGATTGCCAGCTGGCTTTTTTAATGCTTATTTTCTACAGGAGAGATAATGACAGCTATAGTCACTCCAAGGAGACTGAATCAGTAGAGAACTCTGCTGGGACTTTTTCTCTCAAACTCCCTTTTCATGCTTGTCTTTTTCCTACACCCTTTTGGAGTCCACCAGACCACCACAGACAATTATTATTGGATATCATGTGCTTTGCTCACTGAGGAGACTTAAAATGCCTGCTACAGATTTGTAAAGCCAATCTGCTGTATATGAAGGGTGAGGGAATATAGCTTTAACAGTGACTCATTTAGCCCTTCTTTGAATTAGTGCTCATGAGAGCTGAAAATTAACACAAACACATGTGCAGGCCTTCTTTGAACATGTGAGCAAGCTTGGCAACTGGTAATTTTAGCCTCTGAAACACAGGGTTGATGGCCTTTACATAATTGGGCCCATGAGACAAACTGCAAAATGTAGCTTGAGGCTCTTCCTCTGGGATTAAAGAAAATATCCACCCTGAGAGATTTATCCATAGCAAAAAAAAATTAAAATTAAATATATATATCCAAGTCCAGCCTAAATCTTTTCTAATTTAGTTTTCTGAAAAAATTAGAGAACTTTGGAAATAAATAACATAAAGAAAAATATAGGTACACTGCTGAATTTCAAGGATATTTACCCTTATTTTAGGTAGAGTTTTGAACAATCTGATGCACAAAGAGACTAATCTGACAGCTTGCATTTGCCTCAATGGTTTCATTAGTTCTTTCATGTTCACCAGTACATAAGCATAGCTGTACCATGAAGAGCAAGGGAAGGAGGTCCCATCGAAACCCACCTTGATGGGACATCTTTACCAGTAAAGCAATGGCAAGAGTCCACGAGAGTGCAACGAGCGGTAGATTTGATTGCTAAAAACCCACAGCTGAAGAGCAGTGCAGTCAATGACATAACCCTTACAGTGTTCCTAAAAAGTAGTACGGAAGAAATTGCCATGATCAAAGAGGGGAAGAGAATTCTGCCATGTGGACACACGTCATGTTGTGTTACTTTACAACAGGTTGACAGGATAGGATCTGGCCTGTTTGCTTTATTACAATTGTTTTAACTAAAACATAGAAAGGAAATAAAAGTTGTAACAGACAGAGACACCTTCAATCCAATTGGAGGAGGATGAATCAGTGGTACCAAAAACATCTATTAGGTATTATCTGTTAGTGCCTTACTAACACTCCTATCTACCTTCATCTATCTTGCACAGATAAGATACACTCCAATCTATCTTCAGCTTAAGAGATCCAAATGCATGTAATTCGCATCCCTGAAGATGCCTTAGGTAACATATGGCTCCAGTGTCTCACCTTCCACCCCTCCAGCTGAAATTCAACCTACTGACTAACAAAGGATGTAAGATACATAGGAACAGAGTGGAAAAAATAAAGAAGAAAAAGAAAAGAAAAGCCCCACCCTGTGCAGATGGCCTACTGTAAGCTTTAGGTCAGCAGGAGAGTCCTGAACTGTGGTAAGTGTTCCCATCACTGTTTATACATTTTATATTAGGCAGTCATTGGTAAAAGTAAAAATAATTCTGAGAGCAGGAATCTGGAATTCAGGCTTCCTGTCACCTCCCTGATGAATATCTTAGCAACTAGACTGGTTTATTTTTAAAATTATTCCAATCCCTGACTTAGCTGGAGTAGAATACTTTGTGTACAATGTACTCCTGCAATGTTCTTCTGGCCAAACAACACTAATCAGTTTTTAGTCATTAATCAAATTACTCATTTCATATCATGAGGTATTAAGTTTGTCAATTCACTTCTCACACTTCTTTCTCTACCAGGCAAGTAACCAAAATCAAGGCTCCTTTTATGGTCCCAGACATTTCTTGGAACACCACAGGTGCTATAATAAGTAGAGCTACCTAACTGTTTTAATGATGAGGACTGTTATAGCAAGTTGCTGAAGTAAAAGGTTGCTAAGCTGTTAAGTTAAGGAAGAAGGAGATATATACCATTAGGGAAAAAAAAAATTCAAAACACTGGCAACATTATGAAGAAAAATCCACCAGCTCACTGTGTGTTCATTAAGATTATGGCATCGGCTATATGCATTTTTGTGTATGTTTTTCATTCTGTTTAAATATTCTTCTCAATATGTCCTTGCATTCAAGCTAAAATTAAATTTTTTTTACAGGCAATCTCATTCTACCTGCCAAATGACAGATTACTGAAAAAATGTTCTGATACAAAGTGGCCTCCTTCACCTACCCCTTCTCTCCACTCCACTTAAGAAATTATGTTCTTCATTCTCCCCACAATGTCCTTCTTTTAATACCTTTCCTTTTATTTTCTGTAATGTTCCTCCTTTGTTCATCTGTGGTGGTTCTGAATGCTAATGAGTCCACTTCTGATTTAGCATTTTGTGAGGTCAGTTTGTGAAGAGACTAGAGCAGACATCGTATTTGGAATCCCAGCTTAATTAAAGAAGTCTTGAACAAGGACTCGAGGTCGCTTATTGGGGCAGAGAAAGAAAAGAAAATATTGGTTCAAAAACTTATAACCAGCAAATGAAATTAGGGTGAAGGTGTCAAAAACGTTGCAGACAGCTCAGAGGTCCTATAACTTAGGGAGACTAATTTCAGTGTTCATTAGTGCTTTCAAGGTACACATAGATGGTGGTAATAGAGGAGCACCTATCAGCAGACATTTCCAAACATGTTGCCTAAATGGATGCTGGTTCAGAATCACAATTAATTTCTCTGCATTTAATAAAAATATTTATTTCTTTCTCAGTATGATAATACCTAAAGGAACCTACACTTTAGCATAGAAATAGTATTACCATAGAACTAGTACTACCATAAGAACCATGTATGTGTAGAAGTTGACCTTTCTGCATGCACAAGGAAATCTCTGTCTAGGCCAAGCTGGGTGGTAGGAAAGGAAAGCATCTGCTTTTGTTCACCTTTTAGTTCTAGGGCTGTAGATGAATTGACTGCAGAATACAAGGCAGAGATAAGTAAAAAATGACTGTATGGTCTAGAGAGGGTGAAACATCTCTAAAAAAACTTTGTGTCCAGTTGCAACTTCAGAGGCTTTAGAGTTCTGTTTTGCATACTTATTTACTCTGTTCTGGAGAGAATGACCTCACATTTCAACTAGCATAGCTTGGGAGGTAAATGTTTTTTCTTTATAACTGGATAAAAAGAGGAATATTCATACAGTGAATATAATTCTATCACAGACAGCAAAACCACCTCCAAAATTCTCAAAATCAACCAACCAACAAAATTTAAAAATCTCCCAAACCCCTAAACTTTAACAAAACCCTCGATTTTTAAGTTTAGATAAAGAATATATCTTTTTTCCAAGAATTCTGATTACAAAAACTTCTGCAGCCACTGGAGAATGATTCAGACATGGGTTACCATTAGATCAGCTCAGTCTCTCCCTGGAATCCACCAAAAATGAGGAAACTCATGTTTCTGTTGTGCCTTTATAGACGTTTATCTCTTCAGAGAAAGAGTTACGCTGGCTAATACTGTTTATGTTGAATGGTTCTCCTTTGGACATAATCCTACGACAAATTTAGGACTCCCTAACCTTTTTTATGTGTCTGGGAATAAATGAAAATAACATAAAGAACTTCCTTAAACCATATCTGATAGGACAGACTCCCTGGAGAATCAGAGTAGCTACAAGTGCTGCTGCTTCCCTCTCCTTCAAAGGAAAGTTAGGATTGGTAGTCCCCCAAAACAAAATATTGTGTCCAGTCATGAAACAATAAATCCAGCAATCAAGAAGCCCATTCATCAAACAGAGTTCTTACTGAGCATAAGTGCAGTTGTTCCACAATCTGTATGTGTCCATGCAACCCTCCTGCCTACAATCAAGAAAACCAAAGAACCAAACACAGGACACACAAAGCACCATTACACACTGAAGGGATAAACAGGTAATTTCAAATACTGACAGATAAAATAAATCAAAGAGTGGCTCCACTAGGACAGTCAAGTCTTCTGAACAGGAACTTGAGATTTCTGCATGCAATAGCCAAAGGCTTCCCAGCACCCTCATTTCTGAGTCAAAACAATCCCTCCAGATCTGTTCCTGTCAAACTGAAGTTGCTCTCCCTACTGGGGATTGCTGCAGTCATTCTGTAGATTATATTGATTCTTATTGTCATCACAAATTTACAATACTCTCCACCACATTCTCTCAGATTACAAGATCTGAAAACGGTCTTGGGAAATAGATAAACAGCTCACTTTGCTCCAAATCCCATCTGACTAAGAGAAATCAGAAGAACTTAAGTTCAGTCTGACCTGAGATTTCACAATGACAGAGAGAAACAGAGACCAATCTTCTCCATATAAGAAAAGCAAATAGAAAAACACAGTTTTGTCAAGTTACACATTTCCCTTGATTAAATTAAAAAAGTTTTGGTTTGAGTATTTTGAAAAGACATGAGAGAGATGGTGATGAAACTTCCTATTTTGTTGAAAAGGACAGTAGTTAAGGTATTAATTGCAGAAATTAAAGATTCCATTCCTTTGTCTGAATGAGGATACTGAAATTCCTAGTCTCTGTGTAATTGGGCAATGGCACAGGGTGGGCAGCTTCCGATGTAGTTGTATCAACTGGCAATGGAGATGGAACTCCAGAGAAAATATTTTCTCATGTTTGTGTTCAAAGAAAAAGTTATGGGGTCATTCTCTTTTGCTCTTTGTCAGTGAATATTTTTGTATTTTATACCTATGAGTATTTCAAAGAGACCTGTTTTGCTCTGCTGCACAGCCTGATGAAGGGTGGTTAGGGAACCTGTCTCAGAATTTCATAACGATTGTCTATCTGCTTTGTTCAAACCAAGGCTTCCCAGTGCAGGAACAGTGCTCTAACTACCAGGCAACAGGTAGAGCTGTCATATCTCCTCTTTAATGAGCATTTAAAATAAAATAAAATAAAAAAAAAATCTGTTCTGCGCTTCCAGACAAACAAACTGTCACAGAATATCATTATAACAATGTAATGAATGTATTTATATGCCTATGTATATATTCAGAAGGCACCTATCCTACTGACAAAAAAGGAACTAATCTGAAGTTGCTGCCACTTGAGCTGTAAGGACATTTGCATTAACTGTTCTCTTTTTCTCATTGATAATCTTTCAGTTTATAGCACCAAGCATTGTGCTGAGCAGCGACAGTAACACTGTCCTGCGAGGTGGTACACTTTTAGCCTTACCTATTATCTTAATAAAGCCCCTCTTTATGTACAGCTAAGATGGATGAAAAATATGAAAAGTCTTTGGATCCCATAATTTCATTCTTCTGATTACTGTGGGGAGTTGAGGGAAGCATCTTATGCAAACTATATGTAAGTACAATTAAGTGGCTGCTTGGACATGCATAGAATACTTCTTCAAAACTACAGAATGATCCCAAGAATTGCTGCTCAGTCAGAAGCTGTTCATACATTGTGTTAGCTGGACACACAACAGGATAAATCTCAGCTCAGATCCCTGCTGTTGGGATGGCTCAGCCCACTCATGAGCTGAGATTGTTAAATGCCACTCAAGCCAGGGCCATCCATCGGGTGGATTTCCCTGCCCAAGGCAGTGGGTCAGAGGGCGGATCATGGGACGGCTCAGAGGTCTAAGCCGCATCCCCCTGGGTGGTTCTCGGGCACAAGCTACCTCCCCCTGTTCTGGAAAGTTCTCTATTACTCGATTGTTTATTGGTTCCCTGCTGTGACTCCGGCCTCCCTGTCTCCCTTATTGGTTTTTGTTAAATTGTAACCCCCCCCTTGGTTGTACCCCATTCGTTGCTTCCCTTTTCCCTGCCTTGTTCCACCGCTCTGTGAATGGCATGCACGACTCTCCTCAGCGTCCTTCTGGTCCCTGGACCCTCTGGCAATAAACCTTTTGGAACCCACACCAGAGGCCCCTCTTTGTTCCTTTGCCTGGCTGATGCAAGCCCAGACATCGGCTGCCTGTCGTGCCTCCTCTGAGGAGGAAGCAGCACACGCGTCCAGCTTGTGCCCTGCTTTGCCACCAAAGGCGTTCCCTTAGGATGTCGTGGAGGTGATGCTGCGTTCCCTCTGTCCGAGGGCACGCCAGAGCTCGACCTATCGAGCCAGCTCGCGTCACCCTGCCTCGTTCTTTTCCAGTGCAGACTACATGTCAACTATCCAGAAGAAAAAGAGCCTTTTCTGGCATGCCTGCATGCCATGCTTCAGGGAGTTCCCAGCAACCCAGCGATCACAGCTGCTGCTTTTGTCTTTTCACTTTTCATTTTTACTCATTTTCAGGGTATTACAAGACTTACTCATTTTCTTTCAGAAGCTGAACTACTGTAAATGTTACGAAGAATTTAATAACGTATAAAGTGTTTCTCAAAAACCACCAGCCAAGTACCATATATTACAGACTCCCAGGGTTTTCATCTATAGCACACAGCAAATGCTCAGGATAATGAAAACTGGACTCATTGGACCTTCCTTTATGTGCTGCACTATGTCAGATTGATATGAAAATCAGTTATAGTTTGAAAGATGGAGGGGAAGCAAAAATTGGGAAAGAAAACCTGAGCAGTGAACTGCAGTTTTAATTTAATTGCATGTAATCCATTTGTGGCAGAGATCTGAATGATAATATGTTGTTATTTTTCCCTTTCTAAATGCAGTCCTGTGAGCACACTTCTGATAATGAGGGCACATCAATAGGTTATCATAAATAGCATTTATGTATTGAAGAATTTGGGGTCAAACCTTTGATTCCTGCACCACTTGCACTTCTGCTTACACTTTCTTTTGTATTTCAGTCTTTAAAACTTTGATTCTCCCTTCTCCCAGTTTTAGAGTTTGTTTCAGTGCTTTTTACCGGAGTTCTGGAGATCCAACTATCCTAAGATGCATGTAAATTTTACTAAAATCAACGGACCTCTCCACTATCTTTGATTTGGAATATTTTATGCTTCACTTGTGAACAGAGAAACATAATTATTAGCTAATAGCCCATAGCTATGTTTTAGACTACCAGCTCTTTGAGCTTGTCATTAAGAAAGCTTGATTCTCTTAGGAAATAGTCACAGTAGAGGACCCTTAATCCTCCTTCCCTAAACAGAGATTATCAGAAATCTCATAGCACTTCCTATCCTATATGCATACCTAGGATCTTTACAATTTAATTATTTATGCAGCTACTGGACAGAATTCATTGAACACTGACCATAAAAATACTCTCTAGGGAATCCAAAAGAGAGTTTTCTAGTATTGATGTTAGTTTATGTTTGGCTGGACTGAAAAAGAAATGAAAGCTTCAATCAGAACATACCAAGAACTCCAGTTTTTTGTTGCAGAAAGCTATGCATTCACCTTTTAAAATTCTGATGCTTTACACAATGCTATACCCACTTCACCTTAAAAATCATTGTCTGAAGCGAAGCAGAATGTTGGAAATTACAGCTGAGAGGGTGAAGAAAGAGGCACTGAATATTTTTAATCATATTTATTAATCATAAGTTGAAAAAAGGGCTGAGAATTGGTGTCTGCTCAAGGAAAATGATGAGATGGGGAGTAAAGTGTCTGTATTCTAAATGGTTGCTTTACCAAAGCTCAGAAGAGCTACTCGTGCAAATGTTCAGCTGGCATGTGGAGACAAGATGAAAATGGGTATTTTTCTACACTAAGACACTGAATAAACCCACTCATTCTTCTGACGCAGTGGGAGAGTGGGAGACATTCAGAAGCAAGGTGGACGTGGGACTGTGAACTTATATTAAAATAGCAGTCATCATCAAGTTTTCCTCATGTTTTCTAATTAAGACAATTAAAAAAAATAAATGTCAATGCTTTGAAGTACTTTATTATTCACAGTG
Source organism: Coloeus monedula (assembly GCF_965178545.1). Classification (NCBI taxonomy): domain Eukaryota; kingdom Metazoa; phylum Chordata; class Aves; order Passeriformes; family Corvidae; genus Coloeus; species Coloeus monedula. The sequence goes on along the minus strand of NC_138784.1, from coordinate 66,928,057 downwards.
ATTTGTTTATGAGGTTTTTTTTTTTCTCTTGAACTAATTTAGAGTAGGGATGCACTGATGAGGCTGCTTTATTGCTTCATTTTCAGTATATCAGTGTTGAATTTGCAGTCCCACAGCTGGGTGCAATTCTCAGCAGTTCAGTCACATGAACAGAGTTGGGTACCTTGGAAGTCAAAACCAATTCTTGGTTTCAATGTGCATGTCTCATTAGCCAAAGAGGACTGTTTAGAAACAATTAATCAGTGAAATTTACATTACATACACTGCTTATGCTAATTTATAACAATACATAGATACTATAATTCAGACAACAAAGGTTCTAGGTCAAAAAACATATGAAGTACACAGGAGAACAAGTGAAAACAAATGAAATAATTTAGTCAGAGGTGAAAAATTCAGTAGAGAAGGGTATGAATTTTATTTTCTTAAAATTAGAAATTATTTCTGAGATAATAAATTAGATAGATCTGAAGTAATGGCAAGAATTTAGGAGCTTGTACAAAGCTAGGAGCTGATATAAAATCTTTACAATTCTCAGAACTTTGATTTTGGTGGTTTCTCTCAACTACCTTTTCTTTAGATTGTCAGGGCTTTAATTTTAATTTTTTGTTCAAAAATTTCTCCAGGCAGTGAACATGAGGCAGAGGAATCAAAAGCTGGGTGCTTTTCTGTAGTGGGTTGAACCTGAGTCGATGGACAGTCTTTTAGACTAATGACACTTCTCACAATTAACATACTTAAACCACACGGAAAGGCGGGAATTGCCTTTCGTTCCAGCTCGAGTGCCGGAATGTGAGGGGGCCTCTGAGCCTCCAGGCCCCACCGGGCTGGGCTGGGGCTCCTGCCCACCCTCCCTTTCCCAATGCCACGGCATGGACCCTGGGTCACTGGGGAGGGAACTGTCCCAGAGCTGCAGGCACCTAAACCAGCCATGGACTGCCACAGAGCTAAACCAGCCATGGACTGCTCACAGCTAAACCCAGCCATGGACTGCTCACAGCTAAACCAGCCATGGACTGCCACACAGCTAAACCCAGCCATGGACTGCCACACAGCTAAACCCAGCCATGGACTGCCACACAGCTAAACCAGCCATGGACTGCCACACAGCTAAACCCAGCCAAGGACTGCCACACAGCTAAACCAGCCATGGACTGCTCACAGCTAAACCAGCCATGGACTGCCACACAGCTAAACCCAGCCATGGACTGCTCACAGCTAAACCAGCCATGGACTGCCACACAGCTAAACCAGCCATGGACTGCTCACAGCTAAACCAGCCATGGACTGCCACACAGCTAAACCCAGCCATGGACTGCCACACAGCTAAACCCAGCCATGGACTGCCACACAGCTAAACCAGCCATGGACTGCCACACAGCTAAACCCAGCCAAGGACTGCCACACAGCTAAACCAGCCATGGACTGCCACACAGCTAAACCCAGCCATGGACTGCCACACAGCTAAACCAGCCATGGACTGCCACACAGCTAAACCCAGCCATGGACTGCCCACAGCTAAACCAGCCATGGACTGCCACACAGCTAAACCCAGCCATGGACTGCCACAGAGCTAAACCAGCCAGGGACTGCTCACAGCTAAACCAGCCAGGGACTGCCACACAGCTAAACCAGCCATGGACTGCCACACAGCTAAACCCAGCCATGGACTGCCCACAGCTAAACCAGCCATGGACTGCCACACAGCTAAACCAGCCATGGACTGCCACACAGCTAAACCCAGCCATGGACTGCCACACGGCTAAACCCAGCCATGGACTGCCACACAGCTAAACCCAGCCATGGACTGCCCACAGCTAAACCCAGCCATGGACTGCCCACAGCTAAACCAGCCATGGACTGCTCACAGCTAAACCCAGCCATGGACTGCTCACAGCTAAACCAGCCATGGACTGCCCACAGCTAAACCAGCCATGGACTGCTCACAGCTAAACCAGCCATGGACTGCTGCGCAGTTCAAACCAGCCATGGACTGCCACACAGCTAAACCCAGCCATGGACTGCCACACAGCTAAAACCAGCCATGGACTGCCACACAGCTAAAACCAGCCATGGACTGCCACACAGCTAAACCCAGCCATGGACTGCCACACAGCTAAACCAGCCAAGGACTGCTCACAGCTAAACCCAGCCATGGACTGCCCACAGCTAAACCAGCCAAGGACTGCTCACGGCTAAACCAGCCATGGACTGCCACACAGCTAAACCCAGCCATGGACTGCCACACAGCTAAACCCAGCCATGGACTGCCACACAGCTCAAACCAGCCATGGACTGCCACACAGCTAAACCCATCTAGTGTGGCTTCCTGGGACCGGCGGGTCCCTCTCCTCTCCACCTGGAGCCGGCGGAGCCAACAGGAGCTGGCGTAGCCTCCTGTCTGCAGCCAGCACACTTCGTGCTGAACTGAAGAAGACACCACACAGCCAGCAGTACAAAGGGAGCGAGGCTTTCCCCACCGTAAAGCCTGAACAAGAACACTCTGCAACATGGCGGTGTCAGAGTCAGAGAGAAAGAGAAGTGAGTCCCGTGGGACGGAGCTGAATGGGAGAAAAGAGGCCGGTGCCGCGATTCTCGCGCATAGCTTAAAAAAGCTTCTTGCATGCCATGGTAAGAAACTAGTACCACAAACTGTCTCTTTAATCCATTTGAACTACGTGGAGAGATAAAAAATTCATACGTGGCCCATGAAAATTGTGAAGAGTGCTTATGCCAGGCTGCACAGGAGCATTTTTAGAGACCTCTGGCGAAAAAAAAGCCTTTGTGTTCAGGCCAAAGTAACTCATCCTTAAAAAGATTAATAACCCCGTGTGATGGCCTATGTTTGGCAGTGTGAAGGAACTGTGAGATTTTTCATGGAAGAGATGTTTTACACCACAGCAGATTTTCTTTCTGGGTGGGTCTGCTGTTGGTGGCGCTTTGGGAACCATGTGCAACTGGAGAAAACCCTTTTTTCCTTAAGCATATGAAAGAGCCTTTTCAAGAACTGCAACACTGACTAACATCCCATGTTCTGTTACCCTTTGTGTGAGTTGGGTAAAAGGAGGAAGGTGCTGGAAAGAGGGAGGGGGTTTGCTTTAATTTCTTGTTATTTCTCTTTAGTTTTAATTCTATTAGTAATAAAACTCTTTATTTGTACTGCAACTGTTTAATTTTTCTGCGTGCTTTGCTTTCTCCTAATTCTTGTCTCACAGAAGAAAAATAAGTAAGTAATGGATATTTTGAACCAAACCACTACACTTAATTGGTGTTTCTGCCCGGTTTACAAACTGAACCCGCTTCATTATCCTTGGCTTTGCTGACTGCCCCTTAGCACATCCCTTCACCCTTCTACCCTGCTTCCCACCACGCTTTTCCTGCTGAGGCTGAAAACTGTCTGGGAGACCAACATATTCACAGCATCCTCCCCAGGTCTAGTACATTCACATTGAGACACATGGGCATAACTACACTACAAATAATAATGACCTTTTCTCCCCAGCCAGCAGGGTCTTATCATGAGGCACTACGTTAAAAACCACTGAGGGTCTTCACCAGGAAGACCATTCATATTAGTTTTTTCTTATTCCCAAATTAAACTAGCTGTATTTGATTTCATTTTAAGGTACTAAAGAGAAATTTTATTTTGTAGTGTTTCATGAGTATATAATACCAGTAAATGAAACAGATCCACTAAATGCTTTTTTTTTTTTTGGGTGAATTGTTTAAAAAATAAATACAGCTATACTGGTTGCCCAGTTGCAGTAGGAAATGAAACTGCATCTATCATCAGCACAAAAGGAGACAAAACCTACCTACTACTATATTCCCCTGAAAGCATGAGTCACAGACCTATTGAGAACAAAATATGGATGTCAGATGGTAGCCCCTCAGGCTGTCTGGCAACCTGCTTGCTGCTCAGAAAGAGGCAGCAGCTGCTTCATATAAGACTAATAAGGATGATAGAAAAGCCTATGCTAGCTTTCACATATCCACACCTGAAGAAAATAGCCAAGGCAGGCTGTATTTGAACCTCAGGAAACAAGCAAATCCTACTAAATGGGCTTGGAAGCAAGTATTGGGTAGTCTTCATTTATGGAGAATCAAGAAGAATTCAGTCCTCTGATTCACTTTTTGTTTTTTCCTAATTGAATTTGAAATGCTATTAAAAATGTATATATTTACACTGTCTTACATTATATTTGGGTTCTCATACTGGGGATTTAAAATGAGTTAAGAGAATTCGGCTGCCCACTTTGATAATCCCACTCTGCTCAGTAGGCAGCTGGTGCTGGAATGCTGTGAGGAAGGGAGGGTCATATGCAGAAATCCACCAAGATTCTGCAGGAACTTCCATATCAAAAACTGTCAGTTACTGGAGGCAAAAGGGCAGAAGATGGACCAAAAGTTCCCTATTGTTCTAGAGCAGAGACTTCATGGTTTTCTTTGAAGCACTGAAAACAAAAGGATTTGGGATGTTTTTTTTCCTTTAAAGAAAAAAAAAAAAAAAGAGGTGGAAGAGGGGGGCTTTCTTGAGCAGATAATTTCAGTGACTGGATTAGTCAGAAACAGTGTCTACAGAAGTACAGGTGAGTAGAGCAGGAGTAAATGCAACCAGTGGCTGATAAATTGGATTACTTTTAAAGAAAACTACAGTTGCGGGAACATTAAAAACATTTCCAAAAGGTGAACTGATTTCTCAAATTACTTAATGGCATTAAAATGCAACTGAAAAAAAAATCATACAGGTCTGAGATTAGAAATATAAAAAATCAGCCACTGGTTTTTCAATTTTTTTATATTCAAAATGCTTTTCATTATGATATATTTGTTTTCAAGCCTTCTCCTCTTTAAAAAAAAAAAAAAAAAAGCAAGTTTTATTCCTTGTCAAAAGCAATGTTTTGTTTAAGCTAGAGTGTTTTTTTTTTTTTTTAAAAAAAAAACCCCTTGATTCACTGAGAAACTAAAATAAATCTTGGCTTGCCCCAAAAGATGCTTTGTTTTTCTCATTTCCAGAACTTCTAGGAGAAAACGAATCCTTTTTTCATACAGCTGTAGTGAGGCAGAGGGGGAGAAGTGGGTTGCTGATTAGAGGAAACATGCTGAAGTCTCTCTCAAGAGATGCTGCAGCCAATGTATTTCAAGGTCTGTTATGCCATGGCTTTTTCCTTTGTCCTTCCTTATAAAACAAAAGAATATGTTCCTCTTAGTTATTTTTGCTCCCCCTGCACACAAGACAGCAGATCCTAAACACAGAGAAGCGATAACAGACCTTTGTAAACCAAGCACTGGGTGTCTAGGGCCAACCCTGGCAGAAACCTTCAGGTGTGTGCAAATAGAGGTTTAAGTAGATACTTGTGCTTGTAAGAAGTCTGTAATTCATCAGGCTGAAATAAAATGAAGGAGTACCAGACCATCATTAAAATTGTTGAACATTTCTCAGTCCTTCAGAAACCCAGAAGTAAACTGTACCTGGCACAGCAATACTTCTGCTCAGGTGCTAGTCTGATACCCGGGGAAGCTCTTTCTTTGAAGAACATTATTTTCAAATAAAGATCATGTCCAAAATATAAGATGCAATCTAGATGAAAAGATTCAACCTGTCGTATTCCTTTCCATGACTTTAATTGCTTTCTGTTATTGGTGACAGGTCTCTCAGTAAAATTTAAATCAGCATAAAGAGTGGAATATCTAGAAATAGAAGTTTTAACATTCAAGTGGTCTACGGCAGGCTCCCCCTCCTGACCTCTGGGGAGCTGAAACCCTCCCTTCAGCTTCCAGCCTGTAAGGCAGACACAGTATAATAATTTCTTACTTTTTTTTTTCTGCTTTCCTTTTTGGTATTGGATGTTGTTTGCAGCAGCCACTATTAGGGGAAGTTTTAGACCATCTTCTCCGGAGGGTTCCTCAACTGCCTCAAAAAATGTGACAGCAAATGCCTTGTTCAGGCCCAAATCAGGGCTTAAGCTCCTTGTAAATGTGTACATTTGAGAATTTAAGTAAAAGCAAGCATCTTGACAGTTCACCCACGGCTGACAGAATATGTAGAAATTGTTAAAATAATTTTCTAAATCAAGTTATAAAAAGATATTCAATGAAATTGTGTCAAAATCTCATAAAAAACGGGAGTGTCTTAAATGTCATAAAGTATTTAAATGCTAATGAATGTCTGTTTCACATATAAATGAACAAGACAATTTAGGAAATAAAAATGATCTCCTTCCTCCATGCCCTATTGATTATGTGCCTGTAACACCTCAGTGAATAGGATACCACCCACTTCTTCGATCAGGCTTTTTACTCATTATGGATATTCTGAGATATCTTTCAAGCTTCAACATGTGTGTTTCAAATATGCAAGAGCTGTGATGGCTGAAGGGCAAGCTTGTTATCTATTCAGATAATGAACAGAGTGCTAAACGCAGCCATTATATTAAATCCTGGAAGAAATTCAGTATTGTCATTCAAGTGATATGACGTGCATTTCTTTTACAAAAAGCTTTCAACACCTCTCTAAATTAGTTAATGAAAAAGTGAAAAAAACTCTGACAAATTATAGCAATAGCACAAAAGTAAAAATATGTCATCCTTGATTTAAAATATCTGTAAAATGTTATTCACATTAATACTTGTTTTAGGAACTTTCATGTTTAAAAGTATCCTGGTTATCATACCTGAGTAGAGGGTCTTTTCCTTCCTATTCCCTATCTGGGAAACCAGGGAGACTGGGGAACTCTCCTGTAGGTTTTATGAAAGAAAATTCTCCTGAGGTTTTATGGATGAAAGGATTAATCCAGAAGTTTGTTCCAAAAGCATTACTGAAAAGAACTCTACGAATACTAGAACTTCCAGTCTCCAAAACACCAGGTTTTTCTGAAAATTACTGTGCCTGGATATGCATATATTTCTATGATAAATCCATTTTCTCAAGGCCAACTTAGTGTGTACATATCTTTCCAGTTCTAGCTTCTCTGGCTCACACCACATGTGAGCTGGTTTGGAGGGATGAAACAAAGCTCTACAGAGGCCTTCATCTCCCCAGCTGATTGCTTTTATTGATGAAAATGGAAAACCCAGGGTCCAGTTCAGCACTGAAGCATTACTCTCCTGCAGACTCTCACCGTTGTATTTCTGTGTGGTAAAACATGCAGCACACAGAGCATTTTCTCAGACACTGTTGAAAAATGCTCTTCTGGGAAGAGCTGGATGGGGATTACTGTCAGAGACCTCAATAATATTGACTGTTCTCCCTTTCTCTTTCAGAGATACTTGTTGCCTGGGCTCTGAAGTTCCGTTCTTTCATCTCGTGGAAAAGCCAGTGCTTGCATCTCTTGCAAGGAGACAAACTGAAAATGATAAAATCAGAAAGGTGAAACATGTAAGTTCTAAACATTTAAACATTTGGATTACCACTTAGATAGGTATAATCATAGTGTACTCAGAAGTTTATTGATTCATCTGTAATGATAATGTAAATGCACAAATCACAGGCCATGACTAAAAAACTGGATGCCCATGGAATCCTTACAAGTAGAAACACTGAAGTTGATTTTTTTTTTTTTCTCATTTGAAGATTAAAAAGAAATTCAATATTTTACTCCTCTAAAAAGACCATTTCTGCTGGTTACTGTCACATTTTCAAAGGTACTTAAGGTTCCAGCCCATGTAAAATTTATGCTGTAGGAGACTTGAATTTAAAAAAAAAATCAATAAATATCTAATTCTCAAAAATTACAGCTTCAGATAGGCCAAATATTGATAGGTATCTGCACAGAACTTATGTCTTTCAGCCCCAATATAGAAATTTACACTTCTGGTTTTTTAAAATATTTTCTATTCAACATGTGTAAAATTAATAGGGTTCCTTTTCCAACCTTAATTTTATGCTTTGAAATAAAACAATAGTTGAAATTTTGACATTTCATAGTTTTATAGGATCTTTTTGTAAAGAAAATATTTTTATTTCCATTGGGTGAAATAAAAAAATGTCCCTATGTTTCTCAGCACAGCTGGTGGATCAAAGCTGAATTACCTAAACGATTTTGTGGTTAAATGTGCATTTGACTAGTAGACTCTTTCTCCTGTAAACTTTTTCTGTAGACAAAACAGAGACAGGTGTTTCGGTTGCTCAATTAATCACAGAATCACAGAATATGCTGAGTTGGAAGGGACCCAAAAGGAACGTTGTGTCCAGCTCCTGGCCCTGCACAGCTCCATCCCCAAGAGTCACACCCTGTTCTGAGAGCACTGTCCAAATGCTTCTTGAACTCCATCAGGCTGGTGCTGTGACCACTTCTGCAGAGAGCCTGTTCTGGTGCCCAAATAACAACTGGTTGAAAAACCTTTTCCTAATATCCAACCTAAACTTCACACTGTTCCCTCTGGTCCTTGCAGTTTTGATTCTTTTATGTTCTGAGGGTACTGTTTTCAGCATAAAGTTGTTAATATATATATTCTGGTGCAGCCTTGTATACAAAAGGCATCTTGTTTAATGCTTGGGTCAGTGAAAGAAAGCGACTCATCAGGGATGATGCAGTTCTGGTAACTGCTGCAGAGCAATTCAAAACTCCCAGGTAATATCAGAAGGAGATAAATTTATCAATAAAAATTAAATTATTCAGAAATGTGTGGTCAGCCAAAACAACATATCCCTGCTCCACAAGAAAGTTGGGAAGGGGGTGGCTTTCTATGGCTCTCATCTCTGAAGTCTCGTTCCACTAAAGGCCAGGATTTATGGCATTGTGAAAAAAACAAAGCTTTCCTGTGTCGCCCAAAAGTAAATTAATTAATTCATTTTCTGTGCAGCCAAAATCTTCATTTTTGGCACTTCAACCTGCAAAAGAGACAAAATGCAGAACACAAAAACCCATGAAGATCATAAATTATAAATTTCCAGCCAAAAAAACCCACTGTGACTATTGTATCAGACAGCTGGCTTACAATTCCTAACATACTAGCATAGCACAGTGTATCATACACAGGAATTACAGCAGCAGGTATCAGTGAGCAGTGAAGTTACTTTACAGCATTAAGTATGTACAGCTCTGTCTAGACATCCTCTTCCATCTGCCTAGATGTTTTCCTCCTGTTACAGGTTCTGCAATCTATCTGCTTGAATGTCCTCAATATTATACAAGTTGCATTTCATAGTCAGAACTATGAAAGCACACTTTTAAAAAATGGAAACTGTTTGTGAAATAATATTTTTTCACCCTCCTTATTTTTGCTGTAGTTCTATGCTAATTTAGACATTAATCCTTTAAAATGTAACATTTTTTTACCTCCTTTTGCAAAAGAAGCCTGTGTTTTTGAACGATAAAAAATACAAAGAAAACACCTTTTTATTTCTGAAACACAAACATCTGAATCTCAGCAATAATTAATACATGGAAGTGCATACACCACAAAAGATCATTATCATCAGATCTAAAGTGAGTGAACATATTGTGGTAAGTCAAACAGCACAGAAGTAGTATGAGTAACAGCACCAATTCATTAGGTAAACAGGGAGGAAAGGAAGGTAACATTGCATGAAATAACTGGTGACAGGATAGCATTTGTGAGCAGAGTTTATGTTTAATGATGTTTCTTTTCTGTGGGGCAACCGAGGGTAACATATGATGCCAGTGATATGGACATAATTTGTGTGCATTTTTCTAATTAAGTAAAATGCCCTTCAAAGCAATGGTGAGAAGATCACAAAAATCCAATGCTGCTCTTTAGATTCAGACTTAGAGTTCAGGACAATCCAAGGCACAGAGAAGGTTAATGTTGTCCTCCCCATCACCCCTCCCCTCTCTGTATCCAAGCAAATGGCCCACAGGACTGAAAAGAGGCAGCTTGTTAAACCAAGATCACAGAGTCATAGTAGCAAGCTGTAGACTGATATTATAATTGACAGAGCTGCCCTAACACAAGTGCATTGGGTTTGGGGAACTCAGGAGCTGGGCAATGCATTGCTGAAGTATAGGATGACGTTACAGTGAAAGGATCTTGAAGCATTAGAATGTATCAAACACTTTGGATAGTAACCCTCTTAAATTTTAATCTGGCACATGGTCAACTATGACTGCCAGCTCTGAGAAGAAGGAGGGGAAGGACTGATACCATTAGAAAGGGTGCTGCTTAGAATTGTTTCTTCAGAGATAGAAATAGCATGAAGCTGATGGGAGCAGCTCCAGGGAGAAATAACATTCCCTAGTGAAATCTAACAGAAATAGCCTGTACAGTAGTTTCACCATGTCATAGAATGAATGTTGACAGTGCACAGAGGGTATTTCTATGCAGAAAATTACTGAGAAGCAGTAGGAGCAGGAGACATGTTACAAGATCAACATGACAAAGTGAGCAATTAGGCTTTCATGAAACTGAGGACAGAATTTTTTTGCACTCTGTCATCAGCTCTCAGGGCTAAGGCTGATGCTTATGACCTTACAGAGGCTGATCACAACAGGCCATGCTGGGTCAGGACCTATTGAGTTTCTTCCTTCAGTGGAGGTGATGGAGTTCATTCCAAATGTAGCTACTCTGAGGCATTAAACAAATAAAATCTAGTATGCATTAAAATAACATGATTAAGGTTACAAAGGTTACAGAGTCAAGAATTTAAAAGCTACTTCTGCAGCCTTAATTCAGTCCCCATTGTGTGTTTTCTCCTTCCCATGACCATCCCTAATACCTCTACACCACAAATTTGCCTTATAGTAAATTTTGTTCACTCTGTCACAACAGTGGGCAAGAGCTTGTAGGAAATATTACATGTACAGTATGGAAGAGCTTATAGAGGAACTGTCTGTTCACCATTTGTTTGATCTTCATGGTTCAATATGTGATCCCAGGATATATTTGCTGAATGATATGCAAACTGCTCAGACTTAATCTGTGTCTTTTTGACTCACACTAATGTAACAGTACTTTAGATGTCTCAGTGAGGCACCCAAATTAGGAGGTTATGCTCTCTATGGCAATAGAAAGACTAACTCCAACTACAGGGAGACAGAAGTAGTGACTTGCCATTTAGTTCTTAATACAGAAAGCCTCCTCTGTAAGGAGATAAACAGGGAAAAATTGCCTTAACTTTAACTAAAATAATCTGAAATCACTGAGAAAATAAATCTACTACCACTCAAATGAGCACTGGTATATTCCCTTCCCTGTTAAGCTTTATTTTTGCTACAACTAGCACCAATATAAATGTTGCTCTATGTTTGCTGCTATCAGTAAACTCCATTATAAGCCAGTAAATAAGCTAGACATTACCCTAGTTATAACTTAATCGCATCCACTGGGAAGGGGACTGTCATCAGGTCAGGTTTTCTGAAGTCACAGCATTAACTCATTTCTATCATTAAACCTTTCTTAACACAACCAGTGTTTGAACAGGAAACCCATTAGCAAAAGCTACAGGTAGTGGTGAAAGCAGCCATAAAAATTCACTAAATCAGCATTTTTCCAACATGTGATGGAGTTCCTGACTGGACTTTTTTTCTGAGGTTTTATACCACTTTCTCTGACATTCTTGGGTAAAATCATTCTTGGGTAAAATCTCTTATCTACAAAACAATTTCACAAGGTTGAACTGTGGCCAGCTGGTCTCTGTTGAATTTGTACTTCAGGCCTAATTGTGCATTTGCGAACAAGTCTGGTAGCTCTGGTAATCAAAATGGCATTAAATTTTGTTTAGTTCATGAACCCCAATTAACGTTAGCTGAGAGTTACTTACAAGTAGAAATATTTTGTCTCAATAATTTTGTAACACAACATAAAACAAAACCACAGGAAACCCAAAAGCCAAAAGAGAGGACATGTTAATAGCTATAAATCTTTGTCAACAGATTTTACCAACTGAGTATCTACGTAAACCTTTTTTTTCTTCTGATTTATAATATTATGATATCATTCCTCTGGAAGAGCAGAGCTTGGAAGCATATGTCTTAGGACCTTTATTCAGAGGAGCTTTTGCCTCCTTCCAGTGTAACTAAAGGCTCCAGGAATTAGGCATCTATTTTCAGCACTATGAAAGAAGATAATTAACCTCAAGAAGTTCAACAAGGCCAAATGCAAGGTGCTGTACGTGGGTCAGGGCAATTTCCAATGGCAATACACACTGGGGGATGAAGAGATTGAGAGCAGTCCTGGGGAGAAGGGCTTGGGTACTGGGGGATGAAGAGCTGCACATGAGTCAGCCATGTGTACTCACAGCTCAGAAAGCCAAACATATCCTGGGCTGCATCACAAGAATTGTGGGCAGCAGGTTGAGGGAGGAGGTTCTGCCACTCTGCTCTGCTCTGGGGAAAATCCCACCTGGAGTTCTGCATCCAGCTCTGGGTCATCAGAACAAGAAAGACATGAATGTGTTGGAGTGTGTCCACAGGGGGATCATGAAGGTGATCACAGGAATGGAACACCTCCTAAGAAAACAGGCTGAGAGGGTTGGGGCTGTTCAGCCTGGAGAAGAAAACGGTCTGGGCAGACCTTACTATTGCCTTTCTGTACCTGAAAGGGGCTTATAAGAAAAATGAGGACAAATTTTTAGCAGGGCCTGTAGTGATGGTTTTAAAGAGGATAGATTTATATTGGACATAAGGAAAGAATTATCTACTATGAGGGTAGCAATACATTGGCACACGTTGCCCAGAGAGGTGGTAGATGCCTCAACTCTGGAATTGTTTAAGGCCGGGTTGAATGGATGTTTGAGCAACCTGATAAAGCGGGAGGTGTCCCTGCCCATGGCAGGGATGTTGGACTAGATGATGTTTAAATGCTCCTTCCAACCCGAACTATTTTATGGTTGTTAATAATAACTAAATTGTTCAGCACATCAAAACTTTATCTCTGTAAACACAGCTCTCTCTGGTCTTCTTAATGATTTTTTCCTTACAGGTAACAACCTTTGTCTATTATATTTAGAAACATCTACTGTTTATTTCAGTTTTTATTAGGATTTATGTTTTAGGGGTAGTACCTCTCAGATTTACATGGTGACCACTAAGGGGGAAGTTGCACTAACATTGCTCCCTCCACAGCTTTCTTGCCTGGGCCAGCCATGGTGTTTGGGACCTGAGTCTTGGCCCCCAGCTGCCATTAGGGTTAGGGTTCAGGGTTCCACAGGCCTACACTTCCAGGGACACTGGGGCTGAAAAAGGCATACCAAGGGGAATGCAACATTTGCATCTACATCGCTCCCTCCTCATCTGGGCTACCCACAATGCTGGAGTCCTCAACCTCAGCCTTTAAGTACCCTTAGGATTAGGGTTCAGAGATTTACAAAAGGTCTACAGCCTTAAAACTTAAGAAAAAAAGAGTCAAACACAATAAACCTCAAAACTGATGAATGTTTACAGGATTTCCACTAAACAAAATGCCTTCTGCTTGTGAGACAAAACATTTTCATGATTATTTGATTATTTCTTTACAAATTTTACCCTATATTATTCTTTATTTTTCCTTTTGGAAATTGCCTTGAGCTGTCAAAAAAATAGTAATTCCAGCGTAGAAGCAAATAAATAAAGTAGGAAAAAAGAGGAATCAAACAAGGAAAAGCAAAATATTAGACACTCATGTGCCTTCATGGCACTGAAACTGTGTAAATTACTGGTTACATTTCAGTCCTGTTTGGTCTACTTTCCTCCTTTGGCCTGGACTTTGGCCAAAACCCACAAATTTCCTAAGTCTTCTTCCATCCACATCGTGATGGGCTGCTCCACCATCTCCAACCCCAGCAGCAGCAGCAGCAGCAGCAGCAGCAAGGACAATGCACAGAGGTCACCCAATTCTTTTCATGGGTATCCTGCCCTGAAGACTTAATATCACCAAAAAAAAAAAAAAAAAAAAAAGATAGCAATAGCACACAGTATCTTTTTTGGCTGAAAACTGTAGTAGCAAGTTTTGCAGCCTGATGGTAACTGACATGCTTCTGTATTTTTAGTTGTTGATGGCGGTGGTTAGTTTTCTTTTTTCTCTGCTCATTTTGCCTTCCTTTGACTTTAGGATCTTGAAGTTTTTGGGTGTGTTCTTCCCACTGAAGAAGGCTAGAGGTAGCCTCATTTCTAATTTTTCCATACATCACCATGAAAGGTCATTGCAGGGAAAGAGCTGAGTAAATAATGGATTTGGGAGGTTCACTGACTGACAGGGAAACAATTAGGTGCAGTAAAACTGAAAGCCATGTGATCAAACTAAGATTTTTTTTGTTTCATTTAAATAAAGATATTTAGTTAATTTTGTAGTTATGTAAGTCTACAAAATCCTTCGAATTTTATTTCAGCTCTTGTGAAAATAGAGCATGGAGTAGAGTATTGGAATTAAATGCTATACATGTTCCAAAAGATACTCCTCCATTTTTGTTTCAGCAAAATTTCCAAAGCACTTAGAAAATTTAATCCAATTGTGATAACTGCTTCAGTACTGCATTTGCATTTATTAAGAGTGTTAACATTGTAGATGTAAAATCAAACCGCTGTTTAGCTGGCTCAAACTTACCACTTTATTTATGTGGAACATTTAGAAAGATTAGCATTTCATGCTTACCTGGAACAAAACCAGATATGAAAACTCTGAAGGGAAATATCTATGTCCCCATTGCTCTTCTGAGAGGAAACCTTGGTCTGACAGGGGCTGAGTTATTAACTGTTTGTAACTCATGATGTGTTAACAGCAAGCATGCAGTTCCTCTCTGGCCAACTAATCCCTGCAAAGCAGAAAAAATTGTCCTTATCTGGGTTTGCATAAATTCACATACTAGTTTTAAATAAAGATAGAGATTGTATCTGATATCACTGAGTTTAACACTCTGACTTCACTCTGAAAAACTGAACAGTTTATGGCTGATTTTCAGCAACTTCTGCTCACACAGCCCAGGAGCTGACCCAGCCTTTGACTGCACCAAACAACTGTCTTGCCCCAAAATAGCAGTAATGATAATAGATTATTTGAAAGTCAGCTTTTTAAAATGGTTTGACAGAAAAAAAAAAATCAGGATAAAAGGGTTAAACAACTAATCTTGAAGAATTCTGCCCTGTCAAAAGCCAGTTTGAAGAGATGGTTGACCATACATCTCTTGTTTTTAAGCAAGTATCAGAAATTACTGAGACCAAACAAGGGTCTGGTTGCTCTAGGTTGGATCTAAGGGGGATTGGATTTTTGGGTTTTGTTAACTCTACATGGGCTAGCATATTTGAAGAAGAAAGGTTTCAGAGCATTTTTTGGTAGTCAAATAAATTGAATGTTGAGTCACTGCTATAATTAGATAATTAGGATAAAAGAAAAAAAAATTAAAACCATTTAGGCTTGTATCAGTCTGGGAAGTTATATGCATTCTGCCTGCCTGTTGCAATCTTATTTATGTTTGTAAATTTTAAGGCTGCTGTATATGATGATGATAGAGAATCTTGCAACAGAGTCACTTTTTCAAGCAAGAAATGGTGTTTCAACTGCTTTGGTGCAAGGTTTGGCTAAAAATGAAGACAAGAAAAAAAAAAAGATAATAATAGAATTAATTCTATGAAGATGCCTAAAATTATCATGCAGAAAAAAGAGAAAGGCCTATGAGAAAGCAGAGAGAAACTCTAAAAGGGTGAACTAGCACAGTGAAAAAGAGCATAAACACAGAAACTGGAGGGTAGTCAGGGAACAGCAAATGCAAACTCTGTGAAAAGAAAAATGATGCTTAATTTCTGCAGCCCGGACAGGCTTAGCAAAGTAATCTGTTAGTGAAGAATGGTGTTATTGATGTTAAGGAAATGCATACTCACTGCAGAAATAAAAATTGAGAACCTGATCTGGGCAAAGCGGCACTGCTGTTTCTGTTTCATGAGCTAGAAACAAATGTTCCCTTTTTACCCTTATAGGCTCACTGTTCTAATGGTCTTGATTTTCCTCTTCACGCATAACCATGGCTAATTTGTGCCTGTTAATCCTTGTACCAGCATTATTCATTAGCTAAAATGTGTCTTGTCTCTCTTCTGTCTGCTCTTACAATTTCAGAGGGTGAGCATACTCCTTATCTGCCCCCAGCTCATAAAAGCAAAGTACATTTAGTCTCAGGAATCCTTCTTACCCCTTGTTCCAGTCTGAATTTATTTGTTTCACATGGTTGGCCAGAAGGGTATTCCACAATGAAGATGGGCTCTCACAGGCTATATATGAATGGAAATGTAAGAAACAGGGTTCAAAATCACAGTTTTTCACACTCATCCCAAAATCAAGTGCTTTATAGAATCACAGAATCATTTGAGTGGGAGAAGACTTCTAAGATCTTTGAGTCCAGCTATCGATGTAGCACCAGCACATTCACCACAGAACCATGTCCCTGAGTGGCACATCCACAAAATTTTTGAGCACCTCTGAGAATGATGATTTAACCCCCCCCCCCGACCATTCTTTCACTGAAGAAATTTTTCCTAATATTTAATCTAAACCTACCCTGAAGGAAACAATACAGAAGAACATAAGACAATAAAAATATAAAAGCAATACAAGGAACCACAACCAGATTAGAGGATCATATTTGGTTATCTTCTTCCTACATAATAGTAATGAATCATAGTCATTGTGTAAACAACCAACATGTGCAGCAAATAATTTTTTCCTATTAGTCCCTAAAGTCATCAGTTTCTTCTTACTCTGTTATTGCCATCATCATTCATCTTTTTCCTCCCGTATGATGTTTAGCCCTGCCCTATACTGCAATTCCTTCGTGTCATCATTATATTTTAACAGATCAACCACATACCATGAGCCAAGATTGCTAATGAAAATGTTAGATGAAATGTCTCTAATCTAGTTTTCAAGACAATTGTCTAACCAAGAGTTTACTTGAACACTTGTTTAAGTCTATTCCTTACGCATTTTAAAATTCTTGTGCTAATCCCTGACTTCTCTATTTAGCTAATAATTTTCCTTGTGGAATTGTATCAGATGCTTTGTAAAAGTCTAAGTAGATTAGATGTATTTCATTCCCTTTGTCCAGAAAATCAAAGGAAAATAGAATCTTAATCCAGCATGATCAAGTAAGCCTTTGTAAACCCATTTTGTATTCTATCACACTTTTTTCTATGTCTCAAATTACCTTCAAAATCTAGAATCTATAGAAATTAGGCCAGAAACACAAAATAAAGTAATTTTTTGTTGAAGGGCTGTGTCATAACTATGACATAATCATAGCTATTTCATCTTTTTCCTTAACCTTGCTGCGTAAATGCCTCTGCTCTCTGTTTTATGAAAGCAGTGAAACTTCTGATGCTTGTTTTAAATCAGTGGTATTTTTGGCAATGTTACTTTATTCTTAAAGTTTCTGGCCTCAGCAACACTGCATTTTCTGAGCATGTTTTGCTAACTTCTAGCATCTCATTTTGTACAGCAGAATTTAGAAGAAATTAATTAATCATCTCTAGTTGGCAGGATGCTCCAAGCCACAGGATGACTTTCTGGGTTATTTGTATCTTCATTTGCTGAGCTAGATACAAACAGAAGAAAACTCTACTTTTGGGAAGCTGGACCCTTAGAGTACATAAGGCTGCAGCCATATTTCTAGACCCGTTCTCATCTCTGGATAAAGAAGTTCACAGATATCTAGTGACCAGTTAAATACCTGGAAGTAAGGCCACTTCATTTCTTAGACACAGCAATATGCTCACTAGAATTACCAGAGAAAGATAGAGCCTCCTATTTCCTCTTGCAAACTCTTTGGTCTCCTTTCTCCTCCCCAAACATCTGCAAAGGTTCACCTTCTTCCTATAAACCCTGCCTCCCAAACTTGACTTCTTTTGAGTTATCCCGTTCTTGCCACACCTAAAATTCACTCCTACTTTCTGTTTACTTTTCCTTATTTATACTCTCATAACTTCTTTCAGCATCTAAGCCACTTTGCTTCCATATATCTTCTGTAGCACTGAAAATCCTGAGGCAGGGCCACTCTTCTCACCTGACCACAGAGGAGTAAGGGGTGCTTCACTTTCTAGTGCAAAATTGATAGATAAAGCAAGGGATGAAAAAGAAGAAAGTATATATAAGAAGAAGCATTCTTATCATCATTAAATACTCTGTGGAAAAATCAGTCACGAGGAACTACAATGAGGAATGAATTAAATGAGTTTGTATAACAAGTTGTAGACTTGATCTCCCTCCTGCACAGAGGCAGTTTCACTTGTTGCAAAAGGTGCTAGTAAATAAGTGTCTCCTAAAACAGCAACTGTGCAACGAATCCCAAGATGATGCTGAACTGAGAAAGGCACTGGCACAGGACCCAGTGAAATGCCAACATCGCACAGTTGAAAAGAGGGATGCTCTCCTAAACACTGGATAAAGCAAAATCTTCATATCCACAGTTTTCAGACAGAAGATTCAATGTAAGAAATAATAAACTGTAATTTGTTTGTTTAATATATTAAACATTTTGATATCACTAATTTGCTGCTGATGGTTGCTTCCACAGATTTTTGGCCAACATGTGCCAGTTTTCACTGTGCAAAGGTTTATTGTGCCTTATCCATCCTCTAGTACTCAGCTCTTCAATACTTACACCATCTCCTAGCTGGTTTTAATGTGAGAGCTGAAATATTAACCTTTAAATCTGCTGTACTGGAAGTAGCTTTCAATCAAATAAACCTACATCACACAATCACCGTACTTTCTCTTTGAAACACAAAATCTCTCTTACTCATTTAACAATAGTTATTAAAAAAAAAAAAAAAGCTCTTTTTTTTTTTTTTCCTGTTAAGCAGATTTCACCAAATGAAACCGTATTAGAAAATGAGATTAAATGTGAAATGGATTGATAGTATTTTAGCAACATGGGGTATTACAATAATGAGCTTGAATTTTTCACTGTTACCATTATAGCCTTGGTATTTAGGGGTCACAGTTGAGTAAGTAGATTGTATTGGGATGAAACTATAGATCAAAATTTCTGGGTTACCAAGAGTTTTGCAAATCAAGCTATGGGAAGAATTTTTTTTTAATTTATTTTTTACTGTTCTACATATTTTTCTTAATTACTTTTGGTTGCTTTGAAAAAAATAATTTTTTGTTTTTTAATGTTCTTTGAAAAAATTTCTACATTTCTGGGTATTTTGTAAGCATTTTGTTTGAAACATTGTGGATTTTTCCAGTTCAAGAAAAAAATAGCTACCAAACAGATGCACTAGCTATTTCAAAATAATCCCTCCTGCTACACCAAGAGAAAACTGCACTGTTGATTGCCACTGCTTAATATTGTTTCCCACGCATTTTAAAAGCCATGATTTCCAGAGTGAAATATCCAGGACAGTTCACTGAAATGAAGCTTGGCATCCAGATTGCCTGCCTGGCTGTAATCATCCGTCGAGTTATTGAGCTTGTAAATCACATATCAAAACATGGGAACACATCAATTAATGTTCTACTGGAAACAAATCAAGGACAATCCTACAGTTTGACATTCTGCCAGTTTTTATTTTCAATAGACATGGGGAAGAAGCTGAAATGTTTGGTCACAGCCTCTATTTACCCAATCTGTCTTATATACTATTGCATAATGCTATCACAATATTAATATGCAAATTGCCACTCAAATAAAAGCCATGCTTTCCCTGCTGATTTTCAGCCTAGCTTCTGTTACAAAGGCAAATACTTAGCACTTATATTCCTTTTTCATCTTCAAAACTCCTTTAGTATATTTTAATTAATCCTTTTCCTTTCAATTTTCTGACCCTGCATTAGGTTTTCTGCCTCCTTTACCCCTGTACTCTCAAGGTTATGTCCTCCTCTTGATGTCTCCCATAGACTTTTCATGTTTTCAAAAATGACCTTCCTCTCATCTCTTTTTATGCCTAGAAAAGAGACTTCAGGAGACTGGCCAGAAGAAAGGCCTAGTCAAGGGCAAAGGAAGTTTCCAAAGTGAAAAAGAAACAGAGGAACTCTATTTCCATGGTATACTCATCCCATCTAGCACAGCTGCTGCTTTTTCTTAGCAGGCACCTCAGTGTGGTCTCAGTCAATCTCTGGAGGTGCGGCAGTGACTCCTCTGCAGGAGACCATGCAAGCTGTGGCTCAGCTGGCCTCAAGGATGCTGTGCCTGGGCATCCAGACCAAGGCAGAAGATGAGGAAATAGCAGTAGCCTCTTACAGAGAGCAACTTCTCCTCAAAGAGGATTTCTGCTGCAAAGTGTTGTGTGGGAGGCAGAACACTCTTAGGTCCTATGGGAATTTCCCAGCTCACAGGGAAAACACTGATTTGTGTTATAAAAGGAAAACTATCAGTCCAGATTTATCCTCTTAGACATTGAGACCCCCCCTTTTTTTTAGTACTCTATTTTAATGTTTAGTTAATTTATTATACCCTGAATTATTTTTATTTACTGTGTGCTTTATGTAGATGTTTTGATGACAATTTCAAACACCGGGCTACTAACACAAAAGCAACTGAGGTGCTGTGTACTTTCTGAAGATCAGTCACAAAATGGGCATCACTTCTGACCTACTTAAACTGTGAACCCAGGATTTCATCAGTGCATGGGACAAATGCTTATCTGCTTCAAAAGGTTATATTTTACTCACACAGCACAGACAGGTGCACATGGGACTTGGCAATGAGCTTCCATAGAAAAGAAAAATTCTTGTGGTACTCCTGGAGTCAGTCATCTGCATTTCAAAGCCAACAAAAGGTTTTCTGTACTCAAGGGAGGGAGAACTGGGCATTTAAACTCATGTTTTCTATCATAGCTATTGATGGAAATAATCTCAGATTGTTATAGTTTTCATACGATATTTTAGATTTAGAATATGATAAATGCTGCACTGTAAAAGGAAATATTTCTGTTATTTCAGTGTATCATCTTGAAATATCAAAATAAATCTTACTCTTTTCCCCCTGGTAGTTTCAAGAGACAATAATTTTTAATTTATCAGTAATTTTATTCTTTATTTACAAATCTTTTATTTTCACTTTATCTTCTGATATGTGTAGGGAGTACATAGTAAACTATCCAGATCTTCTGTTACCAGGACATTCTACCTCTTTTTAGAATAGTTCTTAACCAACAGCATGTGTTGTATGGAGACAGAATTCAGAGATGACTTAAAGATAACAGGTACTTGGTGTGTTAGCTGATACACTACATACTTTGCTTTTTTCCTGCATTTCAAGTGCAGGATACACAGTCATGTGGTTAATTTAAAATTCATGTAAGATATTAAGTTTATTATTAAGTCTTCACAGATATCTATGTTTTTAAGCTTTTTAGACCTAAGCCAGCATTGTTGGTAGCGTGTTTGTGTCTAGTAAATCTGTGATCCTGGACACAGACATTCCTGTTTGCTTGCACTGCATGCACTCTGACTTCACTGGACTTTCTAGATTGTGCCAAAAATCACTAACTAGGATTAAACTTAAAAGGATCAAGTGAGAGCAGATTGCTAACTTAAGTAATTGATCATTTAAGTAGCTTGATATCTTCTGAAAACATTCATGTTCCTGTGCATCATTAATTTTTGTTTATCTTGCACTGCTTAGGGTTTTGGGATTTATACCTATATATATATTTATATAGGTATATATAGTCAGACTGCCTTTGTCCTCCTTTTAGCAAAAAAAAAAACCAAAAAAAACAACAAACAAAACAACCACTCAACTTACTTCCCTTCACACCCTCTTAAAAAAAAAATCATAGTTACTATGGAAACAGCTATTAAACAGAGAGTAGCAGTAATTAATAACATCTGTAAGTGCAGTATGAAGTCTACAACACAATGAATTCCAGCATTTGGAGTGGTTTGTGCAGATCTGCCCTGTGTTGCTTTGAATGGAATGGCAGCCTGTACAGACCCAATTATAAGAAGGGGGCTTAACATTACCATAGTGATGTATGGCTTGTGAAATAGTTTGGACTGTAGAGGCATTAACCCATACAAATAAATTACATCATTATTATATAGCTTAATGGCACATGATTCTGGAAAGAATTAGACCCATATAGATACTATGGGCAAATGGAAAAAATTTACTTTATCCTTTCAAATAGAACATAAAAATCTCACTTGCTGCTGAAATGAGAGCAGAAGCTTGAAATGTAACTTTTAAATCCATTCCTTCATTTGAATTATAGAGACATGGGCAGATCAGATGTGGAGGTTTACCTACAGATGCTTTTATCTTTTGACTTTTCACTTTAAAAGTCAAATTGGAATTCTTTAAGAACAGCCAATTGAAGATTTTTAATAAATCATGAAAGAGATGAGAGAA
This sequence comes from Coloeus monedula, assembly GCF_965178545.1. Taxonomy (NCBI): domain Eukaryota; kingdom Metazoa; phylum Chordata; class Aves; order Passeriformes; family Corvidae; genus Coloeus; species Coloeus monedula. Next base: position 66,905,838 of record NC_138784.1, on the reverse strand, counting down.
CTTATCTGTCTTCAGGCTTTACTGAAGAAAGAATATTATAAATATTTATTTGTTGTTTTATTATTTCTTAAGGCTACTTGGCATAAAGTCTACCATCTATCCCACTAGCCTCTCTCATTAGAAAATATTAGTATACAAAAGATAAAAATTTTCCTTAAATCATTTTTGCAGCTGGTGTAAAATGTGTAGCAGAAGCTGTCTTATCAGACTGAGGCGTATTGTGTTATACAGGAGGGAGTTCTGCCTTCACCCTGAACGTCAGTGCTGCGTCTTGTTCTCCCAAGCCAGGAGCTACATGGCCTTTGTTACCTGAGCTCATAATCTCTGCTTAGGAGCAAAGCACATTAGATGGGGCCTGACGCCAGCTAATGGGGCCACCTGGCTCTGATCAAGCACATGGCAAGGACATCTCAGCCTGTGCTGTGCTCCCCTGCCATAATCAAGACTTGACTTCTTCTTGCCATTCTTTTTGCCATCTTTTAAAACTGAATGGACAAGTGCACATCAGTATGTGTAGACCATATTTCTCTTGGTGAGCTCACTCACCAAGTGTTACCCCTCCTACTTACTGGCATCTCTTCCTTAGCACACAGTTTTTCTTCCCTTTACCGTCTCACCTTCCTAATGAATTTTTTCTTCCTCATATTTCCACTTTACTTTTCCTCACCTATTTCCTTTCAAAAATTTTGTTTCCCTTTTCCGATATGTAATGAAGGTAATATGCATGTCTTTATTACCACATGCATAACCTTCCTTCTTGATATTAACTTTCCTGTTCTTGTCTTATTTTTGCTCTGTAATCATTCATTCTTACTTTTTCTCCATCTCCCTGCCCAGTATTCCTTCTAAGTTATTTTTATATTCACTACTAGTTTATAAAGCAAATCAAACAGGATACCAATACCATCTCAACAACCTATATTTTAGTATATAATGAATGATTCTGTGGAGGTGTTGGTCTATGCCCATTGACTATGACTGGATAAGAAAAAAAGAAACTCTTTTCTTGTTGTAGGCAGTCCAAGAGCATCTCACCAAATGCAGAATGGGAACAGCAGCAACTGTGTTCCAAAAGAAGGGAGTCAAATACAACCTCCCTACTAAACTTTAGCTTACTCTGTTGAACTTCCAAAAGTAGCATCTGTGGCTGGATGGCATGACAGCACACATTATTTGAAGGCATATTGCAGTGAAATCTCAGCAATAACTTTGGAATGCAGTATTGTAACCACCTGGTTAATTAGGTTAGATGGATTAAGTAAGTATGAGATGTTGAGATGGCTTCATTCCATTTTGCTGATAGTGGTTTGATGTGATTATTCTGTTGCCATCACACAGAATGCCTCCCCACTCCCTCCAGTGGGTCAATGTACCCTTTTTTAGCCCTATAATGTTGCAAGAGACCATATTTCAGGAGAGTCCTATCCTTACACTTAGAAAAGCATTTACTGGTGTAAGAATGTATCTCACAGGGTGAAAAAACAGGGAAAATTGCCTGGTTTATGAGGTTAAAGAAGAAAAAAAAAATATATATATATATTTGGTTTTAAGAAATAACTGTATATGCTTCAAAACAGTGGAAGGGATGGAATAAACTAAGTTAAAATAGATTAGGGAGTGGATAGAAAATAGACAAGGTTGTACAAAAATATTGTGTCAATCTCAACCGTATAAAACATATGTTATTTGTATAAGACTGCTCTTAGAAGTTATATTTCTTTACAAGTTCAGAACACACCACAGTTTAACATTTATAATTGAGGATTTTTCCCAGCAAGATTACTGACATTTATGGTTTTCTGAGAATAGTGTCACAACATCAATATGAGATTTACAATGAGCACTTTTACATTATACTGTGAAATATAACAGTGATTCATGAACAAAAAACCTAAATTTTCCTTTGAAACTCAGAAACATATTAATGATAATGCTAGAACAAACACAGAGACTTTCAAAACCAAGCTACTATCTCCATATAGTGCTACAGTGTAAGTTCTGCTTAGGAATAACTAAAACATCCCTGTATTATCAACACTGTTTTCAACATAATTCCAAAGCAAAGCCCCATACTAGCTACTCTGGAGAAAAACAACTCTACACCAACCAAAAGCAGCTCCATGGATGAAGTTTTAGAGTTGCACTTTGTTATAAAATATTTTTCTTGGTATTCACTGAGACAATATTTATTGTCCTGGATTCCAGGTTTAAATATTAAAGTATCCTAAAATTATTGTTGGTTTACCTGCAGTGTCAAAAAACCCAAACATACAAAAAAAAACCTTCCAGTGTGAAAATGCATAGAGCCCTGCTCTAGTGACTAGAATTAGAATGAATGCTTTCCTCAAATCTGACAATAACAAGAAAAGCATAAACAGTCATGTCAGATAGTGAAAGTTTTGCTACCAGATCCAGCATGTTTACTCAAATATGAACAAAAGCAAGGGTGAGAACAAAACAGTGTTGATTATCTTGCTGCAGGATGTGGGTCACAAAGTTTTTGCAATATAAATTATATAAAATTCAAATATGTAAAACAATTCATCTCACTTGCAATGGGCTGGATCCTGCATTTCCATCTGGTGCAGACTTCAATAAAAGCATTTCTACCCCCAAAATTAGAAATTGAGATCAGGCTGCCTGCACTCTCCAGTCAGTCCTGCACCAGCAAACAGAATAACTATTCAGCAAGATTACTCCCTCCTACCCTATGTAAAACACAGACATAAAGAAGATATGACATGCCAGGAAGAAAATAGTATTTTGGTATGTGGCATTGATTATCACAGAACTACAGAACCACAGAATCATTTAGGTTGGAAAAGATTTTTAAGATTCTATAGTTCAATTGCTAGCCCAGCACTGCCAAGTCCACCCCTAAACCATGTCCCTAAGTGACAAATCCACACACCTTTTAAATGCCTCCAGGTGTGGTGACTCAACCACTTCACTGGGCTGTCTGTTCCAGCACTTGACAATCCTTTCCATGAGCAATTTTTTTCTAATTTCCCATCTAAACCTTCCCTGGTGAAACTTGAGGCCATTTCTGCTTGTTCTATTACTCATTACTCATGAGAAGAGACCGAGCATCACCTTTCTACAACCTCTTTTCAGGCAGTTGAAGAGAGTGATAAGGTCTCCCCTGAGCCTCCTTTTCTCCTGGATAAACACCCCCAGCTCCCTCATCTGCTCCTCATCAGACTTGTGCTTTAGACCTTTCTCCAGGGTCATGCACACAGACCTTGTCACACTTTTTGCTGTATTTCAGCATGCACATTTGGCTGAACCCAGTAACATCCGGGGGCTCCATCTAGCAAAGTATGTGTTACACCAAGCACAAAGGGGGAATGTGCTCAGCACAGTGCTGATCAGGGCCAGCAAGAATAAAGCCAGTGCAGATTTATTGCCTATAATGGCCCCACAAAAGACACTTACAGTGCTTGGTAACTGTGTCCCATCTATTCACACAAGTGCTACAATCACTGCAGATACTTTCTTAACCTGTCACTGGTTTCAAAAGTTTTCTGACAATGCTGATTACTGAATAATGAGTTTATATGCAAGCATAAAACCAGATTAATAAAACTTTGATTCTGGTGCTAATGTAATAAATTTGGATTTTTAAAAAGTGGTTAAGAGACAGAAGGCCCTGCTCTTTTGTCTTTTATGCTAGATTTGCAACGGTGTAAATAATATATGAGAATATAAATTATATATCCAGAAATTGAAATAAAAGAGAAAGGCTTGATCATGAATTAATACTTGCTACTGATTAAATGAACCAAGAAGAAGCCTTTGATGCAAATTAAATTTTTTAGTTTTGCAATAGGAATTTTTTTTCTGACATGTGAACTACCATGGTCAGTTGAAAGATTCTCAGTACTTTCAGTAGAATCATAGAATAGAATCACAGAAACTTTTGGTAGGAAAGGACCTTTAAGATGAGAGTCCAACCATAAGCCTAACCCTGCCAAGTCCACCAAGTAGCTTTCTGTAAGATGCCTCATTATATCAATACCTGTCGCTCCCTTGCTCCTTCACAGAAAGATCTTGGTCAGATATGACAGGTAATAAATTTACAATGAGGTGAAGTAAGAATGAAGAAAGATTTACTTTCGTTGTTTGTCATTCAAGTGCTTAAAGAAAAAGACTTGTCAGCTGTAACAGATCTTTAGGAATCTCAAAGCAGGTAAATTATAAGAGTTCCTGCAATGTTACTGTGAAGTACAAGCCATGTATTTAAAACAGTGACTATGTAAGGAAATAGTTTAATCAGCAAATATAAAGAAATCAATTGTTTAGGAGACTTTTTTAAAAGTTTAGTGGCTTTTTAAAACTTCAAGATGAAACTACATTTGTGCTTCTTTTTTCTGCATTATGGGAGGGTGAAGACATACCAAGAAATTTAACTTTGCTAGTTTTATGTTTTAAGTCAATCACACTTTCTTGTTGAAGGTAGTGAAAACTCATTTGAGGCTTATTACTCATATCCATACACAGCTGTAGGATGCAGTCACCATTTCTAAACTTTCTGCATCTTTATTAAATACCTGAAAAATTAATGAATTTTCAGGCCATAAATAAATAGATGAACCAAAGACTGGGTGATTAGTAAATAACAAATTGCTCATGGATTAAGTCCTCCTTTCTTTTTTTCCCCATGCTTCAGGCTGGCATTGGATTCCTGAGTTTCAGATTCAGAAAAAAGGCAAAACTTCAAAACCTGACTTCCAGCCTCACTTAATTTTACAGGAAATTTATTTGTTATTTGTTTCCACCTTTTCTTAAAACTGGGCTCCAGTTCAAGTTTGCTTGTAAATCCTGTGAACCTTACGGGTTGATCTCGAGTTGTCTAACACAGATCTTTCCAGAGCACCACATAGCCCTTGTCAAGCTCCATTTTCCAGCCCTCGCTGCTCCTCTACAGCTCATCCAGCTTGTTTGGAGCTAACCTGTGTGTTTCTCCTCCATGCTAGAGCCATATATAGACAACTTCTCTTTCATCCCTGAGTTTCAGTAAGCTCCACAGGCATTCACTTATACTGTTCACAGTAGATTACCTTGCAAAGGGTCTTGTTATATAGTTGAAAATAGCACAGTAGATTGGAAGCTTTGAACACTTCTCTATTAAATCATAGCAGTATTTTGTCTAGAATCTTTTCCACCTTTCAGCTATTGTTCTGTGTATTAGTACTGACGAAACCATCACAATCCAGACCTTACAGCACTAGGTGGGGTGTCAACCCAACCATGCATTGCACAGTTCCATTGCTAGCCACGTGTTACTGTTGTTGGAACTACTAGCAGTTATAATTACTGCCCTAAGGATCTCTATAAGCATCTGAAGTGTAGGCTTACACAAAATTATACTAACAATGGAAGAAATATTCTTGTGTAACCCTGTACTTATCTATTTATTATTTCACATTTTCACTCTCTGATTTTCTGGTCTCCTTTACATTATATTTAAATGGTACATGTGAGTAAGGGTGGTCTTGCTTATTCTCACCTACTGAAACCAGTGTTTCAGTAGGTTATGTTTGCATAGTTACTTGTACTCTTTCCTTCCCAGACCAACATGTGAGTACTTTTCTGCTTGCCCACTCCAGTAGGTTCTCCACTGGGAGAGCACCTCTTTCCCAGCTCAGTGCCCACAGCTTGCTGAACAGACCCTTGGGGGCAGCACTGCTGCGAACTTAATATGAACACTTTCCTGCTGACAAGAGAAAAAATGGACATATGTTCGATCCTGCAGGTAGGGAAGGAGACAAGTGGGGCATTCCCTTTTATTCTGGAGGGGTGTTGCCAGTCCATTACTGTGTTGCCCACTGCAAAACTGTAGGTGTTTTGGGGCACAACTAACTGAAGAACATCTGGTTCCTGGTAACTCAGCAGAATTTAGGCATGAACTTGAGCCAAACTTCAGAGTCCTATCAAGGAGCAGAATCAGTATTTTTGTCCAATATTCATGTTCATAACTGAATTAATATTAACTTGATGCTGATAATGGTACTCTCAGTGTGAGAGCCCAAGAATGAGGAGATGCCTTAAGTTACACTCTAAGAAGTAAATTTGTCATGGTCTTGTGCAACCTGTACTAGTTCACATTTCCACCCCCTTTCTTCTGTGCATTTCTCCAAACCTTTAATGCCACTCCCCAACATCTTTCTACCCCAGATCTCCTCACGATACATCCCATGGGAAGCAGGACTTTTGTGTCACAGGGCCATGACTCTGCTGGCACCCTGACATCCCTGTGTGGAAGCAGAGGTACTCAGGTGAGCAGCACTGCCCCTTCATGTGGCAAAACTGTAAGGCCTATGGAGACCTACAGAAGCTGGGCTATAGATACTTTTCAGATGGTTTGAGTCTAAAGGCTGTAGAATCATTTTAGAAAATGCTATTTCAGACTTGCATCCAAACCCTGAATCCTACGTACCTATAGGTAGGTGGATAGGTGAAGACAACTGGGAGTTCTTCCCACCATCTCCCAAGTGCCAGCTCCAATCCAGAAACAATGTAGATGAGTGACTGCACTCTTTACAGATTGCAACTGAAATATCGTGCTGGCTTTGAGCCTAGGCAATGTGAACGCTCAATTCTTCATTTGTGCATCTCAGTTTTGATCCCTTTGCCACCTTTAACATAGACATGAGCACTTTCCTGCTTTATAGAAATTGTTGTGAGTTAATACATTCAAGATTAAGGTATCCTTAAATACAAAAGAACGTGACGACAACATGAATACTGGGTCTGCTCTTTCATTTTCACCTGTTGAACCAAATAAATATATTCAAATATAAATATATAAGCACGTAAAAAGAAAAAAAAATAAAAACAAACAAATAAAACCAACCCACAGATAGAAAAGAAAATCAAATTTGTCACTGAACTTTTAAATGCTTTAGCAAATAAGCTAAGAAATATTTCCCTGGATTACTTTCTGCATTTTTACTGAGAACATATAGTTGCCACAGAGACTGGTGTGCGTGAACATAGGTAAACGAAAGGAGGGGAGAGGGAATGCGTCCTCTGAATTTGCAGAGGGATCTGAAATGAGTATCTGGGTTAGCGATGCGGCGGGGCGGGGATGAAGCCCGAGGACTCCCGGCCGTGCCCCCGGGGCCGCTTCCCAGAGGCGCTCAGGGACCCTGCGGGCCCGGGACGCTGCAAAGGGCGGGGGCGACGGCGCGGGGGCCGGGCTGGCTCCGCGGGGCTGAGCGGCGCTGCTCCAGCCGGCCGCGGGGAGAGCGGCATTTATAGACACATCCATAAGATTTCTATTTAAATCGCAGCCCAGACTGGTGGCACAGGGCTGTGTGCGGCTGCTGCTGCTGCCGCCGCCGAGAGGGGAGGAGGGGGCTGGAATTAAAATAAGGCACGAAGCTGTTTTAAAAATAGCGTGCGGGCTGCGCGGAGCGGCGCGGGGCGGGGCGGGGCGGCGGCAGCGCGGCCCCGGGGCGGCCCGGCCGGGAGTTCCTGGGCGCCTTGTATGGAGCGCGGCCGCCGCAGGGCCCGGCGCCCGCCCCCGCTCCGCGCCCCGACTTTCCCCGCTGCCGGCAGGCAAGGCAGGAGCCGGCAGCGATCTGCGCGTCTCCAACTCTCTCCCCTGCTTCCCTCCTCTTCTTTCAGGAGCCGCCACCCCGCCTGCCTCTCTCCTCCTCTTTCTGCTCTGCAATCAGTGGAATAAATCAGGGAAGGACGCGCGCACACACACGCAGAGTAGGATCTGTTACAAAAGTAGCGCTGATGGCGGCGGATCAGATGAAGCTGGAGCTGCTGCTGGAGTAGCAGAGAGTGGAGTATCTCTCGCTCTCTCTCTTTTCTCTGTTTCGCCTCTTCCCCCACTCCACCCACAGATCTCCATCGTTTCTCCTCCTCCTCCTCCCCACCCTCGGCCGCGCTCCCGCTTCTCCGCGCATCTCTGGGCTGCGCCTCCTGCGAGGGGGCGGGTGAGGGGACCGGAGGAGGCTTTAAAGAACCACGGCCCCCCCGCACCGCCACATACACGATAATTGAATTTATTATTATTGCCGTCTCGCCGACTTGGGGAAGGGGGATCGATCTTCGATCAGGAAGATGGCTGCTGGCTGGCTGCTGGTCTTTAGCCTGACACTTTTCCAGTCCCTGGTGATGAACCACTCCTCGGAGGGACCCTTCCCCTCGGCCACCACGTAAGTCCCGTCAGGATCTGGGGGTCCGGGGCGGGGGCACGGCCGGGGCGGGGGCGCTCCTCGGCGCCAGGGACAGCGACAATACAAAGGGAAATCAAGTTAGACCGGGCGGAAAGTGGCGATCGGGGAAAACTGTAGGTTTTCGGCTTAGAAAAGAGTCAGGGTAGCAGAAGGTCCCGCCGGTGACGGCCGGCGGTGGGACTTTTGAGGTAAAGGCTCCGCCTGGGAATCCCGCTCCGGAGCGGCTCCCAAATAGACCCCGTCAGGTCATCCTTGCCGAGAAGAAAGTTTCGAGTTACACAGAGTCCGCCCCTTCCTCCCAACAGAGGTTATTCCAGCCTGGATGGAGTTTCAACACAGTTTACAAAAAACCCTGAAAACTTTCGCAATTTTAGTAAAAATCCAGGCAGAAGGCGGATTTCGTTGCCTTTCCGCGGCCGGCGTAAGAAGCGGGCAGGCGGGCATGGCTGGGAGTTCCGAGCCCGAGCTCCGGCTCCCTCCTGCCTGGCCCGGCTCCAGCGCACCCGCGGGGGCTCGGGGCTGCTGTGGGTCCGCGGGTGCGCACGCGTGGGTCCCGCCGGAGGGGCTCTCCCACGCTTAAAGCCACACAGCTGAGGAACTGTTTTCTTCAGCCTTGGCCTTGCAGATCGCTACTTCTCAGAAATACCTTCTCGAGAGCTGAAGGATGCTCGCGGTGCACGCAGCTCGGTGCCTTGCCTGGCCCTGAGATAGAAATCTTTAAAGCACTGCAGAATTATTAGCACGAAAGTGTTGCCCGGAGCAGTGCAAAGATCAAATAATAATGATGCAATAAAAGAAAGGCAAAAGGAAGCCAATGCATCATATTGAAGATTCGCCTACAGATAGGAGAAAAAAAAAAAAAAAAAAAAAAACACGACAAAGCACTATGTGATTGTGCTTTCTTCCTTTTCTTCTCTCTCACCTCATTATTTTTATATTCTTTTTGTTTGGTTGGCTTTTTGAAGCACTTACCTTGGTCCCCGAATCTGGGTTAAAGCTACCAGTAGGTAACTTTTAAGTGGATGACTCACTTTAATGCATTTTACATAAGAAAAACAGTGCTAATGGTAGTCTTTCCTTATTGTTTAACACCGGGTAGAATTTATTGGTGTCGTTCATCCTGGGCAGAAGGACGCGTTACAGTAATTACGAGCAATGCATTTTCACCAATTAGTACTGCTGGTAGGTTGTTATAATTGGATTCAGTTCTGAGTATCGGTTCCATTATGAAAGACTTAAAGGGATGCTCGCACTGTTAAATGAAAGGAATACAAAGATAAGTGTAGAATAACCACTTAATATCCTGATATATATAATAAGTTGAAAAAATACAGCCTTTCATTGTAGGGGAAATTGCCTTTTAAAATATTCTTGTGTTACAGTTTATAAAGATGTGCCATGTAGAAGCAAGTGTAGCAAAATACAAACCCAGGGCTTTTTAATTCATTGTTTTCTTGTGTTTGAGCTCCTGTATTTACGGTTTTTTGAGCTCCGGTATTTACGGTTTCTCACTGACCTTGTAGGTTAACATACACAACTAATTACAATTTATCTTTTATATGGATTTTTCTGAGTTTAAAAGAGAAAGAAGAATGGAACCCAGTGAAATTAAAAGAATACTATCTAAAAAGAATATGTAGAATTTCAAATTGAAGTCCAGATTGCTTTTTGACATAAGAATATGTGGTATTCTTTTAAAACTGGTTTTGTCTCCCTATCTATTTTTGCTAATTCCCTTTAGAATTTACTTTTATTGACAGTCATTATATTAGATTGAAGACAGTGAGACATATAACTTTAACTATACCTATATAAAGTAATTCAGAATATTATGTTAGTCATCAACATTTCCATGTCCTACACAATCTACTTGCGATTGGCTCTCTTTTTTTCTCATTGTTATTCCATTGAAATGTCATAGAAACAATCTATAGTGACTGTCCATCCTTCATAGTACTGTTTCCCCTTTGAAATGGAACCAAAGTGCAACAAGGCTTGGTTTGTTTAGAAGGCAGCACACAACAGGTTGATGCATGGAGAGCTGCTTAGCAAAAAGTAATGATGTAACAGGTGCAGGGGAACATTTTTTCTATTCTTTTTTTAAGACTTGACAGCAGTGTTTCATTTCCTACTAAAAATTACAAATGGGGAAGAACAAAGAGAAGTGACGCAAATGCTCTTAATGTAAAAGATATTATATATTAAGAATATTAAAAATAGGAATAAAAAAGCCACGGGAGAGGAGAATAAAGGAAGGAAAGGATATGAATAATTGAAGAACTGGAGGTTTGCTGATATTATGTACTTAGCTACCTGCTTTCTCCCCATTATTTTCAACCTCTTTTTTCTCTTAGTTAAAAAGTTGGTCTGAGGAAGCAGGATTTCCCAGCTGTTGTGTGAAAAATGTGCATATTCAGGGCTATAGAGTATATGATTTCTTCAACCACTCATTATTGTGCAATCACTTTTCTTGCAGTCATCTGTTTCTTCTGCATTAATAAATATTTTACATGTACTTTTACTAAAACATTCAGAAGTCCCTATCACCAATACAATAATATACAAGCATGTAGTATTCTTAGCAAGAAATGCTGCACGTTTATGCAATACCTGTTTGATAGAATCTCAGTTTTTTTTTTTTTTAATTTTAATTCTCTGATAAGGCAAAAAAACCCTGATATATTTACACAGCAAAATATAGAGAATTTCAGGTGAAGGTTTGTGTTTTATGAAATGGTAGCATTAATTTTTCATTGAAAATCTGATCAGGTGATATTGCATTCCTTGCTTCCAGTGTTGAAATATTTCACGGCAAATAGTGATGACTTTCCTTTAATAAACAATTTAAGTATAGTAGTAATTGTGTCTTGATCTGAGCTATCAGGCTTAGCTGCTGATTGATGCATATTGCATTCCATTTAAATATATTAATTGTGTCATGTATTAGGGATCTGTCTGTTGGTGCAAGATACCACGTTCTTACTTTTAACACAGCAAATCCAAGTCCTTCAATTACACATGCAACGCAGCAGATATTTTGCACTTAGATGAGGATATTGTATACAGTACTCCTGGCACTATAACCACACTACTGCTATCACAGTATGCAAAGCACTTCTTTCTTTGTAGCCATATATATTCACATCTGTACAGACTTCAGAAAAAAAATTCTATTAAATATACAAGGTTTGTATGTTTCCTGATAATGGTAGCAGAAAACTCCATTTATTTCTGTTTCTCTATACCGCATGAAGACAGACTTGAGTTTAAGTATACCTTGTAATTCCTAAGTATCTTTTTGGCACAGCATGTGTTGATATTGTTGCTCGTAGTAATGTACTACATAAAGATACAACTTCTCCTTTCTGACAATAAACCTGTTTGTACTGATTAAAAAAGAAACAAACAAACAAACAAAACATATTTTAATTTTTTTAAACCTACAGATGAAGCCTTTCAAAATCAATGGGACTGTTTCTGTAATTACTACATAATTGTGGATATATCTTAATGTCTGTTCTTTTTATTCCCCCCCCCCCCAAGTTTCCTCTGCCACTCCTTTTCTGTCTTTCCTTTATCTTTTAACATTTTTTCCTCCTCAGTCACTTGTTCTGTATGTATGTATTACATTATATATTATATTCAAGACAGATCTGCCACTTAGATAAATTGGTGTAAAACATCGGTGGATAAAAATATAAAAAAGATAAAAATAGTATACATAGGAATGTATATCTATATGTATGCAGACAGGACATTTTTAGAAAAGAAGTTGTGTATTCCCATTTTTTACTTGCATGAATCATCTTTACTGTTTTGGTGTCATTAGGACAACTCAGGGAAGTCTATATGAGTCATATGAATTAGGGCTTTTACAACTGGGACATTCGTATTTTTGGCTTCTGCACATGGACCTAACAAGTGTAGGTCCTGCTGAGAATGTGGCTGGGCTTGGTACTCAGCATCACTTTCTGTATGGCACCAGTGACCAAAGGTAGATAGATGACATTTATGATGTTTTCTTTTCAGCTGTTTCTACTGTCAGACTTAGGGATTTTGACACCTCTCATATGCGTAAAATCCCATTTATAGCTTAAAGTCTGTGATAGAAGTATGTCAGTTTAACTGCTGATGTTAATTAGAAAAGACTACTGTATTAATAGATTATAAAATAGCAGACTCTTTCTCATTTGAATTTTTTCTTTTCTTAACCTATTTAAAAATATTCACTATTAGGAAAAAAATAAAGTACTAAAGTGTACCTTCATATCAGTGAATTTGAAAGAGAGCCAAAAGATGTAATCTACTTAGAATCAGGGAAGTGCAATATCACCTCTTAGTGTTTTCTCAGCAGCACATGTCTAAATGCTGAGCATTATGCAAGATGTTTAAACCACTGATATTTTAAAGAGTGTTGCTCCATTCCATTCTTCTAGTGGAAACATACTTAGAATAAATGTGAGACAGCTTGTTGATTGGTGGTGTTTATTTTGGTGTTTTGGTGGGATTTTTTTGATTGTGTGGTGGGGGGGGTTGTTGTTATTATTTTTTTTTAATGTCCCTGTACATGTGGTGATGATAAATGCAAATTATTTGAATTTACAAAACATTTTTCTGTTTTACATATTTTATGATGTAAATTCTGAATGGACATTTTTTTTTATTTGTTTCCCTCCTGGGTATTTATGCTGAAGCCTCAGAATTTACAAATTCTATAGATTTACATTTTATTGAGTATGAAAATTCAGCTGAAAACATCAAAATAGATACTAATCATAAAAGATGAAATTTCATTGAAATAAATCAGCATTGTAGAGGTTCTTGCCATCTTTCGTTTTGCAGTGATGCTATTTTCAGAACTGCATTGCTCATACCCTGCAAAATGACTTTATCCAAGAATTCAGCTGCTAGAAAGAGAGCTGGAGCTTGGCAGCACATTAGCCTGAAATGTATTCATTGTTAAATAGAAGGCCTGTTGTAGAGATCTTAAAAATATTTATCTAGCAGAGTATTTGAAATTGATGGAAGCATGGTCAAATTCTTTCTGCTTTAATGTTTTGTAACAAAGGAACAACCCAGACTCTAGCTGCCCACTGGTAACTGACATGTTTGTGCCTTGATCCTTTCTTGCCTTCTTCGAGAATCCCATATCCAAGGTAGTATCTTCTAGACCAATGTTTGACTTAAAACTCTGTACGATAGGGATTGCAGTTTAGAAGCATTTTAGTAGAGAAGAATGACTCATTCTCTCTGTTGCTGACCATAGCTGAAGTAGAATTGAGCCCCAGACTCTTTTGTACTTCTTTGCAGCAGTACCCGGGCTTTTGATTCCCTATGCTTAAGCTGCATGTTGTGTTTAGAGTGCTTATAAACACCTTTGTGACAAAAGGTTATATTTTTGATGGCAGAAAATGTTGTTTTCTAGTGCCTTGTTAACAAATTTCCTTGAATAGAAGAAAAGATTTACCAGAAAACAACACTGGAATAAAATTACTGGACCATAGCTACAATTTGGTAAAGCCAGATGCCATAATTAATTTTTGTCTTTTAAAAATGCCGAATCAGACTTCTTGATATAAAGAATGACATCTCAGTGTCCTCAGTGTTCTGGTAAAGAAAAACATAGCTAGCGCCTTGAAAATGCACAGAAAATAAGAAGTACAAAACAATAATTGCATTTGTGTCCCCAGCCCTGGGCAGCGCATGTGTGTTCTGTCTTAGATCACTCTTAGCCCATTCCTGCATCAGCTTTTCATTCCCCCTACAGCTGCTGCAGGACAGGTATCAATGTATACTTAAATGATTTGCATTTGAAATTACAGCTCTGATTTATCTGTCTTACTGAATCTATTAAAGAGCCTGATCCCACTCAACTTTCCTCAAATATGCATAGGGCAATGCTCTGTTCTGTAGGTTCAGACCAAGAGCCAAATTTTGCATCAGTTGTGCCATTGCCTACTGTAGCAAATTGGTCATTGCTGTTAGGGGGAGTTATGATTCTTCTTGCCCTCCTGATTTCCAATAGAAAAGAGAACTGGATTCAATATTGTTTGCAGAATATGACTTTTATATTACACGGTGCTGTGGAATGCACGCAGTAGTGCTGCAGGAGTGGCTCACCTTTAAGTTGGAAATATATAACACTGATAGTGAAATTACTGTCAACTGCACTTCTACTTCAGTAATGTTCATGGATTGTATATTCTCAATTTAGGGCCAGACTCTGCTGCTTATACCCTGGAATGAATAAAGTTCCATTGATACTCTCAGAAGAATCTGTGCAAGAGTGAAGATTTTCAAAATACACTTCAGCACTTTTTAATAACTAAATTTAATGGCATGTGCCTGCAGCTATTCAGCTGAAGAGGGATTTTTGTTTTCCTTCTCCACTGCTTTCCAAACTATTTTTTGACCTACTCTGCTTCTAAGCAAACTCAGTGTTTCACATCTTCCTTCCTTTCATCCTTCCTTCCAGACTTAGTAAGTTTTCAGGGTGAAACGTAAGATAGACTCTCTCTTTCACAGCCACCCTGTGACAAGAATATGGCTCGCTGTTTGTGAATGTTACACTAATGATGGCAGGGATAGGACCATGGTTTTTGCTTATGTCCCTCCTTACAAGACCTTTCTCTGCATGCCAACAGCAAACTGATGACAAAGAGTGAATTTCTGTTCCTTGTATAGTTTTTCCTATTTATTTACAAAGTTTCTAACAAGTTTATGAAAATGATTGACATTATTTTGCATCAACAAATCAGCAAGCTTTTGCAGATAATTACAGTAATTCAAAATCAGTCTTTTTTTTAAATCTGAGGCAGGCCTGAAATAACCATGGAATGTGAATGTGAAGTTGTAATATTGCTGACTATTACAAAAAATGATTTATTTGATTTTCACCCTCCTTAAATTACATTCTCAATCCCTCTCATTTTAGAGTTGGGTAGGGTAACTATAGTCTGATTTTGTAACAGATATTCTACATAGTGATTTAAAAAAATTTCTTTTTAAAATTTTCCTTTGTTTCTCCAGGACCATGAATATTCAGCCAGAAATGCAGAAATAAGATTAAAAAAAAAAAAAAGTCCTATGGACCATATGAACTAAGAATAATTTTTGCACAGCCTTTATTAGATGTGACATGGATGTAGTGTAACATTGGATTAGTGGTCCTTTTTTCAGCATAAAATGCTTCAGTTCAAATCTGTGAGCAAAGTCTCTCAAATTTATTCATTATAATAAAATCTTATTCACTTTTGACATGATTTGAGAAGTAAATAAGAACACAAAGGAGTTGCTGAGTCCACAGTCTAGTTTTTGTAGGAATCAGGTGATAAATTTTGTTAATTTTTATTTAAAAGAGAAAAGCTAGACTTGATTCATCCAAACAGTATTTGAACTGAAGTGCTCCTATTGTCCCTGTTGAGGTTCCCACCAGACTGGTCTAGAAGCTTAAAATGTTCCCCAGTGATATCTCTCCTGCCCTTATCTTTACTGGGATTTTTATTATATTGTGATAGCGTGGAATAAATATTCGTTCAGGTAGGCATAAAAATAAAGTTACAAAAGTTCTGTGGCTAAGGGTGGTGCCAGTTCTAAAATGTAAATCAAGTCATGCCACTTTTCTCAATTGTCATTATTAATACCGTGCTGTGTTTTTATTTATACACTAAGGTGGTCTTAAAGAAGTAAAAGGGAAGTTTTGTTCATTCTTGAAATGAGCAGAAATTTGCCACACTAGGTATATGTTGACTCTTGATCAGAAATTCAGACCTTTTCTATAGGAGGGAACTGAGTCACAGGAGCTGTTCTGTCGAAGATTATTGAAGTCTGGAATGGATGAATTGTGTTATCAACGCTGCAGGAAGGAGAGGAGTAATGAAAAAGAGATGACAGGAAGTGTGAATTACAAAGTTAGGGTTCTTACTATTCCTTCCCTTGACTCTTACAGGTCACTCCTGCACACATAGATCCAATGTCCCATGGGACCAGTCAAAGTGTGGAGGGTTAAGTACAGCAGTCCACTAAAAGGCAAATTTTAGTTAATAATGTTCTGATGTGGACTAGAGGTGATAAAAATGGTTTATTTTGTAAATGGGTAAATGAAGCCCCACAGTAATCATTTTCCCCCAGTGTGGATTGGGGTAGTCTATTTGTTAGAAGTCTTGTGGATCCTAAATACAACCCTATACTGGGAGTCAATGCTCTTTATTTGGGGAATGCTCTGCCCTTAAAACTATGTTTTATGAGTTTATTCCAGAAATGTGGTGGCTTCTCATGCAGATGTTAATGCAGAAGTTCCTTTTTTTCTGCAGTGTATGGCAGTTTTCTTACAATTTATTTAAGTAGAATAAAATATAATACATAATAATATACTTACCAATGTAAGTAGAGTAATTTCTGCAGATATTATTGAACATCCATTTTTTCTGTTAGCCTCACTTGTAATTTTATTATTTTTGTGTATGGGTGTAAAAAGTGCTTTAGATTTTTTTTGAAGACAGGTCAAAGTGAAGAATAATTCATGTAGAGACAGAAACTAAATGTAGTGAGCAATGAACCTTCTTGCACCCTCATCATCTGTGGAAAGTATCCTGCATTACGTTGATTAGCTGTGTGTGTGTTTCATAATGCAGGAAGTATTTCAGTATTTCTTGATCTGAGACTTTTCTCAGAAATTAATTCAGTGGCACCAGTTTTGGAAAAAAAAAAAAGAAAAAAAAAAGAAAAAAAAAGAGGCAGTAGACTCTGTAATTTACCTTTATTTAATCACAAATATTCTTATTTTGTTTTCTACAATGTACATCCGGAATTGTGTGTACCGTTGCTGAGTTTTTTATCATTAAATGCCTCTCTTTATTGTTATCTGCCTTGCTTTAACTACCTTGCCTTATTTCTCAAGTTTTGTACCTAGTTTTCTATATTAATTTCTCTCAGTAAAGTGGGAAACTTCAGTGTCTTACCATTTAGTCAGGCAAGGGTTTATTGTCAAGATTAATTTGTTAGCTAATGCCTCTAAAGCCTTCTGTAGTTGAAAAGTGTTGTTAAGCTGTTAAGCCTAATTTATTAAGATGTGTGTTTGCTATATTCCCACTTTGCCTCAGAAACTTGCATGACCAAATCTTTCCTAGATGGATGATACCTCTGGTTTACCTGGTTCTCAAAGTGGTTTCTTAATAGAATCTTTTTAGAAAAGGTACCATTATATCTGCTTCTTTTGGTAACTTGTGATCTGGGGATCTGGAAGAAATTAATCTCCACGATCTGTACTTCTTGGATGTACACAGATTGCAAAACATAAGTTTAACAGCATTTTTAGAAACTAACAGGAGTCAGCAAAAATCAGCAGACAGTATCATGAAGAGAAGCCAGTATGTGACTCATGCCTACGCCACACACTCGTTGCACTCCTTTGCCAGTCGTGCCAATTCCTTTTCCACTGTGGAAAGCACTGGGAGCTGTGGATCTGGGGACCTTCTGAAATTTGTACTCTGAATATTTTGTACTTGAAAAAGAGACAATGGTTAGATAGAAAACTAGCCAAGGGCTCATGACACGAGTTCATTAACATGATCTGTTGCTTCTTTTGCAGCACAGGTTACTGCTGGTTTTATTCCATTTCTAAAATGGGAATGACACCCAAATTGTCATCCTGCTTGAATCAATGTGTTTAATAATGCAAGGTGTCCTGTTTCTATAAGAAAGATGGTAAGAAAAGTACATATTTTTTTCTGTTTACAGATTAGTAGCATGCCTATGACGATCACCAGCAACCGCTAATTACCTGACAATCACCAAGACTCTTCAGATTTCAAGCAGGATTAACATAGTTTTCATAGCAATTATTTTTGTTTGCTACAGACAGTAGCAATAGAAGTGTAGCCCCTTTATTATTCTTTTTTTGTTGTCATTGTTATTTATCAAGGCACTTTTTTCCTTAGCATCTTCTTGATTAAATTTTTTATCTGCTGTGAACATATTTTAGATTATGTGGTAGATATATAAGCTGGGAGAGAATCACTAATATGTGCAGGAACATGTCTTAAGGAGATTTCGGCATAATATACACACGGGGAAAAGGTTTGTGGTAATTGAAGGCAGAATGTGGTCTCTTTTGACTGATTAGAAATACATGAGGGATTTGTGCATGACTAAGAGTATGTCTAGGATACACTCTAAATGTCTTTGGAAATGGTCGGGTACCCAATTTCATCCTTCTTTGCACCAGTGTAATTTCAGCATAATGAATATCAGTCCTGTATCATTTAAATCCTGAGTGCAAAGATGAATCCACATAAAATAATTTCTGATTAAACACATACAGGTTTCATTGCAACAGAATGAGTCATCACTGTCAAGGCCTGATTGTGAAAATTACATAAAATAAAATGTAATACATGATTATATTAGGCTTTGAAGAGGGGAATTGTGAGATATCTCAAGGAAACCATGTGTGATATCAGATGTGGTCATTTGTCTTCCTTTTAAATTATAAGCTCTGACACCACTTCATTGTCTGTGCCCCACTGAGCAAGTGTCCATGTAAGAAAGAAGTTCTTAATGTGCTGGAAGGCACTGAAAAATGTTCCCCCAGATTAGGAACAAACACGATTTTATTACCTAAAATTGTGGAATTGTAAGGAAGAAACACTTTCCTTTTCAAGGTACAGCAATATCTAGTAGTGTGGCGGCTAACTCTAAGTGGCTTTCATGAATGTACATTTTTGTAGTTTTATTTTTGCTTTTAGTTTTTTTCTTCTTAAGCAATTAGTTCTAGACCTTAATTTGGAAGGGTAGAAATTATAGAAGTAATTTAATTTAACCCCTCATTATGCACAACCAAGTAATTCATTAATCTTTGGGTATGAAGTCTTGATTTTTCTGGTAATTAGAATTAAAATCAGCAAGAAATTTACAGACAAACTTTATATTTGTTTTCAGTGAAGCTGGATTTACTCTGAGAGATTATATTGATGCTTTATGGGGACATAAGGTAAAATTCTGATATGATAGCTGCTTTGCTAATAGAAGCAAAAGCCAGTGTCTACTCATCTTATATATATATATGTTCCTTGTATAGATACACTCTCCCAGTCTGCAAAATTAGGATTGAAAACACCCATCACTTCCTTGCATGGATGGTGAGAGTTTCAGTTAACAAATGACCATACAGAATTTTGCAGTGGATGTATGGAACTATAATTTGCTTGCAGGTACTTTGTTGATCGCATTTTTTCCTTTCATAACTCCATTTATTGATAGAAAAAAGTACTTTTATAGCCTGTGAGGTAGTCTTGCACAAACTAGACTAGTAGTCATGCTCAGTTGCTCTTGTAGGTATCCATGCTTCTACAAACACTTTATGTATTCGTCAGTGATGCTTTCCACATTGCAAATACAAGTTAAACATTGATGATTAAATCTTTTGTTCCGCACATCTCATTAACTGGGGGTCTATATCTTTTTGGTGAATAGTATTCTACTCAACAATTGTCCCATTACTCTCTGTGGGAATAATGTGTTTCTAGAATAAAGTGATGATCAATGTTTTAAAAAATCTATTAGAAAAACTTTTCAAAAAAGTAAAAAGTAAGTTATGCTATTTCAAAGCTTAAACCCTTGAAAACTAGAAATAGCAAGATAAGAAACTGCCTTACGCCTTAAATTGTTTTCCTTATAATATCTTCATTGTGATCCTGTCTTCAGTTACAAAACCAAAATTTTTTTCTGCTGGAAACACCTTTCATTGAGAATGTTACTCAAAATGCAACCCCACTCTAGGAGTGGTGTATTTTGTAGATAATATTGGCAAGGATGAAAATGAGATACTTTGTCTCTAGCAATGTAAAACTAGTATTAGTTGCCATTACATGGAGAGAGTGTAAAAGCATCTGCCTTTGGGGATTAAAAGTAATTTATTAGCCAAAGCTATTCTCTGAACCCAAAAGCTATGATAAAGATATCCTATTCAAAGATGTGTTTTGAGATGTTTGGATTTTTTTATCGCTAGGATCTCGTTTCACTGCAGAAAGAGAGATCACTGGTTGATGCCATGTTTTTTATGCTGTGCGACTTCAATAATTAGTACTACAGTCTCTCTGTGGGCAGGAATTATTTTCTAGCTGGGATTTTTCCTGAAAACTAACAAACAGGAAATATCAGCAATATACCAGAGAAGTACTGACTGTTCTAGTTGCCCACATGGTTGAAAAAAAATCAAGCTTCTTGTGTGTCTATCTCCACATTTAATTGTGTGGTGATTTGTAAGCAACCATAACCAAATTTAAGAGATTTCAATACTTTACATTTTAGATTTCTGGTGTACAGATCCAAATTTCCTACACTGATACTTAGGGATGTGTATTTGGATCAAAATTTCTCAAGGCTTCCTTAATGGCCAAAAAGGTAACCTGCACACCAGGATCATATGCAATATCACTCAAAGACTGCATAAAATAAAGAAGTTCTTCATTTCTTATAATGAAAGTTTCCTACAATGTCTGCAAAGTAATAAATTAAATAATTTTTTACTTAAAAAACCAAAATCTAAAGAGAAAAACCCAACAAAAAACCCCACAAAACTTGCAGTATTTAAAATGTGTTTTACTCCAAAGTTCTTAAACAAATATTTGGTAGGCAAATCTAGGCTGCATGAGGTACACAGTTTTGTTTGTTTCTGTGAAATAGAGCTTTAATTCAACAGTAATTTAGATAGATTCAGTTTGTGGTTTGTTACTATGTGATTTGACACAGACGCACACTCTCCATGCAACATTTCTTTCACCTGGGAAAATTAGATAATGAACTAATGAAGGTTTTCTTGGCTGATAATGCTGTCTGTTTTCAGAGCCCAGCAATTACACAATCTTTTAGCACTCAATGTCTATCTAAACAAAATCAATGCAAAAATAAGGGCTATTTACAGTGAAGTGTCATTATTTTATAATGTTTGGGTAGTTCTCTGAGAGTCTGAAATGATATTGAAATGATACAGTAAAAAAAAAATCTGAGGAGCTTTAAAGCCAGCAGTCTAATGGCCACCTGATTTTTCTATCAGCTCAAATAATTCATCACTACTTGTCTGCCTCCATACAAATGTAATGTTTATCATTGCTACTTACCTTTTCTTTTTAGAAAAGCTCAATTCTATACATCTCAAAACTAGACTTGATTTGAATTTACATGCTTTCAAAGTTGTAAGTTGAGACTGGATTGAAGCTTCCAAACCATTTATTTACAATAATACAGGAGTTTTGCGGCCTGTTTTTTTTTTTTTTTTTTTTTTTATTCTTACCCAGTTTTCTCCTTCATCAGTGAATTCTTCAAAAGGGCATGGAGAATTCCTTGGACAATTTTTTGTAATATACTGTGTAAGTGCTGATTTTTGCTATTACGTACCAAAGCAGAATAAAGCTGAATTCTTATTGCCATTAAAATTATGGTAAAGATGAAGGCATATTCAGGCTATCAGCTACTTCACTTTAGCCTGCAAATTAAGGTAAGGAAAATTCAGATTAAATATACAAAATGCCTTGATATTACAACTAAGTATCTTGTGGGTCCATTCTCTAAAAGCTGTCATGGTGCTTTTGAAATGTTAAGCTTCTAAATTTGTACTGAAGAGAAATCTGAAAGAGCAAAAGCTCTCTTCTGTATTACTTTGGAGCTGGACAGACTTTTTCCATTTCCCAACTTTTTTATTTTCAACTGTTACATTTTTAAAAAGAAAAAAAAAGACAAAAACCTTGCAATTTTTCAGTTCACTTAAAAGGTACGAACCGGGTTAAACCATTAAAACATATAACCACATTACCACAGTACAAGTATGGAATGGTGTCATAATATGAGATGAAATAAAATATTTCTACTATAGGCTTTCTTTTTTTTTTGATCAAGTACTGAATTAGCTACTTGATCTAAAGAAATTGTTACTAAATTACTCTGATAAAACATATTCCCTGGAAACATTTCAGGTCAGTTTGGACAGGGCTCTGTGCAACCTGATCTAGTTAAAGATGTCCCTGCCCATTGCAGGGAATTCGACTAGATGACCTTTAAAAGTTCCTTATGACCCAAACTGTTTTATGATTCTATCTGTTTTTACAGTATTTCTGAATTCTTCTTTTAGTAGAATATCTGTGAATTGTTTTAAAGGCTTCTAGATGTTATCTTTTTTGCCAGTCTACTCCAGAGAAGCATGGTGATGTTGACTAGCTTTCACTTCTGTCTTAGGTAATACCTTTTAATGATATTAAGTTTGACCTTTTCTGTTCTCATGCAGTGGAAAAAAATAATGCTAAATCTCCATGGAAATGGTCTGTAATCCCTGTTTTCTGAGTGGTGGTAAAAGAATTTAAAAAATTCATAGAAATAGAATATAATCTGTTGCATCATTTTTTATATCTGTGATGCATTTCTGGATCTGTTTTCTAATATGGCTGAATCTGTTGTGTACAATTCAGTGTGACCTATGTGAACGAAGTATGTCAGGCTAGGTCAGTGAGTTTTCCTGTGTACACATCTCAAACAGCAGCACTGCATGCATCATGGAAGTGTATCTCTGTTCTTATGAACAATGCTTGAAATCTCCAAACAAGGAACAGTTCCCGTATCACTACAGATTCTTTGTGACGGAAACTTATCAGAAGGAGGCAGAGATCCTTAGACAGAAGGTTTGTCAGGGAAACAGCATCCCTAGTAATGATAAAGCAATATATTTTATGTCTCCTAAGGGTTTTCCCTAATAATACCTGTAGGGGAATAAGTAATGGCAGGGGTAACGTTATGTATACTAATGTGTGTGCACCTCTAAGATGATGCAGACAGTCACATCTTTCTATATTTTTTTCTCCTATGTGTTCATTGTAGTTATCAATATAGGAGAGACGTGGCTTAGTACCCAGGAGAATGGTATCATATCTGTCATAGATGACACCATTAGTGACAGGAAGGACAGAGCGGTAGTTTGCCCAATATTTACTACAGTGCTCTTAGTGCTTTGTAAATGGATGTTGTCACCATTTAGGACTTCATAAAACTTAATAAATCTCTCTCTTTGCATTCTTATCCTGCAGTTGTCTTTGCATGTGAATATTTCTGAACAGTGAAGCTGTGCGACAGATAGGAAAATAATATTTGTAGGACTGGGCACAGCTAATTTATTAAAGGAGATACATTATTTTTTACAGTACATCTAGTATGGACCTGTTTTGTCTTCAGACTATGATCAGTGGAAGAGACTTAAATTTCTGTATCTCAGCTTCAGTGAATTGTTTACAGCTATTCAGGCTCGAGTTGTATGTATGACTACATTGAGATCCATTGGTTTGGGTGGGAGTAGCATGTGACATGTAATTGTTGATATGTGTTTTGCTGTATTTCTCTGTGCTGGCAATGTTATTGAGACTATACAGCAGTATTATACTTTCCCATTATGAAGTATGGGATAGCTAGTAGGATATTCTTAACTACAGAATTACAAAAGGTTGAATGTTAATCTACATGACTTCCAAAGAAAGCACAAAGGAAAATTTTTCAAAAATAAAGACTGTACTTTAAACCTAAATTTATAAAGTCCTTTTATAAGCAGCTAGTGACTGTGTGACCTTAGGTATATGGCATGGTTATCTCTGCCTCTGCTAATTGGTCTGTGCCACACATCATTGCCACTCTGCACCATGCCAGGCAAAACCCCTTGCTCTGAATCTGACTTCCGCCAAGTACTGAATCATTTAATCCTCTGTCTTTTAAACTATGGGGGAAATGCATGGATGAAGATGGCAAAACTCATGTTGACGCCAGAAAAACCATAATTTTACCCTGTACAGTTTGAAATTATTCCTGTGACAGTAAGGTACACAGAACTACTGTATGTCTGTGTGGATCACACACAGATTTCCTCTGCGAGCCTTTAGTTCTTTTTTGAGCTGAATGTAAGTTCATTATCTTCCATGTGTTTTTATATTCATTTGCCTCTTGCCTCTGTGTAATTAAAGTTAATATCTATGTAAACATTAGTTATGAACACTCAGCAGATAAGTGTAACTACTGACTAGTGGTTAAAACTAGCTGGTGGGCAAATAATTAGGGTTAATTTTGAAAAAGATTCAGAGGTATTTTGCAGTTGCTGCCTATGTTGTGTGTCCAAACTGAAACATCCACATTTATAAGTATTTAACATCTTTCATGAGGACCGAGCATTTTCTCTCACTCATACTCATTAATTTTTAACAAATAAATATGGATTTCATCTACTATTGATGGGGAAAAAAAAGGCTTTTCAATTTGTTTTCTGAGAAAATAATAGTTACTGAAGCATAAATTAAGCTTGGCCAGCAATAGATACAGTTTGTTGAACACTAGGGAATACTTAAAGGCCATTTGGTTTCCTTTTCCCCCCCAAAAAAAAGCAGGCTGAATCAGATATTGTGTAACAGGCTACCTGGATTGTTATGAGTCAGGGAAGGTGGAGTGACATTTGGTTTCTTTGTTTAGGATTTATGTAGGTTTTAGAAAGGGATATATGTGTAAAAATAGCATGATTTTCTCTACTTCCCAGCAGTGCTATTTCTTTATCCCTAATCTGTATAAACCCAAATATTTCTGTTTACTGGGAGATCAGAAATTTGAAAGAAGTGGTGCATCTCAGGTGGGAGGAAGGTAGCATCCACCTGTTGAAAGCAAGTTCCTGCTACAGCTAGAAGGATGCCCTTCCATTTGAAATTCAGTACTGTTTCTCTGTTAAAACAAAGAAAGGGATTTGAAGCCTTTGCAATAGGATTGTTTCATTAATTGGTTAGTATTTAAGGAAACCTACATGATTTTTCTTCTGTTATGTTCACGTATGTACCTGTGATTCATCAATTTAGAAAGAAGTGCTGTCAGATTAGCAGAGGAAGAGCATCCTGGATTCAGACAGATGCCAGTCAAAGCTGGAAAGCCCATTTCCAGTGACATTGCAGGGATGGATACTCGCTGGAGTTCACTTTGGAATGCAAATGTGGCTGCAGAGGCCTCAGGCTTTTGGCTAAGGAGCATCAGGAAAGGGATCCACCTGAGGAGCCCAGGTTTGACACAGTTGGATTGCATCCAGCTTGGAGTATTAGTGTGCCTTCCTGTAGAAGCTGGAGCTGCTGATAACTAATGAGGTCTGTACCATGTTCAGAGTGCTTGCTGACAGCATGTCACAGAGCAGCAGCGTAATATAAATAATAATATTTTACTGTGTTTTCTTCATTGCTCTTTGTTGCTTAAATTTTTAGCTGCTTGCTGCAAGAGATGGGTCTCTGGATTGCTTGCTCTGGTGCACACACTTTCTTTTTCTCTGGCTGTATCTCTGTCTCTTGACAGGTGTAAGGAGGATCCTAAATATAGAAGCCACCCGTCAGTTGGCTTCAGCAATCAGCAAGCACTGATTTAGTATTTCTCTTAACCAGCTAAGCTCCAGAAGGGTGTCTCTTTTAAACTTTTATCAATTTATTCCACTTCAAGCTTTCTTCAAAATTGTTAACAGACCAGGTTATCCTACAGCATGAAGAATACTATAACAGGCATGTTTCAGAAATTATGGTTGTCAAGAATGGCTTTTGCAATGGAAAGGAGAAAAAATGCTTTTTAAAGAACTCCCTTGTTTTAGTAGTTTAGTTAATGATGCAGTATCTCATTGGGGAAAACAGTGAGACCAGGTGTAAGTACAGTCTCCAGTTTTTAGATGAGCACACTTCCAGACATAAGTAGTTGCACACTTTCCTATGAGTTTTTCCTTATAAGAAGAAACTTTAATTCAAATATACTGTTTAACTGGGATTTACTTTGCTATACACAGAAATCTGGCATGTGGTGAGAAATGGAGGTGTCCTGGTACTGCATACTTATAGTGCTCAATAAAATTATTTTTAACACAGAGTAATATTTTTTTTCATGTTCATTTCTTTATTCTGCAGTTAAGGTCACCACAAAAGTACTGATTCTTAAAAATTAATTGACCATATTTAATAGATTACCACTGCAAAAAGTTCTAATTAGAATATTTGGGGGAAAAAAGATCTGAAACACTGCCTTAAAGACAACTTAAACATTTTTTGTTAGTTTGTAGGCAGGCATCTCAAAGTCTTTCTATTCCTTGTGACCAGTTTCCATTAATATTCATAGAAATTTTTCACAGCCTACACAGAAGAGGAGATACTAAAATTCAGTATCTAATTGTGACAAGTGAGTTGCATGTGATGGAGACCCTTTTTGACACTGATGTGCTTTGATTTTTTATGTTTTATGACTGTGATACACTTCTATTATTCAAACACAATTCTAATATTCTAGTGTATTAAACATGGTGTTAAACATGGACACAAGAGAAGTCAGTGCCTTTATGTAGCTCAGAAAGGCAGTAGTACTTTTTTTGTGGTCGTTGTAGTGGTTACATGTGGTCTATCTGGTTGTGAAAAATTCTGTAGCAAAATATAGCATGTGTTTGTTATGCTTATGTAAGGTTTTATTTTTGGCAGCCAGTGCTCCCTATACCCAGCCATGAGAAACAACCTGTTTCTCTATTTTTTTTTTTTTTTTTTTTTTTTACCGTTCTATAAATTGGTATAATTTATTGGAAGCTTCTGCCATGTCTGGGACATCTGCTTTGGTGGTTGGTGGAGCGTGATTCAAACCCCAGAAAGAAGTAAGAGGGTTGCTAGGTGAAATAGCAAGATTGGCCCTGAGAAAAGGAAAAATTATTTAAGATAGAAGATGTTTCTAATAAAAGGATGCTTTTGCAGATTTGGCACAAGAGATTCTGGGATAAGTCTGTCTTAATACAAATAGTCTCAAGCTTTATACCTGAAAATCCAGCCTGCATCTAATGTGCCTTCTGAGTGGAAGCTCTTTTACATTTCACAGATCAGAATTTGAACCCACTGAAGACTAGTAGTTTTGTTTATGAGCTTGAGTATTTGCATTCAAGAAAAACTGATTATTCTTCACTGTGAACTCATGTAATCTGACTGTGACTTCTCAAAGGAGCAAACCAGATCTTCCATAAGCTGATAATGCAGCTTCCAGAGCTGTTACAGTTCTAGCTGTAACCAGCAGTTACATGTGTAGGCAAAAATATCTTTGCTGTGGTATGAGCCACCAGGTTGGAAGGCAGAACTGCTTCTTTAAAAATCCTTGTGCATCTAATACCTAGAAGTATATTCTCTCCTCAGGCTTCCAAATTTATTTTTCACTGTAGGGCAATGGTTCTTTTTAGCTTCCTAGAGACCCGGCTGGATTCTTTCTGCCTTTGGCACATCATTTACTGAATACAGTGAGAAGAACTTTTCTGCTGAATTTTATCTTACCAGCCTGGTGTTTACTTGACAGAAAAGGTGGTAGTCTCCTCTCATGAGCATTGTCACAACATACAGGAGTGGTGTTATGGCTGTATGTCTACATTGTTCTTCTTTGCCCTTTATCCAGGGCAGAATCCACATACTCTACTTTCACCTTTGTGTTTTCATATTCTAGATACATTTTCTAAATAGAACAAAAAATTGAATTGAATGGTTTTTCATTAACCCCCGAAGAACATTAAATCAAGTCCATATCAGAATTATATGAAAATATTTCCATTTTGTGTCGTATATCATAAAAAGCAAAAAATAGTGTTTGTTCAGGAAAACAGTTCCTAGTAAAAGATAAGGACAAAACCAAAAACATTTAATTTGTAAGAGTTAGGAAACTATCTTTCTAATAAGAAAAACATTTTATCCATATTTCTTTCTTTCTTTCTTTCTTTCTTTCTTTCTTTCTTTCTTTCTTTCTTTCTTTCTTTCTTTCTTTCTTTCTTTCTTTCTTTCTTTCTTTCTTTCTTTCTTCTTTCTTTCTTTCTTTCTTTCTTTCTTTCTTTCTTTCTTCTTTCTTTTCTTTCTTTCGATATTTCAATATTTTGATATTTCGATATTTCGATATTTCTTTTGATATTTCTATCCTTTTATCTATTTATTGGGTTGAAGTTGGGGATAAGAAACTGCCTATAACTGGATTAAGGATCTAAGAGGGTTACAAAGAGGATGTAAGGGTACTTTGTGAGCAGAATGACTAAGATTGTTAATAAAAATAGACCAACTGGTCATGTTACACGCTTGGTAATTGTGCTTGAAGTGCAAATACATGGAACGAAAAGAATCACTGGCGTTCTGTAGCATTAGGTAGAGATGGTTTGCAGTACTGCTAGTGGCACAAATGTATGTTTGTCAAATAAAGGGAGGAGGAACTCTAGAAACAGAGTGGAAAATCTGTTAAGCTGAGTTAGTTTCTGAAGTGATGCTCACTTTTGTGTATCCACATTTTGGGTACAAGGAAGGTTTTCTCCACTTTTCTATGCTGGTCATTAGAACCCGGCCAAAGCAGTTGGGGGTATTATGCACAAGCCTCAGGCTTTTTCAGACAGCAGAGTTACAGATTGGAAGTATAAATCTTCACAAAAGCACAGTCAGTTATGATTTTCCCACAGAGAGAAGGAGCCCTTCACTGCTTTCAAAACAGACCTGTGACTAACAGCTAGCTGAATAAATAATGGAGATCTTGTATCTTGCGTGATACATATGAATTATCCTCCCAAGCTGCATGGCAGTTCCTTAAGCAAACAAAGTGTTTGCTTTTCAAAGGGCTAGATAGTTTTTAAAAGGTTTGCTCTACTCTCATTTAATAGTACTGGTATTACTAGAATTTACATTTAAGCAATTTCACACCTTCCAACTGGGGGAACATCAAGTATTTTATTTGTTAGCATGAAAGTAATATACGTCCTCATTGCTGAATTCTAGTCACTGGTTTTAAAAGTAGTGGTGAACAAAATCATCCTCTTGTAAAGCACCATACTTCTAGTGCAGCAGTATTTTGGGTTTGTATCCCATAAAATAGAACTCTTCATGGCAAGAGTTCCATGGAAGAGGCCAAATTCAGCACTGCCAAAGTAAAAGGTTCAGAAAGCAGATGGGCAGGATGGCGGTTTTAAGAAGCAAGGACGAACTGTGATCCTCCTGTCTGAGTGCAAACCTACGCTGTGGCAATTACATAGTATCATTTTTTCTGTAATTTCTGGTTTAGGATTTACAGGCTCTCAGAACCTGTAGGTCAGACATATGCCTCCCATTTTCCTTTCCTTCAGAAAAAAAGATTTTTTTAAAACTCATGTTTCTAAATGTTTTTCTTTGTGTTGAAGATTGAGACTAGTTTAGCTGTTAGGAACACTACTCTTTGATGAAAAAACCCACCCTAGGTCTCTTCTGACACTTCCCTTTGTTCTTTTTTGTAAAGCTATTGTTCATACACAAAACTTTTTCCATTCCAGGCTAAAACTCAGATACCTCTCCTAAAAAAATGAAAGAGTTGTTACTTCAAGAAAACAGGTCTTACAAATTGAAATTATAATCTCTATTAAGAGAAAGCAGCAAACAACTGTGTTCATATAATGTAATTATGTGTTCTTTTTAAAAGTAATTTATAGATCTAGAGCCTTGAGTATTTAACTGCAAATTTATTTAGAACATTTGGCCCAATCCTATGAAAGTGATGTACAGTGCACAGCATTTTTCACCAGAAGATGGCCAGAGGGCAGGTTCTACCCAATCGGGGACTTTGGTCAGAGTCCCTGACTGTGGCAAAGAGTGGCTGGCTACAGCTTTGCCACCCTGCTCTCAGGTGCTGGAGAGCCAGTGCTGATCCCACAGCTGTACCAGTGTGTTGGTGGTATGGAAGGCATAGGTTTCAAAAGGCAGAACAAGTCTGGTATAGGTTCATAGCTTTCTCCTGTGAGTTTACATTCATAAAGGCCAGGAGATCTCAAATGCAGTGTGAGCTGTACTCTCCCCAGCAAAACATTACAGGAAGAACTTTTCAAGCAAACCTTTCAAAAACTGTCCAGATAAGCCTTTTTCAGGGAAAGACTTAACTAGAAATGCAGGCATCAGTTGTAATTGACACCTGTGTGCCTCTGTCCTAGGGAAACTACTCAAGGCAGTGTATGATGTTAAACTGAAGTGTCAACATCAGCACAGCTGTAAACACATCAGTTATAGACACAAATGCAGAACAACTGAAATATATGAGTATAAACTGTCTGGGCCCTGCTTCCATCAGGGAGAGGAAATCGAGATCCACACAGTACTTTTTGTCCTTACCAGACACACACCTTAAACCATTGATAGCCTTTATACTTACTGCCTTATTTGCAAACTTCTCTGACCACAGCCACTCCTTTTCCAGTTCAAGAATTAATCCCTCCGTGGCTGAAGCACCTGAGTGGCAAATCCTCAAGTAGCATGATCCTCTTAAGAGACAAGTACATATGCCAGAGTTGTGGCTCTGCAGAGTGCTTAGTGAGGCACTTACAGATACTCCCACCTGTGGGTTGTCTAAACACATACTGTTTTTTACATGCCTTGTAACTAGGATGGGGAGGATTAAAGGGACACTTCCTAGGAGAGTTGCCACCTGGCAGTGCAACAGCTTAAGCATCCCAAGTTTGCAATTAATGTTCATGAGGAGAGATTTGTAAGATCTTATGAATCAATTGTGCTCAAACTAATCTTGGGTTGTTTTATTAACAAATTTAATCTAGATTTCTGAAAATGCTAAGAACCTAATGATAAAAATATAACTCTGTAATTCAACTATTTATATGCTTTTTTCACATTAGCAAGTCAGATTCTTAAAACTAATCACACAGCAGCACAAATGCTTCTTATGCATGTCCTTCGTTTTGTTTGTCCATACATCATGATGTTACAGCAGGCAACAGACAGTAAATGTATTTCTCCCAGTCTTACAGGCCATGTAAGGACTGCCTGGAACTGCAGCCCTGGCACTCCAGAACTGTGTAGCTCTCAAAGGACAGCTGAAGAAGGGCGTCAAGACAGCACAGCTTTGTGTTCACTGCACTTTATGTGTTAGCTTTTGGTGTTGCACATTCAACTTTTTAAAGAGGTGTCAAAGATTTTTCTATTCCTGGTTCCAGCAAGAAGAGGATCTCTTCTGAAGCTGTTGATACAGTGTGGCTCAGGGTGACATGCCAAAACAGCACCTCATAAACAGTCACCACGTTTTTAACGTTTTTCATCAGGAGACATTTACTGCCTGTCAAAGTGTCAGTCTGATGACTAGAGGGACTGAAGTGCATACTGAGAACAGCAGCATGGGCTGGGCTTCCTCAGCTGTTTCCATCCATGCTTTCTAGCATGGACAAAAGTATTAATTTTAGTGGCCTCCAGTCCCACTGTAATTCTTAAATCTTTCAAGAGCAAAGTGTCAGTTCTGGACACAGTGCAAGTGTTGTTGATGTTGCTGGAGAGCAATCCCAGGGCAGCTGTGAGAGTCAACTGCAGTGTCTGACGTGCACGTGGCCACCTCTGAAGGATGGCTGGAGGCATTCCAAAATATTTGCTGGAAGGTGTCACTAGCTGTCTCTCTCTTTCTTTTCTCTTCTTTTTAACGTGCTTTGTCACTCCTTGGAGATGTGAGCTGACTCCAGCCAGCCAGACTGTGACTGTTTCTACAGTACTTGTGCTGTTCCTCTCAACACTGCTCCTTTCTCCTGCACAAGGAGTATAAACCAGTGCAGGCGTGAGAGGGGATGAACCTTGGCTGCGTCCTTGGTGCATTTGTTATGCAACTTAGTCAGTAAAGGAAGCTGGCAGATGCGGTTCGTTCCTGAACTGGCATGTGACGTACAAAGTTGAATCTCACAGCAACTGCTCTCGCCCAGTTCTGACATGGAGCATTGTGACAAAAAAAGTCATGTGCTCCTTTTGTGCTGTAAGGACATATTTGTTCTGTCTCTGCAAGGTAGGGGTAATGACAGCTGCCTGAATCTGCTGAGATCCAAGTGCTTCCTCTGTAGCCTTAGACTGGAACTTGGTTTCCTTGAGTCTCTCTTCTGAATTTCAAAGTGTAAAAATACAGGGATGCTAAATTAATTTCAGATTGTAATGCACAAAGATTTTAAAGTAGTAGGTACTATTTAAATGTTTCATATAGTACTGCCTGTATATATATCGAAATATTTGTCTTCAATTCTGTTACAACCAACATTAAAAAGCTACAACACAAAATATGTTTATATGACACAAGCTTTCCTTAGCAGTGGGAAAAATTACTTGCAGTGTGATTTGGGTGTTACCAAACATAGAGATTCCCATACAAACTGCCACTTTTTCTTTGAAACCTCTCCTTGTCTTTCAGCAACTGGAAAGATTAAGCACCTTTTCTCCACAGATAAATAAAAGAGAGAAGAATCACTCTGTTCCATTTACACTGTAAGGCAGTTGATCATAAAACTAGTGTTCTGGTACCTAGTTCTGGATTTATTCACTCTCAGCTTGTCATCTTCCTCGGGCATGCAGTGGTACTGGCAATTCTTCTTCGACTGTGCTGTTGCTGCTAAATTCGTGACAGTTCCTCGTGGATCAAGACTGATAGGTGGCTGTGGAGTCCAGTCAAGAGAATGAGGCCATTTTTTAACAAAATACTGTAAATATAATGAGGTTAGTGGCAAACTATTAAGGATGCAACTCATCTAATATGCTTGCAGTTTGAGCCTGGATCTAGTAATTAATTTACATATAAAAAGATTTCTTCTGGAAGTAAAATCCAATACAAAAAACGTGCCAGGAGCTTTTTCAGGCTGCAATCCTACCTCAGTCTGAGCAGTTCAATAGACTAATTGAAGACTTAACCATTATACAGAAGCATTCAGATTTTTTGTGGTACAGAATTCAATAAGGTTTTTTATATGAATTTTCTACCATGGTAAATACTATAAAAATAATATTTATTGAATGACTGAACTATAAATGCAACTCAGGTTTTTATTTGTTTAATATGCATTTTCTTTTTCTGAATTTATAAACTTATCCCAAGGGGTACATTTATCACACAGATTTTAGTAATCAGTAAGACTTTAAAATCAGTAGAGATTATAGATGCACATGTCTGACAGTTGTGTCTCAAAAGACTGTACAGAAAAATTTACAATAAGGGGGAGAAGAGAGAAAGTAAAGGCAGGAGATGGCACATTATCACAGCAGTCGAGGGATACAAAAGGATGCAGATTCTGTACTTAGAAAATGTAAAATAGGATAAAAAACCCATTGAAGAGTATAGGGTGTACAGCAGCAAAACTTAAAAAAGGCTTGTCAAACAGCATCCTGAGAAACTAAATGCAAATTCCAATTCTTTGGATTTTAATGTGTATCCTTAGGAGCATGGGTTAAAGCAAAACAAGGAATTAATTCCCCACTTCCCATGGGCAGGCAGGTGTTCAGCCATCCCCAGGAGAGCAGGGCTCCATCATGTTCAGTGGTCACTCGGCAAAACAAATGTCTTGACTTCAAATGTCTCCTCCTCTTTGCTTCTTCCCCGCTCTTTTTATGCTGAGCATGACCCCTTATGGTCTGGGATACCCCGTGGGTCCGTGCCAGTCGCCTGTCCCAGCCCTGTCCCCTCCCAAATACCTGTGCACCCCCAGCGTCCTCTGGTGGTGGGGTGAGAAGCTGAAAAAACCTTGGTGCTGTGCGTCAGTAATGATAACAAAACTAACATCATCAGCTGGCAGGTGATTATTTTCTCCTTGGGCCGTGTCTTCCGTGTGAGTTCAACAGGGTAAGAGCCGGTTGTAGGCGGAGATTTGTGTTGCATGTATTTCACAACAGAGCGAACAGTACTACCATCACAACAACCCTACAGTAATTTTCTCGGAGGATGGGACAAAATTCACTCTGATGTATTTATGGTGTGACAGTGAAGTTCATAACCATATGACCTGAATTTTCTCCTTTCCTGGAAAAATTATAAAGAACTTAAAATTCTTGTACCAGCAGGCTGTTAAGACTTTCAGCAGGTAGTATGGTGACCTAGAGCACAGATTAGTGTGGCTGCCTATTTTCACTTTCTGGTTCAAGTGACACCTTGCACAGGAATTTCTATAGTCAGCACATGTCCCCTCCTCCAGCTCTGGGGCTATGTTTCATTAGAGAATTTCCTGACCAGCTGAAGGACATAATTCAGTAAGGACTCAGACTCAAAGGATGAAGAAACAGTGATTATCCACATGGAGTAGGCATCTTATTTCCATTCAACCTCTTTAAATAAGATCCGTTTTTCAAGCCAATCTTGTGTTAAAGAGGCTGAAAGAGAAGAGGCCAGTAATCTCTCCTGATTGTTCTTCTGGCTGTTGGAGCCTGAGCACCACAATGCGCCTATTTATCCCTTTTTTTTTAATTCTGTCTCTATTTTATTAGCAGGTTTTCTTTTATTTGTCACTGAGCCTTGCAGAAGCTGCTTGTATGTGTCCTTTTCAGAATGATGATACAAGTTTGCAGTGTCCTGGGAATCAGAAAGATCTAACTTGTAAGTGTGTCTTGACTTTGACCACGGGGGGTTTATACAAGACAAGCATCACAAGTGTAAGACACAAAGCTTTATGTGTTAGACTCTCTAAGAAACAAAAGTTAATTCTGGGAATCAGACATTACTGGGTCTTCACAGTAAACACCAAAACTTTTACCTACAGAAAACCGAATCAGTTCCATGTCATGTTGCACAATCGTAGACAGAAATAAGCAGAAGCAATTTGTCTTATTTTCTGACAAAGTATGAAATCGGTATCTTTTGTATCAACTGGGACAGGAGTTAAACTGTTGTGTGATAGTAAGTCGAAAAGAATTACTTTGTTGTCCAAAGAATTTTGATAAGAATTTCTTCAGCTATACCTTCCAGTTCAATTTTCAGGTTTCCTTTCATAGTGAAAAAAAACCCCAGCTAAATGAAAATTGTCAGTCCAAGCTGACACTTGAAGGTGAATAGATACTTGTTTGAAAATAATAAATAGGGTAAGATTTTTTTTTTTTATCAAACGTCTCAAAAATGCTGAACTGCTCTTTAGATTGATACGTTTTCCTTTACATTGCATATAGTCGACCATAACTGGGACTGACAAAAAAAAAAAAAAAAAAAAAAAAAGAGGCTGGAAAGGAATAAACTTTGACAAGAAATTTTAAGATTTAAAAACATGTCAGATTTTTTTTTTAATGTTGTTTATAGCTAAGACATTCTGTTTTTCATAATTCTTCATTATCTTTAATGAATAAATATTATTTGTAAATAAAGAACTTAGAATAAATTTTTAAACCTAAATAACTGTCAGAAATGTTTCTGTGCAAAGGCTTTCATGAAATTAGTGTACAGATACTGCATGTTTTTTAACAGAGTGCGAATGAATTTTTGTGACATTTTTCCAAGCAAACCTGATTTATCACTTCTAGAAAAATTCCTATTTGAAGGCAGAAATGTAAAGAGCAATTGCCTATATGCAGTAGAGAGCACGGTGCTCTTCTGAATGTGCTGAAGATGGAAGATTTGGCTATTTCATATGATGTGGAGGTATATTCTCCCTGGGAACCACAACCCTATTAGTACTTGTGCTAAATCCCTGCTGCTTCCATCCAGCAGCAGAGGTAACTTGGAGGTCTGCATTAACCTCATCAGTCCCATACCAGAATGGATGCCACTAAACCTAAAGTCATAGCATGATTCTCTCAATAAATAGACTAAGGAGTGAACAGCACTGTGATCTGAATGTCCCTTTGCCTCTAGAAATGGTTTCTCAGGCCACAGGTTATGAGATATTGACAGGGCCAATATTAGAGAGTCGCAGTGTCATATCTTCACTGATAAAGAAGCTGCTGGTTTCTGAGCTGGTTAAACTACAGGCCTTTTGGAACTGATGCCAGAAAGAGAAAATTAAATGGGTAGAGGTGATGTTCACACTTATTCTCCTGTGACAGGTAAAACATTGGCACAGGTTCTAGAAAGACAAAAAAAATCCTATTGCTCTTGAAGTTTTATTTTGCACTCAATAATATTTCAGTCTTGGGGCTCTGGCTTGCCAAGACGTTTGACCACACTGCATAAGTGTGAGTGTATGTTCCAGGCAATTTGCTTGAAGGTCATCTTCTTAAATACGGTATTTAATAAAAGTTTTACACCTCTGCTGCTGCATCAAGATACTCTAAATCTCTCTGTGGCTGCCTGAAGACTAAATATCAACAGGTACTGTGCAAGCAACATATGGTGAGGTTCCAGTGGAGTAATTTGTTAGCAGAGTGGTAATCTTGCTTGAGGTGCAGATTTCTGGCAGGATAGTTTCTTTTTCTTTTTTTTTTTTTTTTTTTTTCCTCACTTTGAACTCTATTGTACTCACCAAGAAAAAAAACTTAGAGTTTCTATTTAATATTTACAGTGCATAAAATATCCTCGGTAAGCCAGGCATCACTTTTCAAGGTTGATAGCGCTTGTAATAATTAACAAAGCTGTGAGCCTGCAGGCCAAACTTGATCTGAGTTAACCCTTTGCAAGCATTAAGCTTTGTGTGGTTTTAAATTTTTTTCCTAGCTGCTTAACATCTGCATTGTTACTGATATCTGTTTGATTCTTTTTGTCTTGATAGATGTCCAAAATGCTCTGCTGAGAGGGTGAAACGATGTGAGACAATTGTATTGCCAGAGCTGTTCAGGTATTACCCTGTAAGGACACGCTCTGTCAGCAGGGATTTCATGTCACGTGCTTGACACATGGCAGTTCTGTTTTGCACCTGAGGTGTGAAAAGCTGACAGAAACATGAGGGTTTTGCATATGACCGAGGTGTTCCTTAGGCTGTGACTGTGTGTGTGGGCAAACACAAGCTCACTTTGCTGGAACAGTAAGCTCCCTGGCAGCCAGGGTGTGCAGAGCCCAGGCAGCAGCAGTGCTGGGCTGCCTCATCAGACTTGTGGGGAGGCAGGCTGTGACAGCCTGGCCATCAGGCAGGGCTGACACAGGTTTTAGGGTGGAAGCGTCTCTTCTTCAGCCGGCTGGAAGCAGAATTTCCCAAGAAGATTCACACTTTTACTGATGACTTGTTGCTGCAGAGATGATCTTTGTACTCCTTGGTTTTGTTGTCAGATAGTATGGTTTATGGCTTCCCACATTATTGCAGAAGAAATAATTATTTCCAATAAAATTCAGTATTTGCTGCTGTAGTGTGCTGTAGAACCCCAGAACAATATCTGCCCAAGTCAGCAAGCTGCTTTTTACTACCAGTGTGTCCCAGGTTCCTCCAAGCCTCCTTCTCCTGGCTTGTCTCATTTATTTCTGTGGCTTATCTTCAAATTCTGTGTAATACTTGGGTTCTCATTCAAATAAGTAGTCAACCTTCCTGTACCACACCTTTTCTGCTTCATTATCTTACTTTGATAATCGTGTAAGATGTCAGTCTTTTTATCAGTACTTTGCTGACACGGAGATTAAGTTCCTCATCCTTTTAAGTTCTCCGCATGCAAATCAGCTATGGGTTCTCCTCAGTACTAGATGTGGAAGATAATGATAATGCTTAAAGTCCCTGCATTGATTTAAAGGACCCTCCTGGCCATGGAATATCCTTGTTCTTTTCAGAAGGCAAGTTAAAAGAATCATAATAAATTAAGTTTTTAGGTTCTTCCCTATCTGGCAAAACTTTATCAGCTGTAATACAAATGCAACCTGTTCTGGCATTTTGGAGCACTGCTCTGATTTCTTAAATAGATACAAATTTTATAATAGTGTGTTAGAGATTGCCTTAGCAATATTTTTATGGCACAGGTATTTTTATGTGTGCTTCAACACTGTTTGTAAAGCTAGTACTTTTAAAGCAGTTAGAGCTCTTCCCTTTTCTTCATTAAGCTGGTATATCACAGCTCAAACTGTGCCCTTAGATGGCTCTTTAGCTAATCAGAATAATCTGTATCTGCATAAGAAAATGCTGGCTGAAACAGCAGCTAAAATCTATTCACCAGTCTGCATTGCAAGTATCTAGTTCTTGCCATGCAGCTCTTTGCACTGGATTTCTAATGCCTTGAGTAGAACTTGTGTATGGGAAGAATAGGAAATTGAAGGTGGGATGATGAATAGATACATGCACTGCAGTGTAGAAATTTGGCCATTTTTATTAGCTAGTGCAGGGAAGCTGATGTTGTCACTGTCTCTTCTTTGCTCTATTAATTGTAGATTTGGTCTGTAGCTCTGTATTGAGTTCCATGTGGGAAGGTGCAAGTTATTTTTTCTCATTACCTTTTGTGGTTTCCATGAAGATACATGAGGCTTCTTATACAGAACAGTTTATAGGATTAAGGACTCAGTTAAGGATAGGCAGATATTACAATGGGTTTTTAATAGCCTAATACAAAAATATTAGATCCTTATTCACTTGCTAGAGTGACATATGGAAAGGTATGTCTCTCTAAATCTCCCCCTCTCCTCCCATACAAATTCATGTGGATTTACTTAGGGCAGTGGTTTGACACAAGTTAAAAAGTAATAAAGACATGAGTTTGAAAAGTACATTTTATGAGAATAGAAAAAAACTCTTCTATTAAAAACAGAGTGTGAGATGTAGTGGAACTATATCCATTAACTACCCCTATTTATTTCTAAACAACTTCGAGAATAACTGTGAATTTGAGATGTGTAAATATTACATTCTTCTGTTACTGCTAAAATGCATTGGGAATTAATCATTTGATGTATTCATGAATCGTTGCAAAAGACTTCTCTGTAAAGTTGTGTTTATATGTTAAGTTGTGTGTGCATATACAGATACATACACAGACATATGCACCCATTCAAAGAAATAGGAGATTTTTTAAAAACTACTGTGAAAATACTAACATTTCTTATGTAGTTTCTTTTTGCTACTGAAAGTTATGAATATTTTTTTATTTTTTCTGCATATAATTGCATCACATTTAAAAAACCTTTGAAAAACAGCTGTAAGAACTATTTTATGACTATGTAATGAGCACTGTCTGCTGAATTCTTATATCCATCCAGTGGCTACTGTCCTACATGACACTTGAGAGCAAGCATCCATCACTATAATTTGTGTTAAAACAGACAGTACTGAAACAGAAGCTCATCAAATTCCCCAAAAGAATTTCAAACAGGAGCTGCAATTACTGTTGTTTGGTTGTTTCCAGCATGTCAAGCTCCATATCATGGATGCCTTTACTTCCTGCAGTAAGGTGTTCATTCTGTTACAAGGAATTCTGGTTGTTTAGTGCTAACACCCAAAGACTGTGTTGAGTATTTTGGGTATGTGCTGTGATTTTCCTTGAGCTACTTCCTTATTTAGTGATGCAATTTTCATGTGTATCATTAGTTAGAGTGGCTTTTTATTTAAAGTAATTGATTACATAGTCATGGAAGTAATCGTGATTGTGAAGACAGTAGATAACCATTAAAAGTGGACGGTCACTGAAAGTATTTTATAGCTTTCCATCTTTTGGAAACAGAGGTATGTGAAAAAAGTACACACAACAGAGAAATTATGTGTTTGCTTTGAACAACATCTTTGTGTTTCTCTATTACCAGGTTTGTTGTTTAGTTTAGGGTTTCTTTTTGTTAATCTTCTTCCTTTCACTTTGTTTAAAACATTTTTAGAGAGAATGAAAAGGGTTAGGTTTTGCCTGAGGCACATATGTGAGTTTGTTTTAACCTTTTCAAAATTATTTTTTAAAAAATAAAAATAACTTACTGGAATACCCACTCGTAACTCCTTTTTTCCCTCTTTAGTTAGGCTTCAATGAGTACAGTGAAAGAATCCTATTATTTAAGCCCTTAAACAGTGAAATTATTTGCAGTAAGAGTTTTACTGGATTAATAGAATTTTGCTGAAAGGAATCTGTCATAGCATCCATTTTTTCTTTGCTTAAGGCTAAGGCAATGTTGCATGAGTCTTAAAAAATACAAAGTCTACCATGTGCATGTCTTGTAAATAATGGGAACTTGGGTATATGGCTGATTAATTGGGTAAACTATTGAGCAGACTGTGCATAGTCACAGAAATGACTATCAAAGGATTAACAGAACTCTACACAAACCACCTGTAACACAAACCACCTATAGCAGAAGATGTGCAGACCAAGAAACATCTCAATAGGAATGTGAAAGCACGTAGCACAAATGAAACTCATGCTGTTTGCTAGTAACTGGAGCTTGGGTGCTCCAGTTAGCATATGGCTAAACCAATTAACTAAGTGCCAATGCATGCAGAACTTCATAGTTTTTTGTAAAATAGAGCCATAATTTGGATTCTTTGGATTCAGGCTACAAGACAGCCAACCTCAGCACTTCTCCAGTTGTTAGGCTTTCTAGCATAGTGCCATGAATAAAAAAAAGCCTTATATGAGAAATACAGTGTTAAATTTTCTGACTGTGTAAGGTGAGCGGTATTTCCCTAGAGGAGGTATGAGTAGACACAACTGTGGAAGAATTAGCTGTGACCATTACATGAGATCCTCTAGCCTGAAGTGCCTGAAGTTGACATAGGAAAATGAGAGAACTCTTTGTCTCTGAGTTGTCCTGTGCTTGTGGGAGAAGCAAGCTTGGAAAGGAGCAGAGAGCATCTTGTTTTATCCATTATCAAATAGCTTTAGAAAGAAATAATGACTTAGCATTTAAATATAGCCACATAAACAGCTATTTGTTGGCTTTTCTTTTGAAATTTTAAATGGCTTGTTGGTTAATGTCAGTTTTTCACAATGGAGTAGTAGGACTTTGCTTTTGGTACTGCTATGTCACGCTTGCTGTGGAAGCTGCTAAATCAAATCAACTTATACCAGCATAAAGGCACTGCAAAATAATGTAGCATGAGATACCTCTTTTACTGCATCGACTGAGTCTGACTTGAGTGGATGTGGAGAGATACAACTGCTCTGAATGACTTTGCTGGGTGCTTTGCTCTGAATATCAGGGGATTGGAGAGGTTAGAGGTTTGCAGGACTAAGATGTTTCTGCTTCCACTTTCCTGTGAACCCATGACCAGGATGGTGATTCTTTTCATGGTTCTGCCATGGTTTCCTTTATGATTTGGCAGGTCAGTTGTAATTTGTTTAGCCTTTCAGGAAATACTTATTTGGAGCTTGTAGTGTTGACAAAAA
Organism: Coloeus monedula; assembly: GCF_965178545.1. Classification (NCBI taxonomy): domain Eukaryota; kingdom Metazoa; phylum Chordata; class Aves; order Passeriformes; family Corvidae; genus Coloeus; species Coloeus monedula. The sequence goes on along the minus strand of NC_138784.1, from coordinate 66,864,665 downwards.
GCCAATAAGCATAACAAAGAGGGTGGTCCCTTTCACTTGTCCAGATGACTGATAACAAATAAAAGGTCAACTTCACATTTCATAGGTCACTTACTTTTTTCTTGTGGGAACAAAGTCAATCTGCCCACTTTCCCTCCTCGAGACCACTACCAATGGACTGTGTGAATGATGATGTGACTCTCCTTGTGCTGATATGCTTTTTGGATTGGCATTTGAAGGGATGTGGCAAAAGTCAACAGTCAAAGGTGTAAAAGTACATTTGCTAAAAGTTACATAATTTTAGGTGGAGCAAGAGACAATTTCAGGGTATCCATTTAGAAGTAGAGCAGAGAGAATACTGCAATCTCATTAAGAGAGTGAATAGTGACAGGTTTTAGAGTTTGCTAGTCCAGAACATGCTACTTGATTATTCTGTATACAGCATTGTCAAGATTATGGTAACTGAGCTACCAATACCTTGCTTGCATAGGAAAGCTGATAGCTATCAGATACTTTTAGAGCACATTTTCAATATCTCGTTGTATACTATAAAAAGAGAGTGTGTATGCAGAAAACCCTTGTATTGTGATATTAAAATTTGTATACATGGACAGTTCTTCTCAGGTAAGAGTACTTAGGGCACAGATACCCAAATCTGACACCATCGCTAAGAATTTCATTACTTTTGTGCTTAAATCTATTATTCTCTTTTTCTTTGGCCTTTTCATGTTTTGCCTCCATTTAGTTTATCAAGAACTGCTATTAACTGTCTCTATAAAGGATTTCTACAGAGTTGGAGAACATGATAATAGACCTGTATTGTGTGTACAGTAATGCTTCTCTCGATGTCTGATACTAGTGTTGTTTATGTACTGGAAACAATGAGAAGCTAGTTTTTTATGAGTTTTTATCATAAACCATGGTTTATAAAAGTCTGGTTTTGTTGTTGCAATGTGAAAGTAATTTATTCAGAGAAACAAGAGAACAATAAAAGATTTATACACAATTAGGAGTGTAACTTGACTAGAAATGTTAACATTTTTCTCCCCAAATACTCTTCTGTGAAAGTGCTCTCCTCTTTCCCTTTGAGGACATACAGTAGCCTACATAAATCAAAGTATTAAGTTGATGAAATATTAAACACAAATTCTAAACTTTCTTTAAAGTGGTCTGTTGCCTTTGTAAGACTGAAAGCTATCTCATGGCTCTTATCTAAAGTATCATCAGTTGTACTGCAGGCAACAGATCTCACATAGCACTGCACTCTATTCTAAATGAAAAGAGGTTATGTTTCAGCCATGTGCTTAGGAAGGGGAATAAATGGATAAAATTTGGATTGTGCTACTTTGTTGTGTGCTAAGGGCCTTTTAAACATGAATTGATCTCAGTATGCTTTCAGGATAGCCTTCTGCAATCATGAGCACTAGTAGACAAAAAGGGCATGCTAATTCTGCAAATGGAGGCTGATCAGATGTCTCTGTTTACCCTCCTCTATAGCCACAGAGATCGGGTGGTTGTGGGTGTGGTAGACTGGCCCATTCTCAAACTCTCACTTGAATTTGAGAGGGGGATTTTGTTGAGAGGCAGGTTGACAATTTAGTATAGAAATGGGTTTTTGTGCAAAACAACCATAGGGATTTAGACACTTGTGAAAGCACCTGTACTATGTACCCCATGATAGAATCCTTAGGTGCAGCTCAGAAAGCCCAGTTCATGCACTCCACTTACCCACACAATGGCAAGAGGCAGAAACTTCTAAATAGGAAATTTAGAAAACCTGCAGCAAGAATCTAAAGTAGATTGTATGTCCCTTCAATTGTCTTTAATGTAATGGAGGTTGGGTACACAGATTCCTCAGACACTGAAAAATATCTCAACCTTGTACTAGGAAAACATTCAGAGATGTCATCTGTGCTCCGTAGCACTAAGCATTGTGTAAAGTTACAGTACAGATACAGCCTCTATCTACAGAGTTAATCATGTAACAGTACACTAAAGGTGTGTCAGTCAAACAAACCACTCTTAGCTCTTGCCAGATTAACATACCTTGTCTACACACAGAGCACCTGCCTGTTATTGCTGCTTTACTTTCAGACAATAAAATCAGTGAGGGGGTTGGTTGCCTTTAGTAGCCCCTGAAGCTGGGCCAATACTTAAAGGTCCGTTCTCAGCTCTCTCAAATAACCCAGTTAGAGTCAAGGTAAAATAAAAATATTCTGAATATTACATGTAAGCATAAATGCATTTCAAACCCCTTGAATCTGAGGCCTGACTGATGATTTCTGTGCAATCTAACTAGAATCTTCAACAAAATTCAGCTAATTGGGTTACTGCTTGGTTGTAGGCAGTTTTATTTGAGTTACACATGTTTTGTAAGGTATTCATGTACTAAGAATTCATGAAAAATACCTCTGTGTGAGACAGCAGTTTGAAATTAGCAAATGGCACACACCTTACCATGCTGTAAATTTTATTTTAACATGCATGCAATGTAAGAGGTAAGAAAGGACTTTGATATAGAAACTGCTAGTCTAACACGTCAGAAGCAGAGAAAAGTAAAAAGAAAATTATGAGAAATATGCTTATGGAGAAAATAACTGTACAGATTGTGACACTGTGAATGAGTGTCTGGCGAAGGTATGGATGGCTCTGGTGTTTCAGATCTATCTTCATAGTGAACACAGTTGTACAAAAGTATTTCCTTCCCTCCCATCTGGAGAATGTTACATATTCAGAGCTCTCGAGGCATTCAGTGTATCCTTGGAATCTGGTATGTTGTCACAGCAAAATTGTATTACAGTTCTGACAACAAAGAGAAATACAGAAATTGCACCTAGCTTAAAAGACTCCTTCATATTCCTCTAATGGTATCGACAGCTTTTGCACTAAGCAATTTGGAAACTTCCTAGGGTAGCATTTTATAAATAAAATTTAAAAAGAAGTTGAAATGCACTCATTCACAGAGATCTATCTAAATTAAGCAATTAAATCTTTTAGTTTGTGCTTTTGTAATGTAGGAGCTGTCCCTTCATTCCCACTTTCTGCCCTTGCCATCTATTATTCCCTTCTATTTACTGACACCTAGCCAGGCCCAAATAAATGCAGCATGACCCCCCCAGAGTTGACATTTTCCCTGCTTGTCAAGTTCTTCCTTATTTTGTTTTCTGTTGGCCGAATACTTTCTATCTGTGTCTTTTAAATATTCTGTAGCTACTTCTGATAACCCGAGCTGGAACCAGGGCTTCTCTTTACTTGTCACGGTGCAGATTGCAGCATGGGAGAGGCAGCATGCGGTGGAGAGAGGCTTGTGTTCTTTGCAGGATCAGATTCAAACTACTGTTGTTGCTTCTATTTGTAAACCCTTACATCTCTTTTCCTTCCTTCCTTCCTTCCTTCCTTCCTTCCTTCCTTCCTTCCTTCCTTCCTTCCTTCCTTCCTTCCTTCCTTCCTTCCTTCCTTCCTTCCTTCCTTCCTTCCTTCCTTCCTTCCTTCCTTCCTTCCTTCCTTCCTTCCTTCCTTCCTTCCTTCCTTCCTTCCTTCCTTCCTTCCTTCCTTCCTTCCTTCCTTCCTTCCTTCCTTCCTTCCTTCCTTCCTTCCTTCCTTCCTTCCTTCCTTCCTTCCTTCCTTCCTTCCTTCCTTCCGAATTCCTTCCTTCCTTCCTTCCGAATTCCTTCCTTCCTTCCTTCCGAATTCCTTCCTTCCTTCCGAATTCCTTCCGAATTCCTTCCGAATTCCTTCCGAATTCCTTCCTTCCTTCCTTCCTTCCGAATTCCTTCCTTCCTTCCTTCCTTCCTTCCTTCCTTCCTTCCTTCCTTCCTTCCTTCCTTCCTTCCTTCCTTCCTTCCTTCCTTCCTTCCTTCCTTCCTTCCTTCCGAATTCCTTCCGAATTCCTTCCTTCCTTCCTTCCTTCCTTCCTTCCTTCCTTCCTTCCTTCCTTCCTTCCTTCCTTCCTTCCTTCCGAATTCCTTCCGAATTCCTTCCGAATTCCTTCCTTCCTTCCGAATTCCTTCCTTCCGAATTCCTTCCTTCCTTCCTTCCTTCCTTCCTTCCTTCCTTCCGAATTCCTTCCTTCCCATTGTTTACTGAGTTGCTGGTAGTGCACTTCCTTCAGAACAGCTAACACCACTGTTCTGGATTAACACTTTCCTTGATCAAATGCTATTTATGACTCTGTAGCTTAAAACCCCAATGCTTTTTACTGGGAATTGGAAACAGAGAACAAGGTGCTGGGAAAAGAAAAAGGAATGCATTTTCCTGACATATCTGTTTTGCATAACACAAAAGGGCATTACCTTAGCAATTGCCTTTTTTTCCTTTGCTCTCTGTAATGACTGCTAGAGATACTGATTTAATCAACCAACCATGCAAGTGCAATGATTGTGAACCAGATCGTTGTGAAGCAAACAAATGTTTCACAGTAAATTGCCAAGGGATACCAGCTACTCTGCTCTGTTTTTGCTCAAATAGATTGTCTTTTAAGCAGCTGCCTCATAAAAAGCCTTTGTTATGTATGAACCTTTAATCAAAATGTCACTAAATCCTGCATTCTGGGATGCTTCATTTGAAACACATCCAATGCTCTTATTTATTAAATTGTCCAGTGTCCAATCCAGCCACCATTATCCTAGTAAGCAAAGATGGATGGGGGAGTGACAAAAAGCTTGTATCACAGCTGAGATCAGTTGTGTGTGTGTGATGTCTTGATCTGTTTGTACAATCCTCTTGGGGACCATCAGGCAATTAAGTTCACCCATTTCAAACACAGCCTTCTCTGTACACTCTGATTTGATGAGAGAATGGCCAATTCCCAGTAATGACTACTACATCAATTATATTGCATTGTATTGGTGCTTAATTAGAGAATGTGTTGAAACTGGGGAAGGGGACAACTGGAAAGAGGGGAGGGTTGGCTCCCAAGTAAATGTCAGAGACCTTTCATTAATAGCCTGTCTTTTTAATGTGCATTGAATGCACTGACAAGCTCTGTGGCCTCCTGACCTTCAAGCATTTACCCCAGCCTGAGAAAGGAGAGCGAAGCCTCTTTGAGAAGGAATTGTTTTAGAGCTGAATTACATTTAGTGTCATTCTTGTTCAGCTTTACTGTGAAGTGACCCTTACAGCCCTTTAGCCCTGCGTGCACAGTTGGAAACCATTTCTGTGCCTGAGCTTTCTGAATCAAACACTTGCAGTCTCTTCAAACAGCCTTTCAAAAGTGAAACCCAAACATCATGAACATGAACTCTTATTTTTCTGAGGTTTATGTAAGTAATCTGAGACTATCTATAAGAGCTTTTTAAAAGAAAAAGAATTAAGCCAAGGCTTTTGTATTGCTCAAAAAAAACTATCCTTCAATCTCCAGTTTCTTTAGATTTAAGAAAAGTACTATAAATCAGAAATATAAGACCTGCACAGTTGTTTATGACTGAACTGGCCTGCAACACCTGACACCAGCCATTTCTAAAGGTTCATTTTCTAAAGCGGAAGATTGCCAAATGTTTTTGGTTGCTGCTGGTTCTTTACAGGGAAATTGCATTGAATTTTTCTGGTAGTTTACAGTATGCTAGCACTTCTGATGCACAGCTGCTCAGTCTAACACCCTGGAGAAACAGCCATGGTTTTAATTCATCTAAGGTTCTCCTGCACCAGCCTGTTCAGGCGTTGTCCTGATCCTGTGATCAGGACTCCTGACCTCCTGTTTTCAAGAGAGCAAACTGCAGTGTGTGTGTGGGGGGGAACACACTGACAACCTCTTGAACAGGAGGAAAAGAATTCATTGATTATTTCTCATATACCATTATCCTTTTCACACAGCCATTAATATGCATCTGCATCCCAGGAACAACAACACGCCAGCTGCGCCTTTAGCAAAAACTCCGTGTAATTCAGTGCGACTTTGTGAAATGGAAAGAATTTAAAGACAGTGTGGCTATGCTAATTTTGATGTTAATTTCTGTAGGAACTTAATATTCTGTGCCATTCTTTTGCCTGTGCAATAATCTCTGCTTTGCATCTTCTGTCATGATATTTTACTTTTTGTTTTAAATGGCAGCACTGAATGCAGATTTGCCTATCTTTCAGAATATGGAGTCAATTTAGGTCTTTCCAAAGAAAATGTCTCTTCATTACTCTAAATGCTATTACTACACGTGCCACAGCAGTGGCACATTAGGGTGGTGGCAGCTTTGCACATTGGAAGTCAGGCTTTGAAAGAAAGAATATATTTGCAAAGGAAACAGCTAATTAATTTGGATGTGCAGATTTCAAGTAATATGCTTTGGAGTACACTGTACAACAACATTTTTTTTAAAGAATTTAATAACTTATGAGAAAATTATAAATTAGAAGAAGAGTCAGGTGGGTTCTTTCCTCAAACTGCTAGGTTTATCAGAAGGTGACATTCTGATATCTGATATAATATTTTATTTATGAAGCTTTGACATTATTAAACCAGAGGGATCAACACCACAGAAAAATGCATTTGAAAGGAGGTTATAAAATTTGAAACGTGGTAGCAAACAACTTATAGTTGTGTAAAAAACCCCTACACGTTTATCAATCTTTATTCCTTTTTTCAATGCTTAAATGATCATAGAATATTCTCGATAAGAATTTCGTATTAAATAACCATTATAAATAATGCATCTTTTAAATAATTTTAACAATTTCATACAGACTTTTAGGGAAGATTCTCCATATCCAATCAAGGCCTATCTTTCAGAGCACAAAAACACCTGCTTGTCTTTAAGAATTTCTCAATTTTTGCATTTGACTTTTACACTTAGGCAAGTGGCAAACCCAGAAAAGGTAGACTTGCTGTCCATGATCTGAGTGCAGGCTCCCAATTCTGCTGTGTACCTACATTCTGTGATTAGTGTGACTTACACAGGGGGAGTTACTCGCCTGCTCTTGAACCTCGCTGCAGCAAAGCACAGGCTGGATGCTTCAGTGTTTGCTGACGCCAGTGTCAGTCCTGGGTGTTGGACTTCTGTCACTACAGCCAAAACCTACATCAGACAATCAGATAAAAACAGAGAAGTGAGTAACTCAGCTCCCTGATGATACTGTCATTGCCTTAGTTGCACTTGCCTAATATATTCTATGAGAGGCAAAGTACTTTAATACTATTTTTTCCCACTGAAACACCCAAGAAGTTTTAAAAAAGACAAACAAACTTGATTTTAATAAGGGTACTGCTTTATACCTCAGTTCCCTGAAAGTCAGTGACAAACACTGATTGAACATCCATGTGTTGGTAAACTCAAGGGAAGATTTGCTGTTCACTTCCTCAGTAGGTGATGACATAATGAGGTGAGCGTGTGGTCATTTCTCTCAAAGCTTATTTGGCATTCTTGTAAGTATAACTTAAACCAAAATAGCTGTTCAAACGAACTGCATGCTTTAGGGAGATAAATGTACGTGTCTTATTGTTGTAGCCCATCCCATTTATTCAATATGAAGAATAGACAAGTCCAGTCCATATGTGCAGCTTCTGCATTATATATGTGTGAAAACAAGATACTTAAGTGGTTAGGGCATAAATTAGGATGAAATACGCACTCAGTTGAATAGGTGTACATACATGATTATGAATATATTCCTGGTTTGTGGGAATCTCAGTTTTTTCCTTTAATCTCTTCTTTACTGGTATCCAATATTTTAATTTCCTTTTATTTTTTTCTTATGCTAAAATATAATGTTTATTAGTTTGGGGAAGAAGTAATTTTCAGTGTAAATTATGGTTAAAGTATGAGTATGGTATGTTAAACATAACAGATAAAGTAATTGTTTGCCTGAAATGTCTTAGCAAAACTGTGGTGTTAAGCACTTTGTAAAATTCCATTACAACTGAGATTTATTTTTCAATCATTTTTTAAAACATTCTTTTCTATTCTCCAAAGGCATTATGCTATTAACAGATTTGCTGTATAATACAGAGCCATCAAAAATAGCAGCTTTTACATCTTAATTTGCATAAGGACCAGCTTCTAATCCAGGTTCCATTGTTACAGTACTGGAATAACTGCAGTGATGTATGTGAGATTCACTTTCAGTCTCCTTCTTATCACATTGCATGAAAAATTTTAGTGGCGTATCTGTGTTTTTACTGGAGAAATTTAACTTAGACCAGATTGAATTAAAGATTGTCCAGTTACATTGGACACTCTTTAAATACTAGTTATCAGAGGTGGAGCAAAGAGAAGATGAGAGGCATATTACCTGATGTTTTAGGGGATCTCTGGTGGGTGCAAATATACCCAAGTCCCTCCAGCAGTGCCTGCTCCTCCATGAGATCTCTATCCTCAGCCATATGTTAGGCCACTGAAATTTAAAACAAAATGCTTTTAATGTGGTACAGATTTCTTCATTCTGAATTTATATGTGTCAGTCACAAAAATGGTAACTAGATTTGGAAAGTTTGATTGCTTTTCCAGTGCTAAGCAATGAATGGTAGTACATGTATATCTTTTTGTAAAAGCCTTCAATGAAACATATCTGAGCTCTACTGGCAGTCATTGGAGCTAAAAATTTGTTATGTCTTCTCTGTTGAACTGTTTTAGCAGTATAATCTTTGATAATTAAAACATAATCATTTTTAAGGAGTCCTTTTACAGCTTATAGCAATTTTGCAGCTGACTGTGTCAGGCTTACATGAAAGATTGAGCTTAAATTATTAAATTATATTTTGTGCAACAGTAATTTCCATAAGAGGATATTTTTCATGTTATTTGCTAGGAAGCTTTAGACTGCAAAAGAACAATTTTGGCAACGTAAAGAGAAATATTTGTGAAGCAGAAGCTATAATTATGAACATGTGTAGTTAAGCACCTCTTAGGCACTTGGCTCATATTGAACAAGGTTATAAAATAATAGGACCATGCTCTGATCCTAGCTCTTGAAAGAGGACATCATATTTAAGGAATTACTTGATCACTTCTGCTTAACATCTGGAAGTTTTGAAGAATCTGGTACACAGTTGTTAAAATGTAAAATGAAATTACAGGTGAAGAGTTGAAATATGAGGACAGGTTATTTCAGGGGGAGTGAGCAGAAGTCAGTGGGTCCACCCTCTGGGTCTGTTCCCAGATCCATCTGTGAAGCCTTCTGATGGAGGTATTTAGGCAAGGTTTTGTTGGAAGGTGAGAGCAAAACAGCCATTCAAGCTGTGCTCCAAAAGAGATGTTGGGGTGAAGGAGTTGGTTTGGCTTAGAAGTCCTGGGTGAGAATGGAGAAAGGTTTCTGCTTCTCTGGGCACTGGGGCAAAGGCTAAGCAGCTCATGGTGCCATTCACAGTTGACCATTTCCATCCTGTAACCTGCCACTGGGACTCAGTATTGAGAAGCAAATGGTGTGTTAGGACAGAGAAAAGGGTACCTGAGAGACCTGCCCTTCACGTGCCATGAACCATTGACTTGACACTGACTTTCTCAGGTGGTGGAACTTAAGTCTGCTGAGCTGCTGGCCCAGTCAAAGGGCTATTCCTTCTCCTTCTGTCTGTATCAGGGCTGCATCTCTGGATTCCTTGTTCCCAATTTATCTGTGATACAAGGGGTGTCCTTGAAAGGGCGTTTGGTAGATCAGTCATTTGTGAATGCTCCTGAGAGCTTGTTCTATGATGACTATGATGGAGATGAGCTATGTTCATATGGAGAAGGAGTGTTTGGGGGAAGAAATGGAAAATTGTTATACTTTCTGTGACTGGATGGCCTAACTATGTAAATTGAAAGTTTAAACCCCCCAAGTTTGAACATTAAGATGTCTGTTACTAAGATTCAAGTGTATCCTGAAAAGTTTTCCATCTACATTGATATTTATTTTCTGTCTATAGAATGACAGATATGACAGAGAAATTATGTCTTTCTTCCCAAATGTTTCCATTTGAGAAATGTAAAATAACAATTCCAAGCAAGGGTTTTACTGTTTAAAAACAGGAAAGAACAAGAGGGGTCATCTGGCCTTGGCCATTGGGGCTATCTTATCTCTGGAAGGTCCTTGCAGACTACATGGCCAGCAGCTTGTCACATCTGGGAAGATAAGACAGTCAAAGAGGGCAAAGAAACAAAGTACTATTTTTTCTTCTTGCCAACAGAGGAAATATATTTGCCTGGGGAGCATAAGATGCTGAAGATTTCATGCATCCATTTTTATGCACAGAGATCACATAGTTTCCCTGTTTTCCTCACTCGGTGCAGCCAAATGTCATGAATTAATCTTTGCTTTGCTTTTACTACACAAACATTCTTCCAAACATATATACAAAATTGTGTGATATATCTTTACCAGATAGTTAGCACTTGATATACATTCCTGTATCATTATTGCACTGGAATAAAAGGGGCTCTCAAACACTCACAGAACACACCCCTTTACACTTAAATTTCTGAATCCTTACTTTCCTTTAAAATTATTATTTACTATCTATAGTACTTATAAGTACCTTCACATAGTGCAGTAGCAAATTTTCAAATAACAGATAAAAGGAGTATTGGAGGACTGTACATCACTCTGAGGTGTTCATAACCATAGAAGTCATAGAATGAGTTGAGCCTGTCTTTAGATTATGAAATTAAATCCCCTCTGTGGAATCTAATTGGACTGTTACAAATACTATAGTAAGATCTGGAAAATTCACAAAAGCTTAGATGGACTGTTTTGCCTTCATTTGTTTTTATGTCACATCTAAATTATATAATTTAGATTATATAAATTATATTGTTTATTCATTTTCTGGCTACGAAGACAGTGGACATGTAAGAGTTTGATCTGATAACAATGGGATTTTAGTGATCTTTGCATCAGTTTCCCCATATCCAGCCCCTTTCTTTATGTTTTAGAATCAGTGGAATTTTCCCGGCATTATTAAATTTTCTTCAGTATTTCACAAAATCTGCCTTTATTTCTCCTTCAAAAGCCTAGTTGTCTATAAATCTATCCATCTGTCCCTATACGTGAGATGAGTACTGTCAGCTTATAGGTAATGAAAAAAATATAGTGGTATTTAAAATCACTAGTTGTGCAGTGAGAAGTGTAAATGCAGCAATATGGGTAATTTCTGTGTAAAAGGTTAATAATTCTATTGTAACTTCCATTCACATGCCTTCTATAATTACTATAAGAATTTCTATTTGCCCCTTGGTGTTGCCTAAGAGTGACAAAGAATGGTTGTGAATCCTGCTGCTATGATAATTTTGTAGCCTTTCCCCCTTCCTTCACTAACAGCAAATCTTCTAAAAAACATCTAAACCTGAAAGTGAAGGTTTTTTCTGAGCAAAAAAATAAAGTGGGGTTAGCCTGAAAAAATATAGCAAGGCTTACTCTCTCAGTTTCCAAAACCATCTCATTTATCTTAATTTCCTAAACACCACTTTTCAATTGAATCAGGAGCAGTGTGTTTTGGTCATTTTCCTGCTTGATAATCAGAGAAATATTGACCTATTTTTAAAACACTTCTTCCTCTCACTACTGACATCTTTCATTACTTCTATTGTTGCTATTTTTATATGCAAGAACGATAAACTTGAGCTGAATGTAATCTTAACTGTAGAGAACTGGATGTGGATCTCCAATGTACCAAGTGACTTCAATTGTCAGAGTTCAGCTTTATCCTTGCCTCTTTAGATTATAAGACGTTATCCAAGCAGAAGTCAGCTAATGGACCTTAAATTAGCGTGAGTGGTCTACAAAGATATGGTATATCATTACATGAATCTACTTTCCTTAAAGTCAGCAGAAAAGTACTGCATCAGTTTCGTCAGGGGAAAAATGGTTATAGCCAGGATATTCTGCATTGAGACGTCTTGGTTTCTTTTACCACTGTAATTGAGCAGTGCTCTGTTCTGCAAGTACAGGTTTAACATTGAAATGGGTTTTAATGAAATTAAAAGAAAGATTTCTTAGTCTAGCACCTGCTGTATTTAGTTCTGCTCGTAGTGTGGCTAGGGGTGTACCTGTGAAAATCCTCTGACTTTAGGAAATATAATTGTCCTGCTTTAAAAAAATGAGAAAAAATATAAGAAAAAGAAGAAAAGAAATCTTCCTGTGCTGTCGAAATAACTGTTTTCCTAGGTTGGCTGAAAACATAATGTGGATGGATGGTTCTGTAGTGTTTTGGCTATTTCTTCATCAATCTGATCACAGCCCAGGTGACAGGAGCAGGGTTGTACCTTCTAATCCCCCGTAAATGACCTGTGTCTGTCTATCTTTAATCAGACAGCTCCCTCCATCATTCAGATCACTTGGAAGGTGCTGTGGGAAGGCGTGTGCACACTCCTTTTGTCTCATCACTGCTTCATACAGGACAACCTGTGTGTGAGAAAAGGGGGTTAAAATCAATTGTCCTGCAGAACATAATCACCTTTCAGTAGAACATCCATTGCAATGTTTGTGTCTAACTAATAACGATAAGAACAAACCAGCCTTTTGTACAGGCTTTCTGTTGGTGTCCTTTGCAGAAAAAAAAAATGACTTCTGCTTCTTTAAGTCATGGGAGTTGCCATTTGTTGTGACAGCTTTCCAATTGTTAAATAAACTCTGACCATGAGCAGCTGTCAGACAGATATTGCACTGCAGGCTTCAGTTAAAAGGAGCACCAGACAAGCATTTCAGTGCCTACAGGCCATTATTTATTTATTTTTTAAAGACACACTTAAAAAAACCCCAAAACACAGTGAGATAATGTGAGTCCTTAACTGGAGAAAAAAAAAAAAAAAAGTTTTATTTTATATACTCTATGCAATTTTCCTGTGAAAGTTATAGAATGTATGTCCATTTCTGAAAAAAAGCCTATGAGGAGTATGAAATGTCTCAAACGTACACTTTTGTCTGGTGGGAAGGTAGGAAACTGAGATGCAGAAATGCTGTCATTAGATTTTATAAATAATACTAATCATATTCAAATTCTTGTGGGAAGGCAAGAGGAATTACATTGAACTTCCTCAAAGTCGTAGAACATCATTTTATTGTTTCTACTTTTGATAGTAATCTAGCACAACACTTCTGATGTTATTTCTTTTTACCATCTGAGCAACTTGAGCTGGTTGAAGATATCCTTGCTCATTGCAGGGTGGATTGGATTGGATGACCTTTAAAGGTCCCTTCCAACCCAAACTATTCTATGATTCCATAATTCTGTGATGATGTTGCACCCTGGTGTATAGGAAAGCAAAAAAAAGGACAGTTTTCACTACAAAAGGTCTCACTGGCTAACACCAGTATGCAAGAATATAATCTTTTAAGGTACATATATAGTGAGTACATTGGAAGAAGCTTTATTATTTACATTATAGTTACAGCTAGGGAAGGAAATTGTCATTAAGTTTGGAAGAAGGTGGACTTCCTCCTATTCCAGTTTAGAAACTGATACTCTATACCCTTACCTGACTAAAAATAAAGCTGGAGAACTTGGACTAGGAATCAAAGTTGTCCAGAGCTCCACTAGAAGATAGGTAGAAGATAGGTTCAGCTCACCTGGCTGAGGAGAGAGTGGGTGGGCCCTGGACATACCTTTTCCCTTTGACTGAAGCAGAAGCCTTGCTCAAACACAACTTAAAACAAAACAAAATCAAACCCAAACTAAAACAAAAACTAGTCATGGTGGCTAACTCCAGAAGGCATGTTGTGGGCTAGTTGTGTGGAGGCAGGAGTTCTCGACAATATATAAGAAGTATTTATTGAAAAATCAATATTTTTTCAAGTTAAAGAGAATAAATTATTCATATTTCATTTACAAGTAATAGTATTAACAAGCAATTATTGGTTTTAAGTGCAACTTCTTCCAAAATTTCAAATTTAAGTAACTAACCAGCTTACTAACTGACTAGTTAACTAATATATGTTTTCACCATTCCAGTTTTCTTTAAGAACAGAGAGGAATATATCCAGTAAAAATATAAAGCAGTAGGAAATGGAAAAAGTAAATTTAAAAATCAATCCTCCTTGATTTTTTCTATCAACTCCTGTTAGAAATAACACCCACAATTTTTATAACTGAAATGGATCATAAAAAAACTCAGGGTGTTCAATTATTTATTTTATGCTTTTGAAAACACTTCTGGGTAATGGGTTTCACTTTTTCACCTTTCATATGCCTCATTCTTTCACACAGAAAACCAGAAGCCGTTCAAAAATGTAAAATGATGGCATTTTCTTGTTTGTGCTCGTACTTGTGCTTATGAGTCAATATTCTTTGTACAGATACAAATGATGGTCCTAAATCCATGGTAATTATAATGCACCATGGTTTTGAACAAACTGATTTCTACACAGAACTAAATGTTTATATAATACAGGACTTTGTGGAGACTTGAACCAGTGAATTAAGTTGTTTTATCTCAGTTTTTGGAAAGCAAACTGTAGAAGGGAAGATTTGGGAACACTACACCAACAATGGAATCAATTGCTGTAGTCAATGCAAATGTGATTTTCATGTGTGAAGGAAGCATGAGGAAGGGTCCTTTAATAAAAATAGTCAACTTGTAACTCCATAATAGAAGAGGGTGTTCTTTGGAGATATTGGCTGTGGATTAACAGAAAATTTCTTTATTAATGGCCATGCAAAGAAAGAGTAAAATCAGTCTTCTATCTTCTTTCCTAGTCTTCCAAATTTTCCAAAGCAAAAATGGAATCTCCCTTTTTCCTGTCTTTATTAATGAATTAATCTTAGCAGTTATCCCTTGGGTATCAGATTAAGGCTGGGAAAGGGCTAGGATAAATATGTTTATTTGTTCCAAGTTTCAGAGCAGAAAGCTGGCATAATGGCAGGGATAATGTGAGAGATAAGTTGGAGATGAAACTTTCTGGCTAGGCAAAGAACACAAGCTTCTTGTAACATGGACCTTACTGGGATAAACTTTGACCATGGCTCCTTTCCTGCTGCAGAATGTGACATGGCACAGAAACTGTGTTGGATCCATGCTTTTCCAGAGAGTCAGGTTTACTGGGCACAGGGAGCAGAGCAGGAAAAGCAGCAAATCAGTTGTTCCCTGGTGACAGCAGCCAGGAGCAAACATCTCTTTTCAAAACAGCTCCTGGCCACTGCTGCCTGTTCTGCCGTTGCTTCCTTGAAGGGAGGCTAAAGACCAGAACATTTAGTGTGGTTTTTAAACCTGCTTCCAGCTGCTGTTTTTCTCTGCCTTTACTATCTGTTGGGAGAAGGACCTTGGGGTGCTTGGGAGAGGCATTTCTGGGAGTGAGCTGCAGGGCAGGCATGTTGTCTCGGCTGGTAGTGTACCAGCTCTGTTGTGGGGATCTTTGCTGCAGCTTGGCTACATAGACACGATGTTACTCTTGGGTCTACAGCGGGCATCGCTTGGTGGCCACCACAGACAGCTTTATGAACAGATTCAGGTCAACAAGGCTGGGTAGAGGATCTGTTGAAGAAAAACCTCAAAGACAAGTCTTGTATGTTTTATATTCAATTTTATCTCTTTATTTTTCCGTTTTCTGTGCTATATGCTTGTATGCCATTTCCACTTGTCAGTGATCTGATTGTATGGCTCTGTTTTTGTTTTTGTTTTCTGCAGGATAAAAGCATGGGTGGATAAGATGCAAGAAGATCTCGTGACGCTTGCACGAACTGCAAGTGGAGTGGACTGGCTTGCTCAAGTAAGAAGATGTGTCCTAGACTGCTGTAACTAGAAAGTGAAGTGAAGGGCTTGCATCTTTTAGGCTTTACAATCATTTCATCCCAATGTATGAAAATGATTTTTGGGAATTAAACTCTGCAGTGCTTACTGAGAGGGAAATGAATAACAGACATCCATCAATTCACTCTCAGTGTTGCAGCATTTCCTCATTGATAATATTTAATCAGCTTTGCAGTATCAGACATATGGTTTACCATTGTTGCAACACTTCCATCTGAAGCAAGCACTTTTATGTTCTATGTTTGTCAAATATGGTCTCCAGGAAGCAATGATTCACAGTGGTGGAGAATTCTGCTCTTTATTAACAAGGGAACCTATCTTTCTGATACATATTTCCTGAAATGAGGCAGCTTTTGGTTAGCAGAAATATAGATGAGAATGAAAACTACTTTTATTCAGCTGTTAAAATTTAACATAAAGTTATTTTTAGAGAAGAATTTACAGGTCTTTCATCGAGATTATTTTTGTGTTATTGTTCTATTCATAGATGGTGACAACACATCTGACATTGCAGAAAAATGAAGGCACAATTCAGAAAATGTCAGGATTACACTGCCTGTACAATTTTGTGTGTATACATCACGATCCAGTATACATCCATATGATCATACAGTTCCCTCTCCCTATCCCCGCACAAGTGCTGTGGCTCTTTCTGTGAACTGATGGATATCTGAGTTGATGTGAGGGAAATTTTGCTGCTACATCAGGAAACTAAGTTATTGTTAGCCAACAAAAGGTGCTGGGGAACTGAATGTGAAACCTTGAGATTTGGTTTCCAGAAATCATAATCTCCCCAAATGATCCATGAAATGCACAGCAGAAGTTTCGAAGCCATTAAGAGAGACAAAGAAAAAATCATGTGTGAAATTCTCAGATTTAGCATTGTGCATTAATGTATTCCTTTGACCTTAATGACCCTTTGCCCAGACATTCACGTCTTGTGTGTATCCTGTCCCAGAAGGACATTTTGTCTTTACTGACTATAAGAGGAGTTTAGAAGATTAGCTCAGATGAGATCACCACTGTCCTATAAAAGGAAGGACTGTGTCACTGCATGTACATGATGAACATAAATGAGGATTGCAGAGTTTATTTTAGTTCTGGCCTTTCCTAATATTTGACTGCTTCATATTGCAACACAATTTAAGGCAGATGCTTTAGATGCACATTTTAATCTTTGAAAACCCTAAACAAACTGAAAACAAAATCTTGAGATCCTAACACAAATAATCAGATTTGTAGAAGCATGGGTTTCCAACACAGAAAAGTGTAGCATTTGAGCTTCCTGAGGAAATGTAAGGTTTGGAAGCATGGAACACTGATTGGAGTTTTTGTAGGTGGATTTCACATGTGTCTCCTGACAGAGAACAACAAGACTTGCAAATCATCAGTCTCCAGGTTCTAGTGGGGAGTTTCTGCTATGAGTCCTTTCTGCTTATCTAATTTAGGTGCGATCTGATCAATTCTGCCCTTGCTGTGTCTCTTTTTCCCTACCATTCCTTACCACTGATTCACCATTCAACTTTCTGTTCCTTTCCTGCTGTGTTGCTTGGCTATCTTTCATTTCTCCTCAACTTATGTTTCTGTCTCAGTTCCTTCCTTTGCTGCTTGGCCAGTCTGCCTTTCTATTTTACAGTAGATTCTTGTTTCTATTTTAGGATCTCTCTCCTCAGTTTTGTCCAGATCAGCACCTGTCTTTGAACTCTTTTGTTTTTCTTAGCATTTCCAAAACATCCTGTCCAGGTGTGTGTGGCCAGCCTGTCACAATACTCCTCTCTCTTCCACAGGAATTTCTCTTCCCCTGTCTTATTTCTCTCCATCACTAACTCTCAGACCCAGACCTGTAGTTTTCTTCTGTATGATTTTTCTATTTCTCCTTCCATTCCAGTCTCTTCTCTCCTTATTCTTTTCTTTCCTTTTTCCTGTCTGTTATCTCTGTTTCCATCTCTCAATCTCTTGCCCTTTCTTCTTCATTCAGTTTTCATCTCCTTCTTCTCCGACTGTGTAGACCTGGGAGACCACAGCAAGTCTGATCTTTAACTGCAGAGAAGGTAGGAAATTCCCTAGGAGTGATGGTCTCTGGGTTGGAATATACCCGTGTTCTCAGAAATTTAGCTGATAAAATCTCTTCAGTGATCTGCAGGTCCTTTTCAGGCTAAAATTTTTTTAACCCTAAAGACTAGAATATATCTCTAAATAAAGTGTTGAGGTTTTAATCTATAATAGGCAATAGGAAAATGAGTTACAGAGGATTTCTAACTTGAACAAAACAATGAGTTAATGTCTCAACAATTTTGCTATGCCTTCCAATGCAAGGACCACATAGTAAAACAGATAATAAAAAGCCAAGAGATTGATGTTGTCATTCTTTTTTTCCCTGAGGAAAATAATAGTTTATGTAGTTAATATTTGGCAAATTTACAAGCTGCTTAAACAGTCTTATAATGAAAACTGCTGGGTAAACCTGATAATCTGTAGTGCTACCAGCTTTGCTACACTGACATTCATGTGGATAAAAACAAAAACATGAGTGTGTGAATACTGTAGGTAAGTTTTTTTGAAAAGCCAGAATTTATAATAGACTTCAAGCAAATAATGTTATCTCAGAGTATCCACAAGATGGTCGATATGTGCTTGTAATCCTAGGATTAGAAGTATGAAAAGGGGATGTTTCCATGTAAAATATCCTAGTATATCAAAGCCATTTGTGGGACCGAAGTTGCACGATGTCTTTCTGTAGACATAAGGTTTTAATTAGCTCTCTTGGCTGCAAGGGAAAACACAAAGCCCTGCAAGGTGTAAACCATGCAGTCTCCCACTCTCTTCTTGTTTACAGGCTATTGTCACTTTCCCATTTCTGAATAACATACTTTTTTTTTCTGCTTACTGCCTATTAACATTTAGTCAGATCTCTTCTGAAATGAATCACAGTTTTGGAAAAATGGAGACTAAAAGACATGAAAAATAGCATGACTGCATGCTTGTCACTTTTATTCAGAGAACTTGCCTACAGTTGCTCAGGCTTTAAAAATGCTTACAGTCAGATTGCATTTTCAGCTTTTTTTTCTGATTTATTTATTATTCCAGCTCCAGAATGTTGTGGACCAAACCTGTAGTCTTCATGTAAACTTCAAAAAAGAAATAATTTGTTTGGGTTTTCTTCCCCTTGTCTCTCTAAAAGCAGAATGATTAATACAAAAGAAGGAGCAGATTGCTCCTATTATAAAATAGTAAACATGACTTTCTGTCAAAAGCTGTAATAATCAGATTGGTAGGAGAAATGTCTTCCCTTGTTCTAGGGAAAATTAATTTTCATTTGGCCAAGTGTGAGGTTAAAGCTTTTAGCAAGAACACGTAGCAGAATATAACCATTTCACAGCCTGGTCAACCTTTCCCTGGACTCAGGGGAAGAATTCCCACTGATTCAGCTGAAGTTACAATCTGTGTCTGCTTTGTGTAATTGTGTCTTCTATGAAGATCTCTAAAGTGACCAAGATAGCTCTTGACATAACACAATTAGTACGTTCTCACCTAGAATGTATTACTTCTTCATAAACCAGGGCTTTTGCAATTAGCTGCTGTGCGCTGCAAGTTTACGGTGCTCCCATAACTTGCTGAAGGTATCTCAGGGTTCACCAGTGCTGTTTGTGCTTGGGTGTGCCTTGGCTATCTGGGGGTCTTTGTGCTCCAGGGAATTACACTACACAGTGGTCTCTTCTGGAGAACTATAAAACATTTTTTTCTGACCATGAGGGAGAGGGATAGGAGCACTGCCTTAATTCTCAATTATTTTGATTTTAGACCGGGAGAGCTTTTGACCTGGAGAATGTAAAACTTAGAGTGTAATATGTACTTACAAAGGAATAAAAAAATTAAAATATAGATGACCATTAAAGTCAAGTGAGGTATGTGTTTAGGTGGATAGCTGTCCTGTTGAGATCAGTACCTTGGTAAAAGGTTAATTTATTCTGCAGTGTGGACATTGATAACCAGGGAAAACATTTTTTGTGTTTAAGGTGTTTGAATTCAACATATACTGAATTGCATGGAATCATATTGAAGGAGAGGAATCTCCTCAAAAGAAGGTTCCCTTTTCTTAGTTAATTGACAATTCTGTTACGGTGATTTGGAATCACAATCTTGTCCTAGTAACTAACCACTCTTTCTCTTGCTTTTGCATATATAATATAGCCATTGTAAACCATTGTAACTCTCATCAATCACAACTTTTGAAAATATCTGTATAGCGAGGATACACAATAATATATTAATGAATATTCCATGTAGTGTTTAAAAAGACAAAATATTTGGAAGTCTATTAGTTTGTTAGTGATTCCGCCTCTGAAAATATGAATATGTTTATGCTGATGCACATTTCCTATACCTTTTCTCTTGTTAGCAATGATGACAACAATATAATGCTTGTGGTAAGAAAAATTGCAAAAGAAAGGTAAAAAAAAAACAAACCAAAATAAAATTAGGAGTTTTACATTGAGGCTGTGCTTATTCATGGCCTTAACCAGGCAAAGTGGTATAACTGGAGTAGAAGAAACAAGGAGATGGAGAGGCAGGCAAGAGCTGTTTATTGTGATGCCCAAAGGAAATGTGGTGGGATTGTGGTGTCCTGCACAGGTCCAGGAATTGGGCTTGATGATCCTTGTGAGTCTCTTCCAAGTCAGCACATTCTCTGGTGGTTCTGTGATACTCTCTGGGAATGGTCTCAAAATAGTCTTCCAAAAATAGTTTTAAAGCACATATTTAAGTCTTGCTTTTTTGGTCATTACTAGGAGTTTAGGTGAGATCTGGGAGAACTCCAACTTGGATGTAATACCAATGTAATATCCCCATTACAGTAATGCAAAAATTGCTTCAACAAGGCAGGAAGTCAGGATTCAAGATGCCAAAATACTCAGCTGGTTGAAAACTGGAAGAGCTCCACTGACTGCAGTGGATTACACTAATTTACATTTGCTAAGAATCATGACTAACAACATTTAATTTACAAGTCAAGCAGGTAAAAAGTGTTTAAAAAAAACAACCAAACAGATTTTTGCACAAAAAGCAGAGGCTGTATCTTAACCTTATTGCTGCTGTAGTTGCCCAGCTGATGAAGGTACTGTTTAGTCCTTCCTAAGGATTTTTTTCACCTAGAAGAGCAAGGGGAGTGTTTATGAGGAGATGTTGTATGTACAACTGGAGACTTGAAAGCAGGAATACAGGATACACAGGAAAATCTTGTCCAGTGTGCTTCTTTAACTGTCTCTCAGCACAACATAGTATATTCTTTTTAGTGTTATAAGTATTATGTCTAAAAAAACCTACAAAAGAACAAAAGCAGCAACAACAAATAGTCACGTAATTGTCATTTCTACTTCAGAAGGCTCATGTAACTTTGTCTTACCAATGAACTCTCTGTGCAGTCAGGCATTATGAAGCTGCTCTGGTGTGAATGATATGTAGTTACTATAGAGCAAATAGACTGTTAGAAAAAAAAAAAAAAAAGAAGGAATAGAGAGCAGCTTAATAGAATTTTAAAATCCATGTAGCAAAATAAATATGGAGGCTGAGCTCACTAGCTGCATTTCTCAGTAGGCATTTTTTCTTTGAAAAGACAAAAATATATACAAAGTTCAAAGTCACATTCTGGTCTAAAACCAGATACCTCAGCACACAGGAAAAAAAGGGGTGAAGAGCCTACTGAACTACAGAATTTATTAAATACATGGTTCCATTTTGATGGAAGTATGCACAACTTCCATTTTTAAATAGACTGTTCACAGCAAAGACTCATGGCTAATCTAATTGACAGCTCGTTTAATCTAATAAACTACAACAAGTATGCTTCTGGATTCCAGCTCCTAAAATACCTCTAGGGACAGGAGAGACAGAAGGAGGGGAACCCTGCAGTACCCAGAAAGGAAGACCTTGGAGTAGAAAATATGCCTTATAGCAATTCATGAACTTGTCTGTTCCAAACTGATTGAAGAGGATCCTCTTTTACAGAAACACTGCATTAAAAAAATGTGGGTCTCTGGAAGGAGCTTTGATGTGACAAACATACTGGAGCTTCACTATGACTGTTATAGCAAAAAATGCCATCTTGTGCAGTATAACCTTTTAAGGCAACAGATAACTAACGAAGCAGCAGATAGCGAGGCAGTTCCAAGGAGCTCTACTCTCTGAATCTGTTTCCTTTTTGATACCTTGCTGCAAAAACAACCCATGCATGATGTTCATAAGGCATGCTGTTATTACAGTTCTAGGAGCTGTAGAGTGAACCCATATAGGCTGACTTGGCCTTTAAATGGAATTCCTACAGAGATAAAAATACTGTTTCTTCCTACAAAATAAAAAGAGAGCCAGCTAGGTATGGGTATATGATATGTGGTGATGAGTTCCATTCACAAAATAAGTCCACCAGCAATTGTTAGAAGATTTTTATTTATTTTGTCTTTTGAATGCTGTTTTATAATAATTAGCTCTTCCTTAGTGAACAGCCTAGCCGAGGTTCTGTAGGAGCACATTTCATCCCTTTCTCAGTGTGAGGTCTGTGTGCCTAATGCACAGATGGTGCCAGTCTGCTCAAACACTCACATTGGCAGCAGCTTCCCAGGCCACACTTTCAGCTTTCCAGGTCTTGGATCTGTCTGTAGAGTTTAACTGAGATGAGTGACTTGTAAGAGAGACTGGTCTCTGATTTGAACTGCCTTGGAGTAGGGATGTTCAGGAAAGCTTCCTTCAGCCAGAAGGAATTATAACCCAGAGTAATTTTCTGTTGGATTCTACAGATTTTAGCTAAGTTAGTCTTAGAAGCTCTATTCTAGAAGCTCTACAGACAGAGACACACCACTGACTTAGACTTATAGAGGCTGTCATATAGTGCTTGCCTTGTTCTCTTCATTATCTGTATAGAGCTCTGTGTGAGGGGAGGCTTCAACAGCTTACTTGAAATTAATGTAAAACTTGTATCTGGATGATCTTCCCTGTTGTCATAGGAGCCTGCAATTCCTGCTTAAAAAGGTGATTTGGCAGGCAACTTAGCAGTAAACCTTTTCATTCTTACTATTTTTCTCAATGATTGGCATGATATTTATGTGGTTCTTTCTTTACAATCATAAAGGAAATTGAATGAATTAGGAAAGGCTGTATAGAAATTTGAAATTATTTTTTGAAAGCATTAAACAGATACATGGAGTTGAAACTTCTATTTATTTTTACCAACTTTATTATTTTATTTATTTATTTATTTATGAATATTGTATATATCAAATTGGCTTCAGTTTCTATATGCTTTAGCCATAGGCAAAGAATTTTGTACTTTGTGCTATTCTCTGATGAGCTAGCAGATGCACCTAGGGCATATATGGACACATTCCAAAATATGCTACATTCACCCTTGTTAAGGTTGAAGTAGTGGAGAGTTTTATGATTAAGAAAAATATAAAGAATAAAGGAAAGAACTGGATTTTTTAAAAATATAGTTGATTTTAGGAATAACAACCCAAATGAATACATTTGGTTGACATTTCTCAGGAGGTCCTCCATAAGTCTGAATTTCATTTGAATGTTGTGATTGCCATAGGTTCTTAGGAGTTTGTCACTATTTTGACCCTGGATTTTAAGATACTTCTGACTTATAAAATAATAATTGATTGGTGTGCAGTCCATTCTTCTTTACCCCTGAAAATGGAAAATGTAACTAATACCACAACACTTGTAGACACAACTGGTGTAACTGCGAAGCTGTTTCCTGTATGTCCTGGGTGTACTCTCCAGTGGTCTAAGAAAGGAAGGCAAGTGTTTAAATGAGCTAAATTTGGGAAATGAGGAAAATTTTCTATTCATTCAAATTGTTTCACTCAGTGAGGTTCACTATGACTGAGCTCAAAAATCAGAAATGTATTGTATTCTTTCTTTTCTCCTTTTGTCTCTTTTTGTTGTCCTCAATGAAACAAAATACTAAGAAAATTCTTTCAAAAACATAAAGTAGAGAAGACTTCTACCCATATAAAACAAAACTATAATTTTATATAAACTTGAAATGAAAATTTAAACAAGTCAACTATTTTGAAGTTGTTGAAGGACTTTTATCCTCGTTGGGTCA
Source organism: Coloeus monedula (assembly GCF_965178545.1). NCBI lineage: Eukaryota > Metazoa > Chordata > Aves > Passeriformes > Corvidae > Coloeus > Coloeus monedula. Next base: position 66,840,941 of record NC_138784.1, on the reverse strand, counting down.
CCACTTTCATATTTGCTGAAAATTCCTTGAGTTCATGCCATATTTATGGGTGGTTCTGGTAGTCTGCAACTGCAGTTTTCCACAGAAGTGCAGTTTTGTTATGCTGTTTTCTAAGGAAAAGAAGGAGAAAAATTTGAAAACAAGGGAGCAACTCTATTTTATTATTTTTTTAAATTATCTTAGTAATGTGTAATAAAATAGATATCAGAAAGTTTGGCTGAGTGGAGTACATGAGACCAGCCTCTGAAACACTTGCATTCTTTCTAAGCATAAATAGGCTATTGCACACTAGTCATACTTGTCTTTTCCCTCATTCCTAAGGCAAGGACACCAGTCTGCTGTATCTGAGAGGGGTGTGGTGAAGGGAAGGGAGGTCAAGATTACTTTTAGAATGGAATTATGAAGGGGTTGGTACAGTGAAACATGGTCATTTTAGGTATTTATTGAAGAGTCAGAGTCCATTTACCAGAATTATAATAATGTATGAGGTGGACTAGCCTGGTTAGGGACTCCCAAAGTTATTAACAATAACTTTTTAACAATGCAGTGTTTATAAAGATATGTCCCATTTGGGGTATATCACTGCCACCACTATGTTCTGTGTGCAACCAAATACCAAAGCTGCATGAACTAGAAAGAGAATTCTCCAAACCAAATCCTGTCGAGTTTACACATTGCTGACCAATGTCGAGATATCAGGAAAATAAAATCACTTTTAAAAATGCAAACTGGGAAATCTGAATACTTATCTGCAAGTTTTTCTTTGTAATCCAAATGGAAATTAAGAGAGTGTCAAAACATAGGGAGCCTCATTTACTATTTGCAGATGACACTCTCTCTCTGCTCCCTTAGCTATAAACTGGCATTTTGAAGCTTTCCTTCTTCCAGCAACCAAAACCAGCTGTAAGTCACTAAGAATAGGTGGCTGCATTAACAAAGCTTGCTCAAGCTCAAGGGAAGAGATGGCCTTATATTACCATAGCTTTAATTACTATTTGATGATCTGGATAATCTTTGATCAAAGTACTGTTCTTGATTAATTTATAATGGTCCATTGGCTTTAACAATAATAAATTCTGTCCCATTGGTACTTATATTCAGATGGTTTTTGTTGAAGCTGAGAAGAAATTAAACATTTTCCTTAAAAAAAAAATCACTCACTAAGCCCAACAAAATCCCAAACATTAGAGCTAATCAGTTTCCAAGTCCTGTGGTTAATAAAATGCCAAAAAACCTGTTTGAGTTCCCTGAGATTTAAAATTACTTTTGGGGAGAGAGTCAGTATATGATAAATTGCATTAAGAGCAGCTGAGGCAGGCCAAAATCTCCTATGAATAAGTGAGTTTGAGATATTAGATAAGTGCCCATCTCCAAATATACCAGAAGTACAGAAGAAATGTGAAGCACTTTCTTCTTATTTTTCTTCTTCTGTTACAAGAAAGACCCACCTGTACTCGTGAATTAGGATTTTTGAGTTCTTACTCAATCTCAGCTAAAACTGAGTTAAAACTGCTCTGAAACCAATGAATCATTTCATCTTGTTATTTAATACTGTATTTCTATAATTAGAAAGCAAAATTGAATACCTTAAAATACATTTTTCCTAACAAAGGGGGGTGTAAAATCTGCTTTTCATGTTTGTAAAGTAGCAGAAGTACAAAGCTGAACTCCTGCTTTATCAAGGTTTAAATACAAAGTGGCAATTACAAAAATTACTTCTTAATTTGAAAGTCCTCTGGACTACTCTGTTAATTATCAACAGTCAAAAGGGGCTGATGATTCCTACAAAGTATGCCTGATTATATGCTTCCCTTTGAGTAGGCACCTGAGTGAGCCCATTGACTCTGGCACTGCTTATCCTCGCTGGTGTTAACTGAGGCATAAGTGTTCCCAGCACCTTGCAGAATTCAGTCTGAGTGTTTTACTTAAGAATGAACTTGCTCTGATAATTTTTTCCCTAACATGCATGTCACTACTATGATATTTCATGGTTTTTAACACATCAGCTGCCCTGTCACTTGTCATCCCAGACCTTTAGAGCAGTCAGTGATCAGGCAAATGATTCTGAAAAGCAACAGCTACAGTAAACTATTGGGGTGGTTTCTTCCTTTGTGTTGTTGCCATGAATTTCAAGAATGAAGGCATCTGCGAGTTGCTAGGGAGCAGCTGTAATCTTATTTATACATTATGTGGAGCAGAGAGTAAGACATAAAATACTCAGACTGATTTCTTTGAAAATACAGAATGCTTCTTAGACATGAGCATTTTTCTATGTGCTTCACAATTAATTGCTTCTGATTCAAAGAAAAGAAGTGTCTTGTGAGAAAGAAAAATTGTCTGGCATGTATTAGAAATAGGAAGTATTAATATAACTTTGGAAATAGGTTATATTAGTAAGAAGATAGAATTTTCTTGTGCTGGGCAGATCATATTGTTTGTGGTTACTAAAAATTTAAGTTAAAAGAGAATATTTACAATAATAAAAAGTTCACAATAATAGTGTAATAATATAATTAATGTAATATAATATAATAAATATAATATATATTAAATAAAATTAGAAAGTGGTTATTTTCTGTTTTCTGACTTTTCCTGCTCCCAAGATCTTATCATGTGTTTGGATGTCTGTCAAATGACCTCTCCTCTCTGCTTTTCTCTCAGAAATTAGATCATGACATTGATAAAAACAAAAACTAAAATTAGTAAATATATGTGTGTTATTAGTTGCTATTTTGTTAGCTAAACAAAGTTATTAAAACAAACTTTGATTCTGTGAAACATAGAATATTATTAATAAAATTATAATTTCATCAATTTTTTTATTTTAAATTTTAACATTATCCAAAATTTCAGTATGAAATGAATTTTTTTTTCATTTGAGGACCAAGTTGAAATGGAGCTGATGGCACAGGGTACAGGCAGAGATTCCTGGTGAGGCAGGTCTTGATCATTGAGGCCTGGTAGTGCCACAAGTGATAAAAAGCAAAAGATTGGATGGACCAGGGGACATTAGCTATGGGAGGCCCTTTCCAGAAGTGTGGAGTGGGCAGAAAGAGAATACTTTACTAAACCTTTATTTAAGTTTCACTCTATTCAGAAGGATTCTTAAAATTTATTAAGTAAGTTAATTAATTTAGTACACAATCTTGTAAAACCTAGGTCAAGATTTCAGAAGTACTCGTAGTAATTTGGTGTGGTTTCTTTCAGAAAAGATGGAGGAGAACCCACCACAAAGTTTTGCTTGATTTTACTGCAAGCTCAGCACTATCTTTGTAGTAGTAGTTTTTGCCATCATGGTAGTCTCCAGCTGGTCCAGACTGATGATAAAGCATTTGGTGATAAAGCATTGATTGTTGAACAGAGGTGTCTCAGCCTAGCTAAGTGGTCTTGAAAGGAGTATTGAAATAATAAAAATGTCCATAGATTTACCTTGTAAAGATAAGTATTACTGGAATTGTTGAGCTATTTTATTTCTCTTTTCCAAAGCAGGAAAAAATTACAGTGATTTTGGTTAACTTTTGAAATTCTGGGTTTCAGCTTCTGAAGATATTGGCTGGTATGATTTCTATGTCCATGGATGTATTTGGTGATGGAAATGAGATTGGCATGTTCATGTCCTATGTTTGGGCCCTCAGCCAAGTTACCACTGCCTGAAGGAAAGGCTCTGTTGTTTTTTTAACCTGGGAGAATGACACGTTCAAAGCAAACAAACAAACAAAGAGGCAAAGGAGTTCTACTGCAGTTGAAAATAGTTCATTTTCTGAGTGTGATACAGCAGGAGGGCCATTTAAATAAATTTCAATGCTAGGGCCAGCCCCAGTGCCTGCCACAATATAGCAAGATCCATGTAATAACATCTTTCATTCTCTCTCAATTTGTGCAGAAGTGTTTGACTTGCCCTGGTGAGCTTTATAGGAAGCAAGGAGAATGTCTCTTTGTGTGAGATTTATAAACGTGTCCTTGAAGACTGAACAGAGAGGGGCACGTTCTGCTGAGGAGCTGGCTGTTTTTCTAATCTTTGTCACATTCAACTGTTGTGTTGTTTCACCTTAGTGTGACTCTTTCCATCATGTTCTCTCCCCTAAAACCTTGCAGTTCATTACGTCTTTCCTGAATAAAGAAGTGCATGACTATTGACTTCAGAAAAGAATTAAAGTATTTTTGTGCTATGACCTTACAGGTTTTGCTTAGTCATGCAATGAGGCTGTGAGAAGTGACAGGATTTTACTGGCAATTTGGAGAGCTTTTAGGAAAATGTTAGTGATTAAAGTACTAACATAACTAAGATTTTTGATGTAAAAACCTATAGAAACTTGCATTCATTTAGTTAAAGCAATTTAATAAATTGTATTCAAATTAGCTCTTCTTAACAAACCGTGGAGCCTGCCAAATTGTATTTTGAAAGACACATGAGCACACCTTTGCCAGTAAGACCCTTTATGACTATTTGAGATGAGCATTTGCTAATTTTGTTAGGCTGCTAGGTGGGAGGCTTGGAGAAGGAAAAGTTTGTCCCAGGGTGCCAAATCCTGAAGTATGTATCTTTTTCCTGTGTACTGTTGTGCTGAACTGCTGCAGTGCTACAATGAATTAAAGAAAAGGGTAGTAGGCAATAAATAAATTATGTACACACCTCCTAAATAATTAACGAGTATTAGACTGCTCCTTGGTAGTTGAGACAGTCTCACACTTCAGGAAAATAAAGAAGTGTGTGAAGTTCCAAGTAATTTCTGATGCTGTTTGTTTAGGAGCTTGTGGGATAAATCTTCCACTGGCAGTAGAAGCAGGGTAGATCAGTACTTGGAGCCCTACCACAGGTAAAACAAAGAAGGGGAGAGGGAAAGTCACTGACTCAGACCTATCTGGGATCTTGTGTGAATGTCAAAGGATTTGTTTTGGTTTTTTTGGGTTTTTTTTTTGGTTTGTTTGTTTGTTTGTTTTTTTGTTTTTTTGGTTTTTTGTGGGAGTTGTTTTGAATTTTATTTTTTTGAAATTACTGACAAATACAAGTTGTGAAGCCAGCCTCAGAGTCAGGGTTTCTTGGTGGTAGGATCCACGATGCATATTAGAAAGGTTTTAATAGTGCTCCTGTCTCTTGTGGTGATGATCTCCTTGTTATGTGATTCAGGCTTTTGAACTTTTCTGATAGCTGGTGCTGGAGAAGAAAGATTAAAATGATTATTTTTTCCTATGAATGTCCCACTGTACAACACTTCGATAGTCTGTAGCTTTCAAACCATTCAAGTTTGGGGATATGGGAATAACTTCCCTTTAGTAATTAGGTATGTGAAAAATGTGAGTGCTTTCAGACTGGGGTCTACAGGATCATACGTTTGCTGGAAGAACAAATTAGATTCAGGAATAAAAGTGCAAATTTTCCATTCAGGTTGTCAATCCCTTACCAGTATGGCTTACTGGAACTTTGCTCTACATTGAGCACAGAACAAGAAGGACAAAGACCTGTTGGAGTGAGTCCAGTAGAATACTAAGATGATTAGAGAAATGGAACGTCTCTCCTATGAGGAAAGGCTGAGACAGTTAAGATTGCTCATCCTGGAGGACTTTGGGGAGACCTTATGGCAGCCTTCCAGTACCTAAAAATGTCTACAAGAGAGTTGGAAAGGGACTTTTTACAAGGGCATGTAGTGACAGGATGAAGGGCTAGGGCTTTAAACTGAAAATCAATAGGTTTAGGTTGTCATAGGTTAGCAAGCATAGTCCCGGAAGGGGTGTCCTTGCTAAGAGGTGCTTACAGCTTCCTCTGGGACCTGACAGAACCTATCAGCGGCCAGTTTGAATATGGACAATTCTTTAAGCCACTTAAAGTTGTGAACACCTCTGTGATCCACATTTAAGAATAGGCAAACTCCCCCTCCAAGCTCTCTCTCGTTTCCGCTGCTGGGACAGGTGGCTGCGGGCCCCGTGTGGGGGCCAGCGGGCCCAGCCAGGCCCTGCTTGGGCCAGGCCGGGCCGGGCCACGGCCATCCTGGAGCCATGGACCTGTTCCAGCCATGGAACCCCCCCCACTGCCTTGCCGTGGGCAGCCGGAGCGGCTCGGCTCTCCCCCCTCTCCACTGCGATAAGAAAATTCAACATTCCAGCTGCAAAGCTGCAAGGCCGAGGTGAGATTAACCCTTTTACTGCTGTGAAGAGCTGAAACCTGAGGGAAGAGAGAGAGAGAGGAGATGCTTAAAGCTGAAATTCTGTTGTAAAGCTATGATATATCAGAGTATCCTGTTGTAATTTCATGAAGATATGGGGGGTGGAGTGTTCAGCTCGTAAGCAAAAGCACCTGCGCTGAGGCAGATGCTGACGCAGCTGTAATTTCATGAGAAGTTTGGACAGGGAGAGATGAACCAGATGAGGACTTTTGCTCCAAATGGGAAAGGAGAAAACCTCGGTTCCTAGAGATGCTCCCAGAGATAGTCCTAACGATGAAGATGAGGAAGACCCTTTGCTCCCAGAGAAGGAGAAGTGCCTCTGTTTTTTTTGTTTCTGAATGGCTCAACCTTAAAATTGTACCCCAAAAAACTTCAAGAGTGGACCCTTGAACATGGGAAAACCAATTGCTATCTGTGTGTGACCTTGAACAAGCTGCAAGTTGGGGGAAGGGACTCACACGCAGGCAGAGAGACTCCTCTTCCTAAATGGACTGAACAATATTTGGAAGTGGGCGGCTGTCTCGTTGTGATAATGTTTTCATAGCATGAGCAAGAAGAGACTTCTCTTTCTAAATGGACTGAACAAGGTTATTATGGAAGTGGTAAACAGACTGAACATCTTAAGGGTTGTCTTTTTACATTGTCAGTGGGAGAAGGGAGGAAGGTGGGGGGAGGAGGAGAGTTCTGAAGGTGTGGTATAATTTTTTTCCCCCTTCTTTTAGGTTTGTTAATAAACTTCTTTATATTCTTTCAAGTTTGGTGCCTGCTTTGCGTTTCTCCTAATTCTTATCTCACAGCAGATAAACAGTAATGAGTATTTTAGACCAAACCACTACAGGTAATAAGAAGACAATTTTTACTGTGAGGGTGGTGAGACACTAGAAAATGGTGCTCAGGAAAACTGTGGATGCTTCATTTCTGGAAGTGTTCAAGAAAAGCTTGGATGGGGCTCTGAGCAACCCAGTCTAGTGAAAGGTGTCCTTGCCCATGGCTGTGAGGTTGGTACCAGATGATCATTAAAGTCTCTCCAACTCAGGTCATTCTGTGATTCTGTGATTAAGTCAAGTAATTCTTATGGTCTTTTTAGCTGGTGGGGTGCAAAGCCATGTCTGTGTGAATGCAGTACATCATAACCTTCTACTGAGGCTGTTTGATCATAGCCTGCTAGAAACCAAATTTCACTAAGTGATTAAAAATATCAGGGAATCAGCACTACAGCACTCACCCTTATATATCTGGTCAGTGCAATCTCCAAGTCATCCCTGTCATCCATCTGCTTCAAACTTGCAGTACTTGAGGACATATTTCACTGTGCCTCTATGTGAATTTTCTTTTCTTGTGGCTCTCTTAGTGTTTGTTTATAATGTTGAGTGGAAAGATTAACTACTATGAAATGGCATTTTTGCAATGATCTACTGCTTTCTCTAAATTTTAGATTTTTTGCCTAATTGAAACTCCAAATGAAAACGGCTTATACTGAATTTTTCTTATTGCTTTCACCATTGAGTAGTAAATGAAGAGCAATTGTGTAAAAAAATCTGGAAAAAAAGAGACCAGAAATAATTGAACAAAGAAAACCAAACATTCAAATATTTTCACAAGCAAAAAATATTAATGCTTTAAAATGATTGTTAAAGCTATTATTTTTAAGCTTCTGTGAAAATTATTTTACATTTTTTAGCCCATTTGCAAAATCTTTTTCCATTCTTCTGTAAGTTTAGTAACTTTTGATTAAGGTGTACTTGATGCAGTCACAAATGAAGTTTAAAGAATTTGCTATTACATTTCTTTCAAAGTCCAAGACATCAACACCTGCTATATTGCAGTGTCTGTTCTTTGTGTGACCAGGGTAATTTGCTGACAATGCGAAAACCTGAAAGTTTACAAGATTTGATGGTCATTTCAATTTAGATGTTCCTCTGAAATTTCCAGTCTTGATTCAAACAACCTGGATCTATAAAACTGATTTCTACTCTTGCCTTGTCTGTAGGACTGGTCACTATAGTCAATTTAATTCTAAATAGTTTGCTGACTGCAAATTTAATGTTTCAGAGAAAAATGAAAGAAATTCTTAAGGGATAAATTGTAGAATAAAATGTCTTTCTTTCCAAATTTGTTTGATTAATAATTGGCATATAGGCCAATTCTACTATAAATACATGTCCTAAAAAATCCCCCCACCAAAATCCCATCCCCCCAAAATAAAATAAACCCAAAAACCCCACAAACCCCTGAAAAAGAGATTCTTGGGTTTAACCAGAGATAAACTTTTTGTGTGGCTATTTTGAAAATCAAGCACCTCAAAATATCCAAACTACAATATGAGTCAATTGGAATCTATCATCTGTTGCAGTAGTTCTCTGCTCATGGTAGACTGATTTTTTTAAAAAATAATCATTACTATATGAGGAATAAAGCTTATTCCAGTTGCTCAGTTACTGCTGCAAAGGAATTACTGTTCTTCTGAAGGAAAATAAACAACAAACCAAGACCCAACATAAATTTTGTAAAATTCATAAGTGATGAAAACCTATGGCAGCTTATGGGACATGCCTGATAAAAATTTACAGCTATAACTGTAGCTGTCAGAAAAGTTTTTGTGGTACTTATCAGCTACAAGCACTAGAGACATATTGTGGTGAGTTTTTTAAGGTCTCCATAGCATTAACTCGAGAAGCCTGGCGGGGCTGGTAGGCTCAGTGTGCTCGGCAGTTTTTCAGCTCTCGTGCTGGATGGCAGCCAGTGCATTAGAGCTGGACCCGTTCCTGCCTGTGCCTGGAATGACTTCCCGGGAGACAGCACAGCCCCCACCAGGCAGTGCTACAGAGGCAAAGTACTTGAGTAAACTCAGGCCATCTGTTGACTGCATAAATTAGTTTTCCCCATTTGCCCATCTAGCTATAAGGGATCAACTATTTTTTTTTTTTTTTTTTTTAATTTCCTTTTTTTCCTTCCAGATAATTTATTTTTTCTTTATTCAGTTCTAGTAGGATAGAGATAGGAAAATGCATTTTTTGCATCATTTTTCTTCCTTCCTTCTTATGGTTACGTGCATTTCACTGTAGTGTCTTTGATTAACAAATAAAATTATCTCCTTCATATACAAGTTCTGCTTTGGAAACAGTTAATGGCCCCTCAGAGATAACCTTTATTCATGATAGAGGAGAAACACATTTTTATTTCCCCTCTTCCCCCTCATCTTTTTCCCCATTTCCCCTTTTGTATTTTTGCTTTTCCCTTTTTTCCTCTTATTTTTATCCTCTTTTGCTCCTTCTCTTTCCTTGTGAATACTATCATATGAATAAATAGACAAGTGACTAGGCTGATTAAATTAACATAACTTAAATGAATTAATTCAATTGGTATGTTTGTATTTCAGCTTTCAAGGAAGAATTCAATCCAGCAATAACTATTTTATCTGTAATTCAGTGATTTTAAAGGATCTCCATTTTACTGCTTTCTTAGCACTCTGTGGGAATCAGATTCCTTGAGCATTTTGCAGTTGGTTACTTTATCACTAAAACTGGTCAAATTTGAAGATTAATTAAATGATTTTTAGTGTCAGCTTCTACCTCTCAGACAAAAAGGTGAAGTACTTCTTTCATAGGGCCCATTTGGCTTTTCCTAGCAGTAGTCTTTCTGAAGCTCCAGTAAGATCAGAGGATGTCTTGATGCCTCTTCTGTCAAGTCACTTGGCTTATTTTGAATGTCTGCTGTCATTTTGATTTATTTCCATTTTTTTCTTTTGCAGATTTATACAAAAAACACAGCATTGTATACTGTAGAAGCAAACAACCCTCGTCAGCTAGTGGAAATTGCAGCCAGAGACATCGAAAAACTTCTAAGTAACAGGTCTAAAGCCTTGGTGGTGAGTACTAATGGGTTAAGCTTTCTATTTAGTATTTTAAAAGATCTTTATTTACCATTGAAACATGTTTTCATTGTTATTTTTACTGCCTATACACATAGAGGCAGTGTCAGTGTGATGTGTATAAGACATGACATGTAGAAAGATGGCTCCTGAGTTCATGGCAAAAATGAGCTCGTTTGTTGGCATAGGGCAGATGTTTATAATAGTGACCGACAGATAGGAACCATGGCCAAGTAAGAAATCAAGTTATAAATAGATTGGAAAATATTCCTCTAGGTGACGCACATGAATGTTTATGACTTGAAGATCACTGTACTCTATAGTCAGTAATGAGCTTGGGGAAACAAGAAGCAGGGCTTTTTTTTCTGATTTGCTAATTTAATCTGTATTTCAATCATATTTTGTGTGAAGACCATGCTTCATTGTGACCTCACAATTCTTTATGCTTTAAGTAATAAGTATCTGTTTCTTTAAAGAGCTTTTGACAGCAGTCCCTTTCTCTTCTATCCTGTAAGACACCAGACCTGGGTAATTGCCTTGTATGGTTCCTACTCACATCACTCTTGCCAGTATAAGAGTTTAAAGTGCTTTTCAGAAGATACTGACCAAACATGCATGGAGGGATCTGGGTGGATTAATAAACATCCTTGATTCAGAGTAGAACTATTAGAAATAGTTTTAAAGGATGGAAAAGCAGACTGGATTTCCTTGAGCAATTGCATATCCACACAGGCCTGCAGATAAGTTTGGACATGTCATTTCAAGTGAAAGTGAGAGGAAAGAGGGATTCATTCACCTAACTGTAGACATCTACTCAGCTGGTTGCCGTAAGCTCCTTTTTTTTGTTCAGTGGAATAAAACAGGCACTTCTCAGTCAGGACTGACCTGACATTTTCTGAGTAAGACTTTAAGATGGGATGAACTATAGCCAAGAAGACCTTACTTCTCTCTTTCTCAGTTGGAGAAGCCTCAAATGTAAATGTCTATATTGTAAGTGTGTAAAGCTGGGGGAGATGAGTCCCACCCAAAGACTCCTTTTATCAGTACAGTTTCAAGCAGCTGAAGAATCAGCGTGAGTGTAAAACTGCTGCTGCTGTTCTGAGGACTCAGTTCTTGTAGGCAATGAAATTTTGCACAGTCTGTTGTCTGTTGCATAGGTACCACCAGAGGTACCCATTGTCCTGCCTTTGGTTCTTAGCAGGAGTTCATTCTTCCTGTTCCCATTGTTTACCTAACGTGCAATGTGCATCAGTGTTATCTGGGCCAAAGCTTCTCTAATTAATTCAAATGACTGGAAAATAAATTTGATTTTTTTTCTTGTTTTATGTTTTACCTCAGTGGGCGTGTGTTTATGTGGCATTCTGTAGACTTTGTATTACCATTGCAAAATACTGTAAGTCATTTGGATGTTGGAACCCTGGGTTTAGAGAATTTAGGTTTCTGTGATATAATAATATATATGTGTAACAGTATGGAGGATTTTTGGTGTGGATTTGTTCTTCTTTTCTCTTTCTTCTTCACAAATCTGAGTGTTCTGGTATAGGGTAAAAAACATATTACTTAACATTTTCTAATTGGGTGATTTGGACTTTAAAAGGCCTTGAAAGTTAGAACTCACAGCCATTTTCCACCTTGTTAACTAAGAGGCACATCCCGTACAGCTGTGCTATATATAAGAAAATAATAAACATCAGCAAAAAAGAAGAACCTAGCATCGTCTGCCTTTTAATCCAAACTCTGAGTAAAAGAACTTACAATTAAGAGGCAAAACAAAATCAGAGAAAATAACATTTGGAGACCTTTATGAATACACAATTTCCCCCACCATTTGTGCTTCAGCCCATATAAGATTGGTGGTTTTTAAGTTATTACAGCCAAATCTTATATTTTCTCAAGACTCAAGATTAATGTAGGGGTTTTTGTATGTGTTTGTGGTAGTTTGATCTTAAAATTTTAAGAAAATTAAATACGTATCTCATGCTTACTTTAAGAAATATTCCAGAACATTTTTTTGTGAATGTGGAAGAAAGGGGCTACCTCACTTTAGGCAAGCACATGGTCACATTTTGAAAAGGGCAATATGATTCAGTTTCCCAACGTAAAAGAAGACTAAAGTAGGAGCAGGATGGTCCTTTGGTCCAGTAGCTCCTAACAGCTCGGTTATTTATACTGACTTTTCTATTTGCAGTTATCCCAGATGTATACCAGAACTTTCAATGACTTTTGATTTTAAACCTTCCTATGTTTTTTTTTACACACAGGAGACACTCATTATCCCCTGCACCTGATCTATTGATTTCTACTAAGAGGATTTCTTTACCTTCCATATATATTTCTCTTTCTGCTTTTTTCAAGGACTACCTTTATGCTGTCAGTTTATAAATTTTATGTAATGAGGCTGAATTATTTATCTTGAATTTCAGTCTTCTAAAGTCTGATGGGTCACATTTTATCTGAAATCAGGAGTGGAGTTGAACAGAACTGTCACTAATGACTGCACAGAGGGTTTAACCATTAGGGCTAATATGACTCAAAGTGTTAATTAAGACCTGAATCCTGAAAAGAATATGATGCAAGAGCATCAGACATCCTGCAGTGATGCCTTGAGGAAGATGCCAGTGAATTACATCAATGATGTAAGCATCAAGAGACTAGCATACTTCAGGGATGCCATGGTTTCCTCTAGGCATGAGACACAACCAACCTTTGGGCAAGGTTATAATAGGCAAATATTAGTGATTTTTCTAACAATAAGTTGCCTTCCCCTGAGCCATAAGAGCACCTTTAAATGAGAAATATCTCTTGCATTCTGAACTATTTGTGTTTTCATGTAGCTTTTTGCTAGAAAACTCTCTAGCTATGAGAGTAAAATTACCAGGTAAATGGGTGTGAGCTTCTGTTTCACAGAAGCTTAAAACTGGTGGTTGAAATAGGTACCTAGCTGAGGAAGGAGAAAGGGGAAAGCCCTGATCTGATCTCATAGGGCTTTCCTGGAATACTGTTACTAGGAAATATTAGGCATAGACAGAACAGTTAGGATGAGAAGAAAGTGGAAAATTTTCTAGCAAAGTGCAGTGGAGGAAGAGAGTAGTATGATTAGGAAGGAGGGAGACAGGCAACAGCCTTCTAGTGAAGGATGTCAAAGATGGTCTTGCAATGGAGCCGGCTGTTGAAATAATGAACATTTCTTTTATAGTTTACTGCTGTTTACTATTGTGTATTTGCCTGGCCTAACCCTACTGAACATCCCCTATTTCAATATAATGGAATTCTCATATGCATATTGTCCTGCAAGGAACAAGGAGTTGGAGTCCTTGCATTCCTATGGGTCCCTTCAAACTCAAGATATTCTATGATCCTACAATGTCATGATAATACTATGGAGAAGTCAATATTCTGTCCCTGTGTACCTTACTGAATAGTGGGGTACAGAAGAGCTGTGCTACCACTGCAACCTGCAGCCCCAGGTGTGTACTGGCAGATGGGTGGAGGTTTCATTGAAAATGTATCCTGCAATGGCTATTGGCAAAACTCACAAAGCTTTTCCGAGGATACCAACATACAGTATGCCTAGCCCATTGGGCTGTCTGGCACCCAAATTGTTCATTTTTGATAGACTTAGCCTCTGTTTTAGCATTCCTACTGCATTTATGAGTGCAATAGGTTTCTGGAGCTGTGTAGATAATGCAAATAGATCATAATCTTTTCATTCAAATGGAAAATTTGGAAGATACTAATGCTTATTTGTTGAGTATCATTAGAAATACTAAAGAGAGTACCTGACACTGTACTGATGCCATGATGATTTTTTGCCTTTTCTTTTATACCCCTTTTATAGCTTTTTGTATTCTTAGTGTTTTTTGGCCTCCATTCTTAGACTTATTTTGTTAAGCTAGGAGGCTAAACATTTTAGAAGCCTTGTAGTTGAGGATCCGAATGCCCCAGACCCCAAGGTCCTCTCCAGAACACATTCTATAAACTAAGATAGAACCATCCAGGAGAAGGTTCCTTGGGGAAGGGAGCTCACTTGAGCCTCTGATTGGGGAATCTTTGATAGGTATGCTAATTAGTAAGGCCTATAATGTTGTACCAGATCTATTGTGTGTGTGCATTGCTGTGTGCATTTTGGGGCATTCCACCTGGACGTAGTGCACCTAAGGATCCTTAAAATAAATACAGAGGGAAAATCCCTTTTTCCCTTCTAACCATGTTTGATTCTTGATTTTAAGACCAGGAAAATACATCATTACTATATTTATAAAATATGGTTTGAGGAGATACAAATATTTCCTCATTGACTACATAAAATTAAACCCTTTTAAAGTCATTAATATACAAGATGGATTAATAATACTTTTTTTATTGCTCATGTAAAATACTGTAGTAATCTTAAGATTTGCAAAAATCCTAATTTTTTTTGGTCATACTTTAAAATTAGAAAGGGATATTTTAAATACTCAGTGCTTTGCCAAAGCAAAAGTTCTGGAGTTTTGTTTTCTGTTTATGCATTGTATCATGAGGGGAATGAGGTATAATTTTGTTTATATAACATATTCAACATATAAAAAGTAATATTTGGTCCAGTGCTGCACACCAAATTTAAACAGCAACTTCACTCCTCTGCAGTATGAAGTTGCAGCCCTTGGTCTTCCTCTCCCCATTGCTCAGTACATGTCAAGGTGCATCCTGAATCTTCTACAGCTGGCAAATCTGCAGTTTTGCCACTTCTCATTTTTGCTCATATATTTGAATTGAAGATAGTAAGCAATTTGTATCTCTTAGGTAGAAGAAAATTAAAGGAAGAAAATGAAGAATAAAGGATACCTAGTAACAGTCTTTTCAAGCCCAGACTGCAGAACTTTTAGGGAAAAGGATGAAAACATCCTATTTCTTGCTTAGCTAAGGTCCCATTCTGCATTCTGAAATCATTTAATATTTGGCTGTTTGTGTAATAGTTTGAGATTAATCCCAATTATCCTCCTATCCAAAATTAGAGCATATGCATATTCCCCTACAAGTCTTTTCCACAATAAAATACCTTTTTCTGGAAAGCCTCATTGTCAAGATCTTATTGTCAGCACTATGTTGTACATTCACGGTGCATTTATTAGCATCACTGCCCGCACTGTATGGCAGCAGCATAGCCATTTGTGCAAAGCAAACACTCAAGCTCCACTAAAATACATTTCACTGGAGAATGAGAGACAGTCATACTTTCACCGCCAAATTTCAGCCTATGATTTATCTGTTTTGCTTTGGGGTCATCTGAGTCTGCTTTTAACTAACTCATGTTAAGGTCGCTCAAGGGAAGGCTCTAGTCAGTACCCTTGGTTTCTTGAGCTGTGTGCAGATAAAGATGAATTACATGCACATTTGAACCTTATTGTCTAGATTTCTTCAGACATCTCAACCAGAGGCATAATATCTTCATTCCAGCCTCCTTGCCTTGATTTTGTAAGAAAACTGAGGAAGCTGAGTTTCCATGGAAACTGAGGCACAGATTGTGTGCTGGGAGACAGGTTCCCTCTACGTGCTCTTGGTAAATGTCCAAGCTGCACAACTGTGTCTCTGAATGAGGAGCTCAGAATGTTTATCTGCTGTTTTAGATGCAATTTCAACACAGCTGTGCAAGTGTGTCCAGATCTCTCAGTATTTCCCTGCCCGCCTGAAATAAGTCTTCAGCGTCTCACTATAAAACCAGGAAGCTTAAATAAACATGTGTTATAACATATTTCAAGATTCCCAGTCAGAGATCCTATGCACTTTAAATAGGGTTGGGAATTTTTTTGTAGCCTGAAAGACCTATAAAACTAAAATAAATTTTGTAGGTGTGCTTGGTACTACTTTTGAAAGGTATCCTCACTCTAACTTGAGTTTTGTTTTGATATCTAAAACCATTCTAACATCCTTAAAACTACTCTGTGACACCTACCTTCTGGTCTGCTAATCTTAAATTACCTATAGTAACAAGATATCTTTCCATACTTTAAAAATACTCTATAGATAAATTTGAGTTGTCCACTCATTTAGCAGAACTTTGGACATCATCTCTTGCTTTTGGGCTGTGTTACAACTCAGACACCATTATTCTGAGCTCCTCTAGGAATTCCAAGAGGCTTAAATAGTCACGTCTCAGAGCTGAGTCCTCCATTCCTGCATGCTAATCTAAAGTTTAGAGCTAATCACTCTGTGATGCCTTGGGCCAGGTCTTTAAACTGAAAATGTCTGTGAATACATGTGGATCCATATCTGGATATGGACACACTTTAACAGGTGTGTTGAAATTGCTTCCAAACTATATTCCAGTATCCCTTCAATTCCAAATGGTGAATTCATTTACTCTTATTCTCAGCTTGTGAGGGCTAAAGTCCTTGCCTGAAAATTAAGTCATTCTCAGTGGTGTAGTTTGGATTCTTTTAAAGTTGAGGGTAATCTGTGCTTGTGACTTCCCTCATCACTTTGCAAATAATGGCACAATAAAAATTGTGATTTTGTCAGTAGGAGACATTGATGAACTAGGTCTTGAGCTGATGGAGGAATCTGATGTTTCCTGTTAGTTATTATGCATGGGTGTGATATCCCACAGAATGCACAGAGAAAGGCAGAATTTTACCCTTGAATTGTGGTCGTATCAGAGGTTAATCAAGATAAAATAGCTTTGCCTTCCTCTCTTTCCTAGATAATATTAAGAATGTAAGCCTTTTTGAAAACTGCTTTGAAAACTGATTTCAGTACAAAAAGAAGCATCGCCTATGTCTTGGTAGATATGCTGCTATTCAGGTTTTTTTTATTTTCAGGCATTTCTATTCCTTTGACTCTGCCAATTACAGGCAGTGTTGGACAATTTTATTGCAAAGGGCTCAAGTTGGACAAATTCAGAGAAAGGAAATAGCTTGAACTGTGGTTAGTCTCCCAGCAAACAACACTTTCTGACGTTTTGTTAGTATTTTTTTGTTAGTTCTGTGAAAAGCTGAACATCATAAAGGAACTGGCAATGGACTGTGTGTGCTGGGTTGTTTGCCAAAATAATTTCAGGTATGACTTCTAAGAAGAGGAAGTCTAAAAAGTTGGAAAAGAACAAAGTAACTGGAGTAAATTACCAGTCAAACAAATGAAGAAAGTTTTTTCTATGCATGTTTTTGTGTCATGAACACAGGTTTTATATTAATTTCACTCTAACATATTAATTTTCTCTTTGAAACTGTTTGGTTGTACCTGTTTCTTCTCTTTATTATTTCAAAATATTTTATTTTATTAACTTTAAATTTCAAGTTGAGGGTGTCTCTTTAGCTATAGTAAAAGATTACACAAAGTGTGTACCAGCATCATAAAGCAAATGTCTTTAATTGCAATGATCCTCCCAGAAAAATGCTTACATTTTGGAAAAATGCAACTAAAATACACTGTTCTCTGTGCAAGGAGTGAAAGATCATGCATGCATACCATGTTTTTACATGAAAATATGTCTTCATCCTTTAACTCTTTTCTGTTCTGTATGTGCCAGAATTTTACAGTGTTAGGATGCCAGGTCTATTCACATGTTTACTTTTTGTATCTCCAACAATTCTCTGCATCCTAAGTAACTCACCAAGGTGAAAAATTTTTAAATTTTATTTCTGGATGCTTCCTGTGAGTATTTAAAATAGACATTGTCATCTCCTTGTTGCAGCATTAGATTTAGATTTCAGTCCACGGCTGGAGCTGGTCTAAAGAGCTTCTTCAGATATGGCAGGAACTTTTCAGGTGAGTTTAAGACTAATGCTTTGCTATTTTTGAAACTACTCTCACTGGAAATTTACACACTAGCAGAAAAACTTCTACATCTGCTCTTTTAGACTACAGTACTGAGTCTATTAGCCTGTATGAACATTGTTTAAATCTCCAGATGTAAATGTAGTCTATTTTAAAAGTCAGCTGTAGTTGCCGAAGCAAATGTGTTTTGGAATGACAGCTAGTGAGACGCAACACTTGTGAAGTCAAACATTTGTCAACTTGTCCATGTGTCAGATGTTTGAATTTGTTTTTGCTTGTCTTGCCTAGAGTCTTATTTTATTAACCGAAATCCAGGTTGTGTGGATGCAACATTACGCCTCAGAGGATAGATTCACATAACTCACATACCTTGCAAGGCATCATAAAGTCTGGAAAAATAAATCAGTGTGTTTGCAGTGAAAGTTCTTATGAATATTGCCTGTTTCCATGCTTTTCTTTCCACGGTTGACTTGGTTT
Source organism: Coloeus monedula (assembly GCF_965178545.1). Lineage (NCBI taxonomy): Eukaryota > Metazoa > Chordata > Aves > Passeriformes > Corvidae > Coloeus > Coloeus monedula. The sequence goes on along the minus strand of NC_138784.1, from coordinate 66,822,680 downwards.
GCCTTCTGCAGATCTTGTATTCTTGTTGACAGATGAGGGGGTCATCCCTCCAACTTGCCATGTCCTTATAGATAGCTGCAGTCATCATTTTGATTTTTGTGGCCCTGAACTGCACAAAGTGCTGCAATGGCATCAAGTCTGCAAGCTTAGAGAGACACCTGCTGAATCTCCATCCTGCCAGCACAGTGCATTGCACTTGGAGCTTTAACTGAGACAAAGAAAGCTAAAAAGAACTTGTGGCAAATAATATTAGTTGATGATCAGCTTCACAGTTTGACATTTCTTCTTCCTTACACAGTAAATTGTCACTGTTAGCATAGTTTTGTTGCATTCACATTTCATATGGAGAAAAATAAGGAGCATTGATATCTGTAGCAGTTCTTTCCTGTTTAGATCCCTTTATATATTTGAGTAAAGTCACTTACAAAGTAAATGGCCATGGTTGATTTTGCAGAAATTTTTTTGCAGATTTTTTTTACAACCTGTGAGAGATTCTTCATGGGCTCGTTACAATCAGGTTTCTTTGTCCAGCTTTATGGATACTGAAATTTAATTTGTGAAAGATGTTCTGCAGGCACATGGCCTCATTAATGCCAGCATCACCCTAAGCTGGAGGTTCGACTTAGGAGCTGTGAAAGGTGAAATACTGCTCAAATAAGTCTTGATTTCTTTTAGTTTTAAAGTTACTTTTTCCGCTTTGGAAGCTCAATATTTAAAATAAAACAATGCAACCCAAACCTCTGTAGTTATTTTTCTTGGATTAGTTCCAGTTTTTGCCTCAAGGGCTTTGCTAGCCTTCTTATCCTCAGGCAGCTTCTTCTCCTGAAGTTATTTTTGTTTTCCTTGTATGAGCTTCTGCCTGATTTTTGTGGCCCTGAACTGTACATAGTGCTGCAATGGTGAAGAGAATTTTTTTCTTCCTTATTTCTTGGTCTGATGACTTCCATTCAGATCATGCCCAAGAAACACATTTATGTTTTTGTTTGTTTGTTTTGTGTGTGTGTGTGTAAAACTGTTTTTCTCTGTGGATAGTTGAAAATTTTACAGAAGAATTATTTTCTATGGTACATCACATTTTTCAAATAATAATATTTTATAGTAGTAGTTTAATTTGCAAGTGTTGGCTTCCATACCCGTGTGCTGTCTAGTCAGCCCATTCAAGACTCTTTTTTTTCTTCAGTCACTACACATAAGTTTTCAAGCACAATAAAATCAAATTAAAAAAAAAATAAAATCCTCTGTGAAATGAAAATTCCACTCATTTGCTGAAAGCTCTATTAAACATTATGGAGAAGAACGAAGTGTAAGTGTTGTTTTCAGACATGCAAACTTGCATTATGCATAAACTATGGTACAATAGTTGTGTATTGTACACAATCCCAAGCCTGCATTATGCCTGGGTTAAATTTTGGGCTCTTTATCGTCTCTGGTCTTTCAGAATCTTTGCTTTAAGTGCATTGATACCTGACTGTATGCATGATCCAAGTATTTGTCTCAGAGGAATTCTTTGTACCTTTTTCTTGTCTTTTTCCACATTCTCCATATTAAAAGTTCAGATTAGATTGTGTTGCTGCAGCATCACACTAACTCATGTTGAATTGTTTACCCCATTCGACTTTAAATACTTTCCAGGCTACCTGTGTCTGAGTCAGTGCTTTTAAAATATGCTATGAAATCTGTACATTCCTAGGTTAGAGAGTTTTAGTTAGTTCTCAAAACATTTGCATTGTAATTCAGTTCAATTTTCACTTCAGAGGGCAGAATTAAAGCAGCAATGGAGAATTAAAGCTATATTGTTTAAAATGCAACCTTTTCTAATTGTTATGTACATGCCCTGATAAAATGCTCAGATGTTTTTTCCTGCCTTTTTCTAGATCAAATTTTCAGTGAGATTGAGCTGAGTGCAATAATCTTACTCTGTGGCGCCAGAGTAAGATTAAATTTAGAAATGCCAGTTTTGACTGATGAAGTATGTAAAAGCATCAGACTTTCAACTTCAGTAGAACTTTTACTGCAATAAAAAACTGTTGAAATGCATAATGGACATCAGAATCTGTCCTTTGCACAACCCACTTTTGAGTTGGTTGCTGGTCATATGATTTAATAAATTAGCATTCAAGAATGAGTAGTTGAAGAGTATGTTCTTTCAAACAGGCTTCCTAATTTTTTTTTTTTCCTTTCTGTAAAGGGTAGTGTTTTCTGAGTGTTATGGTACCTATCTACAGCATGGCCATAATGCTTATTCTAGAGCTGAAGTATCCTTAAATGTGCTGTTAGGTCTGGATAACAGTATGTGTCCAGTAGTGTAACAAATTTCCTGGAATATTTGAGTTTTACTTCACACCTTTTGGTAGCACATTTTGTGCCAGTATTTCAGGTACATGGTTAATTGGACCCCTCAGGAAGGAGTGCAGGTAAATCTGGGGCTCTTCCAAGTAAGCTTTAAAGGGATCAGATCAGCTGTTCCCAATCCTTGGAAACAGCTTGCTGCAGAGTTAGTTAAGAAGAAATACTGAGCTTCATGAAAGTATGAAGCAGTTTCAGGGAGTGTGTTCACCTGGCATCTTTCTTTCATGCTTTTCTTCCTTATCAGTTTAAGGTGCCCACCTGTCACCTTTGCCGCACCTTTTGGGCTTTGTAGTGAAATTTCCATGTTAAAACTTTCCTTAAGAGAGCTCCTGTAGTTTTCGTTGCAACGTTGACTTTTGATGTACTTGTTAGTACAAAAGGCAAAATTCCAGAGGAGCCCAGCAAGTTCTTTGTATCAGAAGTCTCAGTGGCAAAACTTAAAAAGCAGAATATGCTGAAGGAAAGCATACTGTTTTTTGCCATTTTCTCAAAGTCTTAACTTTCTGTGATCCAACTGTGAATTTGCTGATAAACAAATGTTCACCTTCAAAAAGCTTTTTTAATCAGTAGAGGCTGAGGTACTCCACATGTGTTTTATGTTAATCTTTTTGTTGGATTAAAAGATTCCCTTTGATGGGGAAGCTTCAAGAAACAAGGTGATGACACATTTTATGATGTGTCAATGGGATGAAGATATGGTTTCTTCAAAGTCCAAGGACTACCCAGTAACATTTTTCACCCCCTTTTATGAAGCTGCTTGACAGGTACAAATTCATGCTCTTCAGCTAGATTCCTAAAGGGATCAGATTTATTATATATTGGGATTTGATTTATGAATTCCCTTGGAGGTGGAAGGGATCCTCAGTGGCCTCTGTAAATGTGTTTACTTGTCTCTTCCTAATGCACAGTGGGATAGGAGACCCTGTGTGAGCTCCATAGACTGAAAAGTCTCCCATGGATGCTTCATTTTAACACAGCTGACTGTTTTGTGGAGTCAGCTAGGTCCAAATTCCACCTTTGGCATTTGGACATATGAGGAGAACAGCCGAAGGACAGCTATATATGTGTGCTAAGCACAAGATGTCTTACATAGATGAAACTGAAATCCTCTGTCTGGAGCATAGCATTTGTGTCAGCGTTGAAAGATGACACTTTAATTTCTCTAGGATCAGAGACTGAAATCTTCTACTTAGGATTGGTAGCTACAGAGATCTTGTGTGTGTTTTGTTTTGTTTTGTTGTTTTGGTCAGAGGTTTTTTTGGTAGCTTTTCTTTTTTTTATGTTTGAGACAGGATTCCATAACTCAAATGGCTGTCTAAGAAATCAGGGATCTGAGATGAAATTTATCTTCAGTCTGAGATAATTTACATTTGTCTCCTACTTCCTAAAAGATTTCTCTGATGACTTAATTGCAAGCTAGACGGAATGAAAATTCCCTACTTGTCCTTGGTTATTCCTTCATCCTACCAGTGCTGAGCCAGTGTGAGGATTGGAGGATTCACAGAACTAGGAGGCAGGGTAGCACAGGAGGCTTGGATCTTAGCTTCTGTAACACAGTTATGAGAGTAGAATATTTTCCCATTGGTCTTTTAGTGTTTCAAACATCATCACCATCTTCTTTATATCCAAGACACTTCAAAAAAGTGTGGCAGTGGGTCAGGAGGCGTGCAAGGCAGAGCACCTCAGCGTTAAGCACTGCAAATGGGTATTTGGAGCATAAGTAACTGCTCTTGCACTTCTACTATTGCCCAAATGTCAGGCATACATTACCTATGCAAGCCTCTGCTCAGATTCTTTGAACCTTTGATGTTAGATTTTCCCCAAGTAATGTTTTTTTCAGGCTACTTTCTCCCTAGACTGGTTCTGGTCTTTTAATTTCTATTCTTTAAAAAATATTATTTTATTCTTTCCCATTATAAATTATGTCTTTTATGCCTTCCACACTGTATTTACAAAATTCTGCTAATATTTTGCAAACACAAAGCCAGTCAGTTTCTTATTTAAATTTGAAGGACATGGTCTTTGTCAAACAAAACCACCATTAGTAGAAAGTGTAGAGCACTAGTTCTCAAGGGAGGGGAATGAATCCCCAAGTATGTTTCAAAGATTTGCATTAGATTTTGACTGTCAAAAAAATTCATTTTTATTTAATATTATTTTTTTTATGTTGTTTAAAAATCAATATTGACTTGAAAGTAGTCTCACAAACAGAAATCATTTAGAAGCTACTGCTGTTAGGTGATTACAAAATATAGCACAAAAACAAAGTGTGGTGATATGTAGTTTAGCTATGAGAATATACAAATTTTGTAATTTTGTATAATAGTTCTTTTATGATCTGTGTCGCATAAAAAAGCGGTTTGAATTTCTAGTGGGGTTTTGGGTGTTTTGGTTGGTTTGTTTGCTTCTTTTTATTTTTCTTTTTCTTGTCTTGTTGGTGTCCATTTCATTCCTTACAAGCTGAAAGAAATGCATTGTCTGAGGTTTTATCACCGTGCCTATGTTTAGTTAACAGTGACATCATTAACGTATTTCAAGCCTTTCTTTTTTAATAAGAGAAGTTCAGCTAGTCTTTAGGTTCAGTATACCCTGAGAATAATAGTGCTTTTTTATAGAATTGTTAGGGGATTTAATTTATTTTCAATTCACTATTTCTTATTAAAACTTCAATCACCCTCCGCTTGATTGTAATTAAAACTGCCCCTAGGCAATAAATTTTGTTCTATGCAAATATGACAGATATAATTATGGAAGATCTAATTGTTCATATATTGCTCCTTTTCATGTGGTGTTAAAATAAGTGATGAAGTAATTAGATTTTTTTCCCTTTAAATATCAGAACAAAAAAGAACAACAGAATTTGTACTTTTCCGTGAACCTGGGTTCATAATGCACACTCCTGATTCTGTGAATTCTGAAATTATCTTCAGACCAAAGATAGGAAGTTCTTGATTTGTGTCCTCTTGAATTAGTACAGGGAAAATGTTCCTGTGCAGTGGTGGGCTTACAAGAGCAGTGTGAAGAAGAGCAAGGGCATCTGGGTCTAGTCCTGGAGTCTGGCAGGTCCTGTGAGGTTCAGTCCTGGAGTTTGGCAGGTCCAGTGGTGTTCCCCTGTAGATTATTCCATTAACGTTTTCATTACATCCAGTTCTGACATTCCTGAGGAAAAATGCATCTTTCTTTACATTTAGTTAACAAGCCTGAAATTCATCAGTGGTTATGTTTCAAGAGTATTATTTTATTTTGTGGTGCAACATGTTGCAGATGTCAGCAGGTTGCACTTCACTACGAAGTGGGTTTTTTTTGAGAACTCACCAAAACTGAAAAGGTCCTTTAGGTCTTGCCCTCTTGTACAGAAACCCCTTACATAATCCTTCAGCTTCAATTGCTACTTGCACGCTGGCAACAGCCATGTTCCTGCTCCTTTGCTCGTTATGCCATCTCCAAGTTGGTTTGTGTTACAGCAGCAGTGACTCACTAATGCTCAGTCCAGTGGAAAGTACTAAACAGACAGGCTCTGCTGCTAAATTCAGCGGCTATTCCCCGAGTACCTCGTCTGAGTCAGAGACCGTGGAGCAGTGATTTTGTTTTTGCTGGATGTGTTTGGGCAGATGGTGCAGGAGTGGGCGGCTGTAACGCTCTCATTGCTGAGCAGGCAGTGAGCAATCCCCCTTGACGTTTGTTGTGTCACTTCCCCCCCCCCCCCCCCCCCCCCCCCCTTTTTCTTTTTTTTTTTGGTAAAGGTTTGCATGTATTCTGGAGTTGTCAGGGTGTATTTATGTTCTAGCAGGTCTTTAAAAAAATTAATGTGAGTGAACAGAAAATGCTGGAGGAGCATGTTTAATTGTTCCCAAGGTGATAAAAGCAGATTGAGTTGAAATCCTAGGGGTGAGTATTTTCAGGTCGATTTCAAATAGAATCAGCCTTTAGCAGCATAGAATATACTGATGTGTGTAAACCATGTGGTCCCACCAGGCATTTCCTCAGCATTACCAATTCCTCTTCTCTTCCACAGCATTAATGACATGCCAGACTTCCCACCCGGTCAACAGAGCTGTGCTTCCCTTCTGGCCCCTCAACTCTTCTTCCTCCCCCCACTTCTCTCCCCAAAGCCTGAGTGCATCTTAAGGGTATTCCTTTCATAACCAGTGGAGGGAAATGGAAGTCTAAGGACTAGTGCATGGCATTTTGCAATTCTAGGAGCAGAATTTCATCTCATGACATGTTTCATGGGCTTCAGTTCCACGTAAAAAGATGGAATCATACCTGAACGTAATATTTTATTAGGTATAAATATGTGCCTGTAATGAAAGTCAAACAACTTCAAATTTAAGCTTCTAATCTGAAAGTTTCCATTAAGAATTTATTGCTATTTTTTCTCCCAAAGTAGAAGTCCAGATGGTGTAATTTTACCCTCAGTTATTGTTTTCTATATCTTCTAGTTTTTTCTGTATATTTTCCTTGTACTCTGTATATTACAACCTCAAGTGTTTCATTTTCAATATGCATCTTAATTTTAGGCTTTCATTTTCTAAAGCTAGTGCTTGCTACAGCCAGCCTTTTGATTTACTAAGAATGTAGTAAAGAGGTGACTACGGAGGATGAAAATGAGGATGCAGTCCAGCTTTCTACAGTGGTATCAAAAGAGTTTATATGGAATGGAACTAGTGCTACTATAGCCTTGTCAGATTGTGTGGATCTAAACTGAACTAGTGGTTCAGAATTTTTATATATATCACAGAATCAGCTGAGTTGGAAGGGACCCAAAAGGATCGAGTCCAGCTCCCAGCCCTGCACAGGACCCCCAAGAGTCCCACTATGTGCCTTAGAGTATTCTAATGCTTCTTGAACTCTACCAGGCTGGTGCTGTGACACACATTCTTTAGAGCAGGTTTGAGCTTGGAAGGCTTGCAAAAGTTGCTATAAAAAAAGCTCATCAACTTTGTGCTTCTCTTAGCTTCATCACAACACAATACTGTGATTGTTTTTTTCTGATTCGTGGGGAGTTTTTTTGGTCTCAGTATTTTGTAACACTGTGAATAGTTTCATTAATTATTAGTAAAATTCTTGGTTATGCTGTTTAATTGAAATACTTCTGTTAAGACATCCTCACTGTCGTCTCAGCTGCAACTACATCTGTGTCAACTATTTGCCATGGTTTAGAATTTCCAGGAAGGACACAAAGGTGGGAGAGATCTGGGAACAAGATGTGCTTTTGCAGAATGCTTGACTACATGCTCTGATTTATTATTTAGCTGTGAGCTATGTTCAGTTCAGCAGGGGAGCTTTTCTTCCTGCAGTCCCATTGAGATCTCTGTGTGTCAAGTCACTCTTATGCAGTGACTTGGACATTGTTCCTACTCGTATCCTGCTACTGCTTCAACAGAATGTATTTTCAGTGGCCTCAATGCCTAGAAAAGACTGTTCTACATTTTGTTTCTATGCTCTCTGATACTTAGTATGTTCACACAAACATTAAACTGCCAAAAATGCTAGTAAAAACTGTATACATAGAAATGCACAGTTTAAGAAGTATTGAAGTTAAACTTTTTTTGATCTGCACTGAGAATCATTACAACATATACATAAAAGTCTGGCTCTGATATTTTCCCGAGCTATTTTTTTATCTGCAGTTGTAATGGAAGTGATAAAAATGGAGCACTACAGTAAAAGACATTGGAAAACTTTTGTGATCAGCAAATAAATTCCATTGGCAAAGGCTTGGCAACTGCTTAGAAACTGTCTCTAGCTGCTTTCTCAGCCCTATGAGCAGTGTTGTGAGAAAGCATTTCACAGCAACCCACAGCATATTGAAGGTAGGAGACTCAGATAACCTGACAGAGAGGAAGATTACAGATACTTTTCAATTTCTCACGTTTCTCAAAATGAATCCTGATATGGCACCTGTGTCAGTACTTGTGCTCCTGCTGAACCATTGCTATGTCATGGAGTCCAAGTGTGATGTATCTCTTGCCTCTGCAATACATTTTTGAGCAGCATGCAAGAAAGTATAAATCCCTGACACAGTACATGCCAGTAACAGGTTCATTTTTACAGCACTGCCCATAAGATATCCTTGAGGTCACTATGTTTTCCCTATCTCTTAAATGTTAAATACAAAATGATAAAAAGGCCTGTTTCATGATTTATTTTGCTTACATTAAGTTTCATAAGAGAAAATTGTGTAGTTTAAGCTAGGAGTCTATGCTAGGCTTCCTCTGTGCCTGTTGGAAAACAGGCTCTGCCACAATGGAGTGGAGGATTCATTTCACTCTTTCAGTCCCTTTGGTGCTATTTCCTCTTTTGCAGCAGAGGAAAACATAGGATCCTTTTAAATTTCTTCACAGCTTGGCTCCTTCTTGCTCATCTACCTTGTGGATTATTTTTTTTAATTCCAGCTGTGACCTGCAACCCTTTTGCACCCCTTACAAACCCTTATTCTCTTTGAAAAGTGCAAGCTCATATGTTCAAATACAAATACAAATTCTTTCATTTATTTGATGGATTTTCCAAATTTTCAAACATTTGCAACCCAGGATTAGTTTTCTTTTGCATCTTGATAGGTAGTGGGCATCATTCACATCTATAAAACGCCCCTATGCTCAGTAGGTTTTCCACAATTATATTTTCCCCTATCCACTGAAAATGAAAGCTGTAAAGTCCTGCCCGTCAGAGATAATTCCATCACTGGCAGAACCAAAGGAAGCATTCTCTTGTGTCCTCACCTATTGACTAAGAAAAATGTTGCCAATTACAACAGATTTTTCATCTGCTATAGGTTTAACTTGAATGTGCTTCTTATGTGTAGGTCTGGCTCAAGGCATTTTTATGACATCTTTGGACTTCTTGGGAGGTTTTTTGGTATATATTTATAGGAAATCAACCATTTGAGGTGAATTTAGAAGACTGAAAAAGATAGCTCAATTATCTTCTTTGTGAGCTGCCAAAATCATACAATATGTCATGGAATTGTTTGGGTTGGAAGGGACCTTAAAGATCATCTAGTTCCAAACCTCCTGCCATGAGCAGGGACACATTCCACTAGATCAAGTAACATGGATTTTATTTGGCCATCCCCTACAGATAGTTTTCAAGAGATTTTCATGGAAGAGCGTTCACCTGCAGAGTCTAAAAAGAAGGGCCAAAAGATGTTTAGCAAGATGAAACTGTCACATATGCAAGAAATTACAGAATGGGATTTTTAAAGCACTGAAGACAATTAGACCCTGAGTGTCCTCCTTTTCAGCTGGAGGATGGCATCCAAGATCTTCTTACATTTGTGTATATATCACCAGATATTAATCTTCAGAATCACTAATCTTGAAAATCTGACCCAAGATACTTCCCAGGAAGAAGTTGTAGTCACAGAACAGGGAGAGTTTATTCCCATTTTGAAAATAATAATGGTTTTCAGGAATTTGCAGTTGCATTTTAATTAAGTGCATGGAGCTATTGGATGTATTGTAATCCACTGGTACTACCTGTGGCATATGTTACCATTTGAGAGGTAACATATAATACCTGATGAGAATTTTGGTTTTCAATCCCTCCTGAAGCATGCAATCCACCATGTGGATGGTGCGGGGAAGCATCTTGAACAGATGTTCTGGTCTGAAAAGGCAGCAAACACACACAGAAACACAAACAAGGAGTGTTCAGCAGGGATTTCAGCTATTTGAGCTGGAATGGATGAAAACATCCATGGGGCAAACACAGTAACAACTACTTCATATTGAAAAACAACAAAAAGAAAATCTTGTCTGGATCTGCCTGCTTTATAGGAACATAGCTAATAGCAAATTAGGCTCTTTAAATGTACCATGGACAATCTAGCTGTGGCAGGGATGCAGGAAATCAGAGAAGGCTGCACAGCCATACACTAATTGATGTGCACGTCAGGCCCTGGGGACTTTCTCTTGAGGCCGTGTTCTGGAAGCTGAAAGATGTATCCATGCTTATTGTGGGTGTTCTCAGATGAAGGTGGTATTTTGGTGAAAAAGAAAAAACAAATCAGTGCATAAAGGACAGGCTAAGTAAGTAGCCAATGAGTTGTAAATTAGTTGACATTTTGATGGTTTTGCCCTTCTCCCTCCCAGTTAGCCAGGCTGTCACTGCTATCTCCCCGTGCGGCCCTGCGAGCCGGACGTGCTGTGCTGTGCACCTGTAGGTTGGTCAGATTGCCCCAAATTACCCTAAGGGACATCATGCCATCTTTTTTTTGGAGGGAGGGGAGGTAGGATTGATCTCCATGTTCAAAATCAGAGCACAGCAAGTATTTCTAGCCATTTTTTCCCCTCGTTATTTTTCTCTCTGTTTTTCTTTCTTTTTCTCCTCTGTCTTGGAGGGGTTTTTTTTGGTGTTTTTTTTATCCTGTGGTGGCTCTGACAACACTCAAATGGATATTATCCAGCCTGAGGACTGTATTTCCGTCCTACACCATTTGTATTTTTCAGATTGCTCAAAAATAACTTTAGAGAGTGCATATGGGGAAAATTAGCTAATATTGTCATTTGGATGTTTCTCTTTATTTTAGGGAATAGAAAGAGAAATGGCATGTTCCCCTAAATGCACACTTGGATTATATATTTTTTTGTGTGTCTAGTATGAGCTTATACAATGAGGTATTGTTGAAGAGGAACAATACTTTTCACTCCTGTAAATGATTTATATGGTTTGTGAAAGCCCCTAATACTACAAGCTGCTAATTGATTAAAAAAAAACCAAATACAAAGTTGTTATCCCTGCAGCAATTCATGCTCACTTTTGGCAATCTTATATAAAAGTAAAAACCTTGAATGTTGTTTAATTGAGGCAAGTATCTGGGTTCTGGGAATAAAACAGACCTTTGCAACAACACCAGAGACCTTCAGGTAATTTGTTTACCTTCTGTTCATGGAAATCAAGGAGCAGCATAATCATTAAAAGGATGAAGTGCGTTCGGACAACTGAAACAACAGTAAGATGCTAATTAAAGAAATTACAGAAAAGTGTCATGCAGTGTTCTTTTGTTCTATAGAGGAATTCAACCTGTAGTCTTTTTTTTTTTTCAAAAGTAAAAGTCGCATAAGAGATTTATTTTATTAACATAGGAGTTAAGTAAATAGAGAATCATGTGGCAGAATGGCAGAACACCTAACTCTTACACAACAGTGGTTTTATATATCAATCTCACATTAAATATAATTAAAATTTGTCTCAGGGGTCTGCAAACTACCAGAAAGGTAGAGAAAATAAGCAGAAGAGAAGCCAGAAACATGGACTGAAAGCGAAGAAGAAACTACAAAAGGAGGTTGGCAGCAGTGGTGGATTTGGGTAGAAACAACAGTTAATTGGTGTGCAAAGAGAGCAAGATGAGACTTGAAATAGGAAAGATCAATCCAAAAAGATGAAAGAAAAAGAAGAAAACACATATAAATTGATTATTTTGTCCATGTTCATAGTTCTCTTGATCTTCCTGTTCTGTCTTTTATAACTGATCAGTAAATGATTCTTTATTAACTTTTGATTGCAGACTTAAAGATTTTATGAATAACTTTGGGATCTTGAATTTAGAAAGAAAGCAGACTTGTGGCCGTGTACATAAACCTTAGTGAGATGGGCTTAAGATGGGTGAGAACAAACTATAAAGTAATTTCTTTGTGGCAAGGGGAAGGGTTGGTGGTGGTTTACCTGCAGATTAGCAACCAAGGGATTTCTGAAGACTCCAGATCAGAGAATGCAGATCAGCAAACAGTTGAAAATCTGGTATTGAGGAACTGATGCCTGAAAAAAATGCTTTGCATATCAGAAAGACATGCCATGATGGTTGACTTGACTGATGTAGTCTTCATGGAGGAAGATGGATGATGGAATTATGTGGTTTCTGTTGGCATAGAGTAGATATTCTCTCTATTTTTGTTTCTTGGTTAGAAATTGAGGAATAAACCCAGTTTTATAACCCTGTAGGTTATGGATTTTTTATTTAGTTCACCCTAATTTGATAAGACTAGAATATAGATCAAAATGAGTATATTCTGAATACACACCAAAACCTTAATCTGTCATGCAGAATAAGTGGCATGGTGGTATTTAGTTGATGGAACAGTAAATCTCATTAACAGTGAGTGAGCCTTTAGCACGTTAATTAGTTTTTGATCCCTTTAACAACAGACATCAAACACCCAGCAAGCTCTTTCTTTCAGTAAACATGTTTTGAAGAGGAAGGATATTTTGAAGAGGTAAGAACTGGTAAGAACTGTAAGTTTTATTTGTCATCTACTAGGCAGGACTTTTATAGACTCTTCTCTACTGCAGCTTAGATGTAGTCTGTGGTACCAGAAACCAAAATAATGCTTTAAATCCTGTCTTCGCTTCTCTGGATTTTGTGATTTACTAAAAGCTAGTAACTCATTCAAACCCGAGAAAGTCACTACTAGAAAAAGCAATAAAATATTAAACATCATAGTTTCTTATTGATTTCTGAAGCGAGAACTGATGTAAGACTTCAGTTGCTACTGAAATGTTACTGTGATTTGGTATTTTATAAGAGTGGGCATACTGGTCCCTCAATGGAGAATGTGTTGTAGGGAAACATAATTACTCCAGCTCATTTCTTGGATTCTTTCATTCTTTTCTTTTTGTTGTTGTTGTTATTTTGTTTGGGTTTTTTTGTTTGGTTTGGTTATGTTTTTTTTTTCCTGAATTCAGGGAAACAAAAGGTCTTGCTCAGTTCAGAGCTGAAGTTAAAAATCTGTTAGAAAATTTAAAATACAGACACACAGAAACATGTTAGCAGTGTTATGAAGACACAAATCATCAAAGGTTGTTAGTGGAAATTCCTGCAAGGAGTTTATATATATCCTGTTTTAATGTCCATTTAATGCCCACATAGTGAGATTTGTACTTCGGTGTTTTCCTTATGGTTAACTGAATTACCCTTCTTGGTATGGTCCAGGATTTAAAGTGCATATGCCAATGCACAGCCTCATTTCTTAGGAAGATTGGGGCTGTTTGTTTACACTTTCTTCTGAAGAAATTCTGGTTTCTGTTATATAGTTGTCTACTTGTGAGCTAGTTGTATACACAGACTTTGAAGCAGTAGAGAGAGAGATCCTTTTTTAGAATATGATACATTTGGTCCAGTTTAGATACTTACCTGTAGAGGAGAAAAAGTCAGGACTGCCTCAAATGTAGATCTGTGGTGAGATGAAAATCACGTTCCCTTTTTGTATCCTCCCTTTACCTATTCTCTCTTCTACTAGCAGACTGTAAGTCAGGAAGATGGGGAGGTATTGATGGGACACTACTACAGCCCAAAAGTTCAGGAACAAACTCTAGTTTCTGCTCCTTTTCTTTGTCCACATAGAGGAGAGGTTCTAGGAACAATAGATGAGCCATCAGGTAAGCCTAAATGTCTTTCCATACTAAAACTCCTCATGAGAGTTTATGGGGAAAGGGATGATTTATCAGGCACTGAAAGTCATATTTTATTTTTTTAGGACTATGGGAACTTACCTTGTCTGTTTGGTACTGCTTTTTAATGCAGTGGGTACTGCTTTATCAAGGGTGAAGTATGAGGTGTCAGAGTGGGGGTCTTGGCAAAGGAATACTGACAAAAGTGTGACTGATTTGTTTAGACTGCTGTGTTGGGCATGTGCTCATGTTGTATCTTCTAAACCTACTGTGTTGGTTTGGTCCTCATATGCAGTCTGATTAGATGCCATCTGAGGAAATTCCAGGTGTTTTTTTTTTTTTTTTAGGGCAAACCCTATTTTATCATAGGAGCACAGAACCATAGAGTAATTTAAGTTGGGAGGGACCTTTAAAGGTCATCCAGTCCAAGCCTCTTCAACTCTATCAGGTTGCTCAGAGCCCTGTTCAACCTGACCTTGAATGTCCCAGGGTTAAGCCATCCACCACCTGTCTGGACAACTTTTGCTAGTGTTTTACTGCCATCATTGTAAAAGTTTTCTGTCTTACATCGAGTCTAAATCTACTCTCTTTTAGTTTTAGATGGTCACCTCTTTGTCTAATTGCAACATGTCCTTCTATAAACCTTCCCTCTAACTGCTGTTTTTACATATTTAAGTACTGAAAGATCACAATATGATGTCCCCAGAGTCTTCTCTTCTCCAGGCTGAACAACTGCAACCCTCTCAGCCTTTCCTCATAGGAGAGGTACTTCAGCCCTCTGATCATTTTTGTGGCCCTCCTCTGGACCCACTCCAACTGGTCCACATCATTCTTATGTTGTGGGCTGCACAGCTGGACACAGTACTCCAGGTGGAGTGTCTCCAGAGGGGAGTAGAGGGGAAGAATCACCTCTCTTGGCTGTTGGCCACACTGCTTCTACCTTCTCTTATTCTGTCCTAAATAATGCTATCATAGTGTACCGTGGTATGGCTGCAGGGTTCAAAACGTTTTCTGTTGGAGGAAGTAGCTCTTTTTCTGTAGTCTCTAAACCAGTATTTTTGTTCTCAAAGTGAAAGACCTATAAACCTGATGCAATTTATTTCCTGTCATAAGACAGAGAATGTACTGTTGTGTGTTCCTGGAATTTGTATTGCAATTTTCTATTAATAAAGATGATCCTGATAAATATTAATCTCCTACAGACTTCACCTTTCATCTACAGTTCCCACTGCTGATGGAAAGAACAGCCCCATGGGTCTGGAGCAGTAAAGGTTCCTACAGTATTATGAGAAAATAGTCAGACTTGCTGTGGACATTTAGCTGTATATTAAAAGAGTGAGTAGAGTAGAATTGATTAAATAAGTGAAATATGTGTACAGAGCCAGAGTCACAGAAGAGCATTAAATTTCAGTCCTGAGCAAACGTCATTAAATGCTGTGTCTTTATGTGAATCAGCCCTGACGAGATTTTCCCCTTGCTGTCCATGACTTGTCACTTTGTGCCATTGAGAGTCTTTGTCCTTTCATCAGTTAAACAGACTGAAGTGTCGCCTTTGGAAGATAATTACAGGTTCTCAACAAAAATGGCAGAATTAAACCCTGCTAGATGATACTTGTCTCGCTGGAGAGAGCACAAAAAGCACACACAGGCCAAGGTATTCTCTGCACAAGGGCCCCTCCCTGGGATAATGATACAGCTCCATGTAGGAATGATGGATCTGGTTAGGAACCTCGTGTGGGATGTGCAGTTTTACCTTATGTGACTGGCTGTGTGAACCTTTCCAGGGAGCAGCAGGATTGAAAAGGAAATGCTGAACAACAGACAGCCTGTACCAGGTCCTCCTTTTGGGGGGAATCTTTGCATTCCAAAAAACTGATGAAAAGGGATTTGTTGGCTTGGAGATATTCTGGGAAGTATCCAAAATGTTACTTTCTCCTCTACTCTTTCAGAAAGCTGCTCTGAGAGATACAAGTCTCTTGCCGGAGGTCCTTTGTAAATTCTCATGTTTAATTAACGTGGTAAGGTTTACATTGCCACTTAATTGGTCTTGCCATTGAGAGATGTCTGCTTGGTGGCTAGAAGGGTGTGTAGTGCTTGTGTCCGAGTACATGACATTGTTAAAGCCTGACTGGTTATTAGCGTGATCACACTGCAGGGATACGGTTACTGTACCAAATCTTCAGCTGACGAATATCAGGATAAGTTCAAATGAAATTAATGGAACTTTCTGGACTTGACCCATAAATTGCAGGGGATATTGGAGTCTATGTGTAGAGGACTTACTACTTTCAAAGTTTCATGGAAGTCTTTCTGTATTTATTATTATTACATCAGAAATTAGATCCTCAAATCAAAAAAGCTGCAAATACTCAATTTTTGAATTGAAGAGAATTTTTTTTTTTCTGTTTTCCATATTTCTTACAATGTTCTGAGTAGAAGATACAGAATAGTGTTGAAAACCTGTTGTTGCCACAAATGCAGAGAGGTAGAAAAATTGTCAAGCTGCAAGTGCATAACTTTCATTCTGTAAAATTCTCTTTAGAATTGAGCATTTGTCTACAGATTAATATATATCAATCATTTACCTACTCTGTTTGCTTTCAGAAAGCATACATGAATTTAATATTAAAGAGGAATGAATCAGTACAGAAATCAGAAATTGTGAGTATACAAATAAAGAATTTGAGAATCAATGATTAGCTTTTTTTTTTTTTTCCCCAAAGAATCTGTTACAATGCAGGAAGGACAAGAAAAAAACAACCTGAGAAATGAAATTGAAAGAATCACTGCCAGGATGAGTTGGTTGCACACTTCTGATATGAATGCTGGCAAAGGACTTTTCAGTTCTGGAGAGGCAGACGAGAAGTTCCCTTCTTGAGAATATGTCAGATGGCAGCAAATTCAAAAGCAATCTTATTAGTTCGACAAGTTGTCAATTTTCACAGATTCTCTCTTCAGGCAGGGAGCATTGATGGGTTTTGTGTGTGGAAGACAGATGTTGTATTTACAGTCTGTACACAAGATAATAAAATTTCCCTGTCTTGCCAACCTGTGTTCAAGCAAACCCAAAGAGAGATAATAATGTGTTGCTGCTGGTTCTTTTGTACCAAATGTGGGAAGACACAAGAAAAGGGAAGCTAATAATAGTTGCAAAGGCCTTTGTGCTATATATCTATGTTTGTGCTATAGAAACTTTGGCTTCTCTGGTTTACTTTGTGCTATCATTTCTCTCACTAATTTGAAGGAAGTGTGATAAAAATATTCATTATGGACAACTATAGGGGAGTATGTATCAGGAGAAGAAGACTGGGCCACAAGAACAATCTCTACCCTAATCTTCTCATGAATTGTTTAGCAAGGTTTTTCAGCTGACAAGATGTCAGGTCAACCAAAATAACAAAAGTGCATATGATGAGAGGAGGGGAGAGAACAGGCAGCATTTAGAGCCAGACAGTGCAAATTGGTTTGAAATGGCAATGGAATATTTGTATTCAGTAAAGAATCAATGCCATTGCAGATCCGTACCTAATGCTAGCTCAACACGACCCTTGAATCTTATTATAGTAGAATACTTTTGGTTGAATCCATATCTGATCCTCCAGCATTAGGATCTATTTCTCTAGATTTATGTTTTAGTTGGAGTCGAAACAACAGGGAATATATGGTCCTGGCTCTCATCTGTTTTGCAAGATGCTCATCTCAGGTTTTTAAAACTTTGGTGAAAAAAGATGTGATTGTATGCAGTAATTGTTGTTTGAGGCTGAAATGTTAATATTCAATGAGTTATTAAATTAGAAAAAAGTTTAAGATTCCTCAGTTCAGTACTACTTTAAGCTTCCTGTCAAAAAAGAGGAATAGGCACCAAAGAACTGTTCCAAGCAATGTGAAAAAAACCTTTCAGAATTGAAGAATAAAATTAATTGGAAATCACTGGACATATGAGAGGTCATCTGATATTTTTTCAAGCTTTCACATTTCTTGACTCTTGTGTAGCTTCCCTAGACTTCAGACCATCATGTCAACTCAAGGACACAGGAGGTAGATAAAAAAAAAAATATTATTGAAAAGTTGCAGACACAATGCTCTGCTACTGGAATTCCTATGAGGCTGGAGGATTCCAACAAAAGGAAAAATAGAAGCCAAATCTATAGGGGTTTTTTTGTCACAGCAGAAGAATGAAAAAAAAAATGAAAGGAGAAAGAGGTCTCCAACACTATATTATCAAAGATCTTCACAATACATTAGCACATGGCACTGTGCCTCTGAACTTTTGAGGACATTCTGTGGTAAATTTCTCAACACTACTTAAATCTTGTGTGTCAAAAGCAATTTGAGAACCTTAAGTTTGTCGACTTGCTATGTGACTTCAGTCTTGGTAGCGAAAAAAAGTGATGCAGAGTTTCTGCAAACCTTGCTCTGTCTTGAAAAAAATTGTATTTAATAAAATCACACTAAAAAGTCACTCTTTTGCCATATTGATTAACTCAATCTTCTTTTATAATTAAAAAAAAAAAATCAGTTCCATACATAGATTTAGATAAAATATGCACCCTAAAATTTCTGTTGCTGAGTTAAATTGTGCTGTCTCATATGCAAAGCATTCAGTGGGAAAGATTAGATCCTGTGGCCTTTCCTACAGGCATGATTTTAATAGTCAAAATAAATTCTTTCTCTTTGATTAACTTACTTAGAAATTCCGACTGATCAATTAGGAGTTTAGGAAGACGTAATTTAGCAGTCAGCAGTAGCTCTTAATTAATTCTGCATCAGTGTCTGTCGATTTAGATTACTAACAAAATGTAAAAATTGTTTCTCAATATCTGCTTTGACACATTAATTATGTGTTGGCTTTTTTTGGTTTTTTTGTTTGTTTATTTTGAGCTTTTTTTGAAAGCTATTGATTCATTGATCATGACCGCAGCAGCACTTAAGGTGAACAAACAAATCCTGACTTTAAGCATCAGCTTCCATCTCTGTCTTGCCATATAATTTTTTTCTTTATGGCAGGCACTCTCTTAAACCAGTTCTCTTGGTTCTCTGGAAATCACTCACAGATATCACTCTCCAAGTCAGCTACTTTACTTCACACAAATCCTTCCTCACAGCAGATTAGTGAAACTTGTGAATCTTGAACTCTCCTTAGGGCTCTGTAGGGAAATATGTTACTTTAGGTAGAATATCTTTTGCCTAATTATGACCAGATATAATTGGCACTTACCTTGCTCTGCTTGTCCTTATTTATTTTTTCTTTCTCCCCCTTAACCTGCTGCCTCATTATATTTCTGTTTCCCAGCACAGAAAATCCTGCCTTTCTCTTTTATGCTGCTTATCCTAGCCTGCGTCCTCACAGTCAGAAGGAATCTCCAGAGGTTTCCCTCCATCTGCCTCCATCAGCAGTTCCAAACCTTCCGTCTGGCTTATCTTCTTATCTTTTCCCTTTTTTACCTAGAGTTCTGTTCCCCTATTTCTTCTCCTAGAGATTTCCATCCTTTGTACTCACAGAGTCTGAATCATTACTCCCATGGCACTGTTGCCCCTTCAGTCCTACTTTTTTCCTCTGCTCTACTCCCAGGTGGCAGCTCAAGAGTGAGAATGCTGCGTATTTCTCTAAATGCTGCTTTGAAATATAGACCTCATTGGCTCCTTTCCCTGGGGGTGAATAATTCATAGATTAAATATTTTTGCCATATGTCAGCATGTCTGTGTTGCAGTGACTATCAAATGATAGAAATCTTAGCAGGAAGGGACCTCTGGAAGTCATCTAATCCAGTCCCTGCTCAAAGCAGGACTGTTGCCAGTACTACAAAAAGATCAGCCATGTCTCAAAAGCCTCCAAGGATGGAGATCTGTAGCTGCTTTGAGTGCCTAGATTCAGAGCTGCACTACTCTCTTAATGACCTGCTCCCCCTAATGTTTATCTTGAATTTACCAAGGTGCAGTTTGTGTTTACTGGCCCCTGTTTTATTGTCTGCCAACACAGCAAATGGCTGTAGGTTTTAACTAAACCACTCCTTAGCCTCTCCTTTGCTGGGCTGAAAAACCTCACTCTCTCCTTCTAGGTCAAGAGGGTGGTTGTAGTCAGGTGGGGGTTGGTCTCTTTCTCCAGGCAACCACTGACAGAACGAGAGGACACAGTCTTAAGCTGCGCCAAGGGAAATATAGGTTGGATATTAGGAAAAAAAATTCACGGAAAGATTGGTGAAGTACTGGAATTGTCTGCCTAGGGAGGTGGTGGAATCACCATCCCTGGATGTGTTTAAAGGAAGATTGGATGTGGCACTTGGTGCCATGGTTTAGTTGAGGTGTCGGGGCATGGGTTGGACTCGATGATCTTAGAGGTCTCTTCTGACCTGGTGATTCTGTGATTCTGTCATGTGCTCTGGGCCTGTGACCATCCTGGTAGCCCTCTTCTGAACCCTTTCGAATCCTGATTGGACTGGGAAGTGTGCAAGGTTGACACAGTATTTCAGATGCTACCTCACCTTTGCTGAGCAAAGGAGAATAAAAGCTTCCTTACGTCTACTGTCCACATTGTTCCTGGTGCAGTCGACAGCCAGGCTGCTTTCCATGCAGTGAGGGCCAAGTGCTGGTGTGTTTTTGGTGTGTCCTCTTCCCTAAGTTCTTTCCTGCAGGGGGCTCATAGCCAGTAACTTCCCACCTGGTCCTGCTGCACAGGATCATCCCATTACAGGTGCAGACCTTTGACCTCCTTGTTGATCCAGAGGAAGTTTCTGTTGATTCAGCTCTCAAGTCTCTTTCCTTTGAAGCTCTGTCATTCAGCATGTCAGCCATTCTGCCAAATTTGATGCCACCTTTGGATTTGCTGAGGATGTATTCAGTCTCATCATCCAATCTGTCAGTGAAGGTATTGAACAATATTGGCCTCACTATTGACCACTTATGTGCCCTGCTTGTTACCAGCCATCAGTTAGATGGCAAGCATTGATTCTTGCCTTTCAGCATGGCAGCCCCTCTTTTTACTGCCCAGCAATACAATATAACCATGCTTCTCTTCTTCATGCTCATTTTTTGTTTTTAGGAAGGAAGAAGTTCAAAATCCGCATGGAAAAGGGAAGGCCAAAGTTTTGAAGAGAAGCTGGGAGAGACAGAAAGCAGAGTCCCAAATCTTGTCTTTCAACCTATAATAAGAAGAACAAAGAGGGGACAATTTTTTTCCCCCAAGGAGCTTGTAACTACAAGGGTTTGTTGTTTTGTTGATTTTTTTATTGATCTAGAGACATTTTTCAAGGTAGCATGGGCTTCATTTCCACAGCAGATCAAGCTGTTATTAGCCCAAAGCACTGTAAAAATCTTGCTCAGTATAAATTGGTTTTTTGACAGAATAATAAAGTAAATAAAACCCTCAAAGGCGTTTCAGTAAATATGTGGGAATTCATAGATAATTGAATATGAATTATTTGGTCTTCTTCATTCATGACCACTAATTCATAGTTTTTGGTTATTTCAGTGAGTCAAGTAGCAAACTTTGTAAGAAAAGGACTCTGTCTTCTTTCCCTGTCCCTGGAAAAGCAGACTACTCTAGTGTTAATTTTTTTATGCCTGCATCCAAATGATTCTCCACTTTTGGTTTCAGTTGCTAAGCTTTAGACTCCAAACCCTCTCTCTTGTGCATTCATCAGGAATATACTTTTCTTGTTCTCAGTCCACCTTTTTTTCTTGTAATTAACAAAACTTTCAGTCCTTGCCTTTTTTCCTAGGATACATGTGTTATGAATTGTTTAATGCCTTTTAAGTCCTTTTAAGAAGTTGAGTCATTCATTATGCCACATTCATCAGGTGTAAATGGATTGTGCTGCTACGCGAGGCTGCTCATTCTGGAGAGCATATTAGGTCAAATTCTGTGATTTTTTGTATCTCTCTCATGAAGGGTTTGATGGGAAGAGAATTATTCTTGTTTCATAGTGGTCTATGATCTCACAGGGTTGTGATCTGACAATCTTCCACAGAGAAGGTGAGTTGTATTCTTTGGAACCACTGTATTTCTAGGACCTCATTGCGTGAGATAATATCTCACACTTAAAATAAAGCCACAGTAATGCAGTAGAATGGGATCCTCTTGCTAATGTAGTGTCAATCAATTTTGCTAAGCTTCAGTGCTTGTTTACTCTTCCAGTTGTAAGCTAATACCCAGCATATTTTGTTACTTGAATTATTGATAAAGCATTTTGTTCCATTTAGAAATGCAAAGCCAGTTTTCAATTGCAAAGGTAAGAGAATACCTCGTGCTCATTCAACGTGTTTTTGTGACAGTGTAGTTTGGAACTTAATCACAAAATACAATTGCTTTTACTTCAGCTTTGCAAAAAATTATTAATGAATGAGATCATTAAATATTAAGTTAATGGAAGCTTTTATTTTGCATCTTACTCAAAAGTTTTTCTGTCCATGGTTTATGACAGCTAGCCATGCTGCAGAAGGAACAATTACAGTTTTCAAGATGGAAAGTATAGCATCTCACAAACTCTACATTGTAAATTCAGCCCAGTAGTCCTTTTTGTTTCAGTACAGAATTGAATTTATCATTGCTGCCAAAAAGCAAATAAGAATAAATTTTATTTTAGATTTCACCCTGAAAAGGCAAAACTCACTGGTTTTGAGTCTAAATCAGACCTTTATGATGGCATGGTCCCAGCCCAGCTCATAGCAGAAGCTTTAGGGTCTCCCTTAATGTTTTTCAAATGAAGTTCACAGCCAGAGGCCAGGAGTATCCTGTTGACTATGTCCCAGCTGCAGGCTATGCTGCAGAATTATGCCAAAAGAATAAACATGAGTCTCAAGCTAGAGCTCCTGGAACTGAATTAAAGTGAATGAGAAATAAAGAAACTGAATTTGTTTTTACGTATAATTCAAATGTAATTACTACAGCTATTTTACAGGAAATACTTTTAGTGAAATAATTTTCAAATTTGGCACTTTTTCATATGTGTTCTGTGCTTTCTTCAGAATATGTCTATTTGTCATTTCCAGTTTAAATGGGGACTATGTGAGTTCATGAGAATAAGGTCTTGTGAAGTGTTTGTTTACTGATGCAATAGATTGAGGAAAAGAGAAGGATGGTAGAAATCTGTAAAAATTACATTCTATTTCTAAAATACATTGAGACCCTTAATCTTGTAGGTGAACTTGGGAATCTGTTCATGCAGATCTTTCAAGTACATTCTCTTCCAGTGGATAAAGTGGCAAGGACAATGTGCTGTGTGTCAGGACTTTGTCCTCCTCAGCGCTGCAGTGGTCGAGCCACTCCTGATGCCAGAGACAGCAGTAGAAGGATTCATTTGCTGGGGGATTAATGTTCCAGACTGTTGTTGTGAGGAAAGTGACCGGGCTGCCCAGCGAAGACGGGTGAGAGCAGAAAGCAGGAGACAGTTTTATGAGGCTTCTGGTCACTGTATGAGATCTGAAATGTCAGAAAACATGAAGGCCATCCTAGCAGGCGAAGGCAGGCAGCCATGCACTTGGCTTACTCATCCCTTCTTGTAGCCTGAGCTGCTTAGACACCAATTAGATAATGGAGGAAAAGGAAACTTATTTTTCTTCTAAGTGCTAAAGCCTGGTGAACTTGTCAGAAAGTGCTCTGACTGATGGCACAGGATTCACCCAGAAGGGAAATGTGGTTGTGGATTTCAGATGGAGGCATTCATTTATTTACTTGTTTTAGAAAATGTGTTTACAATTCCAAATGTATTTTTTTGGCTTAGGTACATGAAAAGTTGTAAAAAATTATTTTCTTCCCACTAAATTATAATAGCTTCTTAGTGAGTACACATAATTTTGTGCCTTTTTCTTTAGTTTGAATGTTTACCTAAAAACAGAGTTTATGCACCAAATACTTAGCAGCTATCCCTGTGTCAAACTGTGCTGGAACTTTCCAGAACTCACAGGCAAGAACCTGTGAACAGAGTTTGCAGAGGTGAAATCCCTCTGAAGTGTGGGCCCTGCAAGAACGTGGAGCCCCCCTCTGAGGCTCGTAGCTCAGAAACAGCTCTGCTACTTCCACAAAACTCCCTTCTTATGTATTGATCTAATTAATTTGTACACATTTTGTTATATGTTGCCCTCATAATCATCTTGCCACTATACATATAATACTCAGTATTAGATGGGGACTGAAATGTCTGATCTTTGTGTTGTGTCTGTGTTGTTCCCTGCTTCTGGGGACATTATCGTTTCAGGAGGGTCAGGAAACTCAAATAATCATTTAAAGAGGGTTCTTGTTTAAATGTCTTTGTTTCAGCTTTTGCATATTTTACATTAAAAAGCCACTAGAATAATTGTAAACCATCTACCTAATTCTGCCTTTTCTCTGTGATTTTGATATATTTTATCTTTCATATTTCAATATACTTGTTAGCAAAATGCTCAATTATTTTTTTGAGGCAAACATAGGTAAATACTGACATCAATTAAAATGTTTGCACAACTGTGAGATATAATCTGAGTTACATTTTTGCCTTTTAGCTTTTTTGAAACCAGGAATCCTTGATTAGGGGTAGCAGTAGCCAGCTGGGTTTGTGGCAGGTGATTTCTTGGCTTGCTGTGGTTTTCAGTGTCATTCTGTGGTGGGTAAACCCAGGGAGACTGAGGAGGTTATCACCAGAAATCTATGTGTACTCACTAGTGGGAGGAATACACTGTTTCCCAGGCTTATGTTTTATAGGGGTAATTGCCTTAAAAGACTCACAAAGTAAATGATAACAATAATAAAAAAATCAAAAAGCCATGTTAACCATGTCTACTTTAATTCTCTCAGGATAGATGTTAAGCATAATGGAACTTACCCACTTTAAAAGTACCCTGGAGTCAAGTTTTCTTTCTGTGTCTGTGTAAACAAACTCTAGATCTGTCTTTACAATTTTGGTTTCACCTTAGCTCCAAATGTGAACGAGATTTTTTGGGAGAGAGAGAGGACTTGATTTTGATACATGCCTACAGGGTGCTGCACTCTCCCTCACCATCTGAAAAGTTAAAAATTTGAAGTTTTTGCCATTTAAAGCTGGTATTTTCTGAACAGATGGTGAGACTTCAGCCCTGGGAAACTCTGACCCATGTGAAAAATCAAAAATTCAAATGCTGGATCTGAAGCTTGCTGGGAAAGTTCACATACACAAAGGAGGATACTCATGGAGTTTACCATATTCCCCTTATATGACTTAGACAACAGTCTTGGGCATTCTCATGTTTTAATAATGAGATGAGAGGAACTTTTTCAGGAACATGATCTTCCAGCCACCTGGTATTTATATTCTGGTTTAACCACTGAGCTTTCTATCAAGCTCTTCCAGAGTGCAAAGTTTATATTTACTTGTATGACAATAAAGGATTAATGTTTGTAATGAACTTTCAGGACTGACTCACTGAGCCAGCTCACAAAAACACAGAGAGTTTATCTGACAGGCATTTATTGGAAAAAGAACCAACTACTTTGTCAAGTCAAATCTACAAATTTACATTAAAAAGCATCTATTCTCCTCCATGAGGATTTTTTTGGTGCATTTCATTGGTGCTTTTGTTGTTTTGTTTGGTGGGTTTTTTGGTTTGGCTTCAGGTTTTTTTTAAAATTTTGTTGGGTTTGGGGTTTTTTTGTTTGTTTGTTTGTTTGTTTGTTTGTTTTAATCAAGAGAAATTGAGGGATTGAAGATTTGAAGTAATGCAAAACATACTAGGTCCTTTGCTGTTCAGAACAGATCTGTCTGTTAGCAATAAAAGCAATCTTTTTTAGAAACTACCATACAGTGGAAGAACAATATTAGAAAAATGAGCTTCCTCCAGTGGCATTCAGTTCTGTTTGAAATTTAGAAGTAAGAAGGTATGGGCTTTTTTTGTAAGGGGAGGGTTTTGCCAAGTCTTATGACAACATGAGATTTGTGCAATCTTGGAATTACATATATTCATTGGTTTGGGGCATTACCAGTGTATAAAACATGCAAAACACTAATTGAGCTTGTGGGAATGCTCTCGTTTTTAGTTAATTCTTCAAAAATGCAGCACTGACTGGTTAGGAGTATTTAGTATGTGTGTCTGTGAAGAATCTTGCCCAGGAAAAAACATCTGACACACACGGTATTTATAGCCATGGCTTTAACATAGTCCATGGAATTTTTAAAATAAATATTTATAATTTTACAGCTTTTTTCTTTCTGTTGGCTTTCACTTGGGTCCTGGACTTGAAAAGAATCAAGTGTGCTTTATGCTAATTTTATGCCTATGAACAGTCCTAACAAATTCTATGTGAAACTGTAATAACATACCAAAAAATGGAAGCATGAGCTTTTGTTGGATGGGGACCTGTGTGAGAAAATGGAACAACAGCCCCATGTTTAGAGCTTAAGTCTCAGACATAAGGAATGCTGGTTGAAGATTTTGCTTTGCTGCAGATTTCTTGTGTGGCTTCAATCCATCTATTTTCAGGATTGTCTAAGTAGCTGTTTCTCTAAATTAGTAACACGTAAGTCCCTCTTCAGAAGAGAGGTAGGTATTTCTAGGTATTTTTGTAGAGGAAACATGGATAACTCGTTCAGGCAAGCTATCTAATATTTTAGTAGGTGGAGTTAGATACCTCATCATGATACCTTCTGTCTGGCCTTAGAATACATCCTCTCTGTGACATTCCTTATTTTCAGAAGTGTTCACAGGTGAGATGCTGGGACAACCTGTATGGTGCACATGTAACTCCAATGCACTGAGTTTTGTCTGGCTTCTCCTCACTAATGCCATGGGATGCAGCAGGATAGTGTTGCTTGCACAGAAATCCCAGGAAGATGTGATTTGAAGGTTGATCTCATGCTGACTTTCTAGTCTTAAAGATGTTTCTGGGACAAGCCATGTCAAGTGTATCCAGAAATTTTATTTCTGTATTAATAGAATTTACTCTGAAGAGTAAATACTCTTCTGTGTTACTTTGTGAAGATTTGGTGAAGAGTAGGGATTCAGCATGGTCACATGGGACATACCCTGCCTGGGCATGGGTGCTTGATGTGACACTCCTAACCTGTATATCCTGTTCCCTTTCCTAGGAGTCTGCAGGTGATGAAATGACAACATAGGTGTAAACCTGGCTCCAGGACAGGTTGGGACATGGACCAAAGCATTTTTAAATGTTCCTTGTCAGCATCTTAGCTACAGCTTCAATTACTATGATGATAGGCCATATGTATCACAAGATTCAGCAAGACTAAAGATGACCAATCCGTATATTTTTCTAACTTGTATTTATTATTACAGTGTTTGGATGTAAAAAAACTGGAGAAGTCAAAATATGTGGTCTCAGATGAAGTGTGTTTCCTAAATAAAATGCGCTGCCTTCTATAATACAGGCCATTCCCATGACCTTCTGATTACTAAGTAATTAATAAAATTGCAGTAATTTATCATTATCTTTTATATAACACCATTGCAGCAACTTTGACACAATGAGCTTTGGCCTGTGCAACAGTGTTGGCTGAATTCTCTAACCTGAATTCTAAAATTAGAATCGTGGAAGTCCACAAGCTCTGTGTATGGCAGCAATGTACAATACTGTTTTCAGGAAGGAACCAAGACAAACTAAATAGCTGCCATTCAAAGTAAATCTTTGTGATTTTGGACAAAAGCCATGGTGAGTTTGGATTGCTAGTTATTTTTTTGAGGAATTTTTAGAAAAATGCATTAATATGCACAATATAAATCCAACCCCACAGGTCACAGAGAGTTTGCAATTTGTAAGTGTTTTAGGAACAGTTGTTAAAGATGGGAGAGGAGGAGGGGTAGGAAGTGTCAGTAGGAGAAATAGTGCTATAGTGCTAATGAGCAGATGCTCTGCTGTGTATTGAGAGACCTCCTTGCAATTAAAAAATAGTTGTAGGTAGGAGGAGATCATTCAGCTGTCTGTGTGCTGTCAGTTGTACCTTGACCAGATTTTTGTACGTCAAATGCATTTTGATTGAAGCAAGAAAAGAGTTTTAGCAGCAATGTTTTCTGCAGTGAAAAAGTGAGACCGGGGTGCAAAGGGAACTTCAGAACTTCTCTGTGAGGAGAAGGCAGGCATCATTCATGTGCTGCTACTGGTTTCCTTCCAAAGTCCTGGCTCATCTGTGCCTAGGGAAAGACGAATGTTCCCTGAAGGAGGGCAGAGGAGCAATTCCTCTTCAGACAGTGAGTTGTAGGGGAAAACAGAGTAGCCAATATTGGATTTCCTAGTCCCTATCAAGGAGTTCAAAGAGGAGAAATAAGGAGAAAGAATCAACAGTAGAGGTTCTTCTGCGGCTGGTTTACTTCCTTCCTTGTGGTCAGGGCAATGTGCAAGGACAGGGGGCTGGTCCCACCAGCATAGGAAGGGTCAGCATGCTCAATTCACCCAGAGCAGGAGCATGTCTCAAGCATGTGTGTACCTTTTGGAACAGGGAAGGTGAGTAGAAAAGAAGCAGATTCCAGAATTATTGTCTTAACCTCCCAATTTTGTATGTAATCCCATCATGTTTGTTAGAAAATCACTTCAAGGTTTAGGCAGGAGGTGTATTTTGTAGGGGCAGAGTAAGTAAGAGTAGCTCAGTTGCTGCAGGCGTTGTTTGATCCAACATGCACACTTATCCCCTCCCTTTTGCTTACCTTTCTGCATTTCTTTTTTCGTCTCCAGGTTAGGGGGCTTATAGCATAATTAGAAATTGAATTATTTATGAGGACTCATTAAAATGGGTGGCTTGCAGATTAATCAAAGACAGGAGACATATTATATGAAACTGCCTTTTCCTCTGCTGCTTTCACTCATAGTGGCTGCGGGGAAGCCTATACAAACCATCCCTAGTTCTGTAACAAAAAACTGAATGCTCTGCAATATTACCTCTATGTGTGTGTAAATATCTATATGAGTGTTGGGGGAAATTTGAAAATATGTGGGAGATTAGCCAAGAAAAAGGTATTTTGAGGAGACAAAGGGAAGGGATAGGTCATGCCTCATCATGCAGCTTTGGAAACCGGAAAATGTAATTTCTCTGCCAACCGGAGAAGTTTATGAGCCTAATGAAATTTAAAATCAGTGGGAGCTCACTGAATAGCAGTAAGACATATAGTATCCTACTTATGAAGATTATGGCTAAAAATAACATAGGAGGCCTTTATTTATATCCTGCTGTAATACTAAGGGCATATCTCTGAGTAGGTAAGAACTATCCCTCTAATAAATGCGATTCAAGACAAACCAAGTTGAGTCTTTTAACTGCCCTCCTATTTTTGTCTTTATAAAACTTACTTATCTGAAGGTGTTCTGAGAAGTACATATTGATGACATTGAAACAGTCTGTTTAATGCTGGCTTCTTGCTTGTTTCCGGGTGCACTTTGGCTGCTGCTGCTAGTCCTGTCAAAGCTTGTTCTTTAAGGTGTGAGAAATCATGAGGTTTTTGCCATGATGGCTGGTGAATTCAGGTCATCTAAATTAGTGAAGCTAAGTGGTCCCTATCTATTATTAGAGGTGCTTGTGGCCTTAGTTGTCGCTTTATTGGATTTGGGTATAGGGTGAAAGGATAAAAAGGGAGCAAGAATGAAGTTTTTCTTTTAATTTATGGAGTAAACAGTTTTCCATACCTTTTTCTTTTCTTTTGTGCATTTTCATACACTGAGCCTGTTAAGGGAGGGTTAATAATAATAATAATAGTAATAGTAATAATTATAATAATCACAAATGTACTTATAAAGGAGCATAGGGAGGAGCTGGGGTCCTTTCCATATGGTTCTCCCTCTTGTTCAGATTGTACATAGTAAGTTTGGTCATCCTGGCAAATAATTACAGTCCATCCCCTATGGAACCAAGTACACCTGCTAGCTTGGTGTTTGAAGTCAGCATGAAAATGGACCTATCATCTAGAATATATCATCTAGAAGAGCCGTAATTCAATGAATACCTTGCTCCAGTGCTTGTAGTTCAGGCTTCCTTCACTCCTCTTTGAATGTGCATGGATCCATATGCACATATAGGCTGGCCAGAAGTTACAGAACTGCCCCTGTTTCTTTAATCAGTTTTTAAATTCCTCATTGAGCCATGACTGATACAAGCTGTAAACCTCTAAACCTCTATCCATTTCAAATGTACTTTTGTTTCTGTACTGGCAGAAGTGTATGAATGTACATGAAGAAACTCCAGCATGGGGCTTTAAGCCCATGCTAGCTGAGAGGTCATATTATTTCATACCATAAGAATAGAGACACATCATCACATTAATACAAATTGTTTGAATTCAAGATTATGATGCACAAGTAAAATAATTTCTGATGGTCTTTTCTCGCATTCTCATGTTTTACAATGAATTACAGTGAACATTCCCATGGTAATTAATGTTTTAGTCTATATTAACGAATAATTGCCACAGTGAACTAAAATGTCACTTCCTGCTCAGGTGGTGTAGTACTCATTTTCATCAGTAAGATGTTCTTATAATATTCACAAGCTGTGAATCAGCTAATCAACATTTTCAAGAAAGTCTTGTGCTTTGGAGTGTTTATGATCTTTGGGCGTCTCACATGCAGCAGTATTAAGCAACTTGATTTTCAAGAAGAGTTGGAGAACCCTATTGACAGGCACATACCTGCACAAGGTGTACCACTTTGGTTATCCCTAACTAGAGTTCTGTGAATAACCACTTTAAAATGCAAAACTAAATAAACTAACTAGAGCCTCTTCTATTTACATGTTATTTAGCTAGCACCAGCTCAGACCACAGTCATCTGTGGGTCATTCTGGGGTCACTAATATCCATTTAATGTATTAATGTTGTATAAATATAATAGTGTTATTTCTATCTGTAAAGATACTGGGCCACATTACAAGTGTGCAGGGTATTTGTTTTGCACCTTTCTTGATAGTTTTTTTCCCCAACATTTTACATTTATGTTCTTGAAATGGCATAGTATATGCTACTTTTTTCAAGAAAAAGCTAGTTAAAAAAAACCCTGTTGTCCCTGTTTTTAGTTTAATAGTGAGAAAAGATGAAAAGAAGTTGTTACGGTAGGAAAAGGTATGAGGAAAAAGAAGAAGGGAAAAAAGTACAAGGAAATCCAGTAGGATATTCTAAGAATTGGTTGGTAATTTGGGGGTGGCTGCTAAAGGTGTTTTGGAGTTTTTTTGAACAAAAATTCATATATATATTTGTCATGTCTTTATTCTAGTACCCTTCTGTTTTTGGTACTGAGCTGTGTTAAATACCTTGTCCAAACTGGCAAGCCTTTAAATATGTCACTCTTGCAAAGAGTGACATATTTAAAGCAAAGTAATAAACTTATACATGTTTAAAAAGGCTTTCTAGCTTTTGTTTACGAGCTAGTTCATCCTCTCCAGGCTTTGTGCCAGAACTGTGCCAGTAACAAGTGGATGACTGGTAGTGGATATTAGGAAGGATGCTTAGCGCTGCTTAATGGGATGCAATCCCTGTAGTCCTCAGGGACAGCCCCAGCATGAATTGCATTGCTCTTTCAGTTTGGAATATGGCCTACAATGTCTTTTACCATATCTCCTCCTAGTTATGTGCTGGTTTTCCATGTGAGACAAAACCAACTGCTTCTTTGCCCTGTGTTTCATGCTCAGAATCATTTTTTTGAATAGGGAGCTTAGGGGTTTACAAATGAAAAGGCACTTACTGAATATGAAGCAAGAGGACTTTGTTACTTTACTGCTTTGTAAATGGAAGGACTTGAAGATCTCTAGTACTTATTCCTGTTTTTCTGGTCTAGCAATAGTACATAATTCATGAATTCTTGTCCTCATTACGGATAATCCCAACACGTCTGTGTTCTACTCTTATATTTTTAAATTATTCCTACAATCTGTCAAATCCGTTTAGGTACATCCCACATTTGCTTTTATTTATCTGCAAAGTGCAGCCTCTTTATTCATTACAGTTTGTCTGCCAGCATGGATGGAAACCATCCCAAGACGTATATGAATTTAAATGGCAACAGAATGACTGTCACTAGATATGTGTTTTTAGTGTCAAGGCTATGGTAATGTATATCATTAGTTGTTAAACATAGTCTGCTGTCGGCTCGGTGCCAGAGCGCTCTTATGTGCAGTGCCAAGCCTTGCTGGGAACCTACCATGTTCTCTAGTTCGGTTGCATATTTTCTCAGTTGTAGCTGCAGAAAAGAGACACCAAATGTAGTGACACAAAATAACTTATGAACCATGGAAGTGCTGTATTCCATTGTGACATTGAAACCAGTCTCATTTTGGGCTGCTTTGTTTTTGTTTTCCTTTTGTCCTCATTTGTCCTTAGTCATCCATCCTCAGCGAGTAAATGGGAGTAAAATCATCCCTGAGTGTTTTTCTCAGGTCCTTGCTGACTGTGAATGTCTGTGATGGTGGCTTCTTGACAGCTACTTTCCACAGTCGCAGGAGGAATATGCTTTGGGAATACAGGGTGGTGAGGACAGTTATGCCTCAGGTAGGTATCTCTTGATGTGGGGTACTTCCTATGAGATGAGGAGATAGCAAAGATTCTGTCACCTTGCTCTGTGTTGCTTGTCCACCTTCCTGCTCCATCCAGCTCTGACAAATGTACAGGATAAGGAACATCATTGAATACTCTTCCCACCTTTGCTGCAGAGGATGGCTAAGCAAATGCAAAGAAAAGCCATTTAATGAAAAGTGTTGGCATAATTTGTTCCCTTAATGGTGGAACTTAAGAAACAGGACTAAACAGTCATTCATTTCCAGTTTTCTTCCCATTTTGGGGGACATCTCCATCTCTTACTATAGGTGAGGTTATAACCTGGCTCTTTCTAGTCTACCAGTGTTGCTTACCCTGAAGTAGAAGACTTTGACAGGAAAATTTGAATATTGTTTCCACATGTGAACATGTAGTG
Organism: Coloeus monedula; assembly: GCF_965178545.1. Lineage (NCBI taxonomy): Eukaryota > Metazoa > Chordata > Aves > Passeriformes > Corvidae > Coloeus > Coloeus monedula. Next base: position 66,790,093 of record NC_138784.1, on the reverse strand, counting down.
ATGCATGTAGTGACATCTTGCAGTACCATAATGCCATTTGGTTTTTGATGTTGGAGTATTCAGTCACTCTTGAAACTAAAACTTGTGTGCATGTATATATATGTGTATGTGTTTGTATATATATATATATAGACATATATATTTGTGTTCATGCATGCACACACATTTATTTATGGCTGCTACGAAACTAAATTAAACAAAATGAACCAGAAAGTAATCTAAAATTAATCTGAAGCACATTTAATGCAGGCAGAGTTGAGACAGCTTGGTCTGTTCAGCCTCAGTAAAACAAAGTAATAGGGGATGTTATATATACTAAATATGCTATTCTCTCTGATTTTCATTATTCTGTTTCATGAAACATTTTTCATATAGACTCACTTTTCTGGGGTGCTTTGCAATTGGATTTAATTTAAAAATACTATAAAATGAGCTACCCTTTTTATTTAACTATATTTTATGAGTTTGTTGTGTTGCCAGAGAGTGCAGTCATGGTGTAAGATAAAAGACTGGTATGCAGCAAGGAGTGACACTTTTGTTCACAAAGGCCAGGATTTAATGAGACAAAAAACTCAGTGAAAGAAAATATATTTTTATATGATGATTTAGTCCAGTCATCTGAGTCTCTGAATGAAAATATTAGAGAAATCAAGAAAATTTAGGGGACCTGGTATAAGCCACAGAAAGGGAAAAGGCAGTTTAGTAGCAAGTTACAGTCTGAGCGGTGTTGCAGGCGAGGGCAGATGGGAAATAGGACTGCAGGGTGGGGGTGAGATTGTAGGAATAATACATAACAATACAGATATAAGAATCCAATTTTATTTGTCAGATTGGAGTACTTAGATTTAGTTCACTCTACAGACAAATGATCATCCCTATCTCCCTCTGTTTCTGTAGAATTATTTTTGTCAGACCCTGAGCTTAGAGAAGACAGAAAATAAAAAGAATAATTGCTAGTTGGCATAAGTAAATTTATTTGCTTTGTTGGTTATTTCTTAATAACTCTTTTTAATTATAGGTTGCCTTTATCATACTGTTTCCTCAGAGAACCCCAAAATCATCCTGTATTTTTCATGCTGTTACCAGTTTTAATAATGATTGATCTTTCAATTGTAAATTGGACTATATTGCTTGTGGGGTTTGTTTTGTTAGTTTTTGTTGTGGTTTTTGGGGCTTTTTTCCCTGTCTCTATAAAAAGGACCATATTTTTTCCACGGGTGTGTTGGACATTCATCCTGGAAAATTGAAAAGAGATGTAGGTGGTACAAATTCTGTAGCCCTCACAAATGAAGTGTGCAAGGCTGAGTGTCAGCTACTGTCTAATGGCATTAGAACTTTCATTAGTAATCACTGCAGAATGGTCATAGATTGTTTGGTGACCCGGGAGAACTTTAAACAAAAATAATCTCTGAAACAGCTACAAATAAAGCTTAACAGATTTCATAGGTTGGTTTTGATTTTCAAATTGAAATTGAAATAAACATTTTCTGATGTTACGAACAGAAAAAAAAAAAAAAAAGTACAAAATTGTTATAACTCAGTAAACTTAGTTTTAGGTTCCAGACCAAAGCTTCAAACAACTTCAAGATAGCACAGGTGTCTCTTTGGGGACATGCCTGTTAGTTTTTGCAGGCTTTATTGGGCTGCCCCACAGCAGCTCTCTTCTCCAAACTCAGCAGCTTTGCTCCTTTGGTTCATCCTTAATTTAATTTATATTGATCAAAGAAAGCATTTTGTTTTCAAGAGAAAAGGTTGAGCTCATCACAAACTATTCCAGTGCGCCATTGCAGCACTTGTGCCAAGTGCTGGTGTGGTTCTGTCCTTCATGGAAGGCCCTTTCCATGTGGTCCCTGATTCTGTGCACAGGAAGGAGATGGGTGCACTGCAGAGCTGAAAGCAAGGTTGCAGTCAGAGGTGGCCAATCTGACTGGGCTACCAAAGAAGGGTTTCATGAAAGTGGGCTACTTCAGGATGATGGAAACTGCAGAGCGGTTCTGTAGGAAAAAAGAGGGAGTGGCCATGAGGTTAGGATGCCCAGTTGCAAAGATCTCTCCCTGCTTTTGCCTGTCTGGATGCTGAGCACTTCCCACTCGGCAATCAGTGCTCAGAAGGTTCATGTAATCAGTGTCCCTGCACCCTCACTGGCAGTGCTGTCAAAGGTTAAAAAAAGGTTGCTCATGCGTGGTAACAGAAAACTTTGTGTTTATTTGTTGCCCCTTAAAAAAATTGAGAACTCCTCACTCTTCCAGAGGTTTCCTGTTTGACTTTGGGCAAGCCCTTTTCATTTGCTCTATGTTTGGAATTTCACAAGCTCAAAGAATAATAATATTTTCCTGCCTCCCAGGATGGGTTAGTGGGGCATTGCTGCTGAATAGTCCATGTCAATACTTACATAGGAATACCCAATATCTCTTGGAATTAGGCCAAGGTTTTAGCTCAATGTTAATTTGGTGCAATGAATTCCAACAGCTAATTATGTGTTGAGTGAAAATGTATTATGCATCAGAGGTATTCACTGGGGGAGGTTGTAAAGTGACACATTTAGACTTAGGTTCGCATTTTTGGGCTTTTGTGTATTTGCCTGTGGAACATTAATTTTTCAGTGACATCTGTTTTGCTGTGTTTTGTTTTCAGATTATCATCTTTAATATTTTTTTGAAGCCTCCGTGATTTTTCAGAATGAAAAGAGTAAAATAACATGGGTCTCTCACTAAGAATTTCTTTTTTTATTGAGATTTTTTTCCCCAGGAAATAAATTTTTTATTTCCCAAGGTTTTTCCCACACTACCTGAAGGCATCTGGACCTTGTATATAGGGAATTCACCATGACTTTGCTAAGGAGTTTGGCATTCATGACCAAAGTTTTGTCTCTTTCAATGTAATCAGCATCCATTAGTGCCATGGAAATGGGCATCCAGAGGGGTATCACAAAAGCACAGAATGGTTGAGACTGGAAGTGACCTCTGGAGAGCATCTGGTCCAACCTCCCTGATAAGCAGGGCCACCTAAATCCAGTTGTCTGGAAATACGGCCAGCTGTTTTCTGAATATTTCCCACAATGAAGACTCCACAGCCTTTCCTGGAATGGATGGTTATTTTCAACAATCAAAGAAAAGCAAGTTATGAAAGGCTTTTGATGAGATTCCCTGTCTCTTTTAAGACTGGATAATAAACCAAAAAATTGTGGGATGCTTTCTGGTCCAAAGCTTTTTCTTTTTACCTGTATGTTTAATGTAGTTCTTAGGTTAAAAATGGGTTCTAGTTTTGCTGCTTGGGCCCCATATCTCCTGGATTTGTGCCTGTGACTGTTCCCATGCACAAGAGGAGGACTAGAAAGTGCCTTTGTTTGAGGTAGACCTTAGACAGCAGGATGGAGCAGTCATGGGACGTGTGGGTTTGTCCTTCTAAGGATCACTGAGCAAGCTGGATCCCAAGAGAGCAGCAAGGCAAATTCAGCGCATGCAAACCCAGTCCATAGGTAAAGTGTTCAGCTCTCTAGACATGACAGTGCAGCCAATGTAACAAGGAAATTTTATTGCATTTCCTTCAAGAGCTCTTTGGTTGCCCATCTCTTTTTGTTTGTATATGGAATGACTTCTGGCAGAAATGTTAGATAGGCCAGATCTCCTGTCCCATCCTTGTAGTTCGGATTTACAAAGTTACAATGAAAGCGGATCCTGAATCATAGGTGGATTGGGTTTCATCCAGGAGTTTTATACGGATTTATCTATATATGTATAGAACTAAAATTTTCCAAGCTTAAAGTAAACAAATAAGCTAGAAAAAATCTCCATTTCCTTCTTTCTTACACTGCTTTTTGCTGAGTGCAGGCTGATCTAGCTATAACACATAAATAATAAACCATACATCAGGAAAATGGTTTTCTCTAAGCAAAAAAGAAACAGAGAAAGAAGATTTGTGCTCTTTGACTTTTATTTTAATTTGTCAGGGTAAGAATGAATGACATGACACAAACAGCTTTAAATGAAACAAAGCAAAACACAGATTACATTTTCATCACTCAACAATTGTTTTGCTGCACTTTGTATCTTCTGTGATGCATGCACATCAGTTTACATTGTAAATTCTGTAGGGTGTGTGACTCCATCACCTCTGTTGATACATGTTCTTAAACAAATCAAATTACATTTTCTGTTTGGTATAGTCTCTGAAGGAACAGCAAAATACAGATCAATTTTTCCGAGGAGAGGGAGAAGACTGTAAAGCTGACTGTCTCATAACTATGTCTATGGCCTATATCCTTCTTGAAGTTGATAAGAAGTCAAGATCTTTATTTATATGTTTAAGTCACAAATTTTCTGAACCTTTAAAAGTTTCTGTGAATGAAAATTAAAGAAAGTTTCAGAACCTCAAATGCATTTTATACATCTGATGTTTAAAGTCAAAATAAATTAGAATGAAACTTTTATAAAGCAGTAAAAGAAGGCAGGACAAGTGAAGCGAATCACTTTCATATTTCCCTATTTTTGCTAGGACAAAATCACCACTTACAAAAACACCCAACCCCCCCAAAAAACCTCAACAAACAAACAAAAAAAACCAACCCAAAACCCAACCAGTTTTTGTCAGCTATGTTTGTTTTTTTTTTTTTTTTTTTTTTCCACTGGGAAATACCTTGGTCAAAATTCTCACCCAGCCCATTATGGGCTCACTCAAGACTGCTGAAGTAGCAAAGTGGAATTCACTGCAGAGGAAATAAAGGACTTGCACTTTTCTTCTACCAGATATAAAATGAGAATTGAAATAGATTCTCACAGTTCACAATAATTTTTAAAAATCTCAAATTTTATATTAAATTGTGATTTCACAGACCTGTTTGATTTAGAAGCTTGACATTTTATTCTTTCATTCTAGGGAGTATTTAAGTATGATGTTGGTTGCCAGACTTCCAATGTGAAGCATATTTACTTCTAAGAATAAGTCACATTACTTACTGAAGGGAAAAAGATATGACATGCTGAAGGGAAAAAGATATGACATGCAATAAATTATCATATAGTAATAACATTTGTATTGCATTTTATTGTGGTTATGGTGTTAACTTCTGTGGCAGCTAACAGTGTCACTTCTGGTTTTTGACAGTAAATTAATAATTGGAACTTACAAAGCCCTTTTGGGCATATAACACATTTCCCAGATTTCAAAATATTAGGACAAAACCCAGTAATCAGCTAAAACCAGTTTATGGAATTATTATGTTTTTTAATTATTATTTCCTTTTATTTTATTTTACTTTTTGCTAGGATTCTTTCATGACTTTTATTGAAAGCCTCATTAAAAAGGTGAAATTACCTTAAATTTTTTTACTGAGAAGGCTTGAAAGACTCTTCTGACCTAAGAAAGACTAATATTTCGCTGAAAAAAAAATCTACAGCCAGAGTTAAAGGGCATCTTAGAATTTAACTAGAGAGGAACAATTTCATGTTGGAGAAACACATCTAAAATGTACTAACAGCAAGAGCTTCACAGAACTAGAGGTGTCTCCTCTTGAAAAAGCTTTTAAAATTTCTCAGTGAAAGATGGCTGGCTGCATTTTAGACTTATTTAAAAGTATTAAGAGGTCTCCAAGGTCTGGCATGTTCATCCTTTCACTTGTATGAAGCCTAAGTGCAGTAACTGTTAAAGGTGTTTAAATTTTCTAGTTTTGTTTAGCCTTTGAAAGCCCCATACTAGTAGAAAGATTTGTATAGAATCTATCAAACTAGCAATTAAAGCCTTTTTCCTTCTCACTACATCATTTGATTTAAACCTTAAAGTCTTTGCAGTTCAAATGCTGCAGCAGCCTGCAGAGGAACTGAGAAATGAAAGGACCTGCACACAGACTCAGATAGTTTCATCCCTGAGCACTGACTTGCAGAGTAGATGAACAGAAAAAAAAAAGATCCCACGCAGCAACTGGACCCATCCACACGTAGAAAGTCAGTATTTTTCAGATTTAACTACAGCAGTTTTAACTATACTGTCCACTTTTACATTTGAGAATAAATAGCTTCCAACCAATTTAATTTGAAGGAAGCATTATGTGGACACATCCAGAGTTCAGAGAAAAAACTGACAGCCAGAAGTGACCTATCTGAAATTCATTAGTACTCTCACTCTGTTTCACAGTAGATATGTGTCCATTAAAAAAAAAAAAAAAAAAAAAAAAAAAAAAAAAAAAAAAAGTTGCCAAGTCCAATTATCACTAATTGGCAGTTAATCTGAGAGGGAAATACAAGTACTTAGGGGCCAATCCTGCACTTATTGAGGGAGGACAAAAATACTAAAAATACTAGAAATGAGAGAGAAGAGTAATATAAATGTATCTCCATATTGGCTCCAGGCAACTGGTTGTAGATCTGATGGGGTGAAGTAAGGGTTACTGTACTACTGACAGATCAGGCCAAAAATTGATGTGCAGGAAATTGAAGACCTCAAACACTGAAGCTGTGTGAAACTCCTCGGGAAATGGGTTAACAAAAGGAATGTACTTTATTTAGCACTTAAAGCTTCCTTTAGTGATACAGTTTCTAAACTGTTAAAAAAGAGATGCAGTTCCCATGGTGTGTACAGGAAGATTATAGACTTTGTGAAAGGGGGTAAGAATTAACTTTTTTTTTCCCCCCCTGCAAGAAATCTATTCTTTTTCGTATTTAGCAAAAGAAGCCACAAATAATTGCAAATGGGCTGGATAGTGACTTTGCACTGAGATAGATCTTCATTCATTGTACAAGAAATTAATGTCTCTGTGTAACAAAAGGCATGGGTGATGTTTTATATTTCATTCCTCATTTTCCTTTTTCCTCTGGCAGAACTATTTAATTGGTGGTTGGTGAAAACCTCTGCACTTTAGAACTTCACCTCTTTTAATTGAAACAGATACTATGACTACTCAGAACTACAGATGGTTCTTCTATCTGCAAATCTATTCTGTTTTTCACTTGATATTGAGTAACCATCTTCCCTTCTTATCATCAACATGAAAAAAAATTCATTGTTTCTGCGAAAGCTCCATTTACTGCCCCGGCATGCTTTATGCATTACCCCGTTGACAACGGACAAAATGCTTTTCCTAAAGGAAAAGGAGGACTATTTCATTGTCTTTTATTCTCTGGACACTACTGGCCTTTAGTATTTGGCCTAGAGTACATCTTTTAGAGTCATTGAAGAAGTAAAGTAAGAAGCTGTACATGGACCGAAGTGGGAGAATGATTGTGAATCATAGAATGGTTTGGGTTGGAAGGGACCTCAAAGTTCATCTAGTTCCAACCCCCCTGCCATGGCAGGGACATCTTTCTCTAGACACCATTTCTCAAAGCCTCATCATGCACTTTAAAGGGATTTTACAAGTTATTTGGTCTGTAGAGTCAACTGTTCTAGTAATTATACTGATAATTGGATAAAATAACATGGGTTTTGTTGGTTCGGGTTTTTTTGTGTATTGTTTTGGTTTAGTTTGGGTTTTTCTTTCTGGATTTAAAATATATTGGCATCTTCCCCCACTACATTTTGCACCTCTGTTGATCTTTGCAGTACATGCTGATCCAAGCAAGCAGATCCCTTCCAATTGCTTGCTTGAGGGGTCACATCCATCTAGCATTTCTGCAAACTGTGCAGCTATGGTAAGACCAGCCTGTTTGCTCCCCTGGGAGAAGCAGGAGGCATCATCTGAAGCTATCAGACACAGACTGAGCTGGAGGAAGGAGATAGGACCCATACGGCTGTGCTGGCTCTCATGGCTGCAGGTCTTAGAAGGACATTTAGGTTACAGTATAAATGCTCAGCCACTTTATAAAGCAAAACCCATCAAGGCTCCTAAATAGGAGAGCACCACATGAGGCTCAGGCTATGCTTGAATGGCAAAATATTGACAGTTTCAATAAATGCTGTAAATGGAACTCTTGCCTACAAATAAAGGCTAATGACAAAAGGAAATGGGCCAGAGTCATCGCTTGCATACTGCTGCTGCCTGCCCCTGAGGTGCAGCCAGGCCCAAGACTGGTCAGAGAAGCCAGGACCTGTCCCTGCCATGTGCTCTGAATGCCCTTTGTTCTAAGCGCGGGTAAAACTGAAAGTAACTGGGATTCCACCGGAGCAGAGTCCGATTGGCTGGGTACGCTGGGTCCGCCCCCAGTTCTCCCCTTTCCCTTCCCCCCAATAAAAGCCAAGCGGAGTGGGCTCTGTCCTCTCTTGCTCAGGCTGCCCTTCTGCTAACAGCCTGTGTGTGTCTCTGTCTCGGACCCAGTACAATCTACTGGCAGGATTAAAGCATAGAACGAGGGCTACATTTCTACCTCTTTGCTTCTGCTCTTGGTATCAGCTTTGCAGCTACCACTTGGCGCTTTTGGAGCTGCTGAAGTGCTCGGTCGCCCGTGCAGTCTCTCTAGGCAGCTCAGGGCTTTCTAAGGCACTGAACTATGAGCCTGGCTGGCTAAGTGTGCTGTGAGTATTTCCACAGCATACATTGGTGCAAGTTTTCTAATTCATTGAAATTAGCCTTTTTTTTTTTTTTTTTTAAACTGTAAGTGTCTAATGAAGTACCACAGGACCAATATTAATTTTGGCCTGGATTAACATCATCTTTAATGATTTGGAAGAAGGAGACAGGTAGCATGTTCATAAAATTTGCATGTGATACTGATGCCTTTTCCTGGTCTTAAAATCAACAGTCAAACACGGTTAGAAGGGAAAAAGGGATTTTACCTTGGTGTTTATTTTAGGGATCCTTAGGTGCACACATCCAGGTTGAATGCACCGCAATGCACACCCTCAAAAGATCTGGTATATCATTATAGGTTTTACTAATTAGCATATCTATCAAAGATTCCCCAATGAGAGGATTGAATGAGCCCCCCTCCCTGAGGAACTTTCCCCTGGATGGTTCTATCTTGGTTTATAGAATGTGTTCTGGAGAGGACCTTGGGGTCTGGGGCACACTGATCCCTAGCTACAAAGCTTCTAAAATGTTTGGTCTCTTAGCTTGACAAACAAGTCCAAGAATGTAGGCAAAAAGCACTAAGAATACAGAAGTTGTAAAAAGGTATAACAGGAGTATAAAAGAAAAGGCAAAAAGTCTTCATGGCATCAATACAAAGGTTGGTTTCAAATACTATTGAAGGTACAAAACCACTGTGGGGCTGAAAGAGACTTCACTGAGCAAACCCAATAAAATAAACAAACAAACAAAAAAGAAACCAAAGAAACAAAACAAACAAACAAACAAAAAAAACGACTCTGAAAGAAGAGATTCTGCTCAGCAAAGTGTAGATTGATAAATATAATGATTAATATTCTGATTTAAAATGCAAGAAGAAGAAGTCCTGGTAATGCAGAGGGAGACAAAGATTTCTCATCTACCAGAAATAATCATGAACAGATTAAAAATCATGTTTGCACTCTTATTAGTGGAACCACACCACTGATTTCTTTAAACAGGGACACATATTTTGTAGGAAATATTAAATTTTGAGAGATTGGAAAGAAATCAAAAGAAGATTTGAAATACATCAATAACATTAAGTGAAAGGGGTTGATTTCAGCGCAGAAGTTTAAAAATGTATACAAAGTAGCAGAGTAAGACGTTTTCAGGGAGGAGTTAAGGTGTTGGGAAGGTTGTAGTGCACATGTGAAAATAGCTGATGTGTGTTTAGGGTAACACTGCTGGAGCAAGGGGAATGGAATCACAGCACCAAAGATTCAAATCGAGCATAAGGAAAATATCTTGGAAGTAAAATGTGTTCACCTGGAAAATCATTTCCTCAAGGATGGTTGGGATTTAACACTTCTGTGCATTTTAGCCTCTCTGTTATATCTTCTCAAACTGCTGTGAGACAGGCAAGTGCTATTTTTTATCTCCATTTACCTGATGGGGTGTTAAGGATGCTTCTAGACACTGCCACCAAAATGTCATGGGATGTTGCAGCTGCCAAGGGATAGGTCTGGGAATATTCCCCTGCAAGAGAGAAAAGCAAACTTGTTTGTTTGTTTGTTTGCTTGGGTTTTTTTTTTTCAATATGAAGCCTTAAGTTAAAACTATTTGTGTTTATTGCATCAGCCTCAAACTGTAAGTGCTGTAATTTTTCTTTTTTTAATCTTCTTTTCTAACATTGAAGATCCGATGACTATATTTTACCCTGAATGAGGCAGGTATCTCAAAGTACTAAATGTTTTAAAAGATGGCTTTCCTCAAGTATGCCCTTGTAGTGTCCAATTTTGCTCTTTCTTTTGAATAATTACTTTTATTGGAAAGAAGCAGGAAAATATTTTTTTCTTTAATCATATTGAAATTAAGAATAAATGTTTCAGAAGAAAGCTACCAGTGTTTCTTTTATTCCAGAGCAATTTCAGGATGATGGATATTATTGCAAGAAATATTTCTCCATTAGTATCTTCTGTTTGGTGATGGCCTCATCAGCTGCTGTAGTGAATTTAGTGAGTCTTTTTAATTTGTCCGCATGTTTCAGTTCAGTTAATTTTCTTGTTAAGTTTTCAGTGGTGAACATGTCTAGGAAGGTTTGATGGAAGTTAAAGATAAAATCCCTGCTTTAGATACCCAGGTCGAATACATTAGCAAATCAAAAGAGCAGCTATTACTCACTCTCTTTAAGGTTTTTAAACTAAATTTTCTTTTTCTTTACTATCACATGCTCCTTAAAACCTAAAAGTTGTTTTCTAACCTCTTTAAGCTGTAATTACTGTATGTGAAATGAGAATTCTGGAGACCTTTACTTGTATAGGCACGTAACAACTGAGTGTCAGCAATGTGTGGTACCAGTAGAGGGATCATTTCTGAGATACTGTAATTGATTCAACATTGTAATTGACTTAATCACTTCCACTTAATCACAGAGTCACAGGACAGTTAGGGGTGGAAGGGAAATGTGGAGATCATCCAGTCCAACCAACCCCCTGCTAAAGCAGATCACATAGACCAGGTTCCACGGTGTTGTGTCCCGGTGGGTTTTTAATATCTCCAGAGAAGGAGACTCCACAACCTGTCTGGGCAGCCGGTTCCAATGCTCTGCCACCCTTGGAGTAAAGAAGGTTTTCCCTATGTTCAGGTGAAACTTCCCGTGTTTCAGTTGGCACCTGTTGCCCCTTGTCCTGTTGCTGGGCACCACTGAATAGTGTGGACCCATCCTCTTGACACCCCTGCACCTCTTTTCAGCCCTTTGGTCCTCTTCAGGTGGTCTCTTCTGGCTTCAAACTCTGTAGTAAGAGTAGTGGAAAGGATTACCATCAATCTGCTGGTCTGTACAAAGTGTTCTTTTGCTTATACAAAGTGCCTCTTCATCAGCATTTCTAAATACTCATGCCTAGCTGTAACTGTGGATGCACAAAGCATCTCAGCACAGCAACTGCTTGAGGTCAGCTCTGAAATGAAATCTAAGATGGCAATGAACTCTTTAAAATAGTCACTCTATCAGTTACTCCATATACCTGCTGTGAAGTGGTAGCGATGTTGAGTGAAGGTACAGGGAGAAAAATGTGTCTAGGAAAAGTTTATTGAGTCTATCAGGAAAGGAAAGCCTGTATGTCAATAACAAAATAAGCAGAAATGAAGCATTCCAAACAAATCACATTATGATATGTCCATAATATAATTAGCCTGTTCTTCAGGATTAATGCTTTAATTTTATACTGAAATAGCAGTCAGAGTTTTCATTCTAAATTCAAAGCATTTGGAAATATCTTCTCTACCTTTTGATTTGTATTAATTTGCTGGTTTTTTCTTTTAAAACAAGTAACTTGAGCTCTGGGAAGTTAATAATCCTGAAAGTAGATTATATACTTTTGATAACATTTCATTGCACCTATCCTAGCAAGCAAGACTTAATGCTTGAATAAGTCAGCTTCCATCGATCTGTAATGGGTATTTTCAGAAATAGTATTGAGTGGGCATTATAAGACATGACTTCTCTGCAGTGGAAATTTCCACTTACTTCATTTTTAAATAAAATAACCCTGGTATTAATTACTTTTAATTGAAGATTAAACCAGAAGATTCTCATTTTGCCAAGGAAGTAGTGTATTTAAGCAAAACTGATATTTAGGATGGGAAGTGTCTCATGTCTCCTAGCTCAGTGATAGTGGCTTATCTAGGTATGGTTTTCATAGTGAATAGTGCTATTACATGTTTGAAAAACATGTGTGTCATGGGCTGTCTAAGCTAGATTAGAGACAAAATGGGTTACATATTACAGGCACAATTCTTTCAAGAGAAGAGGTTTTAATCTGCAAATCCAGCATATTTCCTATTACCAGGTCAATTTCTGCTTTGCTCATTAAGGCAAATGGTGTAAATTGGTTTAAATAGGTGCTGGAATTGAAGTGACAAGAGTAATTTATACTACCCGAGGTTCTGTTCCCTCCTTTAAAAGATAAGACACAGTGATAAAGCCTATGCAGACTGCTCTAATTGGTCAGGCTGGAGGGATGTTCAGCAAGTTTCCCTGGGTCCTGCAGCTCATTTTGCAGAGTCTGCAGGCAGAGTTCTGCAGGACAGCTGAGATACCATTTACCTTCACCATGGTCTCTGTACTTAATTCCATTCCAAACTTGACACAGAGTTCACACTGGTTTTGTTTCTACCGCTGTATTATTAAATATTGAGTGTGCTCTTTGCACTCGCAAGTATCTTTAGTGCTCAGAAGTGTGTGAACAATTTGAGATACAGCAGTATCTACCTTAAATCCTTTTTATAGATAATGTTCAGTTTTCCTGAAACATGCACAATTTGCACAAACTGCAGCTAACAATGTTTGATCCACGAGCTAGGCCTGTAGCAAACAATACCTCAGTCTCAAATATGGGATATCAGAGAGTGCCAAATGAATGCAAGTTTATGTTGGGTTATATGACCCTCACTATTCAAGCAAATATTTTAGATCAATGCAAATTTTTCTACTGTAGAATTCTGAGAGGCAGAAGTGTGGCCGAGGAAATTAACAAACCCTAATTTGTTCTTCATTTTATTCTTGACAGAGGAGCAGCGATGTGTCACTCGAGCGCTCTTTCCTCCAGTGTCTTTCCCAGTAAATTACATAGTTTCTCTTGCATGCCACATGCATCATTAAACATTCTGTATATCTCCCAATCTTCTCCATCCTAACATGGAGGAAGCCAGTAATAAGATTACTCTTTGTCACTGAGAATTACTTGCATAGCTATAAGGGAGGAACATTATATGCGTACATGCACCGCAGGAGTCAAAGGATAAGCTGAGCTCTACTGAATTAAGCACATCTATCTGTACACTCAGTTTTCTCATGCCTTTTCATGTATTCCTGCAATGCTGTTATATTCAGGAATTTAAATGCTAATCCAGGGATCAAAAGAACTGTAGTTAGCACTTAAAATAAACAATAATAGCAATGAGAATGGTGGCTGTATAATTGGCACTTAGAGGACTTTGTTCACACATCCTTGAGGAGTCAATGTTTTCTGAGGTACCCCTAACTCTTAACTAGAAGTGTGAGTTAGAGGAAATAACTGGCTGGGCTTGCCTGAGAACATCAGGATACGATTGATCCTGTAGACAAACATCCTTGTATGGTTGAACTCAAGGAGGAGAAGCTAGTATTCTTGTGCTGGGGAAACACATGCTGAAGGAGTACCCTGCGGCTCCCATGGAGACCTTATCTTTGCAACTCTGTTCTTCTGTGTTGCTGAATCCTTCCAGTATTATGACCTCTAGGAGTTCTGTGTTGGTGACAGCCCATACACACTGCCAAAAGCAAAATACAAGATGGTTTAAAGAGGCAAGTGCAGTTGGGTGAGAAGGAATCTGTGTTCTGGATTCATTTTTCTTGCATTGCACCACATACTTCTTCATAAGTAGTACCACAGATCTATGTAGGTACATATGAACAACACATGATGCCACTCATATGTTAACAATCAGTTAATTATTTTACTTCATTATGTGTTTCTAGACATTAGAAAAGAATTAAAGCTTTGGTAGTCAAAGTGGCGAATACTTACTTTACAGTGACCTAGATAAGCTAGATATGTCTGGGAAATGCTAATAAGTGTTTTACCTCTCTGCTCTCTTTCTGCATGGCTGATTTATCATTTAATACAGCAAACTGCTATGCAGCTATCCTTTCTTTTCATGATCCTGGATTCCACCTAATAAGCCCTGCTTTTCAGCTGGGCTTGTTAGCACACAGAGTGTGTAGCAATAATAGCTGTTCCTGTGTTCAGCTGATCCTCTTACTTGAGCATGGCTGTTATGGACAGCATCTATTCTGAGTTTGAACTGTCCTCTGAATGAAAGTCCCAAAGCCCAGAAAAACAGATTTGGAAATAAAAAAGCTTCCTAATCTTGACAAACCAGTGTTAAGGTTCTAGGTGCCAGAGATGCAATTTTCAGTCCCTCTAATAAACCAAGGTGCTAAAATAGTGAGAGGTTAGGGCTGAGCAGAGAAGGGTTTCTCAGATCTGAAGTTTATGTTGCACTTTAGGAATTCTTCAGTGTGCAAAATGTGATAAAACGTGTAAAAATGAGCATGTGAGGTTTATTTTCCCTTCTATTCAAGCCTTAAAGGTAGCCAGCTGATAAAGAAATTCAGTCCTCAAGTACATTCATGGTCTCTCAAGTATATTAAGTTCATTTACTTGGTGAAGTATTTTGACAACATAGGTATGTCTAAAACCATTTTCTCTTTACTATTCAAGTAAAGCCATCTACAGCCAAGAACTTCTGCTGAAGGGATTTTTCTAGATTTATTTCAGAAAAAAAGAAATTTTGTCTATTTTCTGCTAAGAAAAATAGCTTGAAAGACAAAGGTGTCTTTCATATAAAATGAAATCATAGGAAACTCTCCACAGAGGTGCAAGGTAAAGTGTGAGTTTTCTCTCATGCTGAGAAAAGGTGGAGCTTGGCTTCATGTTCTGTGTAAGCGCTTAACTCCTGGTACCAAGTGATGCTGTGTGCTTAAGAGGAGTGGGAAGGACACCTCTGTGCCTTGCCCTGGGCTTCTAGGTAGTTGGTAGGCTCCTTTTGGGAATGCAAATGGGTGACAGTACTTGTGAGGATGAAGAAGAAGTATTTAGCATCTGGCTTTTACTTGGGCTTTTGTGTAAGGTCAGTGCCACGCTACTTACCATTGTCAAAAGCAAGGTATTTCCTGATATGTCCAGAAGCTAAACATGAAGAGCATCTTGGTTTCACATATTGTAAAAGCAAGGTGGCAACAAAAAATAGATTCCAGGAAACTGAGGCTTCATTTCCATCCTTTTCTAGGTACTCCCCTCTTCCCTGACTCTGTTTCCTTCCCTATTGACTTTGAGTATTAGTATCTACGTCATGAAGGATTCCCAAGCCCAAAGTAATTAAGTCTGAAAAGCGTGTTGAGACATTCAGATGGAAAGCACTGTCTAACTGCACTGGCATAATTATACACTGCATAACTGATCCAAGTACCAAAGAAAAATGGAACACGAAAGAGCAGCTAAATTTATCCTAGAAAATGGGTTCAGCAGTTCAGCATTTAGATTTAGATCAGTAGAGCAGCCTCACTGCTGTTTAAAGCCACAAAATCAGCTAATTTTGGCTGATGTACGATCAGTTGTTGTGAAGTGCCTTTTAATACATGTTGATTTAGCTGTTAATTAAGAGGATTTTTATCATACAATTAACCTATACTTTAGTTTTTAAAATGCTCTCTGGATAAAACATTTATTGCTTGATTTTAATTCTTAAACATTTCTTTCCATTAAATTTACTGTACTTTTATGTTTTACAATCCATACCTAGATCATAGCATTGATAAAGTATTTTTAGGATATTGAAATGAACAATTCTGCACAAATTTTTCACACTGAAAATGAAAACAGAGTAAAACACAAAATTCATGTGGCGTTGTGCAAAGTGTCTCACTGGGATACAGGTACAATATTTAATCTCTTAACCTTTTTCACCACCAAGGTATAAAACAAATACCAGCATAATCTGCCAGTAATATAATCTGGTTTGTAAAATGGCTAATGTGCTACTCCCCAAATACTGAGAGTTGTGCTTGTGCAAATTAAGATTTTATAACTCATGCTTTTGCAATTGACTGTGTTAGCTGATAGAGATATTTTTGTGATTTTTGTGATGCCACAAGCTTAAAAGGTCTGGTAGCTTTTACAACTGTTTTGTTGTTTTTTTTTTTTTTTTTTTTAATACACAACCTGTTTAGCAAAAGAGATTATATAGGTATGTGTCTGCAATTTATCCTGATGTTGCAGGTGTGCTGCACTATTGTGTTCATCAAAACAGTGGTGCTAAGAACCTGTGACTTAAAAAAGGGAATTATAAAAGCATCTCCCCAACCCCATCCCCAGGAACACATCCAGGACCGACTTTTCAGTTAGAGTTAATTGAGCTAACAATATTGCCAGCAGTGGAGATGGAAATTTATATTGGTTTATCTACTGGTTAGTAAAAGTGTGAGTATCATGTTTTTCCAACTCTTTCACAGCAGAAGCAAGCAGAAGGTCTGTCCTCAGTTGGTCGCTCTGTATCTTGAGGGCTGGGTGACACAGCTCTGCTGGATGACTCTGGGGAATAGCCAAGTCAAAGTGTCCAGCCTGGGAAAGAAATGACGTAATGTATGCAAACTCTGCTGCCCAGGATGCTGTCCTGTTATAGGCTTATGCACAAGGGAAAGAATCATCCCAATGTGCAACATTAAACTTAAACACTAAAGTGTTCTCAGTGTTGCTGCTTAAAATGCACATAGTCTTTATTGCTTGCACTGACTACTAAAAATACTATATAGTTAATAGCAGTAAAAGTATAATTCATATCGTAATACATTATAGATGTTCAGATTTCTTATTATGATCCTAAGGCCCAATGGGAATAGTGTATCTGGGTGATGTAGTGGTTGTTGAGTTTTAAGTGCTAAAATAAATGCTGCAATTACTTCTGGGTAATGAAAGGATAACTGGACAAGTTTTGCTCTTTCACTGGTCTATGCTTGTTTTATGAGGGATAAACTCAGAGAAGTGCTACTGCTGCTTATTCATAATGCAGAAATCAGAATCTTCTTTTCCTACCAGATGCAGAAAAATCAGGCATAAATGTTGGAGTGCTTACCTAAAAATTGCTGTCAAATAAAATCTGCACTGAGACTCTGATAGTAATAAAACCTCCTAGAGAAGAGAAAAAATCATAAAAGACAAGAATAATAAAATTGAAAATAAAATTATAAACTAGGATTTTAAAGTTGCTTCTGGTGTTTCTTAGTGTAAAGGGAACTAAAAGATTTTTGTTTCTATATATAAAAAACCAGAAATTATTCTAGATTATATTTTCATTTATGGCATAATTTATATAATAAATTGTATTATCATTTTAAATTGCAACTTACTGTCTAAAATTGAAAATTACATTTTACTTTTCAAGATAAAGGCATTACAGCTGAACCACTCTGAGTGAAAAGTTCTAACTGAAACTCTGTCTTTGAACAATTTGTAAGACCACATTTCAGTTAAAGACAATTGGTAAGCATACTTAAAATGGATTTTAAAAAATCAAATACATAGCGATGGTATGGCTTCATTTCACTGCTTACAGATTGTGTGTATACACGATACTTTGCTAATGTTACTTTGCAGTGTTACTGCTTGTTTGTTTATTTGAGTGTTTTATTTATTAGTGATTTTTTTATTATTATAGTGCTTTGTTTAGTTATTTATTAGTGATTTTCTTAGCAATTTGAATTGCTGTGGTTTTGTTCTTTATTTCTCCCTTTCCAGTAACAGTGTCCAGGCTGCTTTTCTACTCCCCTCCAGCACCAGGAGAGGCAGCTGGCTCTCTGCTAGCTGTGACAGTGTGAGGATGGGGGAGGGGGAGCAGTTGGCCACAGATTTTCATACAAACATAGAATGGTTTGGGTTGGGAGGGACTTGAAGGATCTGACAACTTTCACTAGACCAGGTTGGTCAGAGCCTCATCCAGCCTGGCCTTGAACACTTCCAGGGCTGGAGCACTCACAGCATCTCTGAGCAACCTCTTTCAGTGCCTCATGAGGTGTTGCTGAAACACCCTGGATCAGAGGTGTTACTTTACCTTTAAGAACTGCTTAATGCAGAAATTTGGGGTTGAGGGAACAGTATGACTTTGGGATTCATTCTGGTTCCATCGGTGGCAACGGAGCTGGTCGCCCTGGCATTCCTGGGCGTAGGGACACGCAGAGGCCCGGGCAGGGCACGGACCACGGATATTCAGTTCTTGCTGTGGTCCGGTTAGTGGTAGTTCTACTACTATCAATATTAATTTATAGTAATTATATTTAGTACTGTTTTATTTTTTTTATGTTAATATATTTTCATCATTATTATTGTTTGTTTCCAATGTCCCTGGCTGTTCTGGCGGTGTCGGGGACTCCGCGGGGCGCGTCCCTGCCGCGGGCGCTGCCGGCAGGTGGTGCTGGCGGAGCGCGGCCCCAGCGCCGCCCGTCCCCGCATCCCCGCCCGTCCCGGCATCCCCGCCCGTCCCCGCATCCCCGCCCGGCCGCGCATCCCCGCCCGTCCCCGCATCCCCGCCCGTCCCCGCATCCCCGCCCGTCCCCGCATCCCCGCCCGTCCCGGCATCCCCGCCCGTCCCCGCATCCCCGCCCGTCCCCGCATCCCCGCCCGTCCCGGCATCCCCGCCCGTCCCCGCATCCCCGCCCGTCCCGGCATCCCCGCCCGTCCCCGCATCCCCGCCCGGCCGCGCATCCCCGCCCGTCCCCGCATCCCCGCCCGTCCCCGCATCCCCGCCCGGCCCCGCATCCCCGCCCACCTCCGCATCCCTGCCCGGCCCTGCATCCCCTCCCGGCCCCGCATCCCCGCCCGGCCCCGCATCCCCTCCCGGCCCCGCATCCCCTCCCGGCCCTGCATTCCTGCCCGGCCCTGCATCCCCTCCCGGCCCCGCATCCCCTCCCGGCCCCGCATCGCTGCCCGGCCCCGCATCCCTGCCCGTCCCCGCATCCCTGCCCGTCCCCGCATTCCTGCCCGGCCCTGCATCCCCTCCCGGCCCCGCATCCCCTCCCGGCCCCGCATCCCTGCCCGGCCCCGCATCCCTGCCCGTCCCTGCATTCCTGCCCGGCCCCGCATCCCCGCCCGGCCCCGCATCCTCGCCCGGCCTCATGCACGGCTTCCCGGCGCGGCATTCCCGGCGTGAGCGAGCCCCGTACACCGGTGTCAGCTCGGAAATGGGATGTTTTCCCTGGAGGAGCGACCCATGCGAGCCCGCCGTGCCGGTCCCTGTGCATGCGGTACCACCAGGCCCTGCCAAGAGCACTGAAGGCCGAATGATCCCAGGCTCTTGATGCATCACACACCGAGTTGGTGCAGGAGCTGCGCACACAGCTCAAATGAGGGTGTTTGCCCAGTTGCATAAACTAAAGAGAGCAGATGTTGTACAAGGGATGAATAAACCAGTGTCACTGGGGACAGTGGGAAGTTGCCTCAGGATACTTCCCGAGTTTGGCTTTTGTCGGGGTTTGGGCTTTTTTCTTTTGCTTTACTGGGAAGCAGGAAGTTTGAGTTTGATTTTAGGCGCTGAAATTGAGCCGATTGTCAGTCACTCACAGAAAGTCTGGATAAGTTACAGGTTTGTGACTAACATATGAGATTGTGAATAATCAATGGTAGCTGGTGAATCACAGTGGAACATGCAGATATGAATAATGGAACCAGGAGATATAATGTAGAGGGGAATAATAATAAAAAGACCGTAGTCAAAGCTCTACAAAAGTCCTGCAAAAGTCCTGCAGAAGAAATGACATCTTGATGTAGCAAAGATGAAAGTAGTGAGGGGAGAACTAGGAAAGGATGATATCAGAGAAACTGGTAAAAATACTCTCAGGACACCCTTTGTGCAGCAAGTGATGCATTTGAAAGATGAAGTCTGAAGATGGATCCTTGAGACTGTCTAATAAAAATTGTTAGAAGAATTAGACATGTTATGGTGAGGATATTGCAAGGAGCAAATCTGATTTCATCTGGCTGGTCACCTCATTAATGAACTGCACTTAGCTCACATGATGTGTTTTCTTTTTATGTTCAAAACTGACCATCCAGAGCCTTTAAAGCACCCTCCTGCAGCCTACACCCTTGATAAACCTGGGAAGGTTAGACAAGAAGATATTTATTTGTAAGTGTCGGAGACAGTTAGGAAACTAGACAATTCTTAGGGTGTTATTTCCAGTCACAGACCCTGAAAAGATTGGCATATGATAATGCCATGAGACAGCCAGGTTGGGAGTTGCACTGATTTGAGGTCAGGCCTCTCTGCTGGTGAGAGATGACTCTTCCTCTAGCTTTGTCCTCCAGAATGAGAGTCGTTTCTTCCTCTGGGCTTTGTTTTCATTTTTTAGGTACAAATCTGTATTTCTAGGCGTGAGCCTATCTAGCAAAGACAATTCTGAAAACAGTATTTTGATCCAAAAGTGTATTATGGAGAAAAAGCTATGATGAAGAAACACTTCAGAAACTATAATTTTATTTTCTTATTTGCTTGCAGCTTGAAAATAAGGACAGAATAATACTAAGCATATTATTTCCTTGCATCTGAGGAATAGGGGTATTAAACATGTGCTGGGCATGTGTTCCAAAACACATAAACTTCATAAATTACCATGATATTCTAAATTTTGTGTTTAATCTACATGTTTATGGTGCACATGCATTTCACTATGTGTGTGCTACAGCCATGGAATGTTTTTTCACGTCTTGAATTAATTTGTTTTCTGGTTCATGTAATAAGAGGTGTTTGGCCTTCACTCTGAGTCCTCTTTCAACTCGTAGTCTAAAGTCTCACTTAAATTGAAGAGCAATGACTCAGTGTGTCTCAAAAACAAGCCTTTTTCTGGGAAATTCGTGAAGAGCTTGGAGTGGAAGGTTTTATGTTTTAATGAAGATGAGTCAGACCCATTTGATTAAGAATCTCTTGTAAAGCATATTTTGGATAGGAAAAAGTCCAAATAATAGAAACAGATTTCGCTTTGCATTTGAGATATTTCTATGCTTGGTATTATGCAATTAAAATGTTAAAAAGTGGACTCAGTATTCTGCTGCTAAATCAATGATTGGTCTTAAAAGATGAAATATAACAAATGGCAGGAAGGATAAAGTTGGCAAAATCAGCATCTGTTATCTGTTAGCTAATCTCATGATTTATAAAAACAAACAGCTAGTTAAGTCTTCAATAGAAATGTATAAACCCACTGTTAATTAACAGGGGAACATTGTAGTTTGAGGCGAATTTCTGTCATTGTTGGCATACTGTGTGAGAACCTGATAGAGCAGAGCAGCCCCTCTGTTGGTGGGAAATAATGTATATAATCGAAATCAGCCTTAGCAGAGAGCCTTAAACCACAAGAAAATAAGACTCCTAAAAGAGGAGCTAACAGACCAAATCTTATCCAGAGGATGCCAGGGTTATTATACACAATATTGAGCATGCTGAGAATTAATGGAAAAGGCATACGGGCTGGCTGAAATGCTAATTATTATCTTGTATGTATATTTACATTTCCTTCCCACTCTGCAGTTCTGTTGCTCTAAGATGACTGAGGACACCAGTGCAGTTCTGAAATAACCATTTTCTTGTTTAACCACAGAGATCTGACTAATAAAGGTAATTTAAACCATGGGCATTGAAAAAGCCAATGGATTTTTCTGCACGAGCAAGCCCTATTGCCACAATGCAGGGGCAGATCATTGACTCTTCCCTGTTCCTTCCCTGTTGCTGCACCTTTTTTGAGCTTTCTGAGTCCATTCCTGCTGGAGAAATGCTTCTTTGCACACATGCTGCCCTATGTCTTTTAAACTCCTGAGAACCATGGTGAGAATGTCTCATACCACAAAGCAACAGGTACCTATATTTTGTTTCAAAGATCCTTGCACTTGAAAAGAGGATAAAGGGTTGGAGGTAAGAATAATCAACTTATTGTGTAAAAAATTAAGGGATCCATATTTTAGGAAGAACAGTGATGTGCTAATTACAAGATTTCATTGGTCCCAAACTAAACACACTGTGGAGCTTAGCATTATGCTTCCACTACAGCTTTACTAGTCAATTCTTTTCAGAATCTCTGATAAAATGCTGCATAAAAGCAAGGGGAAGCCAAAGCAAAATGCAAAGAGTTACATTTGGAATGTGGACTTAGCAATGCTTAATGGGAAGGGTCTGACAGCTTCTTGTCCTGACCTTACCCCATTGGTCTTGACTTTGAATTCGTCTTTTTTGATCTTTGTCAAAAATCCTCAGTCAATAAAGCAGGAGGCATTTATTGTTTTGCTGTTACTCATATTTTTCTCAATTTTTCTTGTACTAGTCTTCAGGCTCGTGGCAATGATTTAGGAACACTGAGGTCTGAATTTATTTATGTGACATCATACTTATATATTGCTAGTTACTCTGTCCCTGTAAATGAGGCAAGGAGACAGAATATGGGTCTCGTTTTGCTGTCAGTGTATTTATTTTGCCTGCTGCCACCTGGGTGCACAGAAGATACAACTAATGCCTGCTGAAAAAAGACTGTAAGTTCTTCTTTGTGCGACAGAATTGCCCCATGTCTTCCTAGCTAAGGCCTTTAGACAAGAGATTTGTTTCATCAGGGTTTTTTGTGCATGTGGAATTTTGTGCATGGAAAAGATTTTGATGGCATGAATACAGATACTTTTTGGCACACATAATTTTTATCAGAAATGTTTTACTGTGTTTTACCCCACTGAAGGATGGGTATACAGAGTATGCCTATATCTCTCAATACAAAATGGAGCAGTCCCACAGCACCTCCCTCAATAGCTTCATTCTGAGGGTCAAAATGCCAGAAATGGTATAGAACCAGGAGAGACATAGTGGTACTTCCTCAAAATGCTCTCCTCGCCTCCAGCAATTTGCAGTCCAGGAATTTCTCTGATCACAGATGGTTTTAATTGTATTAATAACCCTCAGTAGCTTTTCTTCCCATGTCTGGTCTGTTCTAAACAGATGTAAACTTTTCCTTCTCTCAGTAATCTGTGCAAGTTCTGCAGCCAGTCCGGTGTGTGAAGCGCTTCCTCCTCGTTCTTTTGAATATTTCCCATTTAAGCTTGTAGCAGAAGAACCAGAGGTCAAACAGTCTGGTCCATCACAACACATGCTTAATTTTGGGGTTACTTTCCATTTTACTGTGTGATAGACCAGAGACAGAAAAGCAGTTCTAGGATGCTGCTATCCTTAAGCACACCTCTGGAAGTGGTAATAAGCCTTGCTATGAGTTTAGTATTCTCTCCCTGCCATGGTGCTGTTGATGATGTTGTAATCCAAGGTTGCCCATAATGCGCTCAGGAGTTGGATTTGTTGCATACAGTATGCTGGTGTGCCCCTTGGAAGAAGAAGGAAGTTTGCAGTGAAAATAAGCTGGTTTTGTCAGCAAAAAATCAGTGTGTGAACATTACAGAGCACCTAAGGAACGTTTAATGACTTGGCAATTCTAAGCTTTGTGTCACTGTCAATGAAAATGGGAAAATTAATTTAATTGGGACAATATTTCATTTAGAGTTAAGCTTAATAGGTGATTTCTTGTCATTATGAGCATATGTTATTTGCTGGGCTTGTGTTTTCAGTGTTTTATCAGCCTTACATCACCTGACCTTACTGAGAAGAGGCTAAATTTAAGTTCTACCTACTTAGCTTAGATTTCTCTACCAAATTTATTAAGAAATCATGCTAAAAGACTGAGGAGGGGGGAGGCTAATTAAAAGTCAGCACTTGTTGTTTTGTTTTGTTTTGTTTTTAAATCAGCAAGAAATATAATTTATACTAGGCAAATTTATTATATTAATATGCCTTGGTTGTAAAGGTAACAAAATGGAAAATCTTGTCTTCTAAAAAGAAAGTGAATGAGTGATGTATCCCATTACAACAGGGTGTAAAGAGCATCAAAAGCCAGAGGAAGTTTAGTAACAAATTAAGGAGAAACTGGATTTTTTTAATAGGATAATAAAGGAATAGAAAGGAATAGCTTGGAGGCAAAGTCTGGAAATAAATTTGTTTTTTTCAGAAAATTAGGGATCTTCTTTTTAGTTTTTAATTATAACGGATAAGCAGTGTGTCTGGTTTTATCATATCTGAATAAAAATCCTGTGGTGAGGGGGAAACTTTATTTATAATGAGTGCTTTAGTACCTAAGCCACAATATAAATTTATGCTTGGTTCTGTTTGCATTTTATGAGTGTCTGATTGAGCCTTTATTAAGCCTATTTCATGAGGCTTAATATGTCTGTAGTGTAGGTTCTGCCTCTGAATTAAGGTTATTGTCACAGCACCTATATTCATTTTCATGAGATTAATCTCATTTGATAAGTGATGTTGGCAGACAAATACATTTATGTTTAAACTGCATAAATAACTGGTTCTAAACACTCAAAAAAAATTTAGTTTTGTACTAGGCAATTTTAATGTTGCTCCAGTTCTATAGATGGGAAGAAAAGAACTCAGTATTAAAGTCTCTCTTTCTCCTCAAAGTCTATAAAAGTTAAATAAAAAAATGCATAGAAAATTCCAAACCTGATTCTTCAACAGAGTTGCTTCACAGCAGCTGCTCCACAATTAACACAAACTAAAGTCACCAGTTTACACCTTTGGGAAAATTGGTTGTTCAGAGACAAGATTTTATTGTCTCGTATTGACGGAAAAATAGAAGTAAACTGGACAATAAAATTATGGAAGTAGTGGGATGCTACATTATGGTGACTTTGCAGGTACAGGTGCTCACCCTGGTCCTCTTTATTTGATCATGTAGCCTAAAGGCTGAACAATATCATCCTTAGCAGTAGAACAAGGGAACTGCTCTTTTGCTGTCAACTGTGCTCAGAGATGGATTATTCATGGTAATTTTTTTTGAGACATAAAAATAAAATACAGGAAGAAAAACTTGGTTGGCTTACCTCTTAACAAATTCCTCTGCCACAAGGTTTTCTACCTAGGTACTTATAAAATTTGGAGAATATATGGGGCTCAACTTTAGAATAAAGCATCTTCCATACTCACACAGTATTGCCAATTTCTCTACTATTCAAAGCTGCTGGAAAACAATTATTCGAAAGAATAATTCTATAATAAAAATTGCTGTTAAAGCAATAATTGTATTTATTTTTCCCAATGCTGGCATGCTGCCAGTGGAGCTAGGAATGCATGAAAAAGGAAAACAAGCACAGGAAAGCCATATGGTGGATAAAACAGGTTTTGATGAAAGCTGCTTTATCTCCATGCTTCTTGAGTTCTGGAACAATTCTGTTAATTATCTTGGCTAATTTCCTCCCCTAGTATTTCAGTTTGGTATTTTGTGCATCATAAACCATGCTGAATGTTCCTGTAGTACTTAAACACTGTTCAGCTTAATTTCATGTTCAGAGTCATTCTCTATGCATTGCCAAGGTCTGGCTCTAAGTGGCTGTCTAATTAAAATACTTGTGTGTCAAACCATCTGCATGCATAACATGTATTTTTTGATTCTGACCCTCTCCTGGTCTCACTTGTATGAAAAATAAGGAAATGAGGAAATCAGCAGAATACCAAACACAATATTTTGGTGTCAGTTGTGACACTTGAATATGGGGGAATAGATGCTCATAGGCAAGTCCGAAGATATTGCTGTCATGGCTTGATGCACTACAAGTGACACTGCTGTTAAGAAAGGGTTCATAAGTCTGAGGAAGAAAACACACTCCTATGTGGATTTAACCTGGACTACCAGAGAATAAGGTTATTACCTTTATCCAGAATAAATGATAGTGAATAAATTTGCAACTGTGTTAAAATTGGAAGTTACATTTTTTTCTAAAGCTGCATCATTTTTGTTTAGTCATCAGATGAAAAATTGTTGTAAAAATCCAAGTGATTTTGGCTCTAGCAAGTATATGCTTAAAAACTCTTATTAATTTTATATAAAAGAGATGGATTTGCAGATAGTTTGTACAATTTACTCTGGCTTTCTCTACTCATGTATTTTTCCTCTTTTTTTAGAACTGTTTTCCTTAATATCACTCTTACCAGAAAAAAGGAATGTTCAATACAAAAAATAGGAAAACCTGGAAATGGTTTGCCCTGTGTTTTTCTTTGCTTTTTATGGTTTTTTTTTTTTAAATGTGAAGCACCGGTGTTTATTAGGACTGGTAATCTACCTGGAAGTAAGACTGAGGAACTATTTCTTGGCTGTAATGTTACACAGGCATCAGTGTTTATGTACATTTGATAAATATTACTATTTTATATAACCCAGAGAGAATACTTCATTGATTTCATATGACACATAGTTAAGATAGAAATTCAGTGAATGACATATGGAGATCGCTCTCTGTATAAATTCAATAGGCAATATCTTTGTCAGTTAAATAGTTTTCAACTTTGTTGTACTCAAAAGCTTTAGACATTTAGTTATATTAGTCAAATACATCTTTGCCTTTCTAAGAAACGTGGAATAACTTAGGACACGTGGAATTCATTAAGATATCTGATCCAGTCTTCCCTAACCCAGGAGTTATGAATATGAAATAGAGATATGGCTAAATAAAGGATTTAACTTTTGTTTTTTCCTGTCAATCAGATTCCTAGTCCATCATCAGGTGATAATGGATGAAGAATGAAGTGTTAATCTCTTTAACAGTTAGATAAATTTATTTCATTCCCAGTCAGCCCCATGTCCATGTTCAGATCTATAATTTGAAAGGAGATGTAAGTGAGGTAGTGGCTTGTTGAAATGGAAGGAGTTATACATCTTTATCTTCCTGTGTGTTACTCTCTGTTTATTTGCTGTCCCTGTGTCCCTTATTATTGTATTAAATTAGAACATTTGGCATGGAATATTCTGACCCAAGTATAATTACAGCACTTAAAAGTATTTTAAGATTTCTTTAAACTTTGTGCAAACTTCTTAGTTTAAAATAATATTATACCAATAATTATATGAATAATTATTATATCAATATTAGAATAGCTTGTTGTTTGGCTAACTGCTGCACAAAAATCTACAATTACAAGCAATTAAGAAAACCAACAATATTTTAATTTTAAATTTGCTTTTTCTTTTTTTATAAGTTGTTCTTCTGATTATTATATAATGAGACATATTATGGATGATTGTATTTTGAAACACAAAATGATTAAATAATGAGATCATATATTAACAACTTTTAGAGTGACTGGGAAAATCTCTGCCTAAATAATGCATTAGAATATCAAGTCCAAGGGCAATGTGAAGTGATACCTTTTGAAGTTATTATTGTACATAAGAAGTTATTTTATTATATTTTATAATGCATTTGTTATTCCATCCCAAAATACATGTAGACATGCATATTTAAAAATAACTTATATACCTAACATTTTTATGTATTAGTGTACTTTTACTATATTTACTTCACTAACAACCAGTTTGTTTTTCCTTCAGTATCAATATCTCCATGTCTAGCAGCAGGTAAAAATCAGAGTTAAAGAAATCAAGGCTGTGATAGAATCTTGTGATGGAAACAATTTCAGTTTCAGATTGAAGTCAGTTTCACTGACTGACACTGCTTTAATGAGACAGAAAGAAACTTCCAGAAGGGAATAATCAGATTATATCTATTGATTGCTTTCCATTATTAGCTCATCTACAATATTGTACAGTATAAATGTACCCCCCTCTTCCCCCCAAAAAACCCTTAACACACAAACCTAATACAGCAGAAAACAAATGAATATAAGATAAAAAATATAAGTGGAAGATACAGAAATTTGTATGTGAGCATGCAACTGGTTAGTATCTTGTGTTAGCTGAGATTTTTTTTTTGTGATCAGTACAGTTTTTGAATGTTTAGTGCTAGTCCAGGAAAATGAGATTATTTTAGCATATGGCTAAAGCTACTCATATCAACAGAAACACTCATATTAAACAATTAAATATGGCATTAAGGGATTTTTCCATCAAGAGGCTGAGAACACAGATTTTTGTGTTTGATGCTGGTCATGGCCAATATGGTAACAGTGTCCATCTCCCAGTTTACCCTCAAATTGTACCTACATTTTGTAAACACCTTCTGTTGAATACAATACCAATACCACCTACCAAGCTGTTAATTTCTGCTATGTCCCCTAGGAATTCTGAATTTTCACTGTTTATCTCTGGAGTGGAAGTGGGTCTCGTTTGTCATTGTAAATCTTGGATAATTTTGTCACATTGAGAATGCAGAGCAGTGAGTAGAGCAGATGGCCTTATGATAAATAAATAGTAGCAGCATGATGGATAACAAGTTGCTCTGAGATGGAGACATTTTCAGATCCACGTAAAATATTGTCTAGGGACCTGGGGCCAGGTAGGTCCAGTTTTATGGTTCTATTCCTCCCAAAACGGATTATGACTTCCTCCATGTGCTAAAGAAAAAAAAAAAAAAAGAAAAAAAGGAAAACAAAAAAGTGTATTTAAAACCAGCTAGTGGCTACAAACATTTCCCTAATGCCATAATCTTTTCCTCTTCACAATTTGGTTCATAAGTGGGGGTTTTCACACTAAACTATAATGTCCTTTCAAAGATTCTGCTCATGCAGGATTCCTTGTCTACTGCTTTTCTAAAGGAAAAAGGTATGAAAAGAGAAAAGCAGTATCAGTTTATTGAGGGTTTTTCTACCAATGCCATCTATAGTTAAAATTGTTTGCAGTTGTCTAATGCAAGAATCCCTTTTTATCTATAATGTTAATCTTTAATTCCTTCTATACACTCTCTCCAAAAAATCCAAAAGGCTTCTACACTTGAAAAAGTCAAACTTCATGTGTGTAAATAGAAAAAAAAAAAAAAAGGTCTATTTTCAGTAGGACTAAAAAGGTTGTCAAACAGTTCCTGCCCTGCCTATTGTGCTCCTACAGGCAAGACCTTGCTTCCATGCTTGGTTGCAATTCTCTTGGCATCTCTTTGGTTTGTTGATGATCTGTTAGTCCCTTCTGGTTCCTAAGAAGTATGTTTTGTCTCAGAGGCCTGGCAGGCTTCTCCCTACTCCTCAGTGAAGTTTCTCAGTCTTTCTGGAACCTTCATGACCACTGTTTAATGCTGTTTCCCTCTTGCCTGCTTCACTTGATAGTTTGCCATTGAAGAGTGCCCACTTTGAGCATCTCTCATCCTGAGCCTGCTCAGCTGATCCAGAGGAGATGAAGTGGTGACCTTCCTCTCTGGAGGTTGCATCCCACCACATCTTGTCAGAGGAGGTTAAGGCACAAACCCAAGAATTCCCTGGCGGCTGAAGGTGTTATGTTGAAGTGCTTCTTAGTTTATTATGTTGAGGGAGATGAAAAGCAATGCGATGTTGGATTTGGGGATGGCAAAGCTTGCTCTGGGGACTGCAGAAGGTTCAGAGATACAACCATTCTCCATTTTCTTTCCCTTTTTCTTTCCTATGCCTTCTTGAAGGTATTTGCTGTTTGAGCAACCATATTTTTTTCAAAGCAGTGCAGATCTTATTGTGATTTTTGGTCTACCAGTGTACATCAAAGATGTCCAAAGAAAGATAATATTTTCAGCAGTGCAGAACCCAAGTAGGCTAAGTCTAACTTGTTTTTAGGCATACAGGCCAAGATCTGTAGATGATACCAAATGGTTCTGCTCCATTGACTTCAGTGAATGTCAGAGTCCATAAACTCCTAAGCTAAATCAATGGAGCTATAGTAGGTTATACACAGGAGAATTCACTCAGCAAGTTTAAATGTACTCAGTAGCCTTTTACTGCTGAATGTTTAAACTTCCTGTGTGAATTTGTTATCAGACTCCTGCCTCATGCATTTTTCTAAAGCAACTACTGATACAAATGAGGACACAGTGAGGTTATTGCAGAGATGGGTTTTATTTTCTGGTGCCTGCTAACAGCTATGTGATTATTGGATATTCAGTGTTACATTTATGCAGAAAATCAGGTCTAGAATAATTAAATTCTATTTATTTCCGTTCCTTATTTCTTATGGTACTGGTTTTGCCCCACATATAAAATTAGTGAATATTGGAAATTGACAGTATATTATTTGAAAACCTTCCTCATCCTCTCTTTCAAGCTTTTTAAACTTTTCTTTCTTTTTAGCCTGCAGTGCTGAATTATATAATCTATCCATCCAAACTTCCTGAACTTTTCCTTGCTACTTCAATACTTCAGTTTTTTATTGCTGAAATTTTGTTCTTGCTCTTGTTTGGCCATGCTCGCTTTTGAACTTCCTCCATCATTCACTTTGCTTTTCTTCTCTCTAACAGAAGTACTTTTATCAGTTTGGGGTACAAGGAAGTATAAAATACTCTCCTTGGCAGCTCATAGTTCTGGTGATATTTTGTTACTATAACAGGAATGGGGAAGGAAGGTGGGAGAAAGGATTGTCATGACCCCATAGTCCCTTTCAAATGTGACCATCTGCAGAGTTTATCTAGAGCAACAGTAAAAGAGTACCATGCTGAAAAAGAATTTCAGAAAATTAGTTTTTTGATGGAGCAAAAAAAGGACATGAGCCTAAGAGTGAGACTATTCACAGACTAATGAACTTTAGCAATTAAAGTAAATGCAGTAGAATATATTCTTATCAGATCATTGACCTTTACAGGTCTTTCAAAAATGTCAGTAGCTTAGAGAAAAAAAAAAAAGATGGGATGGCTTACAAAGTATCTCCAATCCGAATATTTCTTTACAGTCCTATGTTTGACATTCTTGAACCTTGACAGCTCCTTTAAGAGTGTTTTGTATCAACACTGTAAGAGTGACTTGGGGAAATTTTTATGACAGTTTGAAATGGGACATTTGGGGCTAAATGCAGTCAGAACATTTCAGTAAATCTGAAATCAACGTCTGACACTTCTGACGTTGAGACTGGTAGTAAGTGGTAATTACAGGATCCTTTTCGGCTTATGAAATAGTAAAAGAATTCTTTCAGTGTTTCTATAAAAATAACAGCTAATGCACTTATAAATTTAAACTCACTTTACACAAGATATATTTTAGTTTTGCATTTCCCTCTATTATGTCTGTGTTCAGATAGGGATTGTGACTTCCCTAGAAGCTGAAACCTCTTTTATAACCACTGTAGCAATGAAGCAAAAATACTTTGCTAAATTCAGAGTCGGGAACGGTACCTGTTTGAAGTTTTTACACTTCAATACAAGAAAAAGCCATGAGAACATTACAAGTCTGTAATGCCATGAATTCCAAAACTTAGGAAACAATGAAAACTAAATGTAGACTGTGGATTACTCTGTTACAAAGAAGTCTTTTGTTTGAATACACTAGAGTGCTTTTACTGACAATGGAGTAAGATAAAGCATGTTGTAATTGCAACTAAAAGATGCGTTTAATTTTTTCATATGGAGAAAAAAGCTGTAAGCAATTATTTGAAATATTTAAAATATTTATTTCAAGAGGAGGGAGATATGCTCAAAAATAATGCTGCTTTCATGGTACAAACATACACACATATGCAACTTCCTTGACATCTGTCATCCTCTGCCTTTTTGGTGAATCTCTCTGTGACATGATGAATTCCAGAAAGAACATCTTATCATGGAGAAAGACTGAGCATGTTGGAGGAGAAAATGGGAATGATGCTAACAACGTCTGAGAGAAGTCAGCTGTTGATTGCTCAGTATGCCATAAGACATGACTGATAAGGCAAATACTAAACCTGAAGAAACTCCTGTTCATCTAGATGAAATCTGTGAATCTCAGAATTTTTTAAATGTGGTACATAGTAGTCAGGTTACAAGCAAAGGTTACAGGTTTTGTTGAAAAGTCAAAGCATGACTTGTTCAGAGAAATCAGTGAATTAAAGACCAGTTAAATGAATAACAAAATAATAAGAATAAATTAATCCATAAAAACTAGCCCCTATAGAAAGGGATATTATCAGAAGATAATGTACCTATCTTGCCCTTCACACTTCTTTTTGATATTTTGAGTGGAAGAGGTAAATGAATGACCAAAATACTGAGCCTTTAAAGTCACCTGTGCATTAGGATGTTGTCAGTTACAAAAAGAAGTGAAAGCATGAATATTTCATATCTCTTTGGCATTCAGCCTGTTTTGCATAGATGGCAGCTGGAGGTTCAAAACAGAGCGTTATTGCTTCACCACTGTCACCATGGCTTAGCAGGTAAATAATGCATGAGCTAAGAAGAGTTGACAAGACAGACGGTAATGATATATTGGTTCAAGAGTCTGTCACCTCAAAAAGCACCTAAAAATGATTCACATCAGACTTATTATTTATTTCATATGACTGTTAGCAGAATATTCATAGATACAGTCTGTAATTAACCTAAAGAATTAACTGCTGAAGGATATGGAAGGCAAGTAGCCTAGCAAAGTTTCAAAAGAACCCCAACATTAGTACATATACAGCAACACTTGTAAACTTTCCTGCTTAAAATTGTGGTAAGTGTTAATCTGCAGTCTTTGGGGTACCAGATCTTGGTTTTAACTCCAGGAAAACAAAAGTTCCTTCATATCAGTTAGGTGGTGCCTAACTAAGCAGGGAACATTCTGATGTGTGTTATGCAAAAGCAGGGCTGGTAGTCTGTATTATCAGCATTTTTTGCATAACCTGGCATGTGATTAAAATGCTAACAAGAAATAACAACACTACCTTGTACAGCAGTAAGCACAAGAAACAGTTTTTCAGTAAGAATGTCCCGTCCTCATCTACAGAAATGAGAATAATGGCTGCTGTACAGTGGGTGTGGAGCAGTCAGAGGTCACAAGTTCTAATGACAGACTCATGTTCATCCTGTTTGTCAAAAGTATTAAGATGTTTTTGTGCTTAATTAAAAAACCCAAATAACACACACACACATTCTACCCCTGTTCATTGCTCACAGACTGCTTAACCCATAAAGGTTAATTTGTCATGCTAGTGCTTTGCTTCCCATTTTGTTTATGAGATCACTCTCTGTAGTGACATCTGCATACATTAACTAGCCCGACACATTTTGTGTTATCTGGCAGCTTCTTTAATTACTGGTCAGGCATCACTTTTTAATACTGCAGCCAAGCAGAAATGTATTTGTTCCAGTAGCATTTTTAACAGGAGCCTGTAATATTAGAGCCTCCCTGGAGAGCCCTTCCAGCCAGGGTTCGCCAATAAACCGCAGCCGCTTTGCTGCAGCCTGAGGTATTGACAGATGCTTCCAACTGGATGCTTAATACGTGGTACCTGCTGTGAATAGAAAATGACTAAGGACTGGTGGGGCATTCTTTAGGCACAAATAAGCTGTGCTGATTTCCTTCACATCTTGTAATGGGAGATTTGTGATGTGATTTTCTCCTGTCTACCTCAATGGTGGTTTTTAAACTTATTTTCCTCGAGATGTGCAACATATAGCAATGCCTTACCAGGATTACAGTACTAAGCACATTCAGTGCAATTAATTAATTACACTGATAGCAATTTCCAGCTTTCCAGCTAAATCATGTCCTTAATCCAAAGAAACAGAAAGTGTCAATAGTGCCAGTAGGAATGTGGCAGGGCCAAACAAGATGTGAGCAGCACAACAGAGTGGATTGAACCAGTCATGATTATAGTAAATAGTGTATGCAGTAGGTGGAATAAAACAAGACAGTATACTATAATGCAGCCAATGGATATGTGAAATTGTTCTTAATGATTATAAAACTCTACCGGTGAATATCCAGGGGACTGGAGATCCAACATGTGCAATAAACAGAATAAACATTCTTTTCCATCTCAAAAGAACTGACATTATAGTAGGAAATGTGATATCTCATCCTGATTTCAAGACCTGTTTCCTAGAAAGCAATGGGATTGTGCTTAAGTGTGTGCCTAAGCCACCTCAGAAAGTCAGAAACTACATTTTGCTAAATAGTCACACATTTAAAAGAAAAGTAAAAAAAACGCTTCATTCATTAAGAATTTGACATGGGAGCTTCAAACTGCAGAACCTGATGCAGAGGATATGGGCATGTGTCCTCTCCACCTTTCTCTTCCAATATATTTTGCCATCTCTTTTTATTTATTGCCTGAGTTAGAAGGAGACTCAGTTCTGTGACTTTCCCTATTATTTAATACAGAATCCTTCCTGTCAAAGCTGAGGTGCTTTGGCTGGCCTGGCAGAGGTTAGTCCCCCCTCAGTTATATGAGTTAATATTACTGCACATTCTAAATAACTTGGGGCCATGTTGGAAGACTCTGAAAGTAATTTTTAGCTGCTTTTTACTATGATGAGTAGACAATGCAATTGTTAAGACACTGATTTATTATCCAGCCTGATGGCTGTTTCTAGTGGGACTTGCAGTTTGCTGCCAAAAGTTGTGGAATCAATATGTTTCAACAGATTAGAAGTTTAGAATTAGGCTCAGATATATGTTTAGTTAAAAACTGAGCATGATTCTTCTGAATTTTTTGAAATATATAATAAACAGAACTGGATCAGTTTGTGTAATATGGATTGATTCTGGTTTGTATGTAGAAGCTTGTAGAAACTGCTCTCAGGCACTGTGATAATGATTAATTTCCTGAAATATCTGTTTTATGTATGTGCACTGTAAAGAAGATTGAGAATAGGTTAAATGCAGGGTGCAGATAGAACTTGCTAATTCAGTCGACTGTAGTCATATCATGTTTTATTTGCTATTTCTAATAAATCAGCCTTCAACTTGTGCTTTACTTGTGAAACAGTCCTTTCTTTTCTGATTTCCATATCAGATGCTTCTAGAGCAGAACTGTTAGATGAATAAACAATGACAGGATAAGAATAGACAGTGTTAGAAAGCCTGACTATGTTAAAGCAAAGATTAGTACATAGAAGACACATAAAGGCGTTGTTGTTACATCTGAGGCTTATTTTATGTGCACAACACTCTGCTGTACCAGATGGACTTGAAAATTAAATTCTTCAGTGAAAAAAACTTGAGGAAAGAAAACAGTAAAAAAAATACTGTGAAAAATATCATAATTATAATATTGATAAATAACAGCATGTATAGTTATGATAGATATTCTTTGCTTCCAAACAAAGATGAACTCAGCTTCTCTCAGCTGAAATTTGTTGCAGGCACTCTCAAGTGGGGGGTAACTCCATTCTCTTTTTTTTTTTCTGCTGTTTCTCAGGGAGATTATTCTGTAGTGATTTTTTTTTTTTTAATTATTTCCTTGCAAATAATTACAGCAAACTCATGCAACTGGGTCTTTTTTGAATGCATTACCATTTAGAATGGAAATATTTTTTTTCAGTGGCCAACTCTAGTTTTTTGCAATCTCTTCTGCTTTGATTCCTACTAGGAAGATTTTTAACACAATGAGGATTTGGCAGGAGTAAGATTGACTTGGTGCTTTTTCTGAGGTTCAAAGGAGGAACAGCTTCCTTTATCTGAAGAATTAGTAGTGCAATTAATCAGCAGGATTCCTAATGCAATTAGTAATCTTAGTGCATGGCTGGGATATTTCTCCTCTAGAATGTTTGTGAAGATTTAGAAAGGGGAAACTTCTTTTCTAGATGCATTTCAGTGTCATCTAATTTGCATAATTTAACAATGCCATGACGGAAAATGTTTGTGAATACAGCAATTTTCACAGGTGGCAAGAGTCTTCTCCTGGTTTGCTTTGACATGACACCTTTCTGTCTTTAAAAGTTGAATTTGGGTGGATGGCAGCTGACTGTGCCACTGAGGCTCTCTTAGAGGGATTGGAACTGGAAAACTTGAAGAGGAGCCTCACATGTCTAAATCAGACAGGCTGGTGATTGGGTTACAAGAGTTCTGATCAATGCTTTGGTATTTCCATTTTGCAAGTTATTACTGTAAATCAAGTGAGGGACAGAGAAGCACAATTAATTAGGGCTCTGACTAGCAGCTTCAGCAGCAGTGCTGCCTGTTAGAGGTACAAAAAAACAAAACAAAGCAACAAAAGAAAATACCAAGATTTTTGAAATAAGCAAACAGTGTGATAGAGGTAAGATTCCACTGACAATGTGTGCAAATCTTAAGGAAAAGTCAACATTTAATTGTTCATCAAGGAAAGGAATATTCCTTTGCTATGACAAATTGGGACATTTGTCCAAATATGGGAGCTGTAGTGGAGATCTCTGAGTGCCAGGCTAAGGCATATCTGAACCATAATGCAGCAGTGGCCATCTTGGGTGAGGCAGTGGTTGTTCTCTGCAGAATCCTGTCTCTGACTGTGATAGATATCAATTTTTTTCAGAGGAAAGCTCATAAGCAGTTATGGAATACTGAGATGATAAGGTAAATTTTGTTGCTGACTTGTACCATGAGTTGGAGAGTGTTTAAAAAGCTAAATTCTCAGAAGACTTGAACATATCTATCAAATTCACTGTAAAATGGACAGGTCTCCCTAAAAGCAGACATTTTTCTGAAGTAATGCCTTTCTTTGGAAGTTACTTTTTATCATGGTTGATGAGTCAAATGAGTCATAGTAACCAGGTTGGAAGGGAGTCTCAGAGATCATCTGGTAAGGAAGAAGGACTTGAAAACCACAGAGGAAGAAGACACACAAGAATGTCTCTCTTCATGCATTTGAGTGGCATGGCCTGGCATGAAGAGGCCACTGTGTCAGTTCAGTCTGCAAGCAGCATCCAGAAATGAGGATTTGCCTCCTCAGAGTGGTGCCTTTGGCTCCCCACATGCAGACGATGGCTGAACCACACAGTGGAGGTGACCTGGGTGGCTGTGAGACATGCCACATTAAAGCATCAATTTCTTCAATCACTTTCCTTTTAAAGTGTCAAATGCTTTAACATATTAATAGTTAAGCACTGATTAGAGGCAAAGATTGAATGTCCTGGACAGCTAGAAGTCCCAAAGCAAAGTAAAAAAAATTATTTAACTGTACTGTTGAGGTCAATTATTAGGTAAAACTTACTTCTGAGCAGTTTACTGTCATTAGACGTTTCAAATAACTCCACAGAGTCTGTTTGAAAGGCCACTGCTGCCAGTCAATAGTTGCATGCACAAAGCTGAGGACAGACTGGAAGGGTGAAACAGCCTAATAGAGTCAGATGAAGAGGAAAAAGCTGGATTGCCCAGATAAGACAAACTAGATGAGAAAACTGTCATAGAAAGAAAAGCCTTTACTTTTCTCCCTTTATAGAAGTTGCACAATGTAATACAGATAATTTACATTTTCCTGGAGATGAATGCGATGAATATTTTCAGCGATGCTTTTCATGAATATGGAAAACTGGCTGTACTTTTATTGCTGTATTCATAAAGTATGCATCTGGTGAGTTCCTGTTTTCACAGCATGAAATATGGATTGAATTTTTTAATTTCTTCATTTATTTTCCAGAGGTTTTTTTTTTCTTTTAATAAGGTGTTTTAATGTACTGATTAAGAACGTGAATTCTTACAGGTCATGGTCATGGACAAGTCACGGTTAATTATGTAATAAGTCACCTTTGGAAGAAGCATTGGCTTTTTTCCTGCCTCACTGCCAGTTCTCTTATGAACTGAGAGTAAAATGCTCATGCAGGCTGGGGAATTGAGCTATTGAATCCCTCTTTCCTCATAGCATGATATTATCACATCTCCCAGAAAACATTTTGCAGACTACTAAATTTTCAAAATCCTAGGCGAATGTAAGCCTTGGGACATAGAAGAGGGGTTTCTTTGATGAAACAATAGGGGAGAGTGGTTGTCTTTTGAAATGCCACAAAGTTTGGATGAATCAAGAGAACAGTTTCCCCCCAGCTCTACTGACCTGGATTTGTTAGAGCTTTACAAGAAACCTATGTGTAAGACAAGAACAACAATTGCATTCATTTTCTTATATTGAAAAAAAGTGAAACATGTAAAAAGATTAGTTAAGTATCATTGCCAGTAAGATCTGTCTAATCTCATACAAAAAACCCAGCCATGTACCTGAAAGATGATATAAATATTTTTTTATTGCTTAGTATTTTACCAATATATTGATATATATTAATATATCACCAAACTGTTTTATGTAATGGAACAGTTCTATTGAATTAGAAGAGGTGAATACTTAGGATAATATTTGCAAGGAAATTTTCTTCATTCCCTTTTAAAAATCGTTGCTTTGAAAGAAAGAAGCTTGTTAAAGATGTGTATCTTTAGAAATGCTCCAGTGCCTGTTTCCCTTTGGTGTCTAGTTGGAGCCATACTCAGATATGCAAAGTGTCTATTAATTGTGATATTGAAATGAAGAAATTACCTCAAATAAATTACAATTACAAATTCTACAGAAAATTGAAGGAATTTGACCATAAAATTTTAATTGGGATAAGCAGCTGTCACATCTGTTCCTACAATGGAACATGTATGTCTGGTCACAGACATACTCTGGAAACCTCTATCTGAAAACTTCTGATTTTTCTTCTGATTATTCAAATTTTCATGTATCAAACTTATCTTAATTTTGTTTTTAAGAGGAAGATATTGCCATATTAAAACATACTAGTAGATCTGCATTTGCTCCTTATAAAATGTTAGATTTTTGATAGTGTATGTAATTAAACTATTTAAAGGGTCCAGAATCAAATAATCTTAATTCAATAGAACGGGATATTTTGAGAATGAAGGTAAGAATAAAGTGATCTCCTAAAATGCTGTTATGGAAGGTATCATAGAAGGTGCACACACACAAAGTGGCAAGCTTGCTTCTCTTGAATTTGGAAAAAAATCCTGGTGTTTATTGAAATGCAAATTCTTTCATTTTCTCTATTCAAAAATTTTCACAGAAAAAGGAAAACGAGCAATGAATAAAATTTCCAGTAAGAGAAACTGTGGTTAGAAATTGGGAAAACTAATTGTAAGATGAAGAATGGTCAACAGGAACAGGTTGCCCAGACATATTTTCAAATCTCCACACTGGAGGTAAAGCAAAAAAAAACAACTGGGTATAAGCCCAAGCCATATGATCTAATGCTGAAGTGACCCTGTTTTGAATGAGCACTGTTATTTCGTGATTCCTGAAATCAGTCTGAAAATGTCTGAGTGTAATGTGCCTCTCTGCTTACCAAAAAGATTATTGTATTAAAACAAACAAAATAACACCTTCAGAAGAAATTATTCTAACTCCTGAAAAGGAACTATTATCCAGTATGCGGGAAAAGATGTCAAAACATATAGACAGGAGTAAGAAAATAAATAAATGTTATTGTTATCATAATAGGCCTTTGCTTTACAGAATTAAGCACAAGATAGACTGCAACTTTCTTAGGTGTCAGTTGAAGACAAGAATGAGGAAGGATAAAGTCTATAGATTGCATTAACAGAGAAGATACGATGTGTTGACAATAAATCAATAGTTATATTAGACCTTAAAAACAACAAAGGAAATGTTCAGAGGATGACTCACTTTAGTGAAAGAAAGTGACAAATGGTCTCAGCTTAATGACTAATATCAAACATTGTTAGGGAAAGTAAATTCTGAAGGCTGAGGTCAATATTACCTCTTAGACTCACTAAGCAGAAAATACACAATCAAAGTAGAAAATACACAATCAGACTTAAACTGTCAGAAGAACTCAAATCTCTCAAAATACAGGCAACTCACAAAAGAAGGCAAGAGCAAGCTAGATAGAGATCTTTGTTATTGGACAAAAGCACCTGAAAGGGAGGAGGGCACTGAATGCAGTGTATAACATTAGGAATAGTAGTAGTGCACCAGTAGTGTATTACGGTTACAAGTGGAGTAACATTCGTGCCATGTGAAGTGACCACTTTTGTGAAACGTCCTTCTCACTGGAATACCAACAATTTTGTTGCCTTTGTTGAAATGAATAAAATTTTCACTTTACTTCTGTTCCTTTGACAGGTGCTATTAGCTTATTCTGTTTTTTTGAGAAATAGTTCAGGGTCAATTGTATTTCTAGATTTATAGGTTTTTGGTAGAAAAACA
This sequence comes from Coloeus monedula, assembly GCF_965178545.1. Lineage (NCBI taxonomy): Eukaryota > Metazoa > Chordata > Aves > Passeriformes > Corvidae > Coloeus > Coloeus monedula. The sequence continues at coordinate 66,750,233 of NC_138784.1, read as the reverse complement.
CATAATAAAGCACATGTAATGCAAATTTGCTTTGATTTAAGATGCTCTTTTTTACTGAAACTGTTCTCATAAGTATGTTGAGAGTGGAGAAACACAGAAATAAACCACGTTGTCACTAGCAAAAGAAGACCCCACACTTGGCTTTATTCCTAACTGGAATTTTTACAGGATATTTCTCTTTGAATCGAAGCTGTAGCAGCCACTGTGGAGTGCACTGGGTCACAGCAGGGATAGGCTCATTAGTTCCAGCATCTTTGCTTTGAGCTGTTAGGAACAAGAAAACAAAAGCCAATCTGTTTGTTTTCTATTTCATATTCATGTACTTTCTCCTTTTTAATTCCTTGACTGACAGACTGAGTGTACATTGTCCGATGTCTTCACATCAAGCCCGTGACCTCAATTCACCTATCATTCACTTCCATCATGTCAGCTGAGCCTTTTGTGGATGTCCATTATTCACACACTATATTGTTTTATGATGAATTACCCTCTTGGGAATTTTAGGACATCTTAATCCCAGTCTGACAGAACTCTCTGCGATAAACAGTTGACAAGTCCCTATGCTAAATGCGAGTACATCAGAGGATGTGGATTTTTGACAGCTTTTACCAGATAAAAAGAAACAAGAGAGCATGCCTTCAGCAGTGTTGAGCAGCTTCCATCTCTCATTTTCATTGAATGCTTTTCTACCAAGAGATTGCATGCGGCAGGGGAGGGAGATTCATTATGATTTTTAACCTTTGTTGTTTTCCTGACAAACAAAATATTTCATTAAAAAAAAAACAATTATGGGGAATTTATTATAATTTAATCTCACATTAAATCTGTCCTCTTTTTCCATCCATGCATGCTAAGAAAAGAGAACTTTGTTTCAGAAAACCCAGTAGCATTTAAATGTGCATTTTCAGTGACAGCCACATGTGCCTCTGTGCTGCCTGGCATTTAAAGCAAGGCGAATTCCTGGTGCTCATCAAGCTGTGCAGGGGTGGAGCATAAAGCAGGTGATGGACCCTTTGCCTTCTTGTGCTGACAGCCTTGGCCTGGCTGAAATTGCAGTGTATAGGGAGCTGACAACTTGCTGCCAATTACTTTCTTGTGGAAGGGACTGGAATGAGCGGAGTCAAACCCTTATTCAGTGTCTGTGCTCTGCCAGGCAGCATTAGAGGGGTGATAAAATGCAGTCTTGGTGATATTTCCACCTTTCACACTTCACTGGAGTTTGCCAGGTGTTTTTTGCGCTTGTTATAGCCCTGAGATGACCATCGAGACTTGACAAGAACCACAGGTCTATTCCCCTGGGTCTCTGAGTTATAGGGCTGGCAGGTACCCCAGGGGATTTGGCTGCAGGATTTTTTGTATTTGTTGTTCCTGGAAAAGAGAATTGTGTGCCTTGTGTTTGCTGGAGATCCAGGAGTCATCCCTCAACAGCTGGCAAGCTCAAACTGAGCACGCGCTTAGTCTAGAAAATTGCAGAATTTGGAAAACCTAATAGATAAAATATCAAAATGGTCTGAGAACAGATATAACAGGAAAACCCTTTCCTTTTTTTTTTTTTTTTCTTTTCTTTTCCTTTTTTTCCCCCCAGTGTTCCAGTGTGTCAGGTAGCTGGAGGAGAAAATAAACTAGTATAACTAATTGCTTGTTCTGTAGGATAGTTGCTTCAGATCATCCTTTTAAGTCAATTGCAAGCAAATGTCATTATTGCTGCCAGAGTGTATCCTTTAGCTGTTCTTAGCCACACCTGAAAGCACTAAAACTTTAGACATACATGTTCTTCCTGTGGAAACTGGTGAAGAATGTCTCTTCTGATTTCATATAAACTGGGGTGAATGGAAGTTCATGTTTATTTCTGTCACACATGCCAGAGGGAAAAAAAGCTCTGATTTAGCTGTATTACACTGAAGGGTGTAGAAGCATCCATGTGAAATACATTATATTGCTTAATCTGGCCAACACACAAAACAGCTTTCAGAGGCAGGTGGGTCTTGCTGTCAGATTCATATTTGCCACTTTTTCCTTTTCCTTGCTATAATGCCTATTTGGGCCAATAATTGTACTGTAGGTGTAAGGAACTATTTTTTAACAACACTGTTGCCCTTTTCAGTTAAAGTTTCTCATTCATAAAGGTGGCTTTTTTAAAATTAAAATGCAAACAGCAAAATGAACAAACAATAAACTCCAACCAAAAACCAAAAACACAAACAAAAACTCCCACAAAGAATTTTTGAGAAAACTCCTGAGCCCCTTGGATTATAGTTGATATTTAATTGTGAATGTGTAAAATACATCTGAAGTATGTATACAGCATATATAGTATTACTATATAAAAATAATTATTTTGGTGTTTGCTAATAGTTATAAAGCTCACTATGAGTGTTCTTTTAAAGTATATTAAAATTTCAGTTAAAAGATTCTCGATACATATGCTTGCTAAGCAGGCAGTTGTATTTCTATTAAGTAAATTAGTGGAAATAAATGAATGATAAAATTATTAAAGCTGATTTTTTTAAAGCTGGAGGCAAAGGTTTAATGTCATACTTCACTATTTCTTGCATAAGATGCTTTATCACATTTTAGCTGAGGATGTTGTCAGACCTTGCAGAAGAAGCAAATTCCCATCTTCTGAACTGTCAGACAGTGTTTTAATTAAGCTACAAAGCAACTCTGCTCCAAATAAAAACATGTTTGCTGGCTCTTCTCCCATTTGAGATCTAAGGCTCCAACTGACAATGTAAAGCAAGGATGTTGCCAGGTTCTGTATGATTTGGCTTTGTAGGTTAGACAATTGCAGGTGACAATTTCTGTGTGTATGTGTGAGAGAGTCAGAAAATAGTTGGAGTAATAAATGAGAATGGGTTCAAGAAGAGCTTTGTTTTCAGGATGCCCTTACTTAATTAGGAAGCTAAGTAAGAGTAGTTATACTGGGAATAATATAACTGAAGCATTCCTTTATTTCTTTGAAATAATAATCAGATAACTTGCAACTCATTTAAAAATGTGGCTCATATTTTAGAAAGGGATTTTCATTATTAGATTAAGTAATAGATTCATAGATTAATTTTCATGATAGATTTGAAAAATTGAAGAGTAGAAATAGAACTGAAAATTTTGGAACTATGTGCCATTTGCAGAACTCTGTACATGGCGCTGTGTAAGAATGTGAAAATGTGTCTTAATGTGCATTTGGAAACTGGTCTTTTGAAGGCTGAAACACTACTTTAAAAATAAGAGGCAAAAATAAGAAGAAAACAAATTGATGATGTGGTTTCAGTCAGGGTAACACAAGGTCAGAAATGTTTCTGTGATAATTATTTTAGATTTGAAACTAGATCATAGAATAATACTAATAATATTAATAATACAAATTAGGTGTTACTTGCATTTATTATGTTCTATATTATTATAGATCTTTGCCTAAAAACTGTTGAAGACAAAAAGAACTTCAGCTCCAAATGTGTGAATATCCATTGCAAGACCTATTTGGCACAAAAGGGGAGTATACACTAGTGCAATTCATTAATTATAGGAGATGATTTTTAATTTTTAGTTATTGCCTCCTACATGTCTGAGGCACACAGATCTCCCATGGAAAGCACTGCTGCATTAATGTACCCTTTTCTGCTGCCCCTCCAGCCTTCCCCATGACATCTGAGCAAAGTCTGACCTTATTGTTGTATTGTAAGGTGGCATTTAAGTCTTTGCTTCATGATTAAAGGAGAGTGATTAATAATCATAATGAGATTTTTTTGAATTTTCACTTCTGGAAAGCTGCATTATATAGTTAAGAATACATCATTTAGGTTTTATTAATTTAATTGCAATTTCAACAGAACTGCAAAAAAACACAAACCGTTATTGGTAGCATAAAATCAAAGCAACAGAAACTTAGGGGCCTCTATGTAAGCACTTTTCACTGTAGAAAAAAAAAAAGCCTTACAAAAACCCATTGTCTCTCCAAAATGAACAAAGAAACAAAAAGACAGCTTCAAGACAAAAAAAGTAGATGCCTTAATAAAAAAGAGGTTTCAGATGTGTTTGGGTTTCAAGTCCTAGCTTTTAATTAGCTTGTATGTTTTTTCACACTAAATTATTTAGAGGTTGTTTTATATTTCGTATCAATTTAAGTGGAGACAGAATTAAATAGAGCATATATAATGAGATTTAAATAACTGAAGAAAATCAATTCAGCTCAGTCGGTGCTATTAGCTAAGCTACACTTCAAGATGTGCTCTAATATTGTGTTTGAACACTTATTCTTTAGGGATTCCTATTCTGTTCTGGTATCCAAAGGCTTTGGCTACATAAAAAGTTTGCTTTGTGTTTCTACATGCCAATTCTGCAGTGATTGCTGTGGTGCCTGCACAGAAATGGGTCCCCTGACTCATAATGAGGCTGAGCACACATGCTGTAGGAGCAGATAATAGGTTTCTTTATAACACAGAATGGTTTTGTTAACATACACTAATAAGGAGTATTTCTAATATGCATAAAAGTATTTACTTGTTTGTAAGGCAATACTAGATTTTATAAAGCTGTTTTAAGCACTGAATCTGGGTACTTTGGAGAGTTGCTAAGCTCTCAAACCTAGAAATATTAGCATACATATATTGTCTGAGATAGAAATGGCATTGTATACACATGAACACATATGGTTTATTGAGTCTTTGTTACAGACATTAGGTCCTTGTATGATGTGGGATTATAGAATTCTAAATGCAGAATATGAAATTATAGTTGACAAGGGAATAAAACTGAATAATAACAGTGTGAATGAGGTGACACTGAGACCTCCATGTACCTTGTCTCTCACTGTAAGTTGCTAGATGCTGTGGATTTATCCCTAAAAGTCTAATACAGTATCTTGCATAGAAGATCAAAGAAATTATGCTGTTTGAAAATCTGTTCCTTTTTTCCTGGCCATAAATTGGGCTGCTTCGTCTCAGGCAAGAGAGAAGACAGTGTTGCAAGAGGATAATACAGAGCAATTAATTTTGATCATAATTATATAGAGGAATAGTTCTGTAGGGGATAAATTTCTGGGGTCTCTTCTGCCACAGACCTTCTTAGGTCGGGATCTTAAATTATGTTTCATTGAACATTAGATCTGGGCTCATCTCATTTATTTTAAGGTATTAAGAAATGTTTACATCCCTCTTTAAAACCATGGAGATTCTGCTTAGGCCAGATTTTTGGTAAAGAGTATGTTTGGATCAGAATTAAACTGTCTGTGGATGCCATATAGTTCTAATAAATCCCACAGATTTTTGAAAGCTACCTGGATCTCTGGGGCAGGTAGGGCATGACTGTCTTGTGCTGCAGCTTCTCAGATTTGCCTTCTATCCCCCTCACAGATAGTCTGCCTAGGAATTGCACCAGTAGCATACTTCGCTTAGGATTCATGGTATAATCTGAGCAGTGCTATTTGCATAAATTAAAGACCAAAACAAAGAAAGCAACTCATGAACAACAACAGCAAAACCCAAACAAGCCTAGTTCTGTTTAATAAGCTGCTCCTGACTGAGCAGATTTTGGTACATGTTGTGGATTCCAAATCTGACAACTTGATTGTTCAAAAATAAGGAAGAACAGTATTTTTATGACACTGGCAAATGTGCTATACCTAGAAACTGCGTATCTGAAAAACAAACATTTCAAGTATTTTTAGGAAACTTAACCTCCTATTCCAAACTGGAATATGTTTTCTGAGACTTTTTACTAGCTTTATAGTAAGAGAGGGAGGGTGATCCTAAAATATATATTGACAATTCAAGTGTATATTGAAGATTCAGTTCTTAGCCCACTGCAAATGTTACTGCTCAAGGAAAGCATAAATAGTTCTTTGTATGTAAAACCAAGCGCATAAATAGCTATCTAATACAAATTCCTTTCTGGTTGCACATGAAATACATGAGATGATTCCTCAGAAGTCCTTCCACTGAAATGAGCTTGATTATTGTGAAACTTTATATAACCTTGGAAAACATGTGGTTTAACGAGGCTTTTCTTTTATTTACATGATGTGAAGTAAAATCATTGTTTGGTGTATTCACTATTCTGCATTGACAGGAACTGTTAGGAAGCCTTCTGCAAACATTGCAAGGTATTGCCCAAAGTGGGAGGAAAGTGTTCCTCTAACTTCTAATTAAAAAATCTACTGAACTAGTTTTGCTCATACTTGACAAAAAAATAGACACAACTATGTGTGGGAAATACTGGTGCAAATCATAGATGAGGCAAGGAGGGCTTTAAGAAGAGATTTTTATTCAACACTAAAACCCCATTTTCTCAGACTTCTCATAAAATGTCTCCTCCTTTATATTGTTCAAAGTTTAAAGGAATTCTAAATTCGATGTTGGAAGGGTATTTGTTTTGTTCTGTTTTGGTTTTTTCTTTTTTTCTCTGCAAGTAAGGCATCAAAAAGTTTGCTATAACTAGAATGAGCAGTTCTACCATTTTGACAACCATAGCTATAATGACTGCAGTCAGTTCAGCTTGGAATACTCCATCACTTTATACACAAATATGTATAAACCTATCTAGTAATAGTAGGCTAAAAACTATGCACAAAATTACCTGTGCAAGAAAATCACGAAAGACAATGACTAGTGATTCAGGGAGTAAAAAGATATTACTCTTAGAATATCATGCTCTTTTGAAGGCAGGAATTCAGTAGGATCAATTTAAGTAGTCTTCAAATTTCTTGACTTTAGATAAAGTGAGGTTTTTTGCTTGGATATTTTTTAAGTTAGATTTTTTTTTAGTTTTTTTTTTTTAATTTGTAAGTTTTACTTTTGAAGTTTTTATTGATCCTTTTTTGTCTCTTTCCTTTATGTTTTGTTGAGGCTGAAAGCACAAGAAATAAAAATTGTGCAATTTAGTAAACTATTTAATCATCTGAACAGTTCAACAGCTAAAAATCTCCAAACACCAAGACCCATAATGCTACTGTAAAAGAGCATACTCTGTCTGGATTATACACTCTGGCCCAAAATGATACATCAAACTATTTATATAGTAATTTTAATTTTGGTTTTGTTTTTTTCATTAGTTAGTATCTATATTTTTATGTGAAGAAGCACTTGGAGAAAGATACATGTACTTTACATATACATTTCAGAAAATGAGCGTATGTATTATGATGCATTTCTTACTTTATTATGTAAATAAAATATAAAAATGTTTTCCACAAACTCAGCAGAACATAAGTAGTATAATTCAGTGCTACATTCTGCAGTTTATTGAGCATACAGTACCTGTAAAACTCCAGCACAGAGAGTGCAAGTAAATCTCCCTTCCACACTATTTTTACACCGCACAGAACATCAGTGACTTTGTTTCAAGTTAAATTTCTAATTAATTGCTGTGATCTTTCCAGAAACTGAGTACTTATGCGAGCAACCTCTTTAGTTTTTGTTGGCTGACAAGTTACTTGGTGGATTGAGATCCACAGCAGCTTTGCATTTAAGTAGCTTCTCTTTGAATTGTAGTTATAAAATAAACAGGAGCTGGCAGAAGTTTCTTTTGCCACTTTCCTCTTTTTTACCTTTCTGGGTGCTCCAGAAGGTGGCTGCCAGCTTTCCCGTGGAGAGTTTGTGTCAGAGGACCGGTGGCTTTGTTACTGCCACCTCCAGCTGGGTTAACAAAGATGGGATGGGTGGAATCCAGAAGCTGGGAAGTGTTTACTGTATTGCCCCATGGCATCACATATCTGCCTGTGCCTGCAAATATTTCCAGCTCCAAAGAGAATTTTTTTTTTAAGTAAAAAGCTATATCACTCAAACTTATCCTATGATCTTGGTAAGCTTGTGATTTTAAAAAATCTGAAGTTTTGTTGGAATTTTTTTCTTCGTGATGTTGTTTTTAGGTTTGGGTTTTTTTTGGGGGGGTTGGCTTTGGTTTTGGACTATTTTTTATTTATCCCACACAGTATTAGCTGGGTTATATATCTGAGGGGTTGTTTTTCAGTTTTTTTGTTCTTTTTCTTCTTTTTTTTCCTTTTTTTTCTTTTCTGTGGAGTAAGAAGATTAGTAACACAGATAAAAATAAGTCCAAGATCTAAGGTTTGGAGAAAGGTATTGCTAAATGTGATACTTGGCAAGTGACCAGTGATGGAATGAAAAACTTCTTGAAATGCAGTTTACAGTTTTAATTTATTAAATAAAGTTAATTTTCCTTATTTTTCATCTTCTCTTTAACCTGGCGCAACTGAGCCACATAACTGTTCAGCCAACAAGGAGTGTCAAGCAGTCTGGTTTTGTAAAACAGAGCTGTAAGTAGTGATATTTTCATCAGGCAGTGTGGTGGAAGGGATTCCTGTTGTCACTTCTCACCTGGGTCTCCAAGTTTCTGCACTGTAACCATTCCTTACACCCTTTGTTCAACTTTGCTAAAACCACCTGACCACAGGATACTGGTGAAGACTTCACTGTATGGTTGAACTTAGCTGTAATTTAGTATAATAAGGCTTTAAGGTCAGGGTTTATATGCTTGAAACTTCTGCTGTTCTGCAAGTGAATGTATTTTGCTGTCATTTGTGTCATTTACCATACTGATCAATGATGAGTCAAAAGTCTTTTTCCGATGCAACGTGAAGCTGCATTTTAAGTCTTTACTAATGCAGCGTACCCATCAAAATCTATAGATTTGAAAGATACATTGAAATCTATAGTTGGTTTCATGTAGAAGTGTAAGATGATTTTTTCCTTGGCATTGAGTCACTTTTCAGCTCAGATAGTAGAGGTTCAGCACTTCAATGCTGCCAGTGACCTAAATGAGGGCACAAAGTGTCTGACTTCTCAAATCTTAGTGTTTCATGTGACAGGGAAGTGCCCAGAAGAATCTGCCTTTCCACTTACAAAACTTATCTGTTTTCCAGATATATAGCCCAAATATATCTGGAAAAGTTTGAGAATATAGCCCAAATGCAATTCTATGAAATTGTACAAGAGCATCCCGCAATGTTTAAAAAACTCTAAACCTTGAGCAATCTGCCAGTCCCTTGAGTATCAGCTCAGGTATCTTAATTTAACATTCAGACTGATTTCTGAAAATCATCTCTGCTATGTAACATGACAGTTTAACAGGACTGTGGAAGAAATTCTTCTTGAGCAGAGTTTTTAAGTGTAACTCAGATCAGGTGCAGTCAGCTGCATTATACTGAGTTAGGTGCATCAAACACCCAGGCTGGCAAGGTACTGCCAGATTTTGCTTTACTTGTACTGTGACATTCTTGATATGTGTTTTTAGGTTGTTGTTTTTTTTTTTTTTTTTCCCCTTTAATAATTATAGCTTAGCTGTTTCTTATTTCTTTGTGCTATTCACAGTTTTATTCTGATGATGATTTTCAGCAAGTAGCTGTAGCTGGAATTAAAGAAAACACACTTTTTGGAGGGTGCTAAGTTTGTTGGCATGGTTCAGTATATTACCTTTATATAAAAGAAGCATGCAAGACTGAAAAATAAAATAACACCAGATGTAAAAATGACATGAGGAAGATGCTTAGACAGTTTTGAGATGGGATAATGCTTCTTGATTGTGTTCTTTGAGCTAGAAGGTGGAAATTAGATTTTCATACAGAGAAAAGTGTGAGACGTCCTAATTAAACACCTTTTGGTGGAAGTCATCATACATAAACCCGAACCTCTTGTTGTAGTTCTCAAATGTCACCTGTGAGGGTAACACTAAAAACGATCTTAATTGTTTTTTTGTTGTTTTTTTTTTTCCTTTTTGTAAAACTTGGAAGGAAATTATTGTTTAAATGTTGATTCAAATATGTACATTAGTCATTAAGACAGACAACCCAATAAATTTTTAAGCATAGTTTAAGGTGATGTACATAATCATAGAAAAAGGAGGAAAATAACTGAAAGAAAAATACTATGGATTCATCCAGGGGATAAATCTTATGGACTTCGGTGTTACTAGGACCTAACATAATGTTTTGTGTGACTTTGGTCACATTATGTCACCCTTCTGCTTTACTTTCCTGTATGCATTAAATACAATTAACAATATTTACTTCACAATGTGTGTGAAAAGTTATTAAATACTTCTGTAGCTGTGAAAATATGCATTAGTTTTAAAGGTGGAGGTTTTAAGATGAAAAATAATATTTTTCACATATAATTCCACTTTAAAGGTCTTACAGTGCAGAAATATGATTAATGGTTAATGGTATACCTTAAACAGATTGCATTTTTTTTATAATCACAAGAATTCCCTGAAAGAGACTGTTCTGCCTGGAACAAAGAGGTCATAAATTGCCCAATATATGACATGTACATGACAAAAGATGCAGAAGAGAAGTCATGACCAACACAATGCATGTAAATGTAGAACATACCATTTTCAGCATTCTCACCTTATATTTTTGTCTACTTTTAATTTTAAGGTGTTTTCACATTGCAGGCTGAAAGAATGTTCTATTGGAGGGTAGTAACTAGTAAATCCCATGTAGTCCTTTATGGAGAAGGTATGACTAACAATATGGAGAAGGTATGACTAACAAAGGACCTAAATTGTTTTTGAAAACTTCACGTGGCTACACTTGAACACTAAAACTTGAGCCTGCCTGGTAGAGAGGGAATATTGGAAGGGCAACACTTCTTTTAAAATGTATTTGGGAAAGTTTAGAAGCAACATGTTATTGCATTCCATGTGATAAGAAAGGAATGAAGGGGCTTTGGGTGTCCTGTTACCCCTGGTCACAGCCAGGCGTAGCAGCAGGGTTGTGTTCCCAGCATTGCTGTCGTGGCTGACACAAGGTCTCCGGGAAGAAAAAAAAAACCTTGTTACGCTTTGCCAAGGGAAGGTCATTTCTCAGTTTTCTCCAGGACTCACAGTTAAACTCTTCTTTTTATTTCTTTTGACTAGAATTACTTCCATTAGGGAAATATTGCCTTAAAATAGCATGCAGTATTAATGTATCATTTGTTTCTGCTGTTGCCAACAGTAACATATTTCCTTGGCTCTTACCCCCTGACTGCTGATGAGATCAAGTTGATTGTTCAGCAGCTATAGCCCACCACCTGCTCTATCTTTTTGCCTGACATGCAAAGCTGCTGAGACACTATCTGGCCTTGTTAAAGCTAGATTTTTTTTTTCAGCTATAGTTTTAAACAAATATATATATATTTAGGAGGTGGATTCATTTTTTAACAGACTTTTAATAAGTCAAATCTGTCATTCTGTTTTATACAGCTGAGAACTGAGATGAGCATGATGATATTTTTCTAAAATTCACACTTTGGTTCCACCATTCAAGCTCTACATTTTATTATTAATAAATTTGCATCATAGGCCCGTTTCTGGAAATGCTGCTGGAGACTTCAGTGCTGTCTTGATTTTATTATAAATCATTAACTACTTGGAATTTATCATTACAGTTTAGGTTATTAATGTGTCTTAACGGAATAAAATGTTTCTGTCCTATTCTGCAGAGGCAGAGATGATAAATAAGCTCTGTTCACTCCTGTTATTTCTGGAAAATCTGGATTTTGCTCTTCTTTCTATAAATACCCATCCAAATCTGAGAGAGCTTAATGCTGTTTCTGGTGACATGGCCAAAAGAGATATTTGCTTATCAATTCAGCAGAGATTTTAAATCTCCAGCTTTATGATCTTTGGGAATTACAATAGCATTACATCTAAACATCTTTTGTAGCACACAAAGTGTGAATAAGTCTAGAACTCACTAAATTTCTCTATATTTAATTTTCCTAGCTAGCTGAACTCTACTTTTGTGATTTTAGCAGAAGCTATAATTTTAAACCAAAATACTGCAAACGGTGTTTTGAATATTCAATATATATTTAATAGTGTTGAGTTGTATTGACAGTAAAATGGTAATATTTGATATGTTGATACTAAACTCATATGAAAATTTAGCATTCTGTGAAATTTTTTGTTCTGTTTGATTATATGATGAGACAAGATGCAACTGCTGATGCATCCCCTATTCAGTTGAAGGTAACTGACTTCAGTGTTTTTCTTGAATAAGTGATGCCAGTCTGTATCAATGTTTTCTTCTCCTTGTACTTTGCAAGGAGGTATTTATTTGACTTGTTCTTTCTTCCTACTTTTCCCTTTAAAATAAGGGAAATCCGCATGTGCATATTTCTGTTATGTCTGTTCCCATTTGGATATTACTCAGATTTCAATGAATCTGCTAACATGTATAAATTGGTGGGCTGTATTTCATGGGTTTTTTTCTTTTTGTTTATTTGTTTGAAGTGGATACTTACTGAGGAGGTATTAAAGGAGTTGTAAAGCAAGCTGAACTGCGTCAAGTTAATTTTTTTTTCAAGTCAGAGGAAAATTAAGTTACCTTTTTGACATTTTAGAACACTTTTTTTGAAGTGAGTTAATTTTGATATTTCTAGAAATAAATTTATGCCATTCTGGTTTCTCCTTGAGTTGATAGAAAATATGTGAAAAAAGCAGGGTAGCAAGGCATGCCTGCTCAATATACATGTCATTTTCTAATCACGCCTGTGAAGTTACTAGCTCATCTGTCAAGCTCAAAAGAGTTTCCTAAGGCAGGCAGTGAGCTGGAGCTGGTGGTGTTATGCAATTTGAGATTTGTTGGAGCAGTTGGCAGTTTCAGTCTAATGGTTTCAGTGTGTGTCCTTCACTTTGAGCCTGTTTAAAAATATAACACTAATGTGATTTACATTTAAGGAATATGAATTATTAGAGTGAAAATGTAATATGCTGTAGGGGGTTTAAACTTCTGGAAATGAGAAGGATAAATTTTGTCCTAAAATAAGTGATCTTTCCTAATTTTATACGCCACTCTAGTAAGATTTCACTGCTAGATGTCAAGATGCGTTTGGCAGATTAGCTTACTCTTCTAATAGTTTTTTCTTCTTGCCTTTATCTGCAGTGCTATTGTACTCTGTTGTCTACTGAAACATTTTTGGCAGTATCAAGCTGTCATAATATTGCCCAGATTCTCAAATCTCCTGCTTGCACACATCCTAAAAATATACTCCGGCTTGAGAACTGAACTTCTTTCCTCCCTCCCTCTCCCCATAAATGTGGAAATTCTGCTTCTCTACCTTCTGATGCAGATTTACTACATTCCTTTTGCTGTTTAATAATAGTTGAACATAATTAATTTGTACACTCATGCTGCACCATATTAAACATGTAAGATTTTTCACACAAATAATATTTCATGCCTCATGGATGGGACTCAGTGCTCCAGTCACAGAAGACAATTTTATGCTCCCTGCATTCTTCATTGTGGCTGTATTTGATCTGTTCTGTTCTCTGGTACTCAGGAGTCCTCCAGCAATGCCTTTGGATCTGTGGTTCATTTTTGCCTTTGACTGCTCATGTAAGGTTTCTTTTCATCTGGTACCAATGGTCTTACTAGTTCTAGTTAGGACTATGGACATTAGAGACAAATCTGAGGTGAAACTAGTAAGTTTTCAGACAGTATAAACTAGTACTTGACATCATCCCTCCTGCAACTTCGGCAGGCTGTGCACTCACCTAAGTACATATCGAGCTATATCACTTTTCCAGAACTTTAAATGTATGGGGTTTAGCTTATTTATTTATTTACTTATTCAGTTATTTATTCTCCAGTGATGAATTTCAGCTGTGTATGTAGCTCCAGCTCCGTGAGATTTCTTTTCAGGAAGGAAACAGAAAGTGTTTGACAGTATCTGTACGTTTGACTGCTTCTGAAGGATTTTAGATTCTTTCTAAAACTTAACTGAGAATTGTAATATAGTATAATATATTTGAAAGACTCTTTCACCACTCTTTTAGGACTTGAAGTACTGCTACAATGCCACTTTTTCCTTCTCTTTTTGTTAACTTGCTAGTGTTAGGGGATTCTTAAATACATTAAAAGAAAAGAACAAATAGAAGAGAAGAGCTATTTCTAGTTCATGTTTTAGAGGAGGGCTGCTTTTATGTAATGGAGAAGTGTTACTGTGAAAAATGTGCTTTGGGTTTTATCCTTTTTTACTTTTCTTATATGACACTTTTGTCAGTGACAGGTGATTGCACATGATGCTTTAGATGTCAAAAGCACATGTGGGATGCATTTATTTAGGGCATCCTTATTTCAGTTTTGCCTACTAAAATAAATGTGATTCGTTATACCAGAAGGAATAAACTTCACCTGAAATATTTTAATCTCAAGTACTCTAGTTCAGATTTGATTTCCCATTGATTCCTGATCTTATTTAGACCCACTGGTCTAAATAAAGCTTGATATGCTTTGGAACTAGAAAACCATGAGAGTGTAAAAGTTCTCTGAAGAGAATCAGCCTTACTTTTCCTTGTTTCATTCAAGTAAACAATAGGAATAAAGGTTGTATTGAATCATAAAGAATTATTTTATCTATAGCTATAAACAGATACTGAAATCCTTTAAAGCCCTGTATTCTAAACATGTAGAGGGTAATAATAATTTTTTTCCATTAGGCTTCTTTGTAGCCAACATGACAGCCTTGTTTTGGATATAAGGTCATCTTGTTAGAAAAACTGATTAGAAGGTCTGAAATAGAGTGACTTTTCATATGAATAAAGGAAAAATGGCTTGAAACTCATTAGAAAAGCAGACAAACTGTTGAAAGTAATTTTCTGCTTACTGTTTAATTAAAGTTGAGTTTTGTAATCTAAAGCTGAATTAAAAAAAAAACAACTGGCATTTTAGTTTGCTGTTTATAAAGTGGAAGACAAGGATTGAGATGTTACTTTGAACTGTTGTCCAGAGTGTAATGACATTAGCTTTTTGAAAAATTGTGCTAATTCCTGATTGTCTCAAATTGTATCTATGTTTAGGCCATTAATTTTATATGAAGTGTGCATTGTAAGTATCACAATGTCAGCAGACCCCCTAGGATACCCTTTTTCCATATGAATATGATTGAAATGCTGCCTTAGATGACAAAAGTGAAATTGTCCCCAGAGAGTAGCTGAGGAGTGCAACATAGAAATTCTGTATAGAATATAGGAGAGCAGTTACAAACAGTCTTCCTGTGACCTTCTATGCTTTAGATATCCTGATTAACAGAGTGCAGATCACACTAGCATCATGTGGCACAGCAGATGTCAGAGTAAAGAGAAGCTGTGACTCTGCAGTGTAAATACCTAAAATATAACCAAGCTGCAGATCAGCAAAAAACAAAAACCTATATTTGGTCACTATATATATTATAAAAAATCTTAAAAATATGTTTAAAATTCTGGTTACACTTATGCTGAAGATGATGGCATTTACATAACGGAATGCAGCAAAGCTTAGGAAAAAAGGGTCCTTATTTGACATAGGGAAATATGAATTATGATGGAAACTTTTGTGCTTCAATGATAGCAATCACAATATTTTTAAAAGCAAACAAATTTACATGAAAGATGAAATATTAAAACTTGTCATTAAAATTTAAATCAGCAAAATTAAGCATGTCTTTGGTTCAATCTAAGACATTGTTTTGTGGTTAGGACTGTCTTATCCATACTGACATGCCTCAGCTTCATCAAATCTAGATAGAGCTTTTGGGGTGATAATTATTATCAGTGCCCACTTGTAAGGAAGATCATATAAGAAATATCTTTATAAATAACATGTAAAAGGGTAGTCAGCCCCTATTAACTCCTCCTGTGCCCCACTGGAAATATGGAAATTAGAAAAAAAAAAAAAAAAAAAATCCTGATCTATTTATATGAGGGTTATGGGCTTGCTATCATTATCACATCTATACTCACTTTTGGGTTACTGACCTTCCAGTTTACAGTTGTTTGTTGAACTCAACACTCTCTGTGTGACAAACTGGGTGACCTTTTTATACAATAGGATATAATTATTGAATAGGGTAATTCATGGGTATTTGCATAATTCATTACCAAGGATTCCTGTGAAAATATAACATATGCTATGCATGTAAAGACACTAGAATCAAGGTAGAAGATAATAGTTCTAATTTGGTTTAATATAGAATGTAACAGCTTACTGAGATGACAATGTAATCCTTTAGACTTTGTAAGTCTGTATTAAACCTGTAGTGAAATAGTAATAACAGTCTTGCACTGATACTTCAGACACCATATCTGAGTCTTACAAAATCTCTTCCTCATCTTGTAATTAATATCCAATTCATAACCAATTATGGAAGAAAACTATTTGTATTTCAGACACATATATGAAAACTATGTATTAAACCACTTTTACACATATTCCTTGTGGCTTTTGTGCTGTTCATGCAAGAACAGTTTTGGATATTTGGATAATATTTTACAATCAGGACTTGAAAGTCATTGTGTATTCTATGTTTTTCTTTATAAGCTGGATATTGATATATTTTCCATGGGTATTTGTTTTCTTAAAATGACCTACAAAATACATGCATTTTGTGATTTAGAAAGTTTGTGAGGATACTGATATCTATTAACTCTAAGATTACTCATTTTATAATAGTGTAATATATCAAGAAGTAGTTGAATATAAATTTCAAATAAAATATTAAAGGAGAGTGGGAAGCAGAAAAAAATATTTATTTCATTGTACTGAATATAATTTTAATTGGGCCAGTTGCTGACAGAATCCTGTGCTGGTTAGGAAGAGATAAAAATATGACATATACGTAAAAAAACCCTGAAGGCTGGAAGATGAATAAGCCTTCTAGGGAATTGATCTTTACAGATCAGATAAAGATTCTTGCAGTCTGTGCTGCATCAAAGGCTGTCTTTCATAGACAATAACATGAACTTGGAAACTGGGGACAAGACCTTCGAAAATGGAGGGTTTTGAGATTGACAAGTAGCTGGGCTTTGGACCTTTTTTTGTTGCCGTTTTTCTTTTCTATTATTTGTGTGTGTGTGTTTGTATGTGCATAATCTTTTATGATCCCTTTAAAAGTTAAGGAAAGGTTCATAGGCTGGTGGAGTGAATTAACTAACACTTGCACCTTATCTAGCTTTTCAATAGCTGTTTTCCTTTAAAGATAACCTTTCTCTTTGATAGATATAAGGAAACCTAGTGGAAGTTACCTCTTGACTTCTTTCAAAGTTTGATTAAAAATACTTATTTGTGGGTAGTCACTGTTTTTCAAGGGATAATTATATTTTATTGATGAGGTAAGTATTCTGGAAATTCCTGAAGATAATCACGCTTCACCGTACTTAGAAAAAAGAGAGAACAGTTCTCATTAATAATTTAAAAAAAAAAAGTTTAAATTAAAAAAAAAAAAAAAAGAGATAGAAGTAATTGCTTAATCTAGGAAAATTTACTAAACAAATTGCATGTTTAATCAAAGTGTTTCCAAGCACCTTAAATTTGACATAAGCTACTGTGTCAATCTCACTGGATAAATCTGGCATCAGCTCTTTTGATCCCTTACTTAGAAACACTACCTCACAGCTGTCGGGTATTACTGAGTCCCCTACGGCTCTGTGGCTCACATGCATGAGCGCACAGACGCAGGGATGGCTGCAGTAACATTAAGCTGACAGCAAGGAGTTAAGAAGGGTCCTTGCTTAGAGTTCCACAGAAAGCAGTTTATTGCTACAGCTTGTGAAGGGTTCTAGAGGCAAATGACCCCGAGCAGGTGACAGCTCGAGCTGAAGTACAGGGGTGTGGCTAACACCAGGAGCCAACGGGGGAAGCAGAACTGGGGTACGTTACCATAACCAAACAAGGCATCCTGGAGAGGCTCCTTTTCCTCACCATAACCACTAGAGCTTTGGCACCAGAGACTGTCTTACCAAGAGCTCTCTCTGTCTCTTGTACCACAGGTCAATTGGCCACCACAGCCGGGCATCCTCCAAACGAAGAGATGCTACAGCATTCTGGTAGCCTTTGCAGCCCTCTTTCCCTGGTCCCCATTTCTCAATTTATTTACTACTTCAGAGTAAATATGTGTTCTCCAGCAGACTGCATGAAGTAGGGTTCCTTAAATATATCAAAGTAAGCCAGAACATTTCTGTTATGTTAATTTTGCTTCTTTTTCCCTTTTTAGTGTTCTGTTTTTCATACTCTGTTTCCAAAAAGATGATGTTAAATAGAGCTTTAATCAAGGCATGAAAACATCTCACAGCTTTCATCTACACAGCACACAATACAGAGGCATGGAGGAAGAAATTATTGAAAGCTAATATAGAGGAATATTGTTTTAAACCATTTCTTCTTATTTTCTTTCACATAAAAATTTGAATCTTGGGATTTTAGCATTTGTAGGAGAAATCTGTAGGGAGCTGCAGTGGGTCATGGTGTTAAAGAAGCTGTTGCCTTATTAAACTTTCATTGTAATGAGAAGGAAAATGGGAAGCGCCAGGTGTCAGCCGGCTGTTGTGCAGCTTCTCTGTCGGCATTCTCCAGAGGCTCTTCCATCAAAACGGGGAAGGCCAGACCTGACATTTGCATACCTCAAAAGGAAGCAGGCATGATTTCTTTGAGATATGAAAAATTAGTCTCTCCTCGTGTCACAGTAAAAGGCACAGGTAACTTGAGTTTGCTTAACTGTATGGCTATTTTTGACCAAGGAGTGTTGACATAGGGTATTAGGAAGTACATTATAAATATACATTCCAAATATACATTCCAGCTAAAGTATTAGATACATTGCAGATAAAATTTTTAAGAATTGATGAAATAACTGTAACAACAAAAAAAATAGTGGGTTTTGGACAGTAGAGCAAAATGCAGAGATTCTTCAGGTTAGCTGTGATGAAGAAATCAAAAAGGTGTCTCAGTCTGTTGCTGGAGCTTGTATGCATGGTCCTGTCTTGTTGTCTGTGGATACAAATATGCTGCTAGCAAGAATTTTGCTTGCTTCTTTCCAGTCCCATGAGATACTTTTCTCTCTCACAGAAGATATTAGTAAAGTTCTGTAAGCTATGAATACCTGCGACCTTTGTTTATAGTACAGTAGAAAAATATTTTGACAATGGATGTTTTAGGATTTTAGCCAATCACCCCAAGGGGTGGCTGATCCTTTGACCGATTAGACTATGAAGAAAAAAGTCTATAAAAGAGTTGTAAAATAATTAAAGAAATCAATCTTGCTGCACAATTCCTGCCTGCTGAATCTCTCTTCTCCTCCCTACCACTGAGGGATACCATGACAGTTGTCATATGTACTACCATTATGGTGTTGGGTATGGTGTTCTTGGAGTCAAGGAGAAGCTGTTTTCTTATTGGTTGTTACTGTTTCTAAACAGTTTGCTTGGACTTTCGTATGAGCTTAATTACCTTTGGCAGAGCTCTGTACACATGTCCCAAATGACAGCCTCTCATTTTGGTGGCTATTTTAAGGTGTAATGTGTTGTAGATATTGCACGTAAGGTTATTTTAGAAGGTTACTTGGGCAGTTAGGATGGGTTCTAACTGAAACCTGACTGAAAAATTCTAAAGGAGAGTAAGAATACAATATCTATTTTGTGAGTGATATTCTTTTTTTCCCTTCATTTGAGACAAAAAAACAACTTTTTTTTTTTTTTTTTTTAAATTTTCTTTAAGCATCTTAACTTTATAGTGCAGATTAGCTAAGAAATCTACCGGTGGAGCTGAAGAATTTCAAGCATGGCTGCAGTTCTTTCCATGGAAAATTCTTAGTAGTGTTAATGATGAGTATATATTTCTCTCCACAATCTATCTATCAGTTTGTGCATTTGGGTTCTGCTGTCTTTTGTGGTTCTCAGAGTACCTTAAGGCAGTAGAGCAGAGTGTGAAGGAAATCTGAGGACAGTGTTAACTGCAACTATTTACACGTGTAGTAAGTGTTATATCTTGCTTTGCTGCAATCTGGTGAAACATGACTTAATCAGCTTGAATTTATCAGAGAATAGACAAATTCAGATGCAGAACAGGCTAGATTGAGTGAATAAATTAGATGGACAAAGTTGTTCTAGTATATTATGAAAAAAATGAAAATGCTGTAGATGTTTGTCCAGTGCAGTCAGGAGAGAGTTGGACTGCTCTTTTTCCCAGTATAATGCATGACATGATATCGTAGTTTATCTTTGGTTAATGTGGTACTTGGTTACTGTTGAGGTATCTCCAGTGGACAATGCCTGAAGGGTGCTGGTATGTTTTTGTCACCTAAGAATCATTTGAATTGACAATAAAACAATTGAGTGGGGGTACATCTTGTGGCAGTAGAGCACACAGTTTTGTTGAGGTTTTTTCTGGTTTTAAAGAATGATTACAAACCTAAAAATAAGGAAAAGATCTTAAGTTCTGATTTGTGAAATGTATCAATCATCGTGGTGGCTGTTAGAGAGGGGAGAGGGATTACCCTTGGGATGAGGTAGCACAGGTGGTTGCAATCTGGGACAGGTCTGAGGTGATGTTCTGACAGCACCATGTCTGCAATTCCAGCTTACATGGACTTTCTGGTCATATTCCTTTTGGTTGTTAACAAGAACTGACAAGGTGACTCAACTGAAAATGTGACCAGTTCATTTTGTGTAGGGATTGGTCTGAATATTAAAAGGGTCATCAGACTCATTGTTACACAGTAAGCATTTTCATCCCTACTTATCTGGTGGACATAGTCAGGCTGTGTCTGTTAGAAAGGGACCATGACTCCCTAAAAACAGTTGCTAAAATTTTTATTGGGCTGTAAAATAATTGAGTTCTCAAAGTAAGTCACTCAACAATTAGGACATGGCTGAGTCCACCTGAACTACATTCACATCAGGTAGCTGCTTCTTCCGAGTGAGCTGGCTTTAGGGATGGGTGCTTGCCTCTAGGAATGGGGGATCCATATGCAGCTTAGCTGGAGAAAGTGCATTACCTTGACAACTTCTGTATGGAAAATTGTAATACACTTCTAAGAATTGCATCCGAACAGCTTTTTTTCAAAGACTTCAAATTTTATATGAGGAGGAACACATCATCCAATCTAATGGATGTATCTGCACAAGAGATTGAGTTGAAAGAGCAAATTCCTATGCACTATGTTTTGCTTCCTGTCGGCTAAGTGAAAAGACTGGATTTTATTCAAAGTATTTAATACGGGAGAAATGCCCTCTAGGAACGTGCCTGTTACCCTCCAGCTGCTAATTCAATCCGTGAGATCAGACTCCAGCTAGTCCCAAATTACTGACTTTTTATGCATCCCTAATAATCACAGGGCTGTCAGTAGTTTCCATAATTGAAGCTAAATGATATAATGGAGAAATAAATGTCCATAACATGGTGCTTTAATATTCTAATATGTACTTGTTATAGGATGGTAGATTAAATTAATTAACATAAGTAAAGGTAGTTTGTGTAAGGAGAATTTTCAGCAGGATGTGGATGGATTTTGAACTTAAGTGGAACTTCTTAAAATATATTGGACTGAAGGTTAAGTTTTCTAATGCATTAGTACTTAAATAATACAGAAAATAGCTTTTTTTAGATGAGATGGTTCGCCTTTATTCAAATATACATAATTTTCAAATAAATGCAAAAAAAAAGCATAGATATATAAAATTTAGAGAGAGAAAACATGTATACGAGAAAAGTAAAAGAAAAAGACTTTTATATGTGAAGAATAAGTAAAGGCTGAAATTCATGTCCTCTCTCTCTTTGTTCTTCAGCGCCTTGCTAAAGAAGCAGAGAAGTACCAAGCATCACATCAGTGGAGGGATGAGTTTGGGGTAAGCTTCAGTTTTTCTCCTTTTAACCTTCTTTGATTTTTCCTCTTTGAAATGTTAACTGTAGTCTTACAAATGTGTTGTTTATATATCTACTACAGATGGGGTTACTGACTATGAATGGGCATTTTATTTAATTCAGTAAACAGAGTCTCAGTCAGGGTGTCTAGAGAATAAAGTGAACTTTTCCTTTCAGAAGCTCATCGGGAGCTTCACAGACCCAGGGATGTAGCTCTGAGTTGTACACAAGACGTTTGTTTGTTTTGACAGACAGGGAATGATTACAGAGAAGACATCTGAGTGATGGTTGGTGTCAGCTAAAAGTGTGCTTATGCCAAACACTGAAACAGAATCACAGAAAAAATTTTTACAAGTTGTCTTTTCCTTATGTGAAGGAAAAAAATAAAAGCAGGAAATAACTTAATAGAGAAGGATTTGGTTATCTGCATGACTTGGGAGTCATAGACTAATTTTTAGAATACTTTTCTATAT
Source organism: Coloeus monedula (assembly GCF_965178545.1). NCBI lineage: Eukaryota > Metazoa > Chordata > Aves > Passeriformes > Corvidae > Coloeus > Coloeus monedula. The sequence goes on along the minus strand of NC_138784.1, from coordinate 66,728,141 downwards.
TTAAATAACTGCATCTCTCAGTATTCTAGTACTGCTGAAAAAGGCTCAAACGTGATCAAACATTAAAATATCTTCTTTAGTAATTTCAGACTTTACTGAAAAATAAGTGACATGATTTTAAAATGTACAACATTGATTTTTTATTACCAATCTGGCCAAATTAATATTGTGATGCATGATTATAAGCTTCTTAATTTTAGGCTATAGTTCCCTACTAAGTGTTAAATTTATTTTATTTATTATGCTTTATTCCATGTTCCTTCAGAAATTAAAGTAGATGGTAATTTTACATGGTGATGCTACAAACCTAGACTGTGTTTGCACATCCGCGAGAATCATGGTGGCATACAGTTAAATGTACAATGGTTTTCTAAGAACTTTGTTGTGCTTTAAACCCAGCTGACAAGTAAGCACTGCACAGTCACCTGCTCACTCCCACTGAATTGGGATGGGGGAGAGAATTGCAAGAGTAAAAATGAGAAAACTCATGGGTTGAGATAAAGACAGTTTGATAAGTAAAACAAAAGTTTCATGCAGAAGCAAAGAAAAACAAGGAATTCTTTCAGCACTTCCCATGCGCAGGCAAGTGTTCATGCATTCCCAGGAAAGCAGGGCTCCTTTGCCCTTAATGATGACTTGTGAAGACAAACACCATCACTCCAAAAGTCCACCCCTTTCCTACTTCGTCCCCCAGCATTCTTTGCTGAGCATGGTGCCATATGGTGTGGAATATCCCTTGGGTCGGTTGGGGTCCGCTGTGCACCCCAGCCTCCTCACTGGAGGGGCAGGGTGAGAAGGAGAAAAGGCCTTGGTTGTGCAAAAGTACTGCTCAGCAATAAAAAAAAACAACACCAGAATTATCAACATTGTTTCCAGAACAAACCCAAAATATAGACCATGCTAGCTACAATGAAGAAAATTTATTCTAACTCAGTCTAAACCAGCGCAAATGTTCATTCTGATCCAGTGCTACTCAGGCACTTGGAGATCTGAAACCTGACAAGAAAGCCCCAAGATTAGGCTGTGTGATTCACATAGGAGTGACTGGCTTTAGGAGTACAGAGAGTCTGGATACAGCCTGAATCCTTTTAAGTGTGCTCTCTGCCCAGGCACAGCTTCTAATACACGGTAAAACACAGAACACATATTCCATGGAGATGCTACAACAGGAATGCTGCAGCGACCTTTTCTGCTAATCTATCTCTCTTGTGAATAGAAAATAAAAGCTGCAAGCTTGATGGACTCAGTGCAGAACTCTGTGAATACAGTCAGAATCTCATTCAAATCATTTTTCTTCTACGGTACATTCTGGCACCATGTCAACACTGCCTCAGCTTTTGTTTTTCTATTTACCCATTTTCTCACAGTAGAAGTCAGTCAAACCAAAGATGCTTCAGGTTTTATCTGAATTCATTTCCAAGGACACATCTCAAAATAATTTGGAAATGTGATTTTATATTAATGTTGTGGTTCAGGGAAAGACTATGGTCACTATTGAAAAAAAAAATAGTGGTTGGATTTATAATAAAGTACCTGCAAACTGGGATTGTACTTTACTGTTTTGAATTTGGATCAGAACACTGTGCACTATATAATAACCTTGACATTAGGTTATGCAATTAAATTTCAAATGAATGTATTAAGCCTAATATAATTCGATTTGTTCCATTTTTGCCAGAAGTAATCTTTCTTCTCTTCTGGCCTACGTTTTAGAAAATGCCTGCTCAAATTAGTTTGCACACAGATCTTTCTGATAAACTTAATTTTCACTGGAAGATTCATTCTCCTAATGGCTGTGATGGAAAATGGAAGATAGACCGTGAAACTTTCTGCAGTCGAGGGTTCTTAAAGTACTTCTGATAGCATTATGGATTGTCTACATCATGCTGCATGAGGTTCATTTCTCATCCAGGATTTGGTTTTGGGTGATGAAAGCCCTTCCTGCAGCATTGCACATGAGTCACTGTAGAAAGAAACTCATGGGACAAGCTATTTCTGCTTCTAATGAGCTAGTGATCAGCAATGTCCTTGACAGTCAGATTGCAGCCGAATAATAACCTATGGAGTTTTATGGAGAAAATAGCAGGAGCATTCCTCCTGGGGAAGTGTACATGGGCTGACTTGAGTGGAACACAAACAAAAAATGAAGGGCAAAGAAGGCTGACTGTGGGACCAAGGTCTGTACAGAGATGCAAGGGATGTGTCAGTCAAAAGACCACCAGGGTGCCTGTTCTAATACCTTATGCTAAATATGAGTGGGTTTTGCACAGTTCACAGCAAAAGAAACATGCAAGCATTAAAGATTTTATTTTTAGGTTAATGTCGAAGTATAATAAAAATTCAGCATCTCAGATATGGTCTTTTGAAATAAGCTAGTACAGGAAAAAAAAACATATTTACTTGCACAGACTCTTTTTTTTTTTTTTTTTTTTTTTGTTTCGCCTAATGATTTAGTGTACAGGCTGTCCAGATTGTCTAAAGAACAAAATTTGCTTGTCATTTAGAAAAATGGTAAGGAGACTATTTAAAACTATTATTAAACTATTTACAGACATACAAATCCACATCGACTAAAATCCCTTTTCTGTACTATTTCTAATTGAATGAGAGTATAATTTCTTCCATTGTTTTAAGTATTATAGTATATTAGATTCCAACTACTTCAAGCAGACCAAACAATGAAAAACAAAGCAAAAAACTTAAATTTTGAGTCTTTTATAAATCACAGAATCACAACATGGTTTATATTGGAAGGGACCTTAAAGCTTATCTTGTTCTGACCCCCCTGCCATGGGCAGGGACACCTTCCACTAGACCAGATTGCTCAGAGCCTCATTCAACCTGGCCTTGAACACATCCAGGGAACTTCTCTGGGAAACCTGTGGCAGTGCCTCACCACCTACACAGGAAAGAATTTCCCCCTAATGCCTAATCTAAATTTACCTTCTTTCAGTTTCATAGAATCATAGACTGTGCGGAGTGTGAAGGGACCCATCAGGATCATCAAGTCCAACTCTTGGCCCTGCACAGGACACCCCAAGAACCACACCATGTGCCTGAGAGTCTTGTCCAAACACTTCTTGAACTTTGTCAGGCTTGGTGCTGTGACTACTTCCCTGGGGAGCCTGTTCCAGGGCCCAACCACCCTCTGGGGGAAAAACATGTTCATATCCAACCTAAATCTCCCCCAACTCAGCTTCAGGCTGTTTCCTTGGGTCCTGTCACTTGTCATGAGAGTGAAGAGATCAGTACCTTACCCTCATGAGGGCGTTGATGACCACACTGAGATGTCCCCTCAGACTCTTTTTCTCCAGGCCAAACAAACCAGGTGACCTCAGATGTTCCTTATACGGATTCCCCTGGCCTTCCTTTGGACACTCTCTAATAGCTGAATGTCTTTTTTATGTTGTGGTGCCCAAAAGTGCACACAGCACTGGAGGTGAGGCCACTCCAGAGCAGAGCAGAGCAGGACAATCCTCTCCCTTGCCCGGCTGGCAATGGTTGGCCCTCCTGACTGCCAGGGCACTGCTGGCTCTTGTTCAACCAGGACCCACAGGTCCCTTTTGCACCTGCCCTCCAGCCTCTCATTTCCCACTCTATAACACATTCACAGGGTTGCCCCATCCCAGGTGCAGAATCTGGCACTTGCTCTTGTTAAACTTGATCTGTTTGATGGCTGCCCATCTCTCCAATGTGTCGAGGTCTTTCTGCAGGACCTCTCTGCCTTTGGGGGACTCAACAGCTCTTTCCCAGTTTAGTGTCATCAGCAAACTTCCTTAGTGTTCCTTCGAGTCCTGATTCCAAGCAATTAATGAAGATGCTGAAGAGAACTGGGGTGAGGATGGAACCCTGCAGAACCCCACCAGTGACAGATCACCTGCCTGATGTCCCCCCATTCACTATAACATTTGTGCCTGACCTGTGAGCCCGTTGCTCACGCACTGTGTAGCTTGGTTATCCAGCTGTGAGCTGGACATTTTGAAAATCTAAAATGAGTTAAGAGCATGTATCTTACATATTTACCATTAGTTTTAGCTAAGTGACAGAAAAACAGATCATAATGGATGTGGGGATTTTTCACTGATAATTAAATATCAAAATAATTTTGGAAACTACTAATTAATTTAATAAAGGTATAAAGTTATTCAAAGCAATATTAATTAAGAATAATAATTAAGAATACCAAATGTCTTCTAAGTTAAAAAGGGAAAAAAAGAAATATTGGACTGTGATGTGTTAATTCCTGATGAAGCACAAAGTTGGTTAAAATAGCTGAGCTGCAGTTTGCTTGTATGGCCCAAAAATAATACTTACCTGTTAGAAAACTATTAGGTCTTAAGAGAATATTTGTGAAGTTTATGAAGGCAAAATGAAAGTGCTTAGGTTCAGACAAATAAAGAAATCCCATTCTCTGTTTCCTACTCCATTGGTACTGTCCAATTCCCCAGCTGCCCATGCAGCTGTGGGAGTTAAACCTGCTTGAAGGTTTTAGATTAAAGCAGTTACAACTCAGAGGTACAAACTAAAGAGGTATCTAAATGAAGCAGCTTTGTCAGTTTGAAATTTCTTGTACACTACAAATTGAAAGGGGGATGGTTTTGACACTTATGAGGGTCCAATTATTTTTCTGGCATAAAGACTCATAAAAAAATGTATGCAAATTGAAAGAAGGAAAGGAGAATTCTGCATAAAGTAATTGCTGTTATTCCCTGAATGAATCTTCTACAATTACATTTGATACCACACTTGATTGCCTTGCAATGGTTGGTTAAATAAAGCAATTTTGTTTCCAGTTGGGTTGCTGTATTAATTGTACTTACACATGTATAAACATAAGGGGTATCTCATTGGTATTTTAAAAGGGGAGTCTGCATGGATGGCCTATTAACATCTACTTATTTATACAGAGAGTGAAACTTAGGCTTTTAAGAATTAATTATCACATTAAAATGCCACATGAAAAATTCTTTCAATATGCTTTATCACTTAACCAGTAGTGTTATTTTATATTCTTCTGTGTAAATGATGTCTTTCTAAGTCTTGGTAATTTTGAGACAGCATTTACTCCAATGATAATATGTAAGCTGGTGTTCATGTACCAACTGGGCTAAAAATAATGACAAAAGGTCATGGGAGTATTACTTTGGAATTATGGTTTGTTTGTTTATTTTTTTCTAGTAGAAATTTTGGCTGCATAAAACTGTAGTGAAAAGTTGCTCAGCAAAGAAACAGAAGATGAAAAGTATAACTAAGATAAAATAAGTCTTCTATCAGCAGAGTTGATCCAAGCAGTGACCTGCAAGAGCAGAGCAGTAGTAGGTATCTCTGTTGTATCTTGAAGTTTGAAGATTTTCAGGACTGTCTGTAATTTATTTTGGATGTTACAAAAATGCTAAAACACTGTATCTTAAAAGCCTCAGGTGGAAAACAAACAAACAAACCATGAAACTTTCAGCTTTGACGCGATTTCATTATAAAGAGGCAGTTTACTAAATGTATTTTGTCTCTTGAAAGAAGGAAAACTCTGTGAAGAAGAAAAACTAGAATCCTTTTTCTCTCATCTCTTCAGAGAGAGGATACAGCTCTCTCATGGCTTGTACCTCTGATAATCCTCTTCTGTGCAAAGAGCATCTGTGAGAAATTATTCAGTTGAGATTTGGCACCAGACCTCCAGCACAGAGAACTGGTCCTCACAGGTGCAAAGTAGGTGTGGGATCCTTTCCTAGTAAGTCATACATACTTTATAATTTTGTGAAAGTTATAACACTAAACACAGGCAAAGTGTGAAAGCTGTCTGTGTCTTCACACAATGTTTTGATCCAAAACTCGGTGAAATAAATCTTCAATTAATTTTGATTCATTTTGGATAATGTGTCACACCTCTAAGGTCTCTGTGACTTGAAAAAAACATCCAAGTGATCGATTTAAATTGACAGATTTAAATTGACAGATTTAAATTGACAGATGGTCAATGTTTTAAGGAGCATAATATTTTATTCTCTGAAGGGCTGTGTGCCACCTCTTCTGTGACCTGTAGCCTTCATTTGTGTATAATTTAAATTAAATGTGCCCTATATTACTGAAATGAATGAAATAACATTTTTTTTGCCAGTGATTGCACTTGGACATCTTTCTACTCAGGGGATGAAACTCTGTTTGAGTGCACTGGGAGTAGTAGGAAGGTGAGGTGAAAAGAAAATAAGGATAAATCATATTTACTGAAATTGTGTGGGTTTAAGGGTTATTCTGATGTTTATTTGAAGTTTATCAAGTCACTTATACCTGTTCGAGTCGTGAAAGCTCACTGTGAATGTTGCAGGAACACGTATTTCTGCAGTTTTCTACAATGTTTGTCTAAGTGAGACAGGAAACACAATAGTTACAGCCTTTGGAACAAGCTCACCTCGGCTTCCCAGGATCTCCATCATTAGTAAGGAGTTTCATCTTGGTGTAGAAATCCACTGTGAACACGTCCACACTGAAGCCTGTTGGGAGACATGGCATAAGTTTCACCAGATTAGTGCAGAACTTGTCTGGCATTCACTCTTGGGAGCAAGATCCCACTGTTTACTTGTCTGTCCCCTACATCCTGCCCCTTAGTGTTTGGATTCTTATTTCAAAAAGTCTCGGTGTACCCTCTGGTTTACAAATATCTAGCAGGCACTAGTTAAATAAAAGAAAATCATCTTAAAGAAAATTAAAAAGAAAAATCCAGGTCATTAGAAACCTTTTTTAAGAGTATTGTTGCTTGCTATCTTGCCTGGAGTTTTATAACTTCCTAGACTCTCCCAGGTGTGTCTTTCAGTCTAGAAATCATTGATTTTCCTCTAAAATATGGGCTGCCACAGGAGAGCTGTTCGGTGCTTTTTTTAAATTATGTATCTGATATGATCCTGTATGAGAATTGCACCAATGAGTGTTAGTGTGATTAATTAGACTGGTAATCCTCGATTTTTTTTTTTTCTCCACACTTCAGGAATTTTAAACCAATTAGGAAGCTTATGAGGAAGACAGTGGTAGCAGTACAATCAGAATTATTATATATAAGCAGGGATTTTAAATCTGTAGCTATAGAGGAGCTAGCTTTTGGTCTTTTGGTATTGGTTATTTGCCATCTCTTAATAAACTTACCTTCAGTAAAAGAGTGTAACTTTATAATATAAATCATTGCAAAGTTCTCATGCACAGTGAAGTGCTTCACTGGTTGGAAACTTGCCAAAAAAGCTTTTAGAGTAAAGCAAAGAAACACCTTCAATCATTGTTGAGGGCTTTCAAGCATTCCATTTTATCTGAAAAATCAAATATGTTAAAGACATCTAATTCACTTTTTACTTATTGACCCGACAACTCATTTAAAAAATGTGCAGCTTCTGAAAAAGAAGTGGAAGGAAGGATCTAGGTAAGAAGAAAAGAAAGAAAGGTGTGATTTCTATTATCAAGCTGCCATACGTATGCATTATCACCTTCATTTTGAATAGGCTTTAATGTGCTTTCAGAACAAACATCTTATTAAAAGCAAGATATACTATTGTATTCAATTTATTAACACTCTGTAGGTTCTTCAGTTTAAAATGGAGAAGTACAATATGCTAAGAAAAGCTTTTGCAGGCTGCTATTGTGAGCATTTTCTAAGAGTTCATTGAATTTGTGGCACAGATGAAGCTAGCTGGTTTTTTGATTTTACCTTTCACCCTCAAATTCAATTGCTCATGTAAATCTGGGATAAGTAATTCATAGCACTTTACTACCTTTGATGAATCAGAAATGGACTTCAAGGATGCTGTTTATTTTGTCTGTAAGCTTTTTTGTGAAATGTTTTCATTTCAAAACTAACAATATATTTTTCTGTGGTTTATCCTTGTCAGTATAACTAGGATCTGACTAGTTTTCTCACTTTCCAAGGAAAACTCATTTCCCTGTTGCTCGTCACATTTTATTCTAACCCTTTTTACACTGAATTTAGGAAATGAGCCAATATTTTGGGAAAAAAGAGTATTAACCAACTTAACTTTGTTGTCAATATTTATTAATTGGAAGAGAGAGATAACGATATTTTTAATTAAAACTGAAAAAAACCTGATATAATTGAATATGCACAAAAAGTTAATCAATGGCATAAGAATCAAATATAGCTTCTCTTAATAAAGGCAGACTTCTAAGTTTGAGAAATTCAGAAATTCAGGTTTGGTTCTTACTTCAGAGAAGGAATGCCATTCATAATAGCAAACCTTAGAGATTTTTTTTTAAGGAAACTAAACCCAAATATGTTTGAAATATTTCCTGCCAGAAAGAGCAAATACCATGAATATATAGATACGGACTTCTACATGTATTTTTTAATATTAAAAACTGAGCTTTTCTGAAAGTCTGAGATGAATGGGTTGGATTTTTGCAGGTGGAGATATTTGTGGGTTTCTTCACTCCACTTGTGTTTTTTTTTTCCAAATGACAAAACCACAGGCGTCATGCAGGCCCTGGTATCTTACCTTATTTTGTCCCAAGATTCCTGTAAGATACTAGATGAAATTTTGGCTTATCTTTATCAAATCTCATTACCTTTAGAAAAGGACCTAACAGGGGAGTTGGAAAGTTTCCATATTTAAAACTTTGTAGACTTCTACACTCCCAAGAAGCACTGTTCCTAGAAAAGAGGCTTGTGCAATGGATGAGAACAGAAAATGTTTGATGTCTGCACTCTTTTGCAGTTGAAATACCACAGAAATTTTAATAGATGTTTCATTTTGCATAGACTTTCAAATGCTCTGGGAGTGCAAGACAATCCTATTATTAAGAACTGCATTTTGCTCATGGGATTTGGGAATTCTTAGCTTTCCATATCCTGAGTATAATGCAATTCTCATTAGAATTTAAACAAAAGGTGAAAATGTGTCTCTTTTATGTCCTGCAAATGATGATATGTAGTTTCAGATATTTCTGTAGACTAAGCCACAAAGCAAAAGACGTGCATAACACAGAGCAGAGAAATTCTTGAAAATTAGCAATATCCTAACAAGTCCTAACATCATGTAAAGAAATGCTTAAAAATTCTACCTGATTTGACCAGAAATGTATGTTAAGCATTTGCTTTCTTTTTTACCAGGTATTCTTTCTATCAGCTATGGGCAAATAAGAGCTCTAGAAATAAATAAACAAATCTAGGTCTCATAGGAGTTATATGAGGATTTATCAAGTCTTGAGAACTCTGGGCCACCTCTGTGACTGTGATTCATGTGTTTGTAGAACACACTATCATTCTGCTTTAATTTTCCCATTTTTTAGTCACAAATTATATTGCACTGAAATACTATGAAGTGTAACTTTTTTTAAAATGTGCGCATAAATATAAAAATGACCAGACCAGATCCTTGCTTTTAAAAATGGGTGAATAATCCCTGATGAATTATTAATTCAGGTAGGATTGTCTCAGTCCTTTGGGCATTACTACTTCTCAGGAGGGTAATTTCAGTTTTGCATTTCTTAAGAGTTACACATGAGTACAGTAGAACTAAAAAGTTTGGCTCTATTGATATTTTTCTGTGCTTGCACAAAATTCTAGTGTTTTCACCTCATAAAACTTCTTGTACTTTGCCCTTTTTTGTGAGATTTTTCCTACATAAAAATTTAAAGAAAACTTCCAGCAAAAGTTTTCTGCCAGACTGAATGTTCTCCATAAAGGCAAATTTAATTTAATCTAATTTGCTATGGGCATCGTAGCTTAAATGACCTCTAGACCTAAAGTATTCTAAAATACTCATAGAGGAAGTCTTGCAGAGCACTTCCCCACCTTTCCAATAGAACATTTCAGTTTTATTTTACCAGTATTTGCAGATATTTTGTCCTAAAGCTGTGTTGCTGCAAAAAAGGGTGGTTTGGTTTCTTTTCACTTTTGGTGAGAGATATCAGCAAAAAAAACCCCAGAAGCTGGATTAAGACTGAAATGTTTTCAAAACCATATTATTAATATATTTATTAATCCCAAGTGATGATTGCCATTTCTTCTGCTGGCAGTTGCTTTGACTTATTTTCCTTAATACAGGGATCACACCACATGGGAGATTTAATTCCAAATACTTCTAGTCTCCCTTGGTCTCTTGTGTTTTGGGTCTACATTAATTACATCGGGGCAAGTAAGAGTATATGAGCATACAAAACCTGTTAAGATGATCTTGGAGGCATGTAGAAAGCCAGACAGAGTATTACCTCCTGCAGACCTGCCAGCACAGTCATTTGAGAATGGTTCCTGTGCATGCTGTGCCACAGAATGTGTCTGGGCATTGCTTAGGTGTGTTGGGGGCAGCTGTAACGAGCACGATATGGATGAAAGCAGAGTGTGTTCAGGATTGATCTGTGTTTTATTTTGAAACACAGACATCATACTCTCTGTGAAGAATAAAGCATGCTCTATCCTAAAAAGTCATGCAGTTGCACATCAGTAAGCATCCTGTGTCAAGAATAACCACCAAGAGGAAATATTGTTCAAGAGAAAACAAGTTTTATTTATAGCAATAGATACATAGCATTTACAGATTAATTAACCTTGAAAATTGGAAAGAAAAGTCCATCCGTTTAGTAGTAAGTTCTTCAGACATTCGACCAAGAGCAGTAGGAAAAAGTTTCCCTCTATTTCTGTGAAAATATTTACAATATTATGAATTATGCCATGATTGTGAACTATGAATGCTGCTTTTATGAAAAAATAAATATGACATGGAAAAGACAGGATTTCCTTTACAGATTCACATCAGTAGTTTTTGCTGACACGGGAACAGTTCACTGACTTACATGTACTAGTAAGAGTAGAGCAGTGCAAATCCGTTAATCTAATTGAACTGGTGTATACTTGTCAAGAATATAATGTCCTTAATTCATTCAGTTCCTCATGTCATCTCTATATTGATAAGAAAATATAAAGATAAATACAACTGAATTCATCAAATCCTTTTATTTATACATGAGGTCTGCAATATTGTATTTTTAAAAGCTTTAAATGTTTTAATATGAAACAGAGCAAATAGTCTTCTTTCTTACTTCAAGATAATGGATTAAAGCTTACAGATTTCTGAGATATTAGATATGCTTTTCTGTATTGCTCAGTGTTCATAAACAACGTTTAGGTGATAATTTGAGAATCAGACAAATTTTAAGATTGTGCTGGTCCTACTTAAATGGGTGGGAGTTATTTTTATGCACATATAAATTGTATAAATTTTCCTCTGTGTTTATACTTGCACATGTATTTATACATGTATCTACATGCATACATGCTCAAAGAGATCATCTAATAGTGTTTGTGTATTCATGTCTATGTACAGGAACACACATTTAGCTGAGTCTCTTGGAGGTCTACAAGGAACTAAAGCTGGTGGGTTCAGATCGTCTGAGAACACAAGTGGTTAAACTAGAATATGCCCATACTTTTGAAATTTTACCTCTTTCGTGTTTTAAACTCCAGGAATATTTTATATTCAGTGGGAACAGCATCTTTGTGTCTTACTGCTGGAAGGAAGTCCTGGCCCTTGGAGTCAATTTGCACGGTTGATGAATGCTCACTCAGTGCAGGAATCCATGGTTTACTTACACCTGTGATTTTCAGTTCACTGTGTCCAAATAACACACAGACTGCTGGTCTCATAAGGACAGTTTAGCACAATGCTGATACAGTGTTAGATCACTGGACAAGTGTTTGGAGGTATTTGTAGTACAATACCTGCTGAAATAGTTTTGGAGGGCTTTTCTAGGCAGAAAGTAGCTAAGTTAGGATGGCTTCTGCTCATATAGTTTTTTGAAGCTGTAACAGTTGTCAGCCCATCAAGTTCAGTAAACTTCCTAAAGTGAAACCAAAAGAAAGCAATCCTCAGCCAGGTGGATCGCAAAGTTTGTAACGTGAACTGTGTAAAATGAGAAGGGGCTAAAGGAAGGCAAGGCAAGGCAAGGCAAGGGAGGGGAGGGGAAAGAGGCCCAGGAAATTTTGCCTGTTGCCAAGGGGGTCATTGATGGGAGAAGTTTGGAATGACTGCTTTGCTGCAATAGTCTCCTGCCTTTCTCTGAAGTTTTCACTGCTATGTCTTCTCTGGGTGTGAACAGAGAATGGCATCACCCTTGACAAGACACTCCACCCTTTTTTGCAGCATTCCTTCTTTCCTCTTCAGCCTAAGTCCCCCATCTTCCATTACCCCTTTTTAAACACTTGTAGTTTCTCCCTCTCGTGCTTTCTGCAATCTCAGTTCACGCATCTGTAGTACTGTGCAATGGTGCTGTGGAGAGCTGAGCTGAAATAGTCTCAAGCAACACAGCATAAATTTTGGGAAACAAAATGATGCTTTTCTTCAAACTAAAATCAGTTTAATAGATATTTTCCGATTTACTTCATACTCTCTTCTTCACTGTGATCTTCCAGTGCTAAGCTCTTTTTCCAGTAGCCTTCTTGGTTAGGTTTGCAGGAGCCTTTCTGATTGTCTTTTTTAAAAAAACCCTGCCTTAATTTCATTTTTTTTTGCAAGAGAGAGCTATTTTGCTTGTTCAAAATTTCTCACATTGGCTCTTTCTTCACATCTTCATACTTCTGTGATATATCTGTCTGTCCACCCTGAATTCTAAAAAAGAGATGAATTCCAAAGAAGTGCTAATTTGTAAAGAATTTGAAAGTGAATAATACAGTGTAAGGGCCCAAACTTACACGTGTTAACATAGATTCTGATGGGAATGCTAAAATGCTGTGAACTTCAATAAGTCTTTGCCTAGAATAAGATTCATCTATATAAAATTTAAAATACTTTTTGAATTGTGTGCAGTTTTTGAACTAGAAGGATGTGCAAATCCATAACTAGGTGATTCCTTCTCTGAGTTGTTAAAGCCCAGGACTGTTCCCAAGGAGAGATTGCTATTCTCTCCATCCCACTGACAGCCAGCAGCCACAAGTCTAGCTTTCAAAGATTTCTCTGTATTTCTTTGCAGTTTGTGGCATAAGCATCAAATACCTGATGAGTGAAAAACCCTTGTTGTGATCTATGTAAGGAAACACAAACCTCTTTTCATTTAGCGCAGTTGTTAAGATTGAGAATGAGAAACATAATAGCAAGATGTTGAAACAACTCTTAAATCCTATTTCTCTTGTTCATGGCTTCCAGCATACCAGTGTAACATCAATAATTAAGAAGAAAAGTAATTTTGTTCTAATTATTTGTGATGTGAGCCTTTTTCTTGATTAACTGGAAAAGTCTTCATCATATTAAAGAGTAAAAGAAATGTTTTCCAGCTGCCGGCTTGTCTCGTGCCACTGAACTACTCCTGAAATAAGGTGTGCTCCTGAAGCTTTGCTTTATTGCAGTGATTGAGTGAAAGACGTGCACAAAACAGCTGCCAAAGCTGAATAATTAAATTATGATTCCTTCTGTTCTTTATTAATTAGGTGAGCTTGGAATAATTCTTAGAGCCTGGTAACTGCTGTCCAGAGTTGTTTTCTCAGAGATAGAGAAAAATAATTTAAATTAAAGTCTTAAGAAAGATTTGTGTTTATAAGATGCTCATTAAAACAATTAACAGTCAATATGCCAGACATTTGTTATGTGGGTAAGCCAAAGCAATCTGAAAAGAAAACATGGCCTGACATATTCTGAAATTCATTACATTTTTCACATTTAGGAGGAAATGGAGAGATTTCTTAGGGTTTCTTCCTAAAATTCATGCAAATTGTGTAAGATGAGCTATAGGAATTGTTTTTGGTTTTTTGGGCAGTTTCTGGACACACTTGAAGTGACAATAAACTCAATGAAGTATTGATCCAGACAGGAAAAGAGTTTTTAAAAAATATATATTAGAAATCATTAATTTTACAGGTCAATTTCATCACTGAAAAATGTGGTCCAAAGTTTGGATCATACTTTCATAATTTATATGTGAAAATCTATTTTTCCTGTGTTACACAGTGTTGTAATACCCTGTAAAAATCTTCCTATATTTTAGTTTTTATCTGTGGATAAAAGAGTAAAGAAAGAGCTGTATAAGGCTCTCTGCTGATGCAGTTTAAGGAAAATTATGCAAAATGTTGACATTTTTCTATTCCAGTGAGATTCTTAAAATATATTAATGTTACTTGGGTATTTTTGCTTAGAGTTTAGTTACAGTGACTTTGTGTGATATGTTTCTTGTGATATATGATTTTTTTTGTGAAGATAAGCCTTGGAATATACATAATTCAGCCACTCTTATGGATCACCAAGAAGCTACCCTCTTGAGTTTTTACTCCATTTTAGTGTCATATGCCTAAAATTTGATTCCTTTTTGTAACAGCTGATTGCAGCATTGATAAACGTGGTCTTATTTGTTGGCTGTATTGGATGGAGCACAGTGGCAATGTAACAAATGTGCACAAGTTATTTTGGGGAGAAATTCTACTAAATGTTTGCCTATTGAATAGTAGAAAAAATTTTTTTCAAAGTCTTTTGCAGATTTGTTGGAGTTGGAGGACTGGCATATTTTCTATATTTGGTTATGGTAGTGCAAGAGGTTCATTACATCACAGCACCTACTTAAATATGAGTTCACAATGCCAATTTCTTGTGAATCCAAAGTAAAATTATGTCCAAACTGTTTAACTAGGCACCTGTACTCTACTAGTCGCAGTATTTACAATCTAGATAATATGCAAATCAATTTAGACTTTTTTATTTTATTTATATTTTTTTTATGTTCTTTCATCAACTAAAGAAAGTAGTGCTGAATAATTATAATAAACATACTTTGCTGCTTTAATTAAACTGATCAGATAGTGTGATATAGAGGTTAATTAGCTGCTAACAAATTAATTTCATTTTCCCACCTGGAAATCTGCTTTGTAATCACTTGCATTTTGCCTTATAAAGAGAAGCCATTTGCAGTTGCTTTTACTTTGAGGAAGTTACTGTGATGAGGAAATTAGCAGTTTCCTGGACCTTTTGGAAGAATTTATTTACCAAAATTAAAATGGATTTAAAATATTTTTGTTTCTCAGCGTTGTCTCTGTCTTCCTTGCTTTTGGCTTAGAGGACTGGAGGAAGAATAGAGAGGATGGTTATTTCTATCTCTTTATATATGTAGCTGGTTCTTTTAAATTTGGTAACTCCAGAAGAGGCCCCTTATGATTTTCTTTCCTGGTCATTTGTGACATATGCAAATACCTAAAATCCTAGGTTTTACTGGAGATCAAAATATCATTCTTGAGGATAATTTTTCAGCTTGACTAACTAAAACGACAGTCAGTCTGTGATATCGGCAACTATACCAGAGAATAATACCAATGTGGTTTTGCAACTAAATTTTCAGTCACTAAGTGTTCATTCCTGCATGAAGTATTTGGCCTTTGATGCTTAATTGTTTACCACATTTGATTTGTTTCGTTCACCAGTTGCACCAAAAAATTAAAGCAAATTTTAAAAAGCCCCCAAAATTAAAAACAATTCATAAAAAAATAGACTATCCTTACCAGTAGGGAAAATGCCAAAATTCCATTGTTTTATTAACAATTATCTCCATGTCAAACAGAGGTTTCTGTTTGACTACAGACCATTGAGCCAGAGGATGTCTTTATGCAGAAATTGTTAATGGGGTATGTTGTATTCCTTCAGAACAGACAGCTCTGTAGATTTTGATTTGGGTGTGTGTTTGTCTGACTTGTATTTCTCATCATCTTATGGGCTCTATTTCATTTAACCTCACACATTCAACTACTTTTGACTTTTAATTCTACAGTCAAAGCGCAATTAGTACTTGAAATGTATTCTTAACTTTTTTCATGAAGTTAGGTATCATCCTGGCAGTTTAAGTAGTCCAATGGCAGTTTCTAACAGTTATTCTTACAGTGACAAATACCTCCAAATTGGGGAATTTTGTTTGACATGGAGAAATGTTGCCTATTCTTGAGAGTTTCTACGATGAATTCCAGAGATCTGAAGGCATAAATACTCTTTCTAGTGTTTGTTATCCTTCTTTTTGAGGTTATGCAGGTAACCTTAATACTCTTCCCTACCTCCCTTTTTTCTAAGTAAATGTATAATGTAGCATAATATGGACACTGAGGCAAAAGAATAAAAAATCCTACTTACTGTATCCTGTGAAAAATAGCACGGTTTCCTCTTGAGATTTGAATGTTATATAAAAAACTTCTTACTCAGCTTTACTAATTATTATTTGCACGGGACAAATTAAATCAAGCATGGTTAAATTCAGCACGTAATCAGATATTGTCACAGGGAGCAGGGGGACACGAGGAAAGGTGTCGCTGAGAAGGTCAGGCCAGTGAGTGGAGCAAGCAGTGGCTGGGTGGCAGCACCGTTCTGCACACACAGTCACTGTGCACAGAGTAAGCTGAGACCTGCCCTGGTCACAGAGCTGATGAGTTGGCAGAGCCTAGCCTGGGGCATGTGGGATGTCAGATACCTAGAGATTTATGTTGGAATCTCAGATATTTCCAAAGTTTTAGATTCTTCTAAGTTTAGACTTCAATGAACTCTTTGAAGATCTTAGTTTTTAACTCAGATATCTAAAATCTGACCACCATCGGCACTGCTGTCTTTGGATCTAGACTCAGATCAAAATTCCTCAGAATCGATGTCAAGGGCTTGAAAGTATATCTTTCATAGAGTGTATTTTTATCTAGATTCTGCATGTGTGCATTACACTTCTCTGTTTATACAGATGCCGTATATAAGCCCTGTATTAGGCTTGTATGTTTTAGTCCCGCTGTCAAGCACTCAGATAATTGATAAATTACTCATTTTATTTATCACTCTGATGCATCTGTGAATGGTCAAGTGACCACCTCATGAAAACTGTCTATAAATTTGAAGGTTTATGGATTGATAATTTCAGAGAAGGAATAACCTGTAGATGAATGCTGATAAAGTTGATCTTTCTCACCATTTAAAAGAAAGGATATTCTATGACTAGGAGTGTACAGCACCTTTAATTCCCCTTTATGTTATTTGCTGTAATCTTTACCTTCAACTTTTCATTTCAGTTATTAGTCTCAGTGGAATCTTGGGAAAAAAACCCTTTACAGGAATCTGATAAAAAAGGCTTGTCATAAATTATAGTGCAGACCTGGAAGGTTTTAATTAGTGTATGAAATTTAATATTCTGACAAAGCAGTATTTAATCAAATTATGTTTGGGTAAAAACGTTTAACCCAAGTGACTCATTTGTCCATATTATGGGTAATATAGCACATATTTCTTGATTGAGTGTTATTTCACTGTTCGATTTTTTATTTTAATAGTTTGATTTTTAAAATATCTTGTTTCTATGTCCAGTTTCAAGATCATGTTTTAAATGCACTTTCTAACCGGTTTCTTACAGCCCATATTCAGGCAGTGTACTTGCATGCATACACTGTAATTATAATTACAGCTGGTTTACTATACTGCCTGAAATTTTGTTCACTTTAAAGACAAGTGATAAATCAATATTTTTGCACATGGATACTGAAGGGAAAAAAAAGCTATTAGCTGCTAATCCACTTATTTTATATGTGTAATTTCACTTACATAAAATCACAAAGCTGTAACAAAAGAGATGGTAGTAGTTGACACTTTCATTTTTTTTCCATGTTTGCAAGCTTTTATTCCCTAATGTTATCCTCTTTAAAGATAAATGTAATATTTTTATGTGTGATAGGCCATATTTAGCTTTCTTTTCTTAAAGGTCTAATTGTCCCTTAAACTGCATGTCAGGCTGTATAAAGGATTAAACTAAAACTGCCTGGATTATTTGTCATAGGATTTATTAGGATAGGTTTAAACCTTAATTACCCCAAAGGTATTAGAGTGAAGTTTTTTTAATATACTTCTTTATCCTTTAAGGGGATACAAGGAATTTTTTTTTTTTTTTTAATTAAAGTGGATATTTTGCCAACACTTAATGAAATGCCTTTTTAGCATTTGTAGGCATTTACAATAATTTCCCTTGGTCTGCCTATAAAGAGTGAAATGGACCAGTATTATTAATATTTTAATTGCTTCATGCTAAGCAAAAAGACTACCAGTTCTTTTACTAATGTGACTGTGTTTTCCAAGTGTGTGGGATTAATATGATTTTCAAATATTCTCCAAATTTGTATCTATAATTCCAAGAATTTATTTGTAAACTGAAGAGTCAAGATCAGACTTGTGTTTGCAGCATGGTTTGGTTTTTCTCAGATTTTAATTTCTTTCTCTACCTCTTACCTGCAAACTAAAAGAATCCTCACTACTTGCAGATTACCTGCAATATAGAGCAGTTTTTATACATTGCCTCACTTTGGGTGCTTTAGCACTTCTTGGGTAAATACTTAGAAGTCATGGGAAGTATCTTGTTTTAAAACAAAATCCAAATAAACATATTTGGCTGTAATTTCAGATTTTAAAACATGAACTACTAATTATGCGGTAGTATATATTTGCAATATAACCTGCTACACTAATTTTAAGTTTGCCTCCAGGGGTTTCCTGAAGAAAATCTTTGAATTTTGGAGACCTTTAACAAATGCTCCTCTATTTTCTTTTCTGAGGGAGCTCATTATCTTCTAGCATCTCTGTAATGGCTAAAAGTGAAATTTTTTTACTTTCACATTTTATCTACAATTGTTTTGGAAATGCATCTTTTAGGGAAAAAAGGATAATTGTGGTATATGTCAAAATTAATACATTATATTAATTTCTTATGATATAAAAAGCTGAAGAAAACCTTTTTTTTTCTTTTCCTCACCCTTTCTTTATTTTTTTAAAAATAATCTATTTATTTTCTTGTAGTTCATTATAGAGTCTCATAAAGTTCTAGAATTCACTTTAGGCCAATCTCCCCTGTAGGCCTAACCCCATTTTAGGCTGCATCACAGGACCTGGGTTCAGCAGAGCCTCTAGAAAGCCCATGGATAGACCTGAGGGTTTATGTAATCTTAACCACAGCTTCAGTGAAAGCAGTGTTTCTGAACAGACTGCATTGGATGTTTGTTGAAAAAGACTTCAAAAAACAATCTTTAGACTAGTTGGTGGAATACATATATCATGAAAAGTTCTTGGAATTCTAGCATAAGGTTAAGAGAGGAGGTTTTCCTGCATACACCGCTACATGACAGGCATGACCAGGAGCTTTCATTCTGGCACTTGGTAAAGGAGGATGTATATCTCTAACCAGCAAAATGGCATAAATATACTACTGCAATTTTTGCTGTACATAATTATCTGTAGTGTCCAACGTCCTGTTGCAATGCGATCCCTTCTCGTTGTTCTAGAAAGAACTTGATTGAAAAAAGCATTATTTCATGAGATGAAAAGCCAGCTTCAGCTTCATTCATGTAATCCTGAGTTGAGTTTAGGCATTTATTTGTTAAATCAATGGACTGTGTCTGTAAACTTGCTCTGTAGAGAAGCAAAATCTGAGGGTAAGTTAGTCTTTGTGTGAGCTCAAATTTCATCTGCAGATATTCGGAAAGATGATGTTTTCCCATGCTTTTCTTCTACATGTCTCTTTAAATCTCTAGACACAGAGATTATAAAGACCATCAACTTTGGATTTTGTGTGTTGAAATTTAAGAACTTATTAATATTACCCAATGTGTAATGTTTCCCATTGGACTTGTTTTCTACCGTGAGCTGGAAAATAGAGAAGTAATGAAATGAAAAACAATGTAAAGATAGTGGAATAATCTCACTTCAGCAGATAATACTACCAATGAAAGTGTGGAAGAAAAATTATGAAAGAAAATAAAATAGTAAGAGTCAAAAATAAAACATTTATGACCTGGTCCTTAGTGTAATTTTTATATGGCTTGCCTACGTCTTTCTTAGATACTAAACCTTTTTGCTTTGAAAGGGGAATTAAAGATGTTGAAAACTACCCTTCACCTTCCCAGCTGCAGAGATTTTTTACAATCATATGCTGATACTACACTAAAGTTTTTTATTTATGCATGTGGTCTCCTAAAGTCTTTCTTTCATTCATTTAACTTCAGGACTGTCTTACCAAATCCCTTCAGTGGTGAACAGAAAAAGCAGTGAGTCTTTACCCCCTCTCTCTCACAGCATTACTGGACAAAGAACAAAAATAAATATCTAGGATATTTACACTGTACCTACGGTTTGCTGACCAAGTTTGCAATATTACTTGGTGGCAAAAGTGTACAACAGTGGGAAGATTCAAATTCCTTTTGTCAAGAAGTTAATAAATAACTAAACTACTCACTTGAGAGTCAGCAACAAAGCAATTTGTTCTTGTCAACTAGAAGTGGTTAAATTATGAAAAATTGTCCCCTAAAGATCTGAGTGATCCATTAATCTAATTTGTGACCCGTACAGCATTCAGTGTGTTGTAGCACTGGGTATCTCATATTTTCTATATTAAGAGTAGTGAGATATGTCCAATGTCAGTGTCAGTTTATGCATTGTATAGGTAATATTTCCAGGGAGGGTAATGGACTACAAGATATGGATAGCCTCACAAATAATATCTAAGTCATTTGGGCAGGGAGTGTTTATTTTCATTAACTTGTAAATTTATCATGTTCCTGAAACATAATTCTAATAGGTGATTTAAAAAATACTGTTCAGTCCAGTAGAGATAGATAGTAAAGCTATGCCAGCTTTGAGAAATTTAAACAAATAAAAAAACCATAAATGACAAGGAAAGTATAATTGTGAAAACAAAGAATCATTTTGTTTAAGTAGATAAAGAGAGTTGTGTCTATTGATGACTGTGTTAAAAATCCTATACAATAATGATTTGATGACAAGTAAACAAGAGCAGTGGAGAGGGGCTCAGGAAATAAACTCATCTCTAGATGAGAGTCAATACAGGAGAGGGCCTAATAGAAATTGTGTTTCATGAAAGCGTTCCTTTAAAAAACGAAAGCAGTAAACCAAAACAGTTAATTATGTCTGTATTGCTTTTCCTGCTCTCATTTTTACTGACAAAAACCTTCTAGGGATGAGACTGTGAGGCAACTGCTCTAATACAACCTGACATAAGGATTTGTGATGAACAATTTTTTTTTTTTCTTTTTTTTTTTAAACTAAACAGATGACCTTGTGGTGAAAACACTTGTGGTAACATTTCTAGCTAGTATCAGTCAGAGCTGGATCCTTTGCAGTTTCAAATGTTGCCTCCTAAAGAATCAGAGGGGCTTTTGAACCAATCACATTTTTTACAGAGCAGTTATTTTGTACATAACTATTTACAAAGTGAAGAGGAACCAAAGAAAATAGAATCTTTTGCCCTGACTTACTCAAAGACTTCCACAAGCATTTTATGGTCTTTTCTTTACAACAATCAAGTGAATAAACAATTAGCTTCAGTCTTTAATGATGAAAAGAATTTCCTCCTGTGTCTGTACTGCCTTGAGATCTATCTTTGTTGTCCAGATACCAACACAAAACCAACTGTCCTATGGATAGAAGAGTGTCTTGATGGAAAAGCAGAAAAGTTCATTTTGAGGGAAAAGGATGAGTTTGTGTTAATAGCATTTACCTCAAAATGGCATTTAGCTGATCTGTAATATATTTCATGTTTGACTCTCTAAAAGGTCACAAAGGAGAATAAATGATATCATTGTTTACGGAATGAGTAAAATTATGGTTTGTATAGATGAACTGCATTACCTTGTAATACATGTCATACTTCTTTAGTGAAAGTAAAAATTGTCGTTGGCTTACCCACTTGAAAACTGATTACTGAAAGCATTCTTTCCTGTTGTTATTTATAAAGGAGAACACTTTGTGTTCAACTTTTTATTTAGATACATAAAAGGTATTACCATAAACAACTGAAAAAAAAAAAAGAGACAATTTTTGGAGGTCAACAGCAATCACCTACTTTAAGCACACTGCTGGATATTAAGAAATGTAACTTCTCCTTTTCTTCATTCAAAATCTATAAAGGTACTTAAAAATACTATGTTCATACATGTCTCTATTTCATACAGAATTGCACATAAAATTGATTGGTTTTATTCAAAAAGCTTTGGGCACATTGCAGAAATTCTATTTGGTGGAAAGCTGCTCCAGTGATTCTAAGTCTTCAAGGATTTTGAATGGTTCAATAATGTTTAAACAGAAAACAAAACTGTATTCCATAGGACATACCTCAATTTTCAAGCTGCTGTAGAAGTTAACACTGAATGTAATTTCTGACTGATTTTGGAATGGCAACTAGCAACCTTCTCCTTCTTTGCTTTGCTTGAATTACATGGTACAGTGTTTTCACAGAGCTGCCAGGATCTGCTCTACACTCCAACAGCCAGACTCTCATGTGATGTATTTTCACAGATTTTATTTTCACAGTGGGAGGTGAATAAAACAATAAACATGTGTGCAGCAAATACTTACTCCACTAAGCAAAGCCTGTACCTCGGTGTATCTATTGCCTGCTGGATGTCATGGTGCATAAATCCCCTAATTGCACAGTGAAAGTCACATGTCTGTGACAGAAACAGCTTATGGAAGCCTTTTATGAGCTCTGGAGTTTGTCCAATGTTATCTGTACTTTTCTAGCTGTGTTTTGAGCGACTTATGTATCCTCCCACAGAAGAACCATTAAATTAATGAAGTTAAGCCTGAGCATGGGAAATTGTGCATGCAACAGAGAAAGCAAAGATCAAAGCCTGTCATGTTTCAAAGAGAATACATAAAGAACTGTGGGTTTATTTCAAAATCTATCTTACAATAGTAGAGATTATTGCTACATAAATTTATTTTCTTTTTCAAACTAACAGAATTACTTTTCTTTCTCTTACAGAATAATGATATAATCTATTACAATGCAAAAGACGATCAGAATGATGTAAGTAATATGTTTCATTTAATTACATTCCCTGTAATCTCAGAAAATTAGGGGATTGAAAATATTAATGAAACTCTAAGATGATAATTTAAAGATTTGGCAGAAGCAAAAAAGGAAAAAACTTAAAATGTCTTCAAAAATTTCCTCAAGAGCCAGGCAATATTTTATGTTCTAATTCTCAAAGTCTGTCTCCTCTCATACAGTTTGAATTACTGGTTAGGCAGAAAATGTGCTGGAGAATGAAGATCCTGACAGCAGTATAATTCACTTTTTGAAATGTAATAAAATCATAATTGTAGGATTGGTGAATCAACATGATAAATGTAAATAATTGACTTTACTCTGAAGGAACCATTTCCTGGCCTTATTTTCCAAGATCATATTATATTGTTCTGTATTCTTCACAATAAAATTTTTATATGAGGAGAAAGAGGATGTGAAATCTTACTAAACAATTATTTTCATTCACTTTGTGATCATTATGTGACTGTAATAAGATTTGGGAAAATAGAAAATCCAATCACAAGATTTAGAGTAAATGTATGATACTTCAATTCCTGATTTACTAAAACTCTTACTTTAAAAGGTTTGAAGTCTCCTATCTGCCATTAATTGTTAAAAAGGCAATACAAGTTATCCTCACCTTCACTGGAGATAATACAACTGCTTGTCTTCATTGTAGATTTAATTTATAAAACCATAGAAAAATGTTGTAAATGTATTAATCAGAATTGCCAGCGTGCTTCATTTGCACTTTTTAATCAAGTGTACTTTAGAGATTGATGGCATCACTATTGTAATTGATGCTTCTGCTGTAAGGCAATTAAGGTACATAGATCATCAAGCAGAACTTTTTCATATGGTTGTATAGAGATATGAGTACTTGATTTAAGATACAACAAACTACTGTCCTGGGTTTTAAAGTTTGCATGATTTAAGTAAAATTCATTAGTAGTAACCTAATTTGAAATATATTGTTCTGTTCTCATTAAATTCACTGGGATGGCAGATGCTAATTTTTTCTGGAAACAGAATTTCGAAGCTAAAATATTGGATTTTTAATCTAAATATACCAGATAGTGATGGTAGATTGTGGTGTGAAATAAGAGACTGTGATGTATCTGTTATGATTGAGTAGTACTGGGAAAGGTCTTGAGATTACTACTTCTACAACCTAAATCCAAATCTGTTTGGCAAGCCAGGAAAGGAAATACTATTTCAGAGTTTATTGTCTTTGGTTTTTATCATTTTTTTCCGGATATTCTTTTCCTTTCAAGAAAAAAAGTGCACACACACCCACCCTAAAAAAAATTTTGTCAGACCATATATTCTGTTTTATTTCTGTTTCAGTTTTAATTTCTTTATATGTCCTTTTGAACTATTAAAATGAAGTTTATAATAATGTTTACTGTCAAGGAGTGATAAGGATACAATTGTCTTTTTCAGTGATAGTGGGTTTTTTTTTTTGAGATCTTCATCCAGATCTCAGCTATGTATGCAAACACCACAGACTCTTCTTCCCTCTTCCTGCCTGAAAAAAAAAAAAAAAAAAGTTTGAGACAGATTTTTTTCTTTCAATATTGAGAAATTTTAATAGAATCATCTCTGAAGCACTGGTTAGTAAAACTGTGTTTGCAATCCATTTCTTTCTGTCTCTATGAAGTCCAGACTTTCTTTCCTCTTCCATGCTGTGAGCCTTCATTTATTCACAGGAAATGATATTGTATTTATCTTTGAGTACAATCAAGAATAATTAGTAGCAGAAATTAGTTTATTTAAATTAGACATCTAAACTAATCTCTGTGAGTATCTCTAGAAAGCTGTTCAGTTTGTTTTGAGACAGATATCTAAGGTCATTTGAACTAAATCAGTTCTAGGTATGTGTTCCTCTGTGTTGACCAGGTTCCTATAACAGATCCTTTTAGATCTTAACTTTTGGATGTTGAAGAATTAGAAGAAATTAATCTCAAAGTTCTGGCCTGACAGTTTTTATTTGTCTCCACTCATCCTTTGAATATTACAGCTTTTTCAGAAGAGCAATCCTCTTAAAGTCTGTGTATTTCCGTGGTGTATGTTTACACGCTGCAGTACCATTTGCTTTCCTTCTTCCCGTTTCCATACCACATTCAGTAGATCCTTCTCTCATTTTTCATCTGCTGTCACGATGGGCCTTTTCAAATCTAATGACTGGGTTTGCTTGTACTAAAAAAAATAAAAGAGCATGTGGAGGCCAATCATTCTCTGGCCTTTGGATTTCTCAGTCTCTCAGATAAAACGATCAATTTGTAACCCCGTAGTCCATCAATCAGTAATAGACCTTTTGTGCTCTTTATCCTACAACAGCAATTATATTCTGCTTGCTTATTTCCCCCTCCCCCCCAGTGCTCTATATAATGCGTGAGCACTTGATGATAATTAATGAGTTTTATCCTCACAACAAGGTAGGAGGTATTGTATTCCCATTTTTTACATCTCGTAGGAAGATAATGGCCAAACTTGTAATTTAATACAGGTCTCCCAGGTTTTCATCCATTGTCCTTTTCCCAAGAACCCTTTCAGTTTGATATATTGCAGCCTGTTTGTGCACTTTAATTTGCAGGTGTCAACAGCTTGTTGTATTTGGACAAATGCTGCAGTGCTTATATTGGACAACTGAGTAGTCCCACATTAAGCTGCTCTTCCTCATTAGTTCTCATATTGCTTTTCCTGTTTTCTCATCTTGTCCTTTGTACCCCTACCTTATTTATAGTAATTTTGCTTCACTGCTCAATTCTTCCCTCTTCTTTATATTGGTCTCCATTTTATTTCCAGTTATTCCACATCTGTTTACAGATTCTTCCTAATTTTTTTTTTTCTGTTTCCTTGTGTTCAAATAATCCACAACTCCACCATGCACTGAATTGCTCAGTTGCCTAATTTTCTTTTATCCCAAATTCTTTCCTTAATGTTTCTCTCATCTCCTCCTTGCATCTTGCTCCTTTTCCAAAATTTTTAGTGTAATTTCTTATCATGGTTTTATAAACTTTTTCCTGCACAAGATAAAACAGCCTAAGGAAATGAAGATTGAATTTTTTCAATGATTTGATGGAAAGAACTAAGTATTACAAGTAAAAAAATGTCTCTAACATGAAACCAGCCTCACATCATTGGAAGTCTGCAGTTTCCCTGTAGTCCCTAGGTTTGAATTGGGAGCAGACAATTGCATCTCCTCGCAAGAGTTGTGTCCCTAGTTAGCAAAACTGATTTATTAGACATTTCCTTCATGCAGTCTCATATTGGTTTGCAGTCATAACTAACAGGGATGTGCTCCTTGTGCAGTTATTGACCATGTACTAAGTGATAGCAGCACTTTTTATTTTATTTTACTGAATTACTGTAAAATTATGGGTCCCTTTGGGCAGTAAGTATCTGCACAAAGTGTGGACTCATAATGTGACTAGGAGTCAATGTGCAGATTCCACTAGAGGCAAAAATCTGGAGCATGGCTATGGTTGATTTTAAAACAAATACATTTTTTGTTACTTTATAATAAAGAAGGAAGAAATCTTAAAACCGATAAGCTGTCTGTGCCATATGGTTTAGGAATTTTTCCTAATTCAGTGGTGCCTTGTTATTTTGGAATAATTTGTGAAACATTAGCTCTCTTTGAGTTTAAACCACAGCATAAATGTAGCTATCAGGTTGAGGTTTTATAAATACTGATGAAAAGAAATCTACATCAAATTGAAAACTGCTGAAAAAACTAGAAAGCCTCGTTAGTTTTGAATGTAAATTCTTTAGAAAAATCATGGTGTGTTTTAACAAACATTTTAGAAAACAAAATAATTTCCACCCCTCAAACTTTTTTTTTTTTTTTTTTTTTTTTTTTTTTTTTTTTTTTTTAAATAGGAAGTTATGAATAGGTATTGGGCAGAAGTAAGCAGAGACCAGAATGGCATGTTCCTTGTGGATTTGCTTCTTCCCAAGAAGAGACTTGGAGGTTTATAGGCAGTGACAGTGATTATGGAAGTTTATTGAGTCTCTGCTTTTACCCTTACACAAGTCTTGCCTTTTCTACTACTTCATGATATCAAGGTTGCAAAATCAGCATATATATGCGCCTATGATTAATTTAATAAAGAGAATTCTGTTAATGAATTATGCCACGTTTACTTGCAAACAAGTCTGAACCTACTGTAGATTTGATCAAAGAAATGCTGGTTTGTTTTTTGTTTTCCTCCAGCCACAAGAATTTAGGAGTTTCCTGCCTTTTTCCCTTATAATATACATTGAAAAATGGCTGATTTATTTATTTTATTCTACTTGATATTTTATGTATTTTATAGATGGACATCAGAGAAAAGAAAAGTTTCCTCTGTAACCCAGTGGTTCAGGAGCTGCGTGTTGGGTCAGGTAGAGCCCTTGAGGGGGAGATGGCACCTGAGTGTGGTCAGTTTGGAGGAGTGTCTGGAACTGAGGCAGGGTAGATGGGGGACTCCAGTGATCAAGTCTCAAAGGAGACAGGTATAAAAAGATTTCTAGAGACTGAAAGGGTGATGCCAGATTTCTGCAAGTCCAGTAGCTGCCAGTTGCTGGATTAAAAATTGAAACTGAGTGTAATGGCTGGCCCTGACACTACAGGGAAAGCTGGGACAGTGACTGCTTTTGCATGTCATCCAACAGATACAGATTTCCTCTGGCTTTTCAAGGCTTTTAAACCTGCTTCTGATAAGACAGAACTTTTAGAAAGCTCCCTTTTATCTGCATGTGTAAGAGTAGCTCTATCTCAGTGCTTTCACTGTGTCTGGATGCAAGCATGCAAATAACCAAATCAGTCTTACCATCTGGGTTTAGCTAATGGTGGACTTCAAAGCATCAGGTTTCTCCTGAGCTAAAGCTACTGACTTTTCAGTGTTTCATAGACAGTGAAGGACAGGCACTTCCAATAGGAAATTTACCTCAAATAATTTAGAATGGGCTTAAGTGCTAAGCTGTAGAGGATGTAGGCTCCTTTTGCAATAGGGCAGCCTAGCAAGAGTAACCAGCTAACTTCCCTAGCTCCCTCAGGTCTCTTATTCCCTCTGCTTTCATTGCATGACAACCAATATGGTTTGACATTACAGTCATAACTATGATGTGTTGTGTTTCTTTTCATCTTTGCTTTGTCCTTTCCTGCTTCGATACTGAAGAAATATTTTAAATAAGTCATAAAAGATTTGCTCCAGCTATTCTCATTTATGATAAGCGGGCAAAGTCTATCTCACAGCGATTGGAAAATCTAGATAGATAACTCCACAACAACTGTGATTTGCACACCCCTGCAAGAAGGTGCCAACAAGTAGGTGTTGTACATACAGCATATCTGTTTAGAGCTTATTTTTATGACTGCTATTCTTCATGTGTGTAAGTTGCAGCTACTTTTAGATTTACTTTCTTCTTTGTCTGAACTACCAAGTTTTTTAACCTGGCCAAGGTGTTGCATGTATCAGATTAAGTAATATTTACATGGATCTAAATACCTAGTTCTCATATTTTCTGTTTGTCACATCTTTTGATGGTATGTGGTAGAGTTAGGCATGTGAAAATTTCACTGGAAAACATAATTTATCACTTGTTCTAGAAAAAAATTTGTACATTCTTGGAGAATTATGATACTGAAATGGGCTAATGAGTAAATTTGTAAATAGATTGAAATACTAATTGAGTGGTGCTTCATGGAGATATTTTGAATTTGAACTCTTTGGGAACTTGGGCTGCATCTGTCCCAGTTACTTTGATTCTTAGCAATATGGCATGGATCCCATTGAGTTTTTGTTTGTTGTGGTTTCTCACTGTAATGGGTGTTAGCTGCACACACAAATGCCTTATTCTAGCCTGGTTTTTGATGCAGACAGAGGAAATATTTTGACAGGGTAGTTTGCTCTTAGACTTACCTAGACCATAAGAGGGAAATAAATTTGTGCTAGTATAAATTATGTCTTTCATTATGAAAGACTGTCAGAGTAGGACTGTTGATAGACCTGTGCAGGGAGTATTTTGATAACTTTAGACAAATTTCATTAGAACAAAATCTGTAGTAAATGTCATATTTTCAACTATATTCTAATTTTCATTACATATATATCTTGCATATTAACGTATATCTTTTGGTAGTGGAATGTATTGCTTGGAATTAATAATTAAGTCTATAACAAACCCAATGTTTTATGAAATGAGGAGGGAAAATTTTGTAGATTTACACAGACTCCCTAACTCATTCCATTTTTGAAAGAACTTCCTAGTTGTACTTTTTGTTTCCTGAGAGTATTCCAAGCCTCTTTCCTGTGCTTCTCAAATATGCAATATATTCATAGATGTTCCTCTTATAAGTTACTATATTCTAGGTAGCAGAGAACATACTTACTTTGGTACATATATTGAAAAAGTTTAATTTGAATTAACATGTTTTAAAATGAAGTGCCATAAAAAGGTAGATCCTTTTTTTTTTTTTTTTTTTAATACAGCAATTTACTTGTACTTCAGGGAGTTGCTTCTTGTGCATTGCAGTGTATAATAAAAAGAATACTTGTGGCCAAAATACACACTTCTTGCTGTAGTGAAGGTTCTGTTATAGAAATGAATTCTGTCATAATACAACACACAGTGTTTTATTTTTCGTGCATGGGGAGGAGTGAGTAAGCAGGAAAACCATATTTTTTTATGTTTTTATCTTTCATCTGTTGTTCATTATTCTTTGTATACAAGAGAATTTACTAATTTTAGTAATATCATGGTATTTTGACTTCCAGATCTTTTAGGAAAATTCAAGTGTTCTTGCTGTGCACATTTCTCTCTTAGATCAGGAATCCTGTGTTATCTAACAGGGTGGTTTGGATGCCATTCTTTGGAAATCATTGGATATGATAGTTGAGGGCATGATTGATGTTGTCTTCTTTAGTAACAAGACTTTTTGCATTGTTTAAAAGAGAATGTGTTTCTTTTACCAAGTATCACTGGGAAACATGTCAAGTCTTTCCATTTCAAGGTCTTACAGGTAAGCTTGAGTACAGCCCATGGGGAAAAAAAAGGCATTCCTTTGAGCTTCCTATTGCAGTTATAATGATCTATTGCCACAGGAAGCAAGGGTTTCTTCTTTTTTTTCCCCTTTTGATTTTTTTTCCTTTTTTTTTTTTTTTTAGTATTATGATTAAAAACGTAGGCATCAGGTTTATATTCCTTTATTCAAATTTGTGCAAGTTTTCCCTTCTCCCAAATGAATATATGTTCGAGCTTGAAATGAAAAATACATGATAATGAAATAAATGACTGCCCCAAAGCTATCTCCTACCTGTGAAACTGAGTTATGAAATAATAATGGCAAGAGTGATAACTGCAGGTGCCAGGGTCCTAAAAAAGATGAGAATGTTCTTAACATGGAGAATCCTACCTTGAAGGCAAATTTGCACAAAGGAGCAGTGCTTGAAGTCTCCCCATGGAAGCTGAGTTTATGCCATGTCAAAGATCAGAATTCAGCCCTAAAGCTAGTGATTCATCAGTTTAATGGAAAATTTCTTGCTTCAGGATATTTCCTAGTAATATCAAATGCATGACTGATAACAATTGCAATGAATGCAGTGTAATTGTTTATTGGTAAATAAAAGTAACACCAAAAGCTGAACTTGTCTTAGGATGTTTATAGCACTTGCAACAGTGAGTTTTAGCAAGCATTCTATTGCCTGATTACAGATACCAATGTTGTACGAGTGTTCTGATGTGTCACTTTGAAGTGCGTGGGTCAAATTGAGACTTTTAAGTTGAACAAAACAGAAAAAATACTCAATCTGTTTTCATATGAATGGTCAATGGTGGAGGTAGGCTTTGAAAATTCCAAATCAGATCAAGAATCCTGTAAAGGAGCACTTACAATATTTTAATACTTAAAGGAAGTTCTCTGTGGTGATGTGGTGTTTAGTTTAGTGTAGGTGATGAAATACAGGTCCTGTTCCAGCCCTGCCACTGACTGCAAATAGGAGCATTTCTGAATCAGCTGATGCAATCTGCAAAGGGCCAGATCACATTCCCTGGCCTTTCCATAGAGCCATTCTCAACATGTTCTGTCGCAATTGTTTTTTGGAGAATAGATGGGGAAAAAAAACAGATTGAAGAAGACAATCATATCTATTATCATCAACAGAGTTGAAATCTTCCTGAGTTTTTAGTGTTGGTGTGTAAAATGGTACATTAAAGGTATTCTTGAAGCGCTTTTTATGGTGTGTATTGAAAATAAATTTTAATCCAGTGGGTAATCACATTGTCCAGATCTAAAAACTTTTGAACTCAAACTTCAACTGGCCTTTTATGTAAGTATTTTAATTTGCTGACTTTAAGAACTTTCAAAATTTACAGGTTGATCTGTTCTTTGTTTTGGTTGCACTTTCTTTTTTGTGTGTCTGTTTTTTCTCTTCTGACATGTTTCTTTACTTGGACAGATTATCCTTCTCAAATTTCCCTTAGTTTCTGTGAATGCTATTCTTCTATATTATTATATTGTTAGGATTTGGCCATACTAGAGTTTTTAAAAATCATATAAATAGTCTTACACAGTATTATGGCAGTTTACTTAAATTATTATATGGTATTTAGTCTGCAGGGAAAGTCTGTGGCCCATAGGTCAGTGAATGGTTTAGTGTTACCTACAGCCTTTATCTACCTAGATGCAGCTGTGATTTAATTAGTGAAAAGCTGCATTAAATTTGTGTGACCACAAATTAGTGAGTGGCATTTATATGGTGTTTCCAGCCCCATTAGTGGGGGAAAAAAAGTAGATTAGGATAGCTTCTGCAGGCCATGTAGTCCAGCCTTCTTCTCAAAGCAGGTTTGTACTGTTATTAATGTTGTTATTGACACAGAAGATGGTACAAATTAAGAAGAAGGAGGAATAGAAAATTAGTATGGTGCAGGATGTACAAAATCTGGACCTAACTAGTATGACTGAAGATAAGAATGCACTGTGAAACAGGATCAGTTGATGGCTTAGCAAAGCATGGCAAAGACAACCGCATCAGATGAAAAAAATCAAATTAATTAAATGTTCACATTCAGTTGGTATTATAAAGAATACCCAATGAAGCATTACGATGATTTAGCAGTTCTTGTTCTCCAGGGATATGATCTTTAATCAGATGTGGGGAGGGTAAAATGTAGACAGCGTAATTTATTCCAATAAGAGTAGAAAAGTTCCTAGTTTGGAATTTAATTGGGTGATGTATGAAAAATCTAAATTCTCTAGAGTGCATTTTGGTCTTGAAATTTAGATGACTAAGTATTTTTAGCAACAATGAATATTTTTATTTTTATTTTATTTTATTTCTTATGTTTGAGTACTCTAATGGGATGTGAAACTTCAGTGAAGGAGGCTGAATTTTAAAGGACTTTTTTTTTGTTTGTTTAATAATTAACTGGGTTCTTCTGAACTGCTAATAGCATTTCAATCACTTTAAGTGAGATTTACTTTTCTTCTAATATGACCCTGTATTCTTACTGTTGTCTAATGATACTGTCTTATCCAGTCAAGCCACTGTTACAGTCAGTGCTGAAGCAGGTGGTTCTGTGCAACACCTGATAATTTAAGGGCAGGTCATAAACCCCTGTGTTTTCCCACACCATCACCCCACTTAGAAGAGGACTGGGATGGGGCATTCAGATGGGATTACGTGTCGTGATTCCTGACCTCATGACCAAGATGTATAACCCAGGAGGGATATGGAGATGCTGCCTGAAACTTCAGGAATGGAAGGGATGGCATTAGGGACCACCGAGGCTTGTCAGACATGTGTGTGTCCATGGGACCAGATGAGAGGGATCCAGGGGTGCTGATGTCATGAGGCAACTCTCCATCATCCTTGAAACACTGTGACTGGAGAGGTTTTTGAAGACTTTGGGGTGGGGAAGTCACATTTATCTTTAGGAAGATAAATAAGTCTTCTCTTTCTTATGTGTTTAAATATTTAAATACACATTTCATTTTACCTGTCATTGTAGTTCAAGAGAAAATAGGACAGGACAGAAATGAAATTTTGCATACTGATATTAGTACAGCAGACTCTGTGCAGATTTTTAGTGAAGGTCAGATATAATCTGTAATGACTAAAAAAAGAAATTTTCGCTAATTCCTTTATTACTATCTTTTAATCTTAAGGGTGTTTTGTTTTTTTTTTTTTTTTTTTTTTAGCTTATTGAAAAATGATATCTTAAGAGTGTTCCTTTTTGTCAGAAATTAAGAAAATTATATATTATTACCTGAATCATGGTATTTAAGGCACCCTCATAGATGTAGTGTCAACTCTTTTGAACACAAGAGGGCTTCCAGAAGCTTGGATTTCTGTTTTCAAAATCTTTCCACCTGAAGAAATTGGGAAAATCTAGACATTTTCATCTGTTTCTCTAGAATACAATTCACTGAAATGCTACAAGATTTTTACAGAATCATGGAATAGTTTTGATTGGAAGGAACATTTAAAGTTCATTTACTCCAAGCCCATGCAACAGGCAGGGGCATCTTCAACTAGATCAGGTTGCTCAGAACTCAAACCAACCCAAACCTGAATGTTTCCAGGGATGGAGGCATCTACCGCTTCTCTGGGCAACCTGTCCCAGAGTTTCACCACCTTCATATCTAAATACTTCTTCCAGATATCTGGTTGGAATCTACCCTCTTTTAGTTGTAAACCATTACGCTTTGTCCTCTCTCAAGAGGCCCTGCTAAAAAGTCTGTTCCCAGATTTCCAGGTCCTTACATTTGATAAATTAATTGCATCAAAGATTCATTTATTCATGAAACCAAAGTCGTGATGCATAGAATTGTGTGACTTGGTCAGGATACAAATAAAAAGAAAAAACTATTATGTTTGAGATATAAAATAATTTTGTGTATATAGTTCTCATCAGAAGCTGTGAACCATAAAGGTCAGATAAATGAATGCATAACCTCCCATAAAATATCACATAGTCTTGTATACAGTAAACAGGGACAAGCCTGTGAGCAGCTGCAGAGAAATTATCACAGCCAAAAGATAGTTGCATTCATAAAAATAGCCTAAGAGGAGAATAAATACTTTTAAATTATTTTGACTCTGTATTTGGTACACACTGACATTACCCAGTTGGCAGAACACTGGAAATAAAATGAATCCTGTAAGAATTTTTTTTGTTTTTTTCAAATATCAGTACTCAAGCCAGAGTTCCATTTGTTTTATCATTGACTTATAGTAACCAATTGATGCATTAGAAGCATATGGAAACATTAAAAGCATATGGAAACAGTAAAAGCACTGAAAACAACTCAGATATAATGGCCCTTGAAAATGACACACTGACAGATGTAAATATAGAACTATTTTCCTACTAAATTCCCTCCTATTTCCCTTTCTGAAGCTACCCAGACCCTATTTATATATTTTTTTTAATATATGTTTTCTTATATGTGCAAATATGCATATGTATATATTCTTATGTTTAACACCTCCCTGTGGTATAACAGAAAAATAAGAATATTTCGGTTCTGAGCCAACTGTTTTCTTCTTTTATTTGTAACTCTTTTAATTTGTTTGTCCCTAGGAGTAGACAGAAGGATGTCACTTAAAATCATCACGTTGCAAAGTCAAGGCCACAGACCCCCACTGACACAGAGTAAAAACAATAGAAACTCTCCACAGTTCTGTCACAACCACCTGAACACACTCAGCAGTTTTCCCACAGCTGGAAAATCACATCTTATGAAAAGGAAATGAAAAAGGTTATCAGAAGGCAATGCACTCATTACATTACCTAAAATGCAGTGAAAGTGCTGTGACTATTAGAAATGCATTCTAGCTGCTCTACAAAATTAACTCCTCATGCTTAGAAGAGCTGTTCGCAGCCCTTGCTTGGTGCAGGCATTTGCTGAGCTGTGTGCTTCAAGCAACACTCTGTTAAGTGCAGCTGTAACTTTTTAATGGGACCACAAGCATTTTCAGAGGGGCTGTGTATGTAGTTCTACTGGATTATTTTCCTCAGGGAGGAAAAAACCAAGCAAAACAGAAAAACTGACTAAAACAGAAAAAGAAAAAAAAAAAGAGTACAGAACTGAGCATAGGAGGATTTCTATGCTTGTGTTGTATGTGACAGAGTTCATTTGTACACAGCAGATCTGGGAGATAATTAAAAGAAGTGAGCCTCAATTATTTAAAAATTTACATTTAGAAATTTCAGCAGATGTTCAGGAATAAAAACCAGGCTGAAATCTAGAGATGAAAATATAAAACTTGGAATTCTGCAAGGTAAAACAGGAAGGAATCACAGAGCAAGAATTTTGATGTCCCTACAACCACAGTGATTATAATTCCATCTCTACATTC
Source organism: Coloeus monedula (assembly GCF_965178545.1). Lineage (NCBI taxonomy): Eukaryota > Metazoa > Chordata > Aves > Passeriformes > Corvidae > Coloeus > Coloeus monedula. The sequence goes on along the minus strand of NC_138784.1, from coordinate 66,693,003 downwards.
ATTCTCTAAAATGGCATTGGTAAGGACAGAGAGGTTTTATGCAAAACACAGTCCCTGGATATGAAGGCAATGGAAAATACTATCAACCAATTCCTGTCTGTTTTACATAAATATGGAAGCAGGCAGATGTCATTGTTTCTGGCTGGATATCAGTTCAGGAATTGAAAGAAATCTACTTTTATTCTTTCATCATGATGCTAAGTCTGTTATGATGCTTTGAGCAACTTCTACTTTGTTCCTGAAAAGAATCTGCTTTCTGAAGGCAACTGAAGATTGCTTCATTTTGGTGGTGGGCTTTTTTGTGTTTCATGGATGATTTTTTAAAAAAATAGTATCAGCTCTCTGGTTGTGAGTTTTCAACATCAGAAAAAAGAAAAATAAGTTTTATATTAATGGAAAAACCTTCTCATTTCCACAATAACAAGTAGTTTTCAACTAAATAAAAATTTATAAGTAGAGACAGAAAATCCACTCATCATCTTGCAGCTCTGATGATGGAAAGTAACTGAATGCTGTGGAAAGGAGTCAGAATAAGTTTGGCTGCAGTGAAATGGGCAGCTAAACTATGTCACAATTTCTTGAAATGATCTTTATCAATTTTATTTTAATGGATATTTTCTTTTCTGGAGACATCTTTCACTGATATTAAGCTTCCAGTTACCTCATGTAAATACATTAATTTATGTTCAGAAAGCCCTCTAGAGAGAAGCTGCATTATTTCTGTTATGTATTTGGCTTATAAAAAAGATGCAGAAGGTGCCCTCCAGTTTATTGTAGATCATGCCAAAAGTCATTTAGAAATGATCACAAAAACAGCTGGAAAAAAACCCTCTTTTCTTAAGTTTTATCTGCTATATCAATTTCCTTTTGTTCTGATGATAAGTAGTAGACACATAAAAAACCCCCAACTTTATTTATTAAAAAAAAAAAAAAAAGGAAAAAACCTTAAAATGGCACAAATGTGAACTGAAAAGAGAAATGAATTTTATCTACCTCTCAAGGGAGGAAGAAATTGGTCTGGAAATTCATTGCAGCGAAATGAGTGAGTTATTTTGCTGACTGTCAGTGGTAGGTAACAATGTAATGCAATAAGTGAGGGCCAGGTTTGAATAGATGGAAAATTAATCTCCAGCCACTGTCTCCTGTGGGATTTTCTGTGCCAGTATTGATTACATTTCAGCTTCTGACTTGAGAGAGAACTTGGATGGAGTTGGATTTTAATTATATTCACATGCGAGATCACTTTCCTTCAAAATATGTGTTTTACTACTTTTCTGAAAACAAAGTTTAACTGGATATAAAACTGTACTGACACCACAATCTGTCAGGCTTTTTATAAAAATGCCAGATTAAAATAATTAATAACATTGAGGTTTTCCTTTTTAATCATTCCTTTTTTTCTTTTCTTTTTTTTTTCTAACTTAGATGTAAGCTACTTGAAATTCATAAATTTGCAAATGAAAACCAAATAGATTCATTTTCAGAATAAGGATCCACTATAAATTTGGATGTGTAAGGCCTAGTACAGTATTTATTGGTCTTGCTGCTCAGGAGGTAGTGGCCCAAGGGAGTTCAGCACTAATTTGGCAATAATGGTTCTGATACTTACCTGTTGTGTTCACACACCTTTAGATTTCCAGAACAAATTGTTCCTGTTAGAGGGTAACTCTGAAATTTTTACAGGATTTTGTCATTTTTTGTCTTTGGTTTTTGGGGCAGATTGATGTGTTGTTGCAGTATCAGAGCTGTACATCACAAAATACTCCCAGGAAAGTCAACAAGAGCCATGTGAAAGCATCTACATTACTATATGTAGTTTTAGATCCACTGCCCTGCATTAATCAGGTTGAGAAGAGTTTTTAGATTAATGTTTTTGGTTGTGTATCATGGAATATCAGTAGGAATAACAACAGACTCGGTCACAGTCTTTTTCAAGGGGACCTGTGCTAGTGTGTGATATTAGAAATGCAAGAAGTAGATTTTATGTTGAAATTTTAAGGCATTCAGGTCTTAATTAATTAAATATTTTCAATTTCAACAAAGTTTAATCAGATTTTGGCAGTAGACATGAAGCTTCTTTCATAGCATATGAGTGAATGGAAAGACTGAAAGGTTGTATTTATTAATTGGACTGAAATTGAAATATCAAGCACAAGAAATATAATCATTTTATGATTTGATGCTTCAGGAATTTCAAGCAAAAATCTAAATATATTGTAATACGAAAACGTCTGTGCAAGACCTGCTAGGATCAACTGTATGGCACATTGTGTGATTCTTTGTTTTTTGTAGAGCCAGAAGTTGAGCTTTTATGAACTTTGACTAGTCAGTCCCTTCCATCTCAGGATATTCTATGATTCTGTGTTCACTCCCTTTCTCTTTTACCATACCCATTCCCTCCCAAATATTTCTTCTGGAAATTTAGTTGAAAGAAATCTTTTGACATTCTGGTATTTTAGTGTTGTGATGTGGCCTGATGACTCCCAGTTCTTTTCTGAAGTGTTCTGTGAAAGCATTGAAGGTTTGTAGTCGTTGCTACTAATTTCAGAAATAAGACTGTTAGAATATTTTTAATCAAATGACTTTCCAACAGAAGAGAAACTTTTTTACATGAGTGATTGATTATTGAGATTGCATTTGCATAATTAGACAAATTCATTACTTTAAGCAGCATGAAGCTAAAAGATAACTTGTGAAAAGAACTCCAGAATTTGTGTAATGTTTAGCATTCCAGTTTTGGGGTATAAAATAAAATACAGAATAAAAAAAAAAAAAAACCTCAAGCAAACAACACAACAGAAACCTATGAAAAATTGAACAAAATTACATTGTCTGAAGCTGTCATAGTGCTGTGTCATTTCAAATCATACAATGCATAAACTATTACTGATCCTGGCTCTAGTCTGCACCCTTCAAAATAAGTTATAATGGTTGTGTGGGGTTGACCTTGTCTGGCTGCCAGTTGCCCACAAAGTCACATTTCCCTCTATCACCACCCCCCTCCAGCAGTGGAGGGATGGAAAATAAGACCATAAAGGACTCATGGATTGACATAAAGACAGTTTAATTAAGAAAAACAATGTCCAAACATTGAAGCAATGGCAATCAAAAAGATTTATTCTTTACTTCCCATCCGCAGATGATGTTCAAACACTTTCTGGGAAGTAGGACCTTAGGACACACAGCAGTTGCACCACAAATGCTCCACCTTAATGATAAATGCCCCCTCTCTCCTAATTTCTCTGAGCTTGTAATACTGAGCAGAACATCATTAGAAAGGAATATCTCTTTGATCAGCTTGGGTCAGCTGTCCTGGCTATGTCGCCTCCCAAACTCTTGCCCATCCCCAGAATGGAATTAAATACTAAGTAACAAATTGAACTTCTTAGCATAAAACACATTAGCTAAGCTGCACAAAAACAGTCTAAATGAGTACCCACCTTCCTTTCTTCCCGAAGTTTAGTACATTTGTGAGATTCATCTCACCTAATTCTAGACAGCAGTATTGCTGACTTCTACGTCTAGGTGATTTGCCCTAGAGCTACTTTTACAATCAATCAAAAGTAGGAGGCACTTCTAAAGCATGATTCATGTCATGGGAAAATAGGTGTCTAATTAAGATAAGACGAATTGCACTCTAAACATGCCCATTTCTCTTCATTGGCTATGATGGCAGCCTGCAGTGACAAGCAGAACACTGCTGGGTTGTTGAAATTGCTGGCTGTCACTGGTTAGATGAGCTCTGCCCTTCGTGTTTCCAGATTGCTGCTTATCTCAGGCAACATTTGAACCCATACTTAGTATAACATTTGTCTGTAACCTTGCAATGAAGCAGATGAGAAAATATAGGCAGTTTCATATTAAATTTTCTTGTTTTGTTTCTTTCTTCCTCGCCTCTGTTTTGTGAGTTCTTTTACTCAGAGTTCGGATTAAAACACAGGAGACGCAGAATTGTTCTTCAGACTCAGATGTTTATTATTTCTTATCTATGGCACAGCCACACAATGTGCCTCTAAGTTAACAAGGTGAAACTTGCCCCTGAGTCCTACCTTTCAAGGTCTTTTAAAGTCCAATCTATCCAAGTATGGAATGCTAACTAATTATTTTTTACTTATAATCCAGTAACTAATCCTTCATGTTCCTCACTGCGGGTTTTTTGAACTAATACCAGGCGACCCATATTTGTGAAGAAGAAGGAGGAAAGAAGAAGAACTAACCTACACCCAAAATCCTCCATCTTGTTACATATATATTACTATAACCCATAAACCTAAATTTTCTACATCTCTACATATTCTACCCAGTGACATAACAAATTTCTTTTTAATCACACAGCAATAATCTCAGTGCTATCACATAATTTGGGAAGCCTTTCAGGCTTCAGGTCATCATCAGGTCAAATGCAGTGTGCTTCTGAGGATCATTGCCTGTCAGCACTGAAAGACTGAAATTCTCTTAACTCAGGGTTCCAACAGTTTCATTACATGACATTGTGGATAAGCTAAAATTTTTTTGTCTGTACTTTAATAGAAGATAATAAACAGAATGGTGCCAGCACACACATGCCCAACTGACCAGCAGGTGCTTCATTGTCAGCACTATTTACCAAGCATAGCAATTTTCAAAAACTGATGACTCTATAATATTAAAAATATCCTTGTAATAGCCTGCAATTGCTGGCCTGAGTAATCATTCAGTATCATAGATGCTATTATTATTGCTTTAAGTGGCAGTCAACCCATGCCATGGGGCCTCCTGTTCCAGCTGCAGCTAAGACAGGTGAAGATATTCCCACCTCTTTTTTGGCCTTCTCTACCTCCTTGGTTCCACACTTCATACAGTTTTTGTAGCTGAGTTAGAAAAATTCTCTGCTTTTCAAAATGTTTAAGAACTAGTACAAATTGACTGAGTGAATTGGAAGGAATCAAGAAATGCATATCAGGGTGCAGACAGGTGAGAGAGGATGGGAACCCAAAGCTGACAGGTGGTGGTGAGTGTCTGGGGACCTTTCCCCTTGGGCAGGTTTAGCCAGCACATGAGGTTTTACTGAGACATGGTTAAAATAAACCAATGAACAAAACCTGACTTAATCAGAAGTTCTAAGAAGGCTTAATTTCCTTGCTTTGTCTGGATGTATGCCACAGTTTCTGAAAAATCTGTTTATGAAATGTATATGGGTGGTATATTTTTTAGATTTGTGATTTGCTATATAATCTGCAGAAGGGAAAAAAAAAAGTATATTTAAGATTTGGTGCAAATTATTACATGTAATAAAAGGTAATTTATTTGCCTTGTGTTATAGGTGTAAAAATTCCATGCAGTTATGAAATTTAGTTGTGTAAGGTGTTAGTCTCTTACTTTTCTTTTGAAGGTCTTCATTTCACTGAATTGCATTAGATTATTCAAAATTAAAAGCAAACTATACACAATTATTCTTTGACCTAGAGCAACTAATTGTGTTTATACACAAATGCAAAATGTTAGCAATGAAAGAAAAGCTATGATTTTTTTACCTAAAAAGAGCAAATGTGAGTGGCATTGTTTTTAGCACATTTTGTAATATTTTGCCCTTTACATGTTTTTCTTTAAAAAGCCTGAAAAGAATGAAACTGAATCTGGCAGCCAGAGAATCAGACCAGTGTTTGAAGACGATCCTGTTTTCCGACGGCAAACATCTTACCAACATGCAGCAGTCCACATACCAACAGATATTTATGAAGGCTGTAAGTAGCATGAGAACAAAGTGATTTATATTTTAATACTAAGGTCATTATTTTTGTCCCATTCTTAAAACAATTTTTGTATCCATTTTTAGTACAGATTTGCTGTTACATTCACTTTTACTTCTTTCAGTGCTACTTCAGAGATGTGTTGTATTAAGGATATGATTCATTTTATGAATTGGTAGGTGCCACAGTTAAAGGAATTCATTAGGATTGTATCTGAGTTTCAGTGTAACTGGAGGTGAAACAAAACTCTTAACATATTCTGACTTTCTAATCCATTCTTTCTCCATGCTGTTCACATTTAATAGAAACAATTCTTGACAGCTCTTCTTTACACACTGTTTGGCCTCAGGCAGAGATGAGTTCTGAAAACATTTTTGAGTATCCCAAAAACAGGTACAGTTCAGGGAAATAACATGCTGTGTGAGATGGTAGTACCAATATTGCATCCAGTGTATTTCTAGAATTGCAGTAACAGCCTTTAACAGAGAATGTACATAAAGTCTTTCTAAACTATGAAAAAAATAATATATATATATATGCATATACTACTGAGGATTCTTTAATTGTATTTCAAAATTAAGTATTTCTATTTCAAGTATATAAGTCCCTGTGCTCATCATCAAACAAAAATCTTTGTACAATAAAAAGACATTTCAGCATTGAAAGGGGCTGCATATCTTTTAAAAGGCGGGAAGAAAAATTAAATAGGATTTGTATTTTTAAGTTTTGATTTTTTTTTTTTTTTTATTTAGGGTCCTAATTTTAAGTATGCAGTCTTTTTCCTCTGTTAAAGTCTTATCAAGAGGAACGAGACCCTAGTGTGACCTGAGCTTTTTAAAATTCATGGCCACAGTTGCGTGCAGCTTCCATAAATGGCACAGGGATGAAAATGGAAATGTCAGTAAGATGGGGGAAAGAATCATAGTAGCTCATATTCTTATATGGTGAGCTTGACTGACAGACCTAGAAGATTATTCTGGGATTCTGGCTTTAATGAGTGCTAAAGTGCACCGTAATTGTAGGATTACAGAGAAGTGAAAGCCATTTCCTCTGCTTTTTTTTAAGAGAATTGATACTTCACTGTTAAAATGTTGTAAAAACTCGTCTCCAATTATTAGGATATTTGTAAATGCTGTGTGAACTTTGATATAAGATTTTCATCATAACAGTACATAAAATGTTTTCTTGTGTTGAATTTAACATTTTAAATGGAATTCCTAAGGATATATATCCCTTAAAAATGTATACTATGTAATGTTACTGTACAGCCCTTAAACCTGAAAAGGAAGACAGATTACGATTTCCATAGGAAAGGTACAACTTTAGTATCTAATAAAATGAAAATAACAGACAGAAATACACATTTCTGGAGAGAGGTAACTGCATGTACAATATATACGGTTTGTAATTCTTTGCCTTTGGTTTTTATATTAATTACCAGAGAAGTGGAAGCCTGGAAAATTACCAGGAGTCTGTAATTCCATGTCAGAAAAATCAGGTTGTTGTGTGTCTGGGTAACTTTTGGTTACAGATGGAATTTTCAGAGATAACAGCTTGAGAATACCTAAAAGTGACAGATTTCATGTCAATAAACACAAAATGTTCACCGCGTTTTATTTTATAGTTACAAAGTTCATGTGTCATCTGAAGCACAGTGAGCAATTGTGAGGTAGTCATTCACCAACAGATTTCCCAAAGTAGAATTTAGTGTTTTTCTTCTCACATTATGATCTACAAGCAAGTTTTATAACCCTAGAAAGACTGATAATGTATCTTAAACACTGCTGTCATTTTTCTGCCTGTTCATGGGAGCTAACCTGTCATTTCTTGGTAGAGGTTTCAGTGTCCACTATAACAGCGTGCAGCTGTACAGTTGAAAATTCCTTGTCTAAATCCCAATCTGTTAGGAAGCATTTGCAACACAAGTATTACAATGAATCCTGAGAAAGAGTGGATGAGACACAGTTCACAAGTTTTATTGCTTGAAAGCCAATTTTTTTTGACTGAATTACTTACACCTTGTCAAGCAGGTTTCATTTTTTCTCCTTTATTGCATATGCTTTGCAGGATGCCAAGAGAAAGAAAGAATCACTCTGGATCTCACAGAACAGTTTTCAATGACTAGATATTTGACTTGCCTATTCCTCCTTGAGATTGGTTTTCACTTCTCTTGCCTATTACAGCAGCAGGTTGTTGTCTCTAGGGAAGAGGGACAATTACTGTTGGAGCCACATGTGATCTGAATTTTCATGTGGGCCTCTCAATCACGCTTTTTCATGTTAATTAATTATTTTCTGTATGAAACTGGGAATTTGACTCTTAACCATAGAATCATAGAATCATTAAGGTTGGAAAAGTCCTTTAAGATAATCAATATGTTGTCAATTAAAGTCTTTCCTATTTAGGTTTCATTTTATTATAGTTATTATTTATGATCATTTATGATTTTTAAAATTGAATCAAATTATGAATTCGTGTCCACTTAGATTTTTGAAAATGGGAAGCTGTTTTGTCTAGTCATTCTGTAATGGTGCACAACCTATTTAAACTGAAATCTAGTGTGTCCTATAAAACAATATCCTTTCTCTTCTTACATATATAGCGATTTGCTTCATTTGAATTACAGTGATGAGCTTCTTGTGAAGTAGTTCCTTGTATTTCACTCTAAAAATATATACAAATATATCATTACAAAATATTCATTTACTACATCCAGGCTATTACTTTGTGACTTCTTTCATTGTAGAAATAAACATTATGAAAGTTAGTTGTTTTTTGATTTTTTTTTCTTTCCCTGGATCTGATGCCAAAACCTGTGCAGAGACAGGAGAAAGTCTAGGGAGTTAGTTTACTTGCCTCTTTCTGAGGATTGGAGAGAGAGGGCAATCCCAATAAAATAGACCCAAATCAGACTTTTAATTTAGTATTTTTCAAGAGGCCTATTTAGGTTTTGAAATAAAATCAATCTGCAGCTGAAAACAGAACAGACCCTCAGGTCCTCTATCTACCACATGCACTGGGAATTAGTCATGCATCTCATGTTAGTAATAGCTGAAGTCTTATTTCTAAATCCTCATTAAAACTGTACCCTGCTTATCCTTAAGCAGAATATAGGAACTGCAGGCCAGAAGTAAGAGGAAATCTCTGGCGCAAGGAAAGCGAGGTTAATCGTCTCAGTGGATACCACCACATGCCCTCGCTGTCTGAGCTCCACTCTCTCCATCTGGTGCAGTGATTCCTCTAGGTGAATGTCTGTACTGGTGTTATGGTTTGAGGTAAGGTGTTAGGCAAAACACACAAACCAGATTTGCTCTTTTCTGTGTGGTTATTCCTGCTTTACTCCCTTTAAATCAGAAATGGAAATACTGCTTCCACTTGGCACTACTTGGTTAGCATGGAAGGGTTGATTAAAGTGTCAGGTTGAATGTAATGTGTCATGAACATAACAACATAACTTTGAATATATTTGGACAGCAACCAGCAAGAAAGAAGGGCTTCCCTGCTCTGAAGCCATTAAACCAGGCATAAATACTGAGTTACAAGTAATTGATGGTTCATATACCTTAGTAATTATAAAATATAAATGCTGTTTCTTCATACTCCCCTTTCACGGCAGTCAAAATTTTTCTGCTTTTAAAGTCTTGTGTTTATTATATATTATTTGATAGCAAGTTTGGCAGTGGACAAAAATTTTGCCTTTCTAGTACTGCAACATATATGTAAATAATCAGTTATTGACAAAGCATTTTGATGTTATTGTACTCCAGTATATCACTTGAGGGCAATAAAAACTTCTAGAAATCATTCAAAAAATTGAAGTTAGATGCTACAGTGATTTTTATCTTGACCAGAATATTATTTCCCTGATAAATTTTTAAAATTTTGTACAGTTTCTGCGTTTATTGTGTATCTCAGGCTAAGAAAAGAAAAAATATTCTTTGGGAACAGCAGTCTAGTGGAAGGTGTTCCTGCACATGGCAGGGGTGTTGGAACTAGGTGATCTTCAAAGTCTCATCCAACCCAATACATTCTATGATTCTGTGAATAAAAACCTTAGAAATAATGGGAAATGAAGCCATGACAATGACAATATTCCTCCTCCAAAAAAAACCCAAAAAACCCAATTCAAATAAACTAGGAAAGAGTGTGTTATCATTTATTCATTGAAGGTCTTATGTGTGGATAATAAGTTTCATTAAGGAATCTAGATATTGATAAATCTTGTGTAAATATTTTGGCACTCTCCATCCACATTCTTTAAATATCCAAAGACACAAAAAAAAGTTTGTGTGCTTTTTTTGTATTTAAATAGCAGTTACAGACAGGACACTTTTATTACTTAAATTAATTGTTTCATCATAATTGAAGATTAGTGCTCTTGGTATATTTTTTGTGATAGCTTTAAAACTGAAGCTATTCAGAACTCTTTTTCTCCTGGTTTATTGTAAGGGATAAATGAATAGTGCAGGTCTACTACATCGGAGATTGAAAATCAGTTGTTTCAACTCTCTGACTTTGTGTTTGTTCACACCTTTAAATTTGGAAATAGATACTATCAATGTATGTCCCGTGCAGATGGCATGTAAGATTACTGTAACTTCTTTTTTTTTTTTTTTTTTTTTTTTGGTATTTTCTCTTATTTGAATCAGTGAGTTATTTGTGAAAACGTGATGAGTGAAGTAGACCTTTAAATGAATTTCAGTGTCAGCCTGTTTTAAATACCAAAGACTATGGCTTGGGGTAACTATAAAGCAAATGTTAGTTGCAGCTAAGTCCCTAAGTACTGCCTGGTTGGTTCAATTTTAAACCTGGAAGGAAAATACTGATGCAGAAACTTAAGTAAAGAACTCTAGGGTCAGTATTGCTTTTTATGCTCTGACAATTACAGTTGGGTTTTTCCCCACAAGTAGCTTGCTAAAGCTCCCTGAATTAAATTCTTATTTAAATAAGCAGCAAAAAGAAATGGCTTTTCTGGCTTGATGAAAAAGCTTGTTTCTGTTACAATCAAGAAGGCCAAACAACTTGAACAGTGTCCTCCATTGCAAGGAGGTACTTTTATTTTGTACTGGGATTAGTACCATTAGTTAAATTGGATGGATGGTCTAGCATATCCACTTGACATCAAGCTGATAATGACTTCTGTCTAAAGTTATCAAAACTTAAGATAATAAAGTAGAGTAGGGAAAGACTTTTTTGTAGCCAAGGGTAATTTTTTCCTCCTTGAAAGACTAAATTGATAAGGTACATGCTATTTTGAAAATACAGGTGTAGTAAGGAATTATCAATGCAGATTTAAAGTAATCTGCCTAATAATGATGCATCACAAAATGATACAATACCATACTCTCAAGCTGAGTATTTGAGAATCCATCTTGGCCTAGACAATTTATCCAAGACTAACTAATTGCTAAAAGTGGCATAAGGTTCTTAATGGGAAAAGAAATAATGTCAAACCTGAAATAAAACACACCTATGTTGTAATTCCAGGTACTCTTCTAGACTTGCATAGTCTTACCTTAAGATATTGAAATAGAATTTTTAGATGTTTCTGCAAAATAAGAAAGCAAAATTTTTATTTTCAGAAGTAAATGTAGAACCTAAATACCCTAGGCTTTCATAGAGATGTCGTTGTCTAAACACAAATTTCTACTGAAAGTGGGTTTTCTGAAATATTCTACCTCAGAACCGAAAAACGTTTATTTGAGATGAATCATGGGTTAGCTGTTTACAGTCAATATGATTGATTTTATTTATTTGTATGTATTAGTGTGAGAGCTGACTGAAAGACAGCATCATGAGATTCTTGATACTTGACACTCAGCTCGTTTACTGGAATAATTTTTTTTTAATCTTTTTGAAAAATAAATTTTTATCTAGAAATATTTGGAGGAACTTATATAATATAATAAATTACACCCCAAATTTTTGGTCTACTGTTTGAATTGTACTAGGCTTTGTTATTTCTCTCAACTTGGAAAGAACAGATATTAATTTTTAAATTCCTATTTGTTATTTTGTGTTGAAGAATTTGCTCAGCTATCAGTTTAAGTACTTTTACAGCTTAGACATATATATTAAATATTTTGCATCTATTCTAATCACTTAACCTGGGGAAATTAAATACTAAATTCAAGCAAACAATCACAACTCACTAGCAATTCATGACGGGAATTTTCTCTTTGTCTTGGTGAAGCCTTTTATCCTATACAGTAATTTGTTACAGAGCTGAAAAGAAGTTATAGGGTTTACTTTATGATCCTTTGGAAAGAAATTTTCTTCATATTTTTGTGGTGATCTTCTCTTACCAGGTGCTATTTTTACTTCCAAATAGTTTTATTTTGCTATAGATCTAATTTTGGCAGAAACAGTATTTTCATTTCCACTGCCAACTTTCTTTCATGGGTAAATGTATTAACACTGAATACCTGTACCCATGCAGACATTCTAGTTTTCTCTGTTTCAGTTTTAACCATGCTTCCAGAGAATCCCAAACTTCATGATTATCATCTGTACTTCACTACAGAAATGCACTGAATAGATCTGTCTCATGATCTATTAGATTTGTATTTTTTAGATACAGAAATTTAGCTTCTAATTGATATCTTTTAAAAATTCTCTTTTCCAGCCTACTTCACCTTTATTGAATAAATATTTAAAGATATATTTAATTACAAAAGAACCCCTATATTTCTAAAACATGACTACATCAGGGTGTTGTATTGACACAGAATTCCTCATGAAATCCACATTCCACAAAACAAAATCACATTTTAGTATGTTATTTCTTTATTAAAGAAATTATTTCTTTTTAAATGGAATAAAATATATCAAGAATTCTTTTTTCCTATTTAAGTCCAGGAAATGGTTAATTTATTTCCTTTTTGCTGTTGGTATTGTTCATGCTCTTTTTAAAAAAGAAGCAAACCTAAAAAATCTTGAGTTTGGGTTTTCAATAAAACAACACAGGTGTTAGGCATGGCCCTAACCCATGGCTGTGGGCTTTTTTTACAGTGACCCTGTTGGGCACCACTGGCTGCCAAATTTTCTATATTGTGTCGTTTCTGTTCTAATAACCAGAAGCTCATCTGCATGGACCTCTGACATGATACAGCCTTCTTAAATACTCAAAGGATATGACCTTCTACTTGTTTAGAATTTGTAGTATTACAGTGAGCTGTGAAAAGCCATACCAGAAGCCAAATTCAGGATACCTAGTTAAGTTGATCTTTGTTTTGGCTTCAACAAAATAGAATATTATACAATGAGGAGATCGTCCTTCCCTTTGATTTTGAAAACTCTGGAGCTTAAACCGAAAGATGCCAAAATGCCTTTGTGTTCCTTTTTACTTTCTTTTCCCAAACTGTATAGCATTAATTTGCGTAGTTTTTTAAAAAATAAAAGTGTGAAAAATACTTTTCTAATAACAGAATGCTGACTATCTTTACCAGTCAGCGTAGCTGCCTCTCACTGCAGATTTCATGACCAGCCATGTGGTGTGCATCCAGAATTGTCTTGGGCTTTATAGCAGGTCCTGAGATTCTGGTGTTCATTAGGCTGCTTGACTGAGTAATAAATGGTTAAGCTGTACATACTGCCAAAATGTGTTTTGGAGAACAGATGATTGCTGCTGCTCCTTAAATCTCTTTCCATTTCTTTTGCCATATTTTCTCTCTTATGCACAGTTTGGAACAGCAATTAGTATTGAACCCTCTCATACCAAGAGGGAAAAGTTAGCTCTGCAGTAAGATTGGCAATGTTTTTATGGTAAAAATAGCTAATGGTGGCCTTTGTATTTTTGCAATACAGACTGCTAAGCAGAACACTGAATATGAGTAGATCTTCATTATTTGACATATTAAAAATATAAGACAATTTTAATGCCCACCAGTAAATATTTAGGTGTGTTTCAATTTGTTAAACAAGTAGATATGATGATTTAAGTTGGCTGCTAGAAAAAAAAAGTGCTAAATTCCTTGAAGTAATTTATATCTAACAAGAAAATAAAAATTTGTGTGAATAGTGTAAAAAAAGTTAAAGATGTTCTGTCTAAAGGATCTTAAAACCTACTTTAAATGAAAGTGTGAGAGGTCTGGAAAATTCCTTTGATGTCCTAAGAGTTTGTCAATTCTTTTTTCTCCTCTCCTCAAACAAGTTTCCCTTATTTTGTTTTCAGTTGTTCTTTTCACTTCATTGAGTTGAGATCTAGAGCGAGGAAAGAAGAAGAAAGGGAGAAGGGAAGGGAAACTATGGTCTACCCCTTTTTCCTTCTGTCTCTGTCTGACACAAGCTGCCAGCTCTGCTCTGAGCTGCGCAGGTGACACCCTCTGTGACCCTGTGCAAAGCTGTAGAAGAGCCAATGTGACTGTGCAGGCAACTTCTGCCTCCACCTCCGTGCCCCTTTGACATCTGATAGTGTTGTCTGGGCTGAAAGTGGACGTGCAGAGCTCAGACTTGTGCAAGTCCTTAAAGATGAGGATAAGGTGATTTAAAGCCAGCAATATAATATAAACTGCAGAAAATAATTAACATATATTGCCAAGAACAAGTGCCTGATGCATACAGACATATCTTCTATGACACAAAAATAATGTATTAGAATAACAAGAGTTTGTTTATTCTTTACTCGACCCACACAGATTATGAGGACTTGAAATAAAATATCTGCAGACTGTAATATTTTTCACTTGGGCTGAGTGAAATATTTTGTATGGAAACAACCCTCTACTCATTAAATTTTTCGAACTGTCTTGTTATTTTGTCTTGGTTTTAATATCTAAGAGGTCTAATATGTTTATTATCAACAGAGTTCTGAAAGATTTCCCCCTGGAAAGAAATCTAGTTTTCAGCTTTGCGATATTGCAAAAGAAATTTGTTTTTTGTAAAACTAATTATTTAATAATGGGTCCTCATATTTCAGAATGTCTTGTATTTCCAGCCTGTAATAACTCAGCTGTGAATTTCACTGTGTTTACGGCAGCCTAGCTCTGACTTATGGGGTTTTTTTAACCTCTACTGGTTAAAAATTATATCCCTGTGTTATTGCACTTTACAAGACTTACATGATGAATCCTTATAAATCTACACTCTAAAAATAATTCATTGATTTGATTCTTTGAGAAGAAAGTAAAATAAAGTTGTTAAATTTTAGGTGGACAAGACATAAAAGTTAAGATTCAAAGTATTTTATTCTGCAAAATACTAACCATGATAGCTGATATATTAAAAAGAAAGGTAATAAATCTGGATACTATTGAAAATATCCATATTGATAAATTTATCATGGTTGATTACCAAGAAACTGCTTGTAAAGTCATGAGTAGGTTAATGGATTGAAATATATCTTCTATACTTTAATTCGCATGTGCATTGTCATATTATCCAGTGCTGTAGTTGTTACTATTTTTAAAGTAGTATCACCTTCACAAACGTTGCATTCAGTTTTAAAGTGAGGAAGATAGATAACAAAAAGGAAAGGCTGGAAAAGGTATTATGTAGTCACATGTGGATTTGAATATACTTAGAGAGTGGCTTTTTGTGGATATACCAAAATTTGCAGTCTTGAAAGGTTGTAACAACATACAGAATATAATTTAAGGATATGATTACAAATAAATATTTGTTACTACAGACTCACTTTATTGCATACTGGATTTTCCTATTTTCTCAAATTGCCTCTCTAGTAGTTTTTCATATGCCTGTTGGATAATAAAGAACTTTTTCCATACTTCTGCTTAAGATAATAGACACCTTGCAGCCTTGGCATCCTGTCATCTTCAGTGTGTCCTTTCCCCCTCAAGTGCCTCTTCCTTCATGCTGTCTCTTTCATATTTCTTTAGTAGTTGGTTGCTTTACATAATACAGATATTTGAAAATAGATATAAACAATTTAAAACCAGCATTAATTTCTTCCTTTTTCTACACAAAGATTATTCATTATTATCTTATTAGGATAATTTTCAATGGAAAAATGTACTGGGACAAAATCCTGAACATTACCCAGGGGATATGTTTACGTGGATTTGCACGGAATTCTGGGTTAGTTGAATGAAATTGAATAAGCAATGTATGTTTTAAAGTACATTTGTGTTTGAAGGACCTATTTCTAAATTCAGGCAGGACATTTCATTGAGACCATTCCCTACACTTGCCATTGGAGCCTGTCAGACCTCTTTCAAGTAAATATTCAATTTTTCAACAAAAACATTTAGCCTAAGCATCTGCTGTAAAATTAGACCAAGACGTTTCCATTAATCAATGTGATAAGATTAGCTACTTCTAACAAGGTCACACATCTCATTGCAAGTCAACTTTCAGGTAACAAGTTGTGTATTTAAATTATTTTTGGTCTTCCAGTTAGGCACACCACTTTTTAAAACAATTATCTGTATAATTGTTCAGTCTGTAGAAGTATTTCATGGTAAGCTATTTACATTTTTTAACCTTTTGGTCTGTTCCTGTGAAAGGCTCTATGTCCTTGGTATCCATTTATTTTCGGTAGTATTTGAAGTCACTCAGACCCATTAAGGTCAGCACCTTACTGTATGTTGTTGAAAACCAATAAATAGTTGCTGACTAGGAAAAGAGTAGAAAAGAAGGGAAAAAACAAATCTAGACCTTGGCCTTCTCAGTTGGCAGCCGAAAATCAAAAGCAGACGTGGGTAGCTCAGCATGATGAGTATGGCAAGTGACAGACAGTTCAGAGCTGAAGGAAAGACGATAATGAAATCTTAAATTACAAAATCTTCCAAAACAAGCTGACAACATGGCTCAAAACAAATTAAAAAGCAAAAACAGCTACATAGGGCTTGGCAAAGACAAAGAAGAAATAGAGATTGGGAATGCCAAAAGGCAGTTGCATCTTTAGAGCCTTTCAATTCAAACGCTCATAGTTTATCATGTGAACTTGTTTCCAAAGAAGCCTGGAGTTTGCTTGTTAGCTTTGGAGGTCCAAAGAGATGGCAATGCCAGTAAGCATGTTCTGTTCTGCATATACAGAGCAGGATGGAAGGAGATTTTGGTAGCAACACTGCCTGTTACAGATGTTTTCAGATAAGGTGTGTTCGCCCATGGCATGGAGGTTGGAACTAAGTAGTCTGTAATGTCCCTTCTAACCCAAACCATTCTATGATTGTATGATGCTGTGATACTGTTTATATTCCTATGGTTCTTTATGGAAGAACAGTATTTACATTCCATGTTAGAAATGACCAAATAGGATTATGTGACTCTTGTTTGCAGTTAAAATGAGTTCTTGGGACAATAGAAAATAAACAGAGTAAGAAGAGCGTAACAGAGCAGCTACTGAGCTGGGAGGGTGGTGCCAGGAGATGTTTTATTTAGTATTTCCTAGTAATCTTTCTTCTGGTGATGAAAGAAGGCTTAGTTGTTCGGTCTGTTATTTTGCTTTATTTGAAATAAAAATCTCAGCAACCAGCATTTTACTGGTTTCAGCATAGTCAGCCTGAACATACCAAATACATACTTTGTACATTGCTTCAGCATCATTTAGTTGAATCCAAATAGAAGTGCTCAACTCCTTGGACAACATCCTGAATATAAAATACCTTTGGTTTCATTCCTAATTTGCAAAGGCTCACTAAATCTCTCAGATTGTTGCATATCTTGCAAGATATCTAGAGTATCTTTACTGATTTTTCAGCTTTCTAGTCAAGCAACATGATGCTTCACCTTCTTGCTTAGTATCTGGCTTGATCTGAGTTTGCATTTTGGCAGGATTTTGTTCAGCAGTAATCGCAGTCCAAGGTAATAGTTGACCTTAACATGTTCTCAATCTGGATATAACACTAAATCTGATTTTTTGAGGAAACCTAAAGATGTATATACAGTGAGATTACTAATTACCTCAAATTCCCTTTAGCCTTTTGGAATCAGTGTACTGGTTTTATTTGGACTAGTATTACACCTGAAGCATCTAAATAATAAAAAAAGGATGCTAATATTTTTTATACTATTTATACATATTAACTACTTTACCTGTGAATATATAGGAATATGAATATTATGAGAACTTTAAGACAGTCACATTATTAGTTAAAATTATAGAAAAAATAAAATTAGACATCCTAAATTAGTGTTAAAATTACACATTATGTTAAGTTTTGGATGCCTTGTGTTAGTAAAATAATAGGGAAATCAAGTGAATTCCTGTTCTCAACTTATATGTGAGAAGGAATTGCGTCCTGGAGATTCCATTGGTTCTAGCTTGAATGTAACAGCATGGACAGTGAATAAATGAGATTTCATGCCTGCTCTATATCTAGAAAAAATCACCCCATAGATTGTGTCCCTGCTTAATTAATTTTTTATTGACCTTAAATTTGCTTTCCTGCAGTTGTCACCAGCATGAGAAATATATATGACTTAACCAGGAAAATCCTTCTGCTTTGCAAATCTTAATGCAATATGAAAACTACATTTTGACATATAGTTTAGATAGCTGCAACATGTATTGTTAGGTCAACAAATGTAGATGGTTGTCGACTTGATCATAGTCCAAGGGTTTGTATCTGAAATGATAACTATTTTTTGCTCACATGCAGAGAAAATAGTATGATGTTTGAGAATGAAAGAGAGTTTGCCCAGATTCTTGAGAAAATGCATTTGCCAATGAAAAAAAGATGTGGTATATCTCATTTTGTTTTTACAGCATTGTCAAGTTTAATGAATTGGACCTCTGGCTTTTGCTTTTGTTCTTTAGATAATAACTTCCAAAAAAATTATTGTAATTCTTAGCTTAAAGAGAAGGCATTAGATTAAGTTGTATGTAAGAGTGCCTATTTGTGGCATATTTATCATTTCATCATCTATGATGTATTTCTTTCCTCTTATCTACTCTCTGTATGTACTTGTGTTCAGTTCAGCTTGTTCTCTGTGTTCTGAAAAATGGCTTTGAAAAAAGGAAAAAATGGAAAATGAATGGTCGATTCCAGAAGTGGGAAAGTTTTTCACAGTTTCTTGAGTTTCTCTGAATTTTTTTTTTTTTTTTTTTAAGTTTAACTATTTCTAGTAATCCTTGAGAAATGTGAATCTCAATTAAGTCTACCCTCAACAAGCTCCATGATGTTGAGGAGTCACCACCCATCTTTTGTTTACTTTTCAAATAATAGTGGTTGTCCCTTACCTTGTGGTTGTCCCTTACCTTGTGGTTTTCCCTTATCTTGTGAAAGCCTCCCATGAAATAAAAAAAGTTATCTGACATTAAGTAACATCTTTTCTTAGATTAAATAGTTGTAATGCAGGAATTAATTACTTGTTTAAGTATTTTGGTAATGCAGAAGGCATCCAGAATGTCTCCAACAAATTGGATATTGAGTTACCTGGGGATTATCAGGCTGACAGGTTGCGAGACTGACTGTAGTAAAAATCTTGGTCACCAGCAAAAAGACCTCTGTGCATTGTTTTTTGTTTGTTGGTTTGTTTTTTGTTTGTTTGTTTGTTTGTTTGTTTTTTGTTTTATTGGGGTTTTTTTGTGAGGATATGCTTAGCAAATAGTGTCTTGTCTCTTAGACAGTGTTTGCTGTACATGGGTGTCTGAGATTGTGCTGGTCTAATAGAAAGTCAGAGGATAATAGCCTCTTGCCACTAGCTTAAGTGAAAGGTGAAATGGAAACGTTTATTTTCCAGATGAGACATTGATTTAGTAACAGCTTTCTATTACTGCAAATTACTGATATAGAAGTAAGCATTTCCCCCTCTTTGAAGCAGCCTGGTGTGTTCAGAATGAGTTACACGCTCCAGTAGCTAAAAGCTGTTTGGGTCCAATAACAGCCTTTTTATCCAAAATATGGACCACACTTACAGGGAATATAAAATCACAGTATTATTGTAGAAGAGTGTCTTTCTTTCTTTTTCCCCCCCTCTCTTTTTCTTTTCTTTGATATGTAGGGAGCATGTACTCTCTGGAAATGGTAAGAAAATAAATCTGTTTCCTTATGATTTTCCAGTATCTCATCTCTTGTTATTATTGCTTTCTTTATCAAGAGTTTTGTTGCACGTTTAGCAAAACTTTGTTCCTTCATTTTAGATATAATAAAATTGTTTTTCTTCTTTTTACAATGTTTATTTTAAGATGTTTTCAACTCTTCTTTCCCTGTGGAGTCATCTTATCTGTAGAAGCTGAGAAACTGGGAGAGCAATGACAAAATGAGACTATTTCTCAGAGTCTGGTGACTTCCTGGGGTTTCTTGGATTGTTTGAAAAAACAGTATTGAAGTGTAGTAAAATACACAGTGCCTAAATATCATACATACATCATAAATGGATCTGAAATGCTAAGGGATATATGAAAAAATAATCCATCATATATTCACTGCATTTGATAATATAATTAATTAAATTAATATAATACAATGTATCTTGATTGCACATAATCCAGCTAGTAACTTCTTTAGTTCAGTCTCTGAGGGCTTCTTTGCACATTTTGGGAGCAGAGAGAAAATAAATCAGAGGCAACAAAGGCATGATCTACATCTTATAAACCTTAACTTCTGTGTTCTGGTAATCAGCCTTTGTTAGATCCTGCTCAAAGTTAGAGCAGAATTCTTACATAAAATAAGAAAATGGAAGAGGGGGAAGCAGGAATTGGGCAGATGAGTTGTGGGTGGTTTGTTTGCCTAATTCCTAAACCAGTGTAGATTCTTGATGTGGAAGATAACATGTTTTCATTACCTTTTTATTTATCTATTCTTGAAAAATGGGAAACAACTTTTTTAATCTACTTAAAGTAATAAGGGGATTTGTCCACATAGATCCCTTTAGGGTAATTGAACACAAAGCTCTGAAAGACTAAAGATTCACCTACTCCTTATAGCAGTGGCAGAGAGACTTTCTATGGTGCAAAATGCTTTATGAGAGATTCTCCAAATACATATTTATGTATCTTCTATAGAGAAAATATTTTCTAAACTAAAACTTTTGGAGCATTTACCTTCTCTGCTGGATTGTGGGCTTTTATGTCACAGCTAGTCAGCTTAGAAATATTTAACTTTTAGAATTTTCTATTCTAATAATTCCCTGATACCATTCCTTGAATACATTTTCATAATGCATTTTGCTGAAACACCATGAGCTTCTGTAAACTACATAAATTAATGATAATCAGAGAATTAAAATTCTATACAGTACACAAGTCAAACTTCTTGGTGCTCTTTTTAAATAGCTAGTTTACATAAATTTATTCAGGTTTATAGAAAGTGCAGTTGCATGCATTTTGATATGTTAGTTATTTTGTATTTTTGCGTAACATTTAAAAGAATAAGACAAATATAAGACCTTGGGTTTTTTAATCCGACTGAGTTCTTTATTTGGAAACAAAGCATGCCTTTTCTATTTTTAAAGGAGTGTTTATGTCTAACAGTATCAGAAAATGTATGCACCCACAAAAATGTGTGGAGAAATTGCGTCCTTCAAAATAAAAAGCACGCAGTTAATCTCCCAGACCCTTAGCAATGAATCAGAAAGCATTCCTCAAGTGCACTTCAAGAGCATGGATTTGTCTCCTCTTTGTAAATTAGTAATGGGATTTGAAGTATCAGAAGTCTGTTTTCATCATGTGGCAGGTTTTGAAGGGCTTCTCTCCTAGTGTGGTTTTCTTTTTGAGACTTGGTCTGACAAAACCTCTTTTGATCTCTGATCTCCCCAAAAAGGACAGAAGAAGAGCCAGAATCTGGTTTTATTAGCTAATATATAAAATCCATTAAAAGATGATTCATTCCTGCATTAGCTACTTCTATGCTGTCACTTTACAGTGCCTCCAAATGCAGTCCTAGATTATATCTAGGAAGATAGAAATTATTTTTTAAATTTAGCTGCCAGAAAATATTTTTTAAAATTGCATAATAATAAATAGACTATAATAAAGAGATTCCCCTCAGAAAAAGAAAAGAATCAAGGGCTAGTTTATCTTTTCACAGTATAAAGGGTTCTTGAAAAGTATCATGAACCATTTACTTTGATGAATGATAAAATGTACTAAAATCCTATTTTAAAAGAGAAAAGAAAAAAACCTCCTTGAGTTGCAAGAACATGTTTGTAAAGTTAATGATAAATGCATTAGTTGAGTTCTCTCAGAAGCCCTGATTAACTGTTAATTTAACTATCCATATCCCTTTCATGTCACCCATAAAAGAGTACTTCTGTAATGGTCTCTTTCTAGTCATTCTTTTGAAATATCATAGAGAACTCATTAAATATTGAAACAAAACTTGAACAATCTTTATAAGGCAACATAGAGTTTGAAGCTCCCTCTAGCAATATTCATATTTTAGAAAAAGTTACACCCTGATCCAGGGCAGCTTTAAATCTGACATGATGCAGCAGTCCTTTAGGATTTATCACTTTACCTGTACCTTACCCTCATATGGTAATACTCTATGCATGCTTTCATATATCAATTAAGGTATACTGTACATCATGAAGAGAAGATTCGGGTTTCTGCTGATATTTGCGTCCCTAAATCCATCAAAGGAACACTTCCTGTATGTTGAGGGTAGACAGGTGTTTATATATTTGAGAGAAAATTCAGGTTTCCAGTTTCAGAGGCTGCTTCATTCCTGATGATTTCACAGTGCCCATTAATTCACTTGCAGTCTATTATCGATTACTGGACTTAGCATCATGTTTTTGAAAGAACCAATTTATAGTAAGTTCTTCTTAGGAATAAGGATGTTTAGTTTCTCAGAAGGAAGAAAGGGGTTACTTTTAAATTATACTATTTCAACATATTAAAAAAAAATCCTAATTTTGATCAAAACAAGTTGTATCACAAATCCATTGCCAGGAACTGAATGTGAATGTAGATGCCATTGAGACAATGATTGGTCTCAATGATTTCATTTTCAGGCTTCTGAACATGATGCTTTGAGTAATTATACAAAGAGTCCTACAACAACAGAAAAAATCCAAAACCTGTTCGTGATACAAATAGGGATAAATATAAGGGGAAATATGTGCCACAACGGGGAAGAGTTCTAAAAAACTTGTGAGTTGTTATGTTTTTATATATTGTTGCAACAAACCTTTTTAAAATCAAATGAAAAATTTAAAAAAAAATCAAAATTCAGAATACCATTTTACAATTGTTTTAATGCCAGGGAAAAAAAAAATACTAAAACCAACACACAAACAAAAAAAAACCAACAACAACAAAGAAAAAAACACCCAAAACAAACAAAAACCAAACCAAAACAAACAAAAAACCAAACCAAAACAACAACAAAAAAAATAAACCCAAGAAAATGAAGAACCCCAAGAGATCCCTTTTTCCTGCCCCAAACCCCGTAATTTGGTTGGGTTTAGTAGGAGAAACACTAGTTTTACATCTTCTGAAGTTTAGGGTACTGGCATGGGTTTCAGGGTGTTTCGGGTGTTTACTGATTTGTTCAGTGCAGCTGCTTTGGTCAAGGTGAGCTGTTTGACTGCTGCATTTCCGGTCCCTCAGACTGGATCAGTGCCATGATCCTGTGCAGGATGAGCTGCAGTGAGCTGCAGCTGCCTAGTGCTGCCTCTCAGCTAATGGGGCCACACTCTGCCTGCTTCCATACCACTTGGACTTCGGACTGTAGGACTGCCTACTGCTGATGTGATGTATGTTGAACTCCTTTCTCCTCTCTCTTTCCTTGTTTGTTTGGGGTTTTTTGGTATGATCCGTGTAGATGTACTCACCAGCTCTACACGTGGTACAAGCATCATCTTTCAACATCAGTAGCTGTGCAATGACACTAACACTGAAGTACATCCAGACCTTTCTGCTTCTGATTTTTGAAACTGTCAGAACGTGCACGTTCTAAGAGAATATTCAGTTATATAATCCTGTTTCTATTACTCATGTCTTTGATGTTATTCTCCCCACAGGTCTTCCAGACCATGACTCTTCATTGATAGGGCTTTTTAGATTTTATGTCATTAATATAAACTTTAAAAATACTGAAATGGTGCTTAAAACTGATGGTTTACTAGCTTCAGTTGTAATGTCTTAAACCCATATTCACTTTACTGGTGCAGTTTCCTGATAGTCATTATCCAGTCTACATTTATGGAATCCATCTTCACACTTCACCTTAACTGATGGTTCTATGTACAGAGCTTTGAACGTTTTGCTGAAAGCCTGATAGATTATTTGAATTGCCTTCCTCCTCCCCATCCCCCAAACATAAAATAAATACATATTTAGAATTAATAGATTTTCCCTTCCTCTTTCTCTTTTTCCTCTTTCACTGCTTATATTCTAACAGCATGCATTAATATGATATGTAAGTTACTACTTCCTCCTGTTCCTTCCAAAGTGTAAGTCCTGTATTCATGTAGCACTATGGTACTATTGTTAGAAATCCTTCCTGTAAATTCACAATCCCTTTCTTTCAGATTTTAATGATAAAGATTAACCATTCCCTTGGTTGTTATGCAGTATGCCTTTACTTCTACTCAGTGTTGTGTTTTCTGTTTTTGCATCCTCATTTACAGTATTTGAGAATCTGTATCAATGTGTTTCTGAAAAGGAAAAACAAAAAAAAGAAGTTGCCGTAGGAAATAGAGCTACTAGTAGAAATGAAAACTTCAGTTGTAATGCATTTGCCAGATTTTATTTTTACCCTGACTTAATAGCCTTTGACACAACAATCACACCCAAATACTTCCCTATGCCAAGCAACTGCATTGTTTGATCTCCCTTTAGGAAGCCCTAAGAGGACTTGCAAATAAGGGTAACACCTTTGAAAGAAGGCAAGCTCTGGTCAGAATATCAAATCCGTATATTGAGTGGAGTTGTCTGAATGCATACTCTGCACTATAAAAATAAAGTAATCCATCTATTAAATGGAGCTGTCTGAACACATGCTCCCCACTATAAAAACAAGGTAATCTGCCTTTGCAGGGAGCATTAAGCACCACTGCATTCACCGTAGGGAAAAATATATGTAGGATATTTAGTTAGGTATATATGGAGAGTTACTTTCTGATAGCTTGTCTTTGCCAAAGTGCTAACTAAGCATCGTGTTAAAGCATCAATTTATCCACGGAGAGGCAATTTAGCAGTGTGCATTTCTTAGGCAGTATATTATTTAATATCATATAAAGCTGCATATATGCTTAACCTCTTGATGGCTTTGTTCTTTCTGCTTTCTATGCTTTAGTACCCAGTAGGGCACTTCATAATTTCAAACTCCATTTTTTTTTCTTTTTTTTTTTTTTTAATTATCTCCCTTGATTTTTTGTTTATTTTTGGTTTGGCTTTTTGGTTGGTTGATTGGTTTTTGGTTTTTTTAAAAACAACCAGAAAACCAGCAGTGTTTCAGAATGGCCATTAAAGGGCAACTGTCTTTCTCTTTAGGAGGTAAAATATATTCGCTTTCTCAGTAAGCAGAGAGGAGTCATCTTTCATTAGCTGGATTATTGGAAACACCCAGTTCTTGCTCTGGAATATAATTTTGATCAGGCTCAGTATCGCTGTACCACACACCACACTGTGTAGAGAGTAGTGTTTGGTATTATGAAATTTCTTTAACAAGAGTGTATTTACTATTTTGTGTATTCTACTTGGATAAGATGCATTTCCCTACAATTTAAAAATGATAAAAACTTCTTGAATTTTCCAGAAGGCAATATATTTCACTGCCTACTTAAAATAATTGTTACTGGGATGGTTCATAAAACACTTAACTACATTATAGAGTGTCCTCATCTGAAGGTACTGTTTAAATAGCTTTGCACGTTGAACACTTCATGCTGATAAATTTTTTCCTATTTCTACATCACAGTCAATCTACTATTTTCACTGCTACTAGGTCAATAATTATTGATCACTTGGTCATTCAGCATAATTCTTTAGTGGTACTATGAATAAAGGTACAAATTGATAATGTAGAATAATTCCATTTTATTTTAATTTTTTTTCTAGGAAGGTAGAACCAAGCACACAATCATTTCGGAGGCTTAAAGGATTTTGATACTTAAGATGTGATACTTTATTATAGCTGGGAGGCAGCAACTTAGATTTCTTGTATCCAAAGCCAAATGCTTAAAGCTTCTATTAAAAAATGATTGGTATATGTAGAAATAATTCATGTGCTTTGCTGGAAGGGATAGAATGCACAATCAAGGCCAGTTTCCTGGGGCCATAGCTCTGTGTCACCCATGCTGGTGTCACCAAGGGGTGAAGTTGTCCAGTTCAAGCATCCACATCCTAAAAATCATCTACTCTTTTGATGCTGTGAGGTACAGGTCACAAACTATATTCCAGTTGCCTTCCACTTGTAAACATAAGAACTAAGTAGAAAATCAATGCCACCATTAAAGTCTTTCACAGGAAAAAATGCAGGGGAGATTAAGAGCATTTTATTCCCACACTAACAGTACATTTGCAAAGTCAAAATGTGAAACAGAAAATAGTAGTCATTTATTTAAAAAAAAAATTGAGGACTGGAAGTATCTACTGGAAGACTCCCAGGAAAGAGTTCAAAGAAAGGCAAGCATATGTTCCCCTAATATACTTCTGGTATGCTGACCTTGGTGGTGCTCCTTGATGAGGGTTAATGTCTTTGTATTTCACATTCCTTTTTTTTTTTCTGTGTCAATAGGTTTTTGAACCCATATTAGTTCTGTCTCTTCAGAATAAGATTAGTATTGCAAAAATCAATAAACATTTTATTTTTTTGTCACCTAAGATACAATGCTGGTACATTATAACTTTATATTCTTTTGCTCTAGCCATAATTTTAGTTATGTTTCATGTTCTCCAAATTCAATTAGTTATCCTCTACTGAGAGCTCTACTTCTTCCAGGATTTGTTCAAAGTACTGTAATTATGACACACACTTTTACATTTTCTTACCTGTAGACAAAGAAAAATTCCTGTGGATATGACACAGCAGATGTGTTGACTATAATACTGTTCTGTTTGATACTCTGAGATGTTTCTTTCTAAAATTGCTTCAATTATATAATTCCTTCTCTGTGTTTTTGCATGAAGTGTGGTGCACAAGTGTCTCACATCTCTTCCCCTTTAGCTGAAAAATTCTATGAACTTTGACCCTACTTTTCTCACTGATTTTTTTTAAACTCTTGAGAGCTTTACTCACCCACATGGTTTTTATGCTTATTGTGGTTGGACATCACCAAACTGTGATAACTCTGTTTTCTGGGCCATTTTTTTTCCTTTGTGGGCAAGATTCGTTTCTGAAGATTACCTGAGCCTTCACTTCTTTGAACATCTTTTGTCACCTGTGACACTTGCTCCAGAACAACGTGAAGGAGGTTTAAGCGTAATTATTTATTCCAGCATGAAAAACTGTCAGTAACCTCTGTCTTCCTGTTGTTGGGGTCTTCTCCAATTTTATTTTAGTTCCTAGGACACAGGATGCCTGTATGATTTGTGGACCTTATAATATGCCTATTTTCCTTAGTACTGTTTTCTAAAGACTTCTAGGGATGTTAGTGTGATTTTCCAGAATTCTCTTTCCCATTCTTTCAACTAAATATGTGCATATATTATCCTGACATGTCTCTAAAATATTGAAAGAAGTACAGTCTTAGGCAGTCTCAGAGGAATTACAGTATCATCCGTCCCTTTTGAATTAGCTGCCCATTTTTCTCCAGTTTCCTTCATTTGCTGCTGCTTGTTTTTTCTTTTTATCTTTGAAGGCATCAGATTTATACAGTTGCTTTTTCACTTGCTGATCTTTCTCTGCTTGTTTTTGCAATTCATTTCTTCTACTGATTGCCAATGCATCCCTTGGTTCTTTGATTTAGCTGCTCCAGGACAAGCAGCTTTATGTTCAGTCTTGTTCTTCCTTCCTTCCATCACACCTTTGATTCCAACCTGACGTTAATTTCTGTTTTCGCTGACATTTCTAATATAAAGATTGGTTTTCTCAGGCAGGAGTTCTGCCTTCTGCACACATTATGCCTATATATATACCTATACATATACACCTATATGTGCATATAGGTTACACATATGTAGGTAGCTTCAATCAGAAACAAATTCAGAAGAAAACCATTTGGAGTTGAGTTTTCAGTAATTGAAATTCTGTGAATGTAGACAGCTGTTACAAGACATGATTCCTTGTTTTATTTTCTCAACAGAGATGTGCACAGATTTTTTATGACGAAAACTCCACTTACAGTAACTGGAAATGCAGTGGCTTAGAAGCACCAGCAATTTAAATTTATGAAAGAACAGAAACTACCTTTTGTGCTTTAAATCGTATGTAACAGTAATGAGAGCCACATTGTAATAAATAGCAGGCTTTGTTCACTGCGAGTAAGCGGAAAATTGGGTCAGATAGCCTTCTGGTGCTAGCTGCAGCATGGAAATGAATGTTTTCAGGTTCCACTATAAATGGATCATTTGAACCACACAGAGGGCTTACTAATATGTCAAATCAGTGAAATGTACCTTCAAACATGATAACTGTGCTCCATTAGGAATAAAAGCAGCTGAAAATTTGTACACTGGTCTATTCATCACTTTTTTTAGAAGAAGAAATACAATAGAAAAGCTTCTCCTATAGATCCCATTAGTGCAAGTCCCTTTTTTTTTTTTTTTTTTTGTTTAATTAGTTTTTCTCATTTTGATAAATTTCTGATTATATTCTGAAAGAATAGAGATTGAAGTAGCTGCATTGTTGTGTTTCCTGGGAAAAGTTCTGCTCTTGATGTTTCTATGCAGATACAGGATTTAGAACATACATTCCTGCACTTAAGGCTTGTGTTACTGTATAATATCAATTTGAGGAGCAGCGTGTAGCTGGAGAAGTACAAAAGGGTGGGTGTTTGGGGGATTGGGAGCAATTGTCCCAGTACCTTTACAGTGAGGTTAACTTTGATGTGAAATAAAGAAAATTTGCTTTAGTAAGTCATTTCATAGTGTATAAGTATGACAAAAATTATTTGAAAATTTTGCATATGTGTCACCAATCATGATGATAGAACTGTTTAACTCTTAAATTAGGGTAGCTCTCTGTGGTTTTTTTTCTTTTTTTTTTTTTCCTCCAGTAAATATGATTTTAATGTAGCCCAGTGAGTCATTATTGATTTTTTTTTTTCATTGTGAATAATTATTTTCTACAGGTTTTTGAATATATTTGCTAGGGGAAATATTGATTGCATTAATTTCTAAGATTAATTGTGGGATTGACTGTATTTGTAGAGATAACTTCTGGCTGAAGAAAGGCATTTTTGACTGCCATCAAGACTCTGAGATATGTTGTTCTAGAAAATTAATTGCTCCCTAATGTTCTGCTGTTCTGAGATTTCATGTGACCTGGAAGAGTTTCCTGCTTGTTCCTTTAGTCTTCCAATTTTATAAAATTCTCTCTTTCTTTTAGTTCACTTCTACTAATTTTATTTTTCTGGTCCACTATTGTGAATATTACTCAAGAGATTAGTGGGCTGATCTCAAGATGTTGTGTGCTAAGAGTCATACTGTGAGAGTTAAATGATTTGAGATAAAATTTGTTGATGTTACAAAACATGTGTTTTGTTGTGTTTTTTTAAATTAAAAAATAATTTGTTTCTCTTTCAGTAAATACATACCTAAGGTTTTGTATTTGACTTGCTTTAAAATGTTGGACTCTGCGTTATGGTTGTTATGAAACCCTGATGTGGTCTTTCAATATTAATTTGAAGAAAGTTTGGTAATGTATTTACTTTAGAGAGAAAACAGTGGTGAAAAAAGGAAAAAAAAAAGGCTTAGGCTAGAGCTTCCCCAGTGTAGCAACCTCTAACTGCCAGTTGTTATTTGTTTACCAGTATTATATGGCTAAAAATTAAGTTTCACAATAATGGTATCTATCCAGGCTGAGATTTTTACTGTCCTTCAAAGCTGTTGTCACACAGGTGATAACCCAGAGAGGATGGCACCTGCTCCGTCCTTCTTACACCCACAGTGCTGCTTGCAGATGTGCTGTGCACTGCTACACTTTTTAAATTGTTTTAGTCTGAAATGGAATTGAGAAAATTTGTGGGGGAAGACACAGCATTTTAAGGCTCAGATCTGGAAACCAGTAGTAATCAGCCTTTTCAGGTCACAAGAAGAATGTGTTTCACTGAGGGTACATGGGAATGAAGTGGTGTGGAGAAGAAATCCTAGGGAAGAAGCATCAGTTCTTAGGTTATTTTTGGAGAAATATTTCCTGAACATTGTGGAAAGTTTTGCTTTTCTAAAGGCTTCATAAATAAGTGAAAAAAGTCAATTGTCCTACTTGTACCATAAAACAAATATGCAGCTTTCTCTCTCTCTCTCTGTGTGTGTGTGTGTGTGTGTGACCAGGTTACACTACTATGAAATTTTAGTTTCTTTTTCTTCCCATCAAAATCAGTGGGATAAGTGGAAGAGGGGACAGTGTTTGGTGTAAAGATTGAAAGGTATCATATAAGAGTGCTCTGAATTTAGCACTGTAAGAGACACTGAACCAAGTCATCGCTGGGTTTTGGATTGTCCTCCTGAGTGGTTAACAGTAATGTCAAAACCAAGCGTTTAAAGTGCTTTTAGCAGTAGAAAGGGCATAATGTGGAAAAAGGCAGTGGAGTATCAAAATGATGACTTCAATTTAAAAATGAACATGATACCTATGAAAGCGATAT
Organism: Coloeus monedula; assembly: GCF_965178545.1. Taxonomy (NCBI): domain Eukaryota; kingdom Metazoa; phylum Chordata; class Aves; order Passeriformes; family Corvidae; genus Coloeus; species Coloeus monedula. The sequence goes on along the minus strand of NC_138784.1, from coordinate 66,662,674 downwards.
GGAAGTGGAAAGCTGTTACTTTGGAAAGATCAATACAAAAACATTCAATAGAAGCTGACAAGAGAAGTGAAAGCTCTTTGCTAGAATAAGATAAATATAAAACAGAGGCCAATAAAATCTGACCCATAAGTGAAAGATGGCTGAATGTATATGATTTATATGTAAACAAATGCAATGCAAACTAATAAAAAAAATTTAAAAATAGGGGGTTCTTGTAAGAATAAAATTATTATGGGAATATGTACAATAAGTAAAACAGAAATCATTGCATTGGAAAGATTAGGACATGTGATAATGTAAATAAGAATAATGCTATCTTAGTGTACTTGTTTCTTTTATTATTATGTTTCCTATTTGTTTAAGTTACTGAAATTAAAATATGCTGTTATTTGGTCACCTTCTGGCAACTTTTTAGTTATTTTTTCATTCTTTAATAGCTTTTGTAAATTATTGCAAGTCACAGGAAGGTTCTGAGGAAATGAAGGAAGTATTTTGGTGTAGACTTCTAAAGAATATTTTATGCATCCTTGGAAGGGAAGCATCCAAATTCATATTCTCCACATCGTCTCTTTTCAGTAGCTTATATTTTATTTTTTGTGGGATTATTGCAAAAAGTCACATCTGCTGTGTTCAAGAAATTCTAAGCTAAACTTCAAGCCAAGATATGTTTTGAAGGTCTGCAAAGATGAAGGCACAGCTTGAGAATTTAAAATCTGTCTTAGACAGTTCTTTCAGTTGTGTTGTTTATAAATAATTGAATCCTTTGTTTTGCAAAAATGCGCTGTTTGATAGCACTAACTAGAGAGTGGGAAACACAAGAGAAAGCTTTCTGGGCCTTTTGTTTCAGTAGAGTTGAAGAAAATTAAGATATTCCATGTTATTAAAGTCACAAGACAATATTGACTAAAATGAATTTCTGCCTTTCTTCCACCAACCTATCTGCTGCTCCAGAGGCTTTTGTAAGGATGCTCTAGAAATTTCCTTTTAGAAAATACAGCATCACTCTCTGTGCTTGGAGAGGGGTTGTTTGGGGTTTTTGGAGCAATAACTGTAATGACACAGTTTGTTTCAGGAGATGTGTGCAAGTTCTTTATGGCACTGATAAGTAATTTATTCACTATTCGTGTTTCAAGCTCACTTCTCTGAAAGTTGCCTTGATTTCTTAACACTAGTATTGACTACTGAAAAATAATTCAAATAGCACCAATATGTGCAGATATAGATATAGGAAAGGAAAAAAAGTAATACAGCAAACTCCATTGAACTCTCAATAAGGGATTGTCACTGAGCTAAATTCACCTTTTACCTCTGAAGATCAAAATCGTAATAGTGCTGAGACTTCTTTGCTACTTGCTCAGATAAGTTATTTGATTCATGTGCTCTCATGAATGATCCATTAGCATTTTTCATGCATTGTGGTAGTTAAACTTTCAAAAGACAGAAATATTGCTTGAGTGTTTTAGAGCTGGGGGTCATCTTGAAGTCACTAAGCTGAAAGATGAGGGAGATGAGCATTGTCATGCCCCATCCCTGGAAGTGTCCAAGGCCAGGTTGGATGGGGCTTTGAGCAACCTGTTCTAGTGAAAGGTGTCCCTGCCCATGGCAGGGGGCTGGAACCAGATGGTCTTCAGGGTCCCCATCCAACCCAAACCATGCCATGATTATGTAGCAGTCTAAAGAAGAGCAAACCAGAGTTCCTGCATTAGAATTTTGTTCTGTTTTTCTATTAAATATACTCTGAAGACCTAACAAATAATAATTAAAAGCCTAGCAATGCTGATATAGTGGCTGACAATGCTGGTATTCAATTTTGCTGCTCACATTGGAAGGAAAACTCTCCCACCTAGCATCCCAATATGTATTAATATCAGGGAGACTACTCACATCACTAAATCTGTATTTTTGTGTTGCTGATACTCTGCTAATTCAGGTTTTACTAGAAGATCCCACTGAAAAATGCATTATTTGTGACATTTAGGGTAATACAATGCTGATTAAGTCAGCCAATATAGTCACTGGATGAAACGGTGAATTATGTCCTGATTGCAAACCCAGAAAATTCTAGAAAATTAAACAGTAAGCCTATTTTTTTGCATTTTTTCAGACACAACAAGCAAACATTCCAGTTGTTTGTTTTGGGCTTTTTAAATTTTGTTTTTAAATTATTATTATTCTTTTCATTTTATTTAATCCTTAGCACAGTCTTGCTAGATGCAAACACTGAACGCTCTAGGCAGATGAAGCAAGATTATGAGCAAAATATAAGTTGCTGGAATGGGTTATGAAAGCCTAGAGTAGGGCTGAATGCAACCTGAGGCAAAATTAAATAGCTGTTTATCTCAGCTTCTTCCCACTCCAGTGTGAGAACTATATTTTTACTCTCGTCCATAGATTGAACTGATTACTCACTGCTTTTGCAAACATATGTGAAATGTATATGTACACATATATAACCATGTATTTACAAAATTATGTAACATCTAATCCAGAAGATATTGAATATTTAAAATTTATTTAGCTGCAAATCATGTATATATGCTTTTAAAATAATTTTTATATGTCTTTTCTTGATTGATGATAAAATAGTACAAAACACATAGTTTTTAAAGATTTTTTTTGTGCACCTCTGCAAGTAGCTCAGTTTCAGTTGATTGGATGGAGTTACTGTCTTATTTCCCATTTCCTTTCAGAATAATCAGAGCTAATTGTTTAGGTAATGTCAGGAGACACTTTCTTGTTGTCTCACAAACATTATTCTTGATGTACTGTCTCAAAATATGGCATTTTTTTCCTTCCAATTATAGATCTCCCAAATAAATTCTTTTCACTTTTTGGTATATCATACATACCTGCACAGAACACACCTTTTCAGCTAATTTTTCATTAATATCTCTTCATTTCTGCATCAGGTTCATTCTGCACCACTTTTTTCTTCCATTTATAGTCAGTAAAGTTTCCTTCAGTTTTCAAAACTAGTCTTTATTTGACCTGTCACAGAAAACAGGGAAAGAGAGGTCAGAGGCAGAGGGATGTTGAGTAGCTGTTTTTGCTTTTCCAAAACCGGGAGGACAGTAGGGAATTGAAGGGTAGGGCAGAACTCTCCAATAACTTCTGTTTTGCTACTGATAGAGTTCTTCCCTCCATCCCCTGCTCATATTTGTCTAAATATATTGCGTTTCAATTATAATTTTAAAATTTTCAAGACATGAAAGATTTCTACTTATTTGATTAGATCATACTTAACAAAATGGAATCATAATACATTAATAATGAAGTAATTAATTGTGACAAATTGCGTAGCTGCAGCATTTTTCTACTCCATTCCCTTGCCTTAGGGGTTATACTCTTCTCAGCAGATGATGGATAGCTTGTCTGCTTTTCTGGTTTGTTGTATGTTGTCACAAAGTGAGAACCGGATGCCTTTGACAGTATTTTATGCTTTGCTGTGGCATAAGCTGTCAAGAAGGGAGACAAGGGATAGATACCTGATGATTACTCACTGGGTCATGCACCTGAAATCTCATTTTGTGAGAAAAATTGTCTTTGGCTATGAAAATAATTGTCTTTGCTTAGTCCTACAATGTTTCTTTAAATGTTGTCCATGAAGTAAATTTGTAGGAGCTTGTTATCCAGAACATTGCTCTCGCCTGTTTTTTGTCTCTCTCTTGTGCATAACTGAAGGCATAAAACAACCTTTTGTTTGTTTCTGCAAAAATATGTATGTCTTATTTTAATAAAAAGAAATATTTTTGCCATTTAATTTTTTTTTTTTCTCTTGAATTCAAAAGAAATTGTTTGGTTTTTTGGTTTTTTTTTTTGTTGTTGTTGTTGTTTTGTTTTTGTTTTTTTTTTACATTTTGCCACTGATAGGAAGCCTGAAGATCTTAAATGAAAAACTACTACATAGGTTGACATCATAAAGTGAATTTTGTTTGACAGCTCTACAGGCATCAGTTTTTGCTCCATTTTTTGGATTGAGGCTGTGAGAAAAATGCACAAAGTAATTTTTTTACATATGACGTGAGTTTACAACTGCAGCATGCTAGCCAGATGTTGATTCATAAACAATATGGAACTATGTATGTCATAAAGCTGCTTTTGTGCCACAGAGCTAGATTATGTCAAGAAATCATTCAAAAGACTTTTAAGACATTAAAGAGCTTTACATTTCAATACTGAATCTGATGGTGACATTGAGAATAGATAAATTGTTCCTGTTCTATAGCTGAGGAAGGTGTTCAGTAAGATTGTGATGCACCAAAGATTTTCCTGAAAGTCAGCATTAGAATCAAAGTTAAAAGCACGTACATCAAATTGATTTAGCACCAATGCCTTCAGTATTGGTACATCAGTTTCCATAAACCAGGGGCCCAGCTCTGGTTTCTTTTCCACTGGTGATGTCTCCTTTTCTGAGCCACTGCTATATGCATAAGACATTTAGAAGAACTTACTAAAGTAAATTTTAACTATTATGTAGAGTGGTTTTGGACACTGAAAGTGCCTTAATTTTACTTTTGGGCTGCAAGTTATAATGATGAAACAAATACTTATAAAAATCAGTCTCATTTCCATATTATATACTGGAATAACATAACAGTGGCTTTAGTGAAAATATGTCCACTTGCAACAGGTGGGAAGCTGGCCATTAGTTTACAGAATATTTGTATCAAGGAAGCAGTTTGTTTTCAGATAAGAAGTTCATTGTTAAATGTGTTACAATTTCTTTGTATGTCTGTAAAAATATGTGTTTTGTTTGTTTTTTATTATGTTCAGGTCTGTCTCGTTAAATAAGTTGAGTGTCCTCTCCTTGCAGTTATACTAGAAAATATTGTTATGTTCCAAATACATCTGCTGCTACAGATAAATTAATATTGTGAGGTGACAGTGTGCTTGAGACACAATGACACTCTTGAGTATGAAATTAAGTGTTGTCAGTTGACTGTGAACTTCTTTGCCACCGGAGAGCAGGTTGCTCTCACTCTCAGCAGCCTGATTTATCTGGCCATTACTGCTTCATGAGAGCTGGAGCTGTCTATGTTAGGACTGTAGTTCAGGTCAGAAACGCCCTTTGGAAGAAAACAGTTGGGCCCAAGTTACTGCAGCTGACATTGCTGAGCCATCTCCAAGAGTGGCAGCTGGATTTCCCTCCAATGCAGCCTGACCAGAAGGTGCACTCTCACAGTGCCCCTGGCCCACGTCTGCTGTTAGTGGGCATTCAGGCTACAGCACAGATCAGATGTAGCAGAAAATAAAATCTCCAAATCCTGTATATGAATATCGCAATCCCAGTAGCAACTTTTTCAATATACATACCTGATTCCTTTGCCCTGCACTTCTGGCTGATACAGGTGAAGCCACTGAAACCAGTATGCTGTTAGAAAAACAAAGTAATGAGTTTCTTACAAGAAGCTTTCTGTTGCTTCACTGGTTCTTTTGGTTGCTGTTTTTGTTTGTTTGTTTTTTCTGAAAGTTATATGAAAAAGAAAAAAATAAACAACATTGAGTCTTTCCTTTTCATTTTTTGAAACAATTACTGCAACGGGTTATTAGCAGATTGGGCCATTATTTCCCTGGAGTACATCCTGAATTGATGCATCTGAATTGATGCAGAGCACAGTGAGATTTAGCAGATGCTGAGCTGCTGGCAATCAGTTTTGCTTCTTTCATTTATCAAATACAGAAGTTATATATGTGTAGAAATGCCTGTAAGAATGAGGCTGAAGTTTTGTTTATTTCACTATGTGATATGACTCCTCCACTTTATTTTAAATCCAGATTCATAGTTTTATATCCTCCTCCTTATCCTGGGGAATATGGCACGCTGTATCCTTACTCCCTGACTTCAGCTGAAAATAGCTGCTTAAAATACTGTGTGACTTCAGGGTTTTGTATAATATATTTTTAACTAATTTGTTTCCATGTGCATTTTTTCACTCCATAAAAATTGCTCCAGCTGTGTCTGTGTTTCCTTAATACATTTTTCTCTCCCTAGTTTTGGAAACAATCCATATAGAAGCCTTTAGAAACTTCAAACTCAGCAGCTTCTCTCACTTTAAGAGCTCTGTTTATGCAGTATTTACACATTCAGGAAGGATTATGAGTGTTAGTTAAATATGGGAGGCTAAAGCAACTAAAATGCAGTACACTTTAGGCCATTAGGGTAGGTATTTATAAGAGGATAAAATTTCTTGTTAAACAGTAAAGTAGGTGTAAGATAAGATGTCTTTCTTCATCCCATTCCAGTTTTCTGCAGCTTTATTGCCTTGTCCTGTGGTTTTATATTCACAAAATAAATTAAAAACAAGGAGACCTTCAGCAAGCACATGATTGCAAAATTTATTTTCGTCTGGACATTGTAGAACAAAGAACTGCTATACTGAGTGATTAAAGTAGCGAATAGCAAAAATTCAGATTAATATATACCCATGAGAGTACCCATGACATGGAAGCAGACAAAAACGACTACAAAGAAGCTTAATTTTACTATGTTCTCAAAAAACCTTTTGAGATTTTTATTATTTCAAAGGCATTTGGATTCTTATGAAGTGGTTTATAAGGATTTTTTTTTGCATTTGCATTTGCTTAAAACGTCTAAAGCAATAAGCCCAACTCCTAATATTGTTATCTGATTATTGCATCAGACTGCCAAAATACTGTGTACAGAGTGGCTGAACACTGAAGGGTTACAGTGTTCTGAAGATGAAGCATGAAATCAGTTCCCTGGGAAGTAAAATTTTTATCATTAACTTCAGGGAGGCCAGGATTCAGTCCAAGAATGGAACACAGCTTGGCATGTCAGAAGAATGGACTGGGACTGGGAGCCTGCGTATCCTTCCTCATAGAGTAAATGCTGTAGATGAAATAAAATTAGTGTGTTTTTCCTCTTGTAAAGGTACAGGGTAAGCCTTTATAACAAGAAATAGAAGTGAGAAACTTTCAGAGTGAGGAACACCTCTGTTTATACAGGCAGCAAGCCTTCAACTTTCTGGTACTTTATAGCCCCATGATCTTTAAGAGAGAGGAATTTTATTCATATTCCCTCTATGTAATCTGTAGAACAACACCAAACCACACATTTAACAGTCAGAGTACAATACCTATGATGATGCTAGGGCCAAGAATAACAATTTCTATTCTGTTTTTCTGTTCTGAGAATGCATGATGCAGTTGCACATGGTACAGATTTTCCTCTGCTGGAGAGGGGGACTTTTCCTTGGGTAGCTGAATTTCAGAAAATATCAGTCCACTTCCTCTTTGGACCAAGCTTTGGCCAACAACAAGAAGAAGAGCAACAAAAAAGAATGTTTGTGGAAATTTCATTATTTTTAATTTGTAAGGCTCATCCATGAGCTGGTTGGAATATTGATGAGGAGCAGGAGCTGTCGCATCTGTACCAGCTTAGGTGATAAAACAGACTTTGTCTCATCATCATTTTTCTCACGTTTCCTGCTTGTACGCTGTATTCCCCTCACACTTGGTGTGTCTTAGATTTCTGTTGCCAGAGATATATTTAAATAAAATAAACCAGCCTGCTATTCCTTAATATTTCATCTATATGGGGATTAGATTAGAATCCATTAACCAAATCCTCTGTATTACTTTAATATCTCTTAAAATATGTGTTCTCCATATATTACATATATAAGAAAATAAATTTTACAATAAAATATTAATAATTAATTTGAATATTTTATATTATATAAAATATAAATATGTATGTACTCTATTTAGAAATATATATGAAGTCAATATAAATATCCATAGTTTATTTGCAAGCATTTAATGTTCATTAATTAAAGATGAATAAGTGGTTTTACATCCAATTATTGCTCTGCCATTAACTCTGTATAAAATACATTTTTGTGGTTACTAAATTTAAGCTTCTAAATTGACATTTTCTTTATTTGTAACAAAGGGTGACATATCAGAGTAGGGCAGCTTTTTGCTTGACAAATCCAATTCTTAATCTAGCTAGCCCATGTCATTCCTTTATTAAACTGATCAAGCTTGATCTTAAAAGATCTGGGCTGCTTGCTGGTATCTCATAGCAAAAGACCATTCTAGGACCTTCTGCTCTAAAAGAGACCTTCTAATTGCCTGCTCTAATTTATTCTTAAGTACTTTCTACCTATTTGTTATTGTGCCAGTGCCATCCTTACTCTTGCATCCCATTTTTGAAGGTGGGCTTGCTTTCTGACTCATTTTTTAGGTTGCATTACTGAACCTCTGTCTACTTTCAGGAGGCAGATTTTCTGTTCTTCCCAGTCCATCTAAGCGGCCATTTTCAGCATTTTGTCCACTTGCAGTTCATCTCCTTGTCATGATGGACTAAACAAACCTATAGAATCCCAAACAATATGATCAGTGATCTTTATTTAATTGTACTAACGCATCTTTATTTTTACTGGAGATATGTGTGCTTTCCAATTTGCCATGGTGGGGACAGGATAGACGGAAGTGTTGATGGACATTATGTATGTTGTAAGAATAACTGCAAGAACTTTAAGAGGTGATCTACATAAAACCAACAGGGGATAGTATCCAGCTCTGAATTAGCTGGTTTTAGACTACAATTAAAACAAAATGTGATGAAAAACAGCAAAATGGTTAAAAAAAGCAGAAAACATAAGGTAAGAAATAGAGCATTTTTGCATGAATTGGTCTGTTCTAGCCCTTTTCCTTTTCACTTAACCCAGCTATTGCTTGGGATTTACTGATCTTTTAAGGTGCTCTCGTGACTAAAAAGTTATTGAAGTGGTGATACTCTGGCAGAATGAAGACAGAGTTTAATAAGTTATTCCAGAACAGCATTTCCAGAGAGTCTTTTGATTACTTTTATTTGGTTTTGTTAACACCTAATTAATTTTTTTTAGAGAGAGAAGTCTTCATTAAAGCTCAAGCATATCTGTATAGTTAATTTGAATGTCACTATGATATCCTTTGAAATGCTAACAAAAAATTAGAGCAAAGTGAAGGAAGAGCAGAGTTAATACATGAAATATGTGGGTGTTTTTTGATATTTAATCCCTTATATTTCCATAAAAATACAACATACTCATCTCTTTGGATTTTTTCTTGGGGTTTTTTTGGGAGTTTTTTGGGGTTTGGGGTTTTTTTTAAGGAAGGAATTATTTCTGAATAGAGGCCCTACTTTGAAATAATCTGTAAAACTAATAGTGAATAATATAATTAGTATTTTTATAATAATAAAAATAAAGAATCAGCAGGTTCTTAGACTGTGCATATCAGTACAAAATCTGAAAAGTCCTCTAGAACCACTCTAATGAGCAGTGTTTTTCATACTTTTTGTCTTCTTGCCATCTTCCCAGAAAATAACCTTCAGTACTGTATGGTTTCCATCGGGTATTATTCCATTCTGGAATATATCCTGGTATGTTTTCAGGTAAGAGGAAGCAAGGCAGCAACATGTAAGATACACAAATTCTGTTGTCAGCAATGGGTTGCAGTTCATAATATGATTGTCTTTTGTGTTTTGTAGAGATAAACAACTTGTTGAATAATTATGAGTGTATACTAAAGAGTCTGTGACTCTGAATTGTATTAACTCTTTTTTTGTTGAGTTATAAGCTTAGCTCCCTTTCCTGTTCTTGACATTTTTATTCTCATTTCCTTCTCCTGGGCGTTAGTTATTTTAATGAGATTTTACTGTGCTTGTCTGGCTATCAGCATGTGGCAGCTAAGCCAGGCAGCAGACAACATATAGCATTCCCAATTAATTTACTTGATTTGATGCAGACACAACATTATTCTAGACTTCAGTGACTTCTTCATGGAATTATTTATAGAAGTGTCTGGGACACAATGTCAAATATCTAATGAGGAGTGGAGAAGTTGTTCATTTAAGGAAAAAAAGTACATGACATTTTATCACTTATGCCTTTAATTGAGAGTGTGATATGTCTACTCTATAGAAATTGAAATTATTTGATTCAATAATTGCTCCATATGCTAAAAATTGTATTTTAGTACTTTGGCTTTATTCACCACTAAATACATATTACCCAAACAGTTCTGATCATCCACTAATTTTAAATTATGATATGTTAGGAAATGGAAATGCTTCTTTCAAAACAAGATTTCGTAACAAGTATGAAGATATGTAACATGTACAAGATCCAGCAGAGCATCACATAAAGTAATGACCTATCCAGTTGGAAATGTCACTATATAATAACTGTTCGTTAAATTCAAAGACCTATTTTTGCTTTTCCTCCCTTGCTTTGAGTGAAAAAGATACATTGCCTTGGCATTTGCCTTGTTTTGGTAAAAGTTAAGCATCTAAAAGAGAGGGTGGATAAAATACTACCCAGTTCCCTTATCTCTCAAAATTTTCCTATTGCTCTCCTTTAACTGTTTTCTAACCAGCTGTAAAGTTTCTTTGGATGACTGTTTTGAGTTGGACACTTTCCTATGGTTTTCTATGGAAAGGATAAATATCTATATTCAGGTTTCCAGTGCCACTCAAAGGACCAGCTACCTTGGAGAAAACCTTCACTTTGAAGCCACTAGAATCTTTCCTTTGCTTTGGCTGTTTTGCTATTGCAAGACAGAAGAAGCTGGCTTATAACACAAATCTAAATTTGAAGGGTTGAAGTTCAAGTTACTACTAGAACAGTTCTTCAGATTATTATATTTGGGAGTTATGTAGAAAATGCATGTGTGTATATGTATATACTAATACAGACAGACATATGGATAAGCCAGTGCAAAAATCTAATTTAAAAGTACCTTAAAATAAAATGTCCGTTCCTTCCTAGTCCCATGTAAGAGAAGACGGGAGTAGTACAACTTTCCAGTGACAGTGGAGAGTGAATAAAATTCTGTTTAATTTAACATAAACATGAAGGAATGCAATCTTTAAAAAAAATACTGAAATGCATAAGTCATAAAGAAAACTGGTTTATGCCTTCAGTAGAGTTTCTCTATTATCTGATGAGCATGGCTACAGATGGAAGTGTCTGTGTCTGCACACTTATATGCAAAAATGTGCACTTGAAAAAGTATTGTCCCTCTGTGCCCACTTTTAAATACCATAATATTTGATATTGAAAATATATATTTAAATCTTGACAATTACTACTCAGTGTTATCTTTAAAGAAATCAAAGGAACAACTTCATTAAGCAGGATATGGAAGAGTAATACATTCCAGACATTAAAAGAAGATTAATGAACTGCTAAGGAGCTCCCTTCTGTTCTCCCCGGTGTCTGTGTAGCTGCCACATCAGGGAACAGCAGCTCACATATTTTCAGATATCGGAAATAGCTCCCAGGCTTTTCAAATAGAGTTGTTCTCTGTCTTCTATGCAGGCCAGAGTCTCTACATAGAATAAATCATCAGAAACGTATTCCAGTTCTTTTAAAGAGAACACAGCAGTGCTCCCTACTTTTTATTGATTGCATTTGCAGGGGAAAATTGAATCCATTCCTTGTCAAGGCCCCTAAACCTCATATCATAAAGAAGAAGGAAAAAATGAAAAGATGGATGGAGTTCAGTGGAACTAGCCAGAAAAATCATATTGTGTGATGATGAATTTTATTTTTTCATCTTGCTTCTATCATGTGAAAGGTAGCAGCTGAAGTACTCTGAAGTAGCAATCTTCAAAGACTTCTTTTAGTAGAATTGAAAATAAGCTTATTGGAGAGTTTTCTCCAATTAGAGTTTCTGCCAATTATCAGTCAAAAGCGTTTTCTTATATGTAAGTTAACTCAAAAGAAAGACAAGTAGATATTCAGAAGTGTTACTGTAGCACCTCTAAACATTTTATTTTAGTAAAATGCATTTCTTTTTTAAACAGAAAATAAATTTTCACTATGTAAATGAGGTTAATATAAACTATCTCTCCAATTAGGGTATTCTGACAGGTGCTATGTCTCTACTATGAGCTAGTGAAAGTACCACTGCTTAGATTTTTATGTGCCAATTGAGAATCAGGATATTTTATAAGGAACCATTTGAAGAATAGTTTTTTGCTGTTTAAGACTTGGTCTGCTTGCTTTTCTTTGGAAAGTTTCAAATACATGGTTGTAGGCTTTAAATCAGAACTCAGAGGTAATGAAGTTCCCTATCACCAGTGATGTTGCATTCCAAAAAAAGAAAGGAGAAAAAACAAAAAAAAGAGGATTTGATTTACAGCTTTGCTTTTTAAAGTGCAAGGTTTATGCTCTAGCAGAAAGAAAATATGAATAGAAGTTTTGGAAAAACACTTAGTAAAATAAATTATTCAAACTAAAATTCCCAGCACCCTTTTCCTCATTTACTGATTAGTGGATTAGTTAACACAGATGTGGGTGCATTCTGTATCCAGTATACTTTTAGATAGAATGAAAAAACCCAACCAACTAACCAAACAAAAAAACCCCCAAAAAACCTGAATGAACAGATCTAATTTGAATTACAAATAGCAAACTGCTCCAGGAATGATTGTTTTAATGATCATGCAATCACTTATTTGCATATCAGTCCCACCAAATAAACGTGTCTCTGTTCCAAACACAATTGTTTTGTCATAATGAGAAAGTGAATTAAGAGGAAGGTGATATATGTTGAACCTGTCATGTGTGCTGTTACAGTTTAATACTGAAATGAGACTCGTGCACTTAACTGTGAATTTCTGGGGCACAGGAATATCTGTTTTTCAGTGCCTGAGAACAGATATATTACAAACTGTTAGTAGCCTTTTCCCAGATTTATTTGTTTCCATCTGTTAAGATGTCCTGTTCTTGTTGCTTTTCTTGAATTCCATATTATTTATTTTTTAAATTCCGGCTTCATATCTTGGGCTATTTGAGGGTCTTGGATTTTCCCTTTGCTGCAAATTCTTGGATTTTTTAAGCTGTTGCATTTGTCTTTGGGAGAAAGTTATAGAGGAGGAGGAGGAAGGGGAAAGTGGGACATAAATAATATCATAAAACTCTTAGATCTGACTGTAAAGCATCACTTTCCTAGAAATATTACAAACAAGATCTAGTAATCCTTCTCTCTTACTTTATAGCCTAATCTCAACAAGTCTAATAAAGTGCTAAAATTATCAGTTCCAGTGTATGGATTCTGCACTTCAGTATTTCGTTATTTTGTTATTTTTAGACTGTCTCCTTTTTTTGTATGTGTGTATTTTAGATATATATTTACATATATATGACTGTGTATGTGCAGAGGTGTATGTATACATATGTAACTCTTTGCAACACATTTTTTGGGTGATATTACAATCACAGAATCATAAAATATGCTAAATGGTGATGCCTTGAAGTGGCTACCTAAGAATGTAGAAGGGACCCATTAAGATAATTAAGTCCAGCTCCTGGCCCTGCACTGGACACCTCAGTCACACCATGTGCCTTTAGAGCATTGTCCAGGTCCTTCTTGAACTCTCTCAGGCTTGGTGCTGTGATCACGTCCCTGGGGAGCCTGTTCCAGTGCTCAGCCACCCTCTGGTTGAAGAACCTTTCCCTAAACCTTCCCTGACACAGCTCCCTGCTTTTTTCTCGAGTCCTGTCACTAGCCACGAGAGTGAAGAGATCGGTACCTGCCCCTCTGAACGGGAAAGAGTAACATGAAAAGAAACAAAATCAAGCTGAAAATGTCTTGTCTACTTAAGTGACAGAGCTCCTAATGACTTTATGGAGCCACTTCTGGAAGCAAGATCTGATACAAAGTCAAGATTAGAAAGTTCGTACACAATGCTTAATTGCACAGCAGGTCTAACAGGATCTAAAAGACATAATTGAACAGTAACCATTTTAAAATTATAATTAACATTTTATGGTATCTCAGGGAAATGTTCTTCTTTAAGTAAACATTTATTTATTTATAATTATCTACTTTACAGAGGGAGAGGTATATAATATGAGTGTATTGCTTACAGGAAATCTCAAGAGTTGGAAATTTAATTTGATATTTCTTCAAAAAGCTATCTCTTGAGAGTGTAATATCTTAAAACTACCCTGAAAAAAACAGATAAACCTTTCTGCAAAATACATGGTGCAGCAATTTTCTCCTTAACCTTTAAAAACAAGCCTATAAAATTTAATGTTGTGATCTCATTTCTCTAGTACCTTTTAAAAGCCTCACTTTGGAAATGGGCTGTAAACTGTTAACTTTCAATCCATTCTTAGTTTTATCTTTTTTTTTTCATTGTAGCAGGGGCTAGGATGTGGACTTACATACCAAATTTTGCACTGTAATGTCACTCAGGTCCCTTAAATGTGAACTGATTTTATTTCAGCTTGACTTGCCCATTTGCAAGACAAAGTGAATTTTCTTTCCTGTGTACAATGCCATAATGTAAGAAGGATCTCTATGCCAGTGGCAATGTTCATTGGATTTATAACTACATCTTTAGCTCTTTCCAAAAGTTTTTTTCCCTCTAGTTCCCTTTCCACTCTTGACTTGCTGATCTAGGTGCTTCATTTTAAGAAACATTGCTTACAATCCATTAGGAAACACAAAAGAAAGAATTAGTGACTAAACCATCAAAAAGCCTTTGCTTTTCATAATTACCTGTGCATTTGAAATTGCCTAAAATTAATATGACTGGGGGGGGGGGGGCAAGGGGGAGGAGAATGGGAGAGAATTAATGGAACATTTACAACTGATTGAGGTGAAAAGCATGATTTATCATAAGCTATATCCTAAGGTGTTTTGTATCATAATAAAATTTCATTGATTACTGACTCCAGTCCATTGACTCTTTAGTGTAGCAGTCTTGGGGTGGCTTTATGATGTGTATCCCATATCGCTGCCCTATGCCCAGAAATTAATTTTTGTTCCTTTCTATGCCTCTAAACTGAGCCTGAGAGGGGGAAGGAAAAACTGAGCAAAACTTTTTCAAAGCAGTTTGCAGCTTGTTCAAGGTCACACAGAGATAGGGGCTTTTCTTTCCAGCTGCGAGACGGGAGCAAGGAAGAGCCCGGCTTGCAGCTGCCCGGTCAGCTTTTGGCCAGTGGTTCAGTTTCTTTTTCTCCAGAGAGAGACTGAGAGTTGAACTTTTTTTCTTTCCCTGGAATTTCGGATTTTCTCCCTTTTCTACTGGACTGCTCCAACCTCAGAGCACATCAGGAGGACTTTCCACCGAGCGCAGAGGGCCTGGCCCTGGGCCAAGCCCCAGCTCCGAGGACATCAAAGGGAGGACTCTAACGCTTTCCCAGGTTTTTTCTCCACAGCAAGAGATTTTATTATTTAGCATTATTTTCCTTTTCCTGTGTGTTTGTTAAATAAATAGTTTTTATCTCCTTCACTTTCCTTCAAGGAAAATTTATTTTTCCCAAACCTGGTCACGGAGGGATGGTTGTGACCTGCCTTCTCTCAGAGGATATATTTCTAAATCTGGCCAAACTGGAACATGTTCATCATTTAATGTTCAATTTTAAAGTTTCTCAATATATCTATTTCTCAAAAAGGTGCAGAACATGTTAAAATATTCCATATTTGTTTCATTATATAAACGATTTGATTGATTAAAACAAGTATTGGTAGAGGACAACTTCATGAATGTAGGTTTCTGTGTAACTGGCAACATAGTGTTTAGCTGAAATGTGAATTTTCTTGTATTTTAAGTCAGTTGTGGAGATGACCTAAGTCATAAATGTTAACATTCACTTTGATGTCCTTACTCTAAGAGCTCACATCTATGAACTTTAAGATCTGTTTAGTGTGTGATAATGAGCACTGCTGTTCATGCAGCCCCACCTTAACACTAGAAATAGCTCATCAATGTCTTTTTGCCATATAATCCGTTCTGAAAGGGACATCTTTGTTATGTTTATATTATACCTACTTTTGTTGATGTCATTCTAGTTGTTCTTAATGTAGTATGTTGTGATTAGTAAGCATCAACTTTATATGTTTGCATATATTTTTCTATAAACAATCCTTTCTATAATTGGAAAGTGCAATTAGAGTGACATCTCAGAAACAAAGTATTTATAGAAGATATTGTCTGTGCAAATACCCCAAGAGTCATGGCATGCAAATAATGCAACCGGAAGAAAAGAGCATGAGGAGTTTAAAGAAAATGCCCAAGGAAAAGAAGTGCGTTCCTTAAAATTTAATTTCTGGATTAGTTAAATTAAACCTTATCGCTTTCTCAATATTCCAGTTTGCTTTTTGTAGCCATTGATTCCCACGTTAGGATGTGACTTTCTAATAGCAAATTTGTTTTATCTCTGACAGCAACGATAGTGTTAAATGAACTCAACTGGACTGCAGCGCTGGATGATGTGTTCAAGCGGAACAGAGAAGAGGACCCCACTTTATTATGGCAGGTCTTTGGTAGTGCCACTGGGCTCGCAAGGTATTATCCAGGTAACTGAACTGTCCTAGACAACTGTCCTATGCCATATATTGCATTAAAAATATTCTGAATGATCTACAAGCAGTAAAATTTAACTAAATTTTTTTTTTTTTACAATAGGTGCAGTTTCTTTACATCAGAATTAACTCAAGGACTGTGAAATTATTCTGGTGTAAAGCTAGTATGAGGGGGAAGGAACTGGGAATGAAATATGCAACTACTATTTTTTTCAGTAAGAGGAACAGAAAGTTATGTCCTTTGAAAAGCTGAAAATTTAATTTTATTCTTTCTATTGTTTTCTGTATCTTGTGTAATTAATCACTTGAATATTTGCAAGTGAGATTTTGTGTAGTTTTTAAGATAGTGACCTGGGAAGTAGACATATGTTTAACGTCAGTGAAAATACAAATGCACCATGCTATGTTCATGTCCCTCAGAATCCACAACCTCTGACAGGTACATCTTTGCTATTAGAGCTAAGGTCTATACAACTTGATTACTTCAACCAGCATCTGTTCCACCAGTTGAAGAATCCCATCACTTGATCATTAATTTAAATAGATGTATATTTTACTGCATTTACATCATGAGTAGTCTGAATTTGATTTTTGTTGTTTGCTATCTAATGGAAAGCCTTGTTTTAAGGCAAGGCCTGTGCTGCTGCTGCTGCTGCTAAGTGATGCTTTTATCAATGAATGAATAATGTGTCCACTACACACAAGACAAGTGTGAAGCATGTTGACTCATGCCTACAACTGCCTAAGGAGGAATTTTGAGAACCTTTCTCTTCTGTTTAAACAAGATTGCTTGTGTTTCTGAGGGTGAAGGGGATTATTCTAAAGCTGTTACTGTATCATTAGCACAACTGCTAGCACAGGCAGAGAAACTGCCTCAGGCTAGTTTACAGGAAGAATATATCATAGCACTTGAATCCTGTTTATTTTGTCATGCTGGATGATCATGAAATAAATACTGGGAGGTGTTGCAGAAAAAAGATAATATTGAAAATGCTAATTTAATATTTCTTTTGTTTTCCAAATCTTTCAATTCTTTGGGGATCTATCATCATGTGTGGGATCACCATTTGTCACAGCTTAGTATGTAATGTTTTTCAAGTACTGAAAAAGAAGTGTTTCTTAAATGTATCTCTCTGCCAATCTAGAGGAAATAATATTTCACTTGAAAAATTATTCCCATCTATTGAAAAATATATTCTTATATACAGCTAACCTGTCTACTCCAGTTGTTCACCAACACCAGAACCTCAAAATCTCGATGTATTCTTGCTTAGAACACCTGTAAAATGGGAGAAGCTTGTTTTCTTTGTTTTGCAGGTGCAGATGTTACTTGTATATACTTCATCTAAACACAAATTTAGTATAAAACCCAGATATTCACACCTGCTATTTATTGCATAGCTAAGTATTTAACAGCTGTCCAATCCTGTCAGAACACAACACCATAAATTCCTGAGTAATTCCCCAATTCTGAAATTCTGCACACACATATACAGTATGGAGCAGTCTGATGCTCTGTAAATTCTATCTGTTGTTTTGTGCATCTGCTTCCCATTGTAGCTCCAACTGGAAAGCCCTTCACATTTTAGATTTTTTAGAATAGGTCTTTGTGCAAGGTTTTTCTCTTTTTGTAAACTTTTTCTCAGTTTGATGACACAGCAGATGTTTTGAAAGTTAATTCAGGATTTATATGCCAAAGTGGATGCTTTTCACATATGCGTTTTGAAAATGATGTTATAAGTTGTAAAACATTGCTTCATTGTATTGGCCTTTGGTAAGCCTGCTTCAAAGTGGTGAATTTTTCCATAGTGATGATATTTGTGAAAGAATTTGGAAATATCAAACCCCAAAATTTAAATGCATGGCAAAGCCTGCTCATTCTTACCTGACACATACTCACCCAGCCGTTCCTCCCATGTTAAAAAAAAAAAGTTCAGTTCCTCTAAGCTACAAAGGGTGTTTTCAATCAGAGTTTTCGTGTACTAGTGTTTTTATCTGACATTGTCCCACTGCTTTGAGCCATGGGCAAAGGGTGCATCACTTCTGTTCTGAAGAGGCTCTTGGGCTGTCCTTGTCACCATAGTACCCAACAGCATGAAGGGATTTTTCTATGAGCAAACCCCTGAGTAGAAAGTGTGTCAAACATGAATGTTTGAGCCATCAGCATCCCAGTCTTCCCCTATTGCTTGTGGATAGATTCCTCTCCCTTGACCTGAGATGATGAGACCATAGTATCACCTTTATCTTATCTCAAGTTCCCACTACAGTCCAAATTCCAGTGAGCAGCCATATTTGGGGAGATATGGGCTTCAGTGGGTGTGGGTGGACAGATGTACAAGGGTTCTTAGATGATTTTAGCAACGTTTAAGCCATTAACCATTTCAGTTTCTCACATTATTATCAATATTCTCATTAGTTTGAATGACAGCATATTTTTGAAGAGAAAGGCTAAGCTCTATTACTCTACTGGCAGTCATCCACTTTGATATGAAGATGCCCAGAGCAATGTTGAGATTTCTATTAGCTAATCTATTGAGCTCTGAACAATTCAAGAGTAAGTAAACAGTAATTTGATAACAGAGATCCAAAAATAAGCATATAAAATGCATGAAACTTTTAAGAAGGATTTAATATATGCTCATTCTTCTGTTTAAAGGCACAAGTCAAAAATTAGTCTTTCATCCATTGTAAGACCAGACCTCAGTAATCACAGGCCTCTACAATCAAAAGGAAATTCTGGAATAAGGATACCTTGCTCCCAGTGGAGGAGGGTCAATTTAGGGAATATTCAAAAGAATACTAAGTAAGTTTGCCAGAGACACTAAACTGGGAGGAGCTGTTGACTCCCTCAAGGGCAGAGAGGCCAGTTTAATATAAAATAAACAGTTGCACAAAATTTGAATATTTTATGATAACTTTTTTTTTTTACATTTAGTGATTATTAAATATAGTTAAAATATGTAAAATTGTTATAACAAGTGAACAGACTGAATGCTAAAATTGTCAAGTCATTGAAATAAAAAAATGTAAAATTAATAATTTTACATAATTTAATATTACTTTAAAATTATAGAAATTTTCAGTCTTTGTCCTGCAAGCAAACAGTTTTCCATAATTTATGTATAACTCAAGAGTTAGAGCCAGCTTTCAAAAGTGCTATGAAAGAAAGCTGAAATTTATTTTGTGGGTCTTTTTTAAGCAAACACTATTGAAATTCAGTATTATGGAAACAGTAAACAAAACCAGAGGAGTTTTATATAACTGTGAGTCACCAAGTTCAAAATTTGGATTCTCTGTGATAGGGCAAGAGAGCACAAATTATTATAAATATTGAATCACTTTCTTCTCAGTACTAGTAGATGTACATCTATCTGCCTAATTCTTTTTTAAGTCTAGTTCCAGAACCCTGCAGTGGCTTTTAAGATGTCATTTTAAGATGCCACTTGACTAATTCTAGTCCAGACAGAGGGTTTCAGTAGTTTTTGATTCAAACTAAAAGCAGTAATATGGCAGTGTTTTATCAAGATCGTTGAAATTAACAATTCATTCCAATTCAATTGAAACTTTTTCTTTTTTTTATAAATCTTGAATCCATTGCCTGTGAGCATGCACAGGTTGGGCTTTGTTGGTGCTGTGCAGACAGAAATGTACTTTAATATAGATCAGGCTTCAGATTTAATTTATAGTTAACCACGCAGCACTGGACAAATCTGTTGCTCAAAAATGAATTAATTTAATTAAAGTATTTTAATATGAATTGACAGATATTAAGTTACTTACACTTTGTGAGGCATCTATGCAGGTAATTTGACCACTAGGTTTTAAAAAGCAGTTACCTAAAAGAACAATTTAATACAACTTTTTTGGTGGGCTACTTGGAAGTGTAGGTACAAAGTAACCAGTTCCTCTATTAATCTTTAAATTCTTTTAATTATAGACATAATTAGGATTATAATTGTTAATCAATGTTTCATTAAAATACTGCAATGGGAGGCATATTATTTTCACTGTAGCAGTTGCTAATTAAATAAACTTTCAAAACTACTTTGTATTCATGTGCCTTTTACCAGATACCACCTCTCTCGTTCATTTCATTGTTTTGTAATGCTGAGATTCTTGGTAAAGGATGTTTTTTTTTTGGACTGCAGACAGCAGACATTTATTTGCAGTTAAATATGATATAGGAGGCTTTCTAGTTACAGTAATAAATTTAGTTAAGAAAAATTGGTTACATAGTATTACTCAAATTAAAACACAGTCTTGATTTAGATGAATGTTTAGTAAAAAACTCTTTGATCAGCAACACTGACTCAGCTCTCTCAGGGAAGTACACTAAATAATAATTTTTCCAAGGGTTATACTAGAAAGGGTTTATACTGATGTCGAGACTGATAGTACTGATAGTTTCAGATTTCAGTAAATGACTTTTATATATTCATAACAGTGGCATGATGGTGCATGAGTAGATTCAGCATCTTTTCTGAAGAAATGCTGAACCTAGGCTCAGTGTGACAGTATTTGGTCTGCAGTGTCCTGAAGGGGGGAATGTGCCACGCTTGGTCAAGATCCAAAAAGTTGATGCAATTCATAACAAAAATAAAACTGAGAAAGAAATACTATCCTGTCCCCAGCTGTTCCAAATCTTCCCAGTTCTATCTGGAAATTTAACAAGGATCTATGGGAAGTTCAGTTGAAAACCTGCATTCACAATATGATATTTCTGGCAAAAGCTATGTTTTCCACTCTCCCAAGCTTCTGCATAGATCTGTGACTTCTCTCTGTTGTCTTTGTGGAATATTTTTGTTGGGGGGTTTTTCACAGAGGAGAAAGCAGAGTCCAACCTGCAGCTCCACAGCCCTTCTCTTACCACATAACCTAGACACACATACTTGTCATCTTCATTTGACTCTACTTGTATTAGAGAAGAATTCTTACTTTAAATGTATCTGACCATGTCTTAATCACATATACAGGTGTTTCTTAAGTTCATCCGCTCCCTCAGCTTTAGGATGTATCTGTATTACTAAACAGGATGAGGCAGAGCTTTATTGGAATCCTTTAGACAGCCCCATGGTGTGACCGAAGGGACAACACGTGCTGGCAGCTTTTCCCAATGGACAGCACTGAATACTGTTGTGTTTCTTAAGTACTAAAAAGTTCTCCAGTTTTATTCCAAGAGACTTTATGTTCTCAGTGACACCTGGATTATTTTGTGCTATACTGCATGGCATATATGTGCTGCAGGGCATGTAAAACATACCTAAGTCTTCATCCATGAAACACTTCTGATTACAAAACTAATATAAACATCACTGTCCTCCTTTTGCAGATAAAAGAAACAGGTATAGAGAGATAAAATTACTTCTTCAGTGATCCTCTGAAGGTTAGGTATTCAATCGGGGTATGCATAGCAACAATTCTTTTAGTATTGAGTGTGCATTTTTATTCATTAACTCATACTTAAATTCAGTTTAAATATCAGCAGTTCTGGTAATCTTTTCTGAATGTTTGCAATATCAGTACTGAAGAGCACAGCGAAAAGAACTTGTGTTCTTCCCTTTCTTTACTGTAATCTTGCCTTCCATATATTCTTCCTTTGTTTATCTATATTATAAGTAGATATAATATGATGGGAATTTTAATTAATTAGAGAAAAATCTCTTTGCATTTCTCATGCCAGTATTTTACTAGGATATTCCTATGTAATTTGAGTTTACGAGGAATTGAATGGAAAAATTCACAGATAAAGAACGCAGCGCTTCAGTGATGATTTTCCAGAAAAACAGTCTTGTCCTTAAAGTCTTCAAACTTTTGGACTAAAAATATGGATAGAACAGAACTATCTGGATAAGAATTATCTCTTATCATTCATTTAAAAAAAAAAAAAAAAAAAAAAAGAACTTAACTTGTTTCCAGTTGTTAGTGAAGCAAGTTTCAGCTACTAGAGCATTCCCTGCCTAGACAAATTAATAATAGAAGAGCTTTAAAAATCAATTTCTAATAAAATAAAACGGTATCTCTCCAAATAAAGAACTTGCTGTGCACAGCTGCTCTTGTGTTAACAATTAATGGCAAGCAATAGTGTTGTGGCCATGATATTGAACTCTCCAGAGAAAGTAATTACTGAAGCAGATACTAAGAGACTGGAAAGGCTAAAAAATCCATACAAAATGAATCAAAAGCCTTGAAAAACTGAGAACTTCACTTTCTTCTTTTTGCAAAAGGTTTTATATTTTATAGCTGTTAGTTCCTGTTAACAGCTGAACATTTAAAGGAGCCTTTAAAGTAGACAAACAAAGTAAAATCACAACACTTTCCTAGTAATGCAGCTTATAAATTATCAATTAGTGCAATTAGTGTGTGTGAGTCGGATACTTCCACTTTTACATAGAAAGAAGTGTCTTTGAGTGTTCACTTTGTTGTTTTGGGGTTTTTTTTGTTTGTTTTTTTTTTTTTTTTTTCTTTGAAATCTGGGAGGGAAGAAAGGGATTTGGATCTAACCATACTCATCATAGAATTTTTGGTGGAAAAGACCTTTAAGATCAAGTGCAGATATCAACCCACCACCACCACCATGTTCACCACTAAACCATGTCCTCAAATACCACATCCACACATTTTTTGAACTTCCAGGGCTGGTGACTACCACTTCACTAGACTGCCGGTTTCAGTGCTTCACAACCCTTTCTGGCAAGAATTTTTTTACTAATATCCCATCTAAATCTCCCCTGGCACAGCTTAAGGCTGTTTCCTCTCGTCCTGTCACTTGTTACTTGAGAGAAGAGATTCTCATCCACCTCACTACAACCTCATTTCATGATACAAAAAGTAAGTTCAGTTGTGGCTCATTGTTCAAAACTGATGTGCTGAATTTTGCAGTTACACAAGCAGATCCACCCAGTTACAGGATAATGTGCTATTTCTAGTGAGTTAATGAAATTGCATACCGCAGGTCACCATGCCTTCATGCTGAAATCCATGCCATCTCTGTGTCTTTATGATACAGATTTAAATCTCCAGAATTTGTTTTTATAGGAGAAATAGGAAAACCACAATAGACCAAATAAAACAGCTTCTTGCTTCTCCTCAAGACCTGATACTCCAGCCCTCTTTGGGGACATGTTCACTAGTCCAGGTGAAATTAATGCAAGCAACACATTTAGGATGAAATTCAGTTTATACATGCAGAAATAGAAATGTTTGCCTCTGAAATAAGATAACAGAAAGAGGCTAATTTTAAGTTGCAAACTGCAGTATGTATTGCACATTCTAATCACTTTTGGGGTTTTTGGTACATTGGGACCAAAAATCAATAGATTTGTTTGTGTATGGACTATTCCCATATCAAATCTTTGCTTAACTGATTTATAATAAAACTGAGTGCAGTATTGCCCATAACGTAATTACCCATTACCACTTGGGTAACACATTCTAAAAAACTTCAAGATTATTATCCTCTCTTTTCTGTATGGTGATGGTACTATGAAAGCTACAGAGGACGTTGCACAGACCTGTCTACGTTAGATAGATTTTACCTGAACACATTTTAAGGTCTTGGCAATTTTCAGTCTCTAGGAGAAGAAAATCATAAAGGAATGGTTGCATTCAGTCCTGACTGAACATGTGGTGTGGTAGCATAGAGTTGGTCAGTAACAATCTCTGTCTTGGGAGGATGATACTAACCAGTTATCTAAGGCATCATTATGATACAAATATTCTGAACACTAAATACAGCAGTTGAAAACACTTATTGTGATTAATGTTAGGGGCTTTTAATGTTATGGCTGTTTCTTATATTTAGTTACCGTGTCTCACCTTTTACTGAAAAATAGCGAAGGAATTCTACAAAGGTGCTGCTGCTACACTGAAATTCAACTGACTTCTTTCTGGGTAGAAAATTGAGGAGTATCACATTTCTCAAATAGTCTGGACTATCACATATCTGAATGCAGGTTTCTTCACATACATTCACTAAAAGATTAAAAGAAATATGAAATTAAACTATCAGTAAAGTACATGCTGTAACTTGTACCTTTGCTCCATCAAAGGAAGAATCTGTCTCGGGGAATTGAGTAGTCTGCGGTTTTGATTGTTTTGAATATCCACATGAATGTTAATTTGAGAGATAGCAAGATAGAATTTGGAGTTTGAGTCAAAATAAGATGATGAGGTCAGGGATTTGATAATTGGGATTTGTTATCAGCTTTTAGTCTCTTTTCTCAAATGTATTAATAATGTAAAGGGATGTAAAGCTGTCAATAATTTATCTCTGCCTCTCTGTTCCTTGCACATGCACACGTAACCAGTAGAACAGGGCAGAACATTCAGAAGAGTTTCCCTCATGACTCACCTATGCCTCTGGAATCATCTCATGAATTCAGAATGGGAGATTGTAGCCAATCCTTTCCTAACAAATATTTTCATTTAGGCTCTACCCTGTGACAGTCGCTATAGTGCATGAATTGGTTCTGCTTGTAATCAACAAAACTGAGGATTTCCACTCTACATGTAAAGAAATAACAGAAAAGCATGGCTTACTCTTGCTTGAAATATATCCAGTCCTGTATCTCAATAATGCAAACAGAAGTGGGAGCGATATCAAATCCAATGAATAATTTATAAAGTATCAAATCTATCCACATGCCAAACAAGAAAATCATCAAAAGGGAACATGACTAAAGCCTAATGTATGCACCAGAGAACTGTGCCGTGTTGACATAGTTCAAAGATACTCATATGCAACAATGAAATGTGGTGAGGTTGATTTCTTGAAGATATTGGTGACCCAGGTTCCAAAACACCTGACAAAAGCATTTTAAATAATAGGTTATATAAACAAAACTGTAAATCTCAAAATCCTTGATCAATTTAAGTTTTTGAGGAAAAAGTTTAATTTTTTTTTTGTTTGTTTATTTCATTCTGCTTTTATCTTAGACCACATAATAGCTTTTGTCAGTAAGATGTAAGCCAGTTTCACCAGATGGCTTTATAGTGTTTTCTTTATATGGACCAGAAAAGCAACACATCTCTTTCAGAGGTCTCCGTCCCTTCTAATTATTTCCTGTATAATTATAAATGCACACTTACTTATTTTTGCATGGAAAGTATTTATCATCTTTAAAAAAGGAAAAAAAAAACCATTGTTTTATAAAATAATAAATCAGGATAAATTAAAGTTGATAAGTGGAAATCAAATGTAAGGGAATTTCAGTTTCCTATTAATAACAATTTCAATAATATCCATAAATAATCAGAATGTTGCTAAAACCAGTGAATTTATCTCAGGCCATTCAAAGCCATCTAAAATTAAAAGTGTTATTCCAGATAGAGACTAGGATGAATGAGTAATTTAGTCACGTTAATTCTTGAGGTTGAAGAGGGAATTCAGCACTTTGGTGTGAATGAAATTTTAGATCCTAAGGGCTGGGTCCTTATTTATGGTGTGCAGAGCCTTGCAGAAGCTTTCTACTAGATTATGTAAATTGTTGTAGAAACCATCAGAAAGATCAATAGAACATGTTTTCTCATTATACTTTATATATCTTAATTAGTGTATGATCCAGCAACCTTTAATATCCTGTGATAAATTGTGCAGTCATGGAAACTTAAGCATGGAGAAGCTTGTTATACTTTTCTGGAAAGAAAATAATTTATTAAGTAGGAAAACAAAACTTATTGACATGCGGCACAGGAAATAGTGGTTTAACAGCATGGTAACAAAGAAGGTTTTTAAAGACCTTCTCCAGATCTCCCTGAAGCTGCTGACAGTCATTCCAGGACTGTGTGTACTGAAAGAGCCATGCTAATGAGCAAAAAGTAGAATTTAGTAGTTGTGTTCACCACTGTGTCTATCTACCCAAAACAAAAGCTGTGTTACCGTTCACAGTAATCTCCAGAAGGATCAGATAGGCTGTGAGTAGTTTGCTGAGTGGCTTCTGCTCAGTTTATTTTGTGTGTAATTGGACCATTATTATAGTTTTTGCTTAGTTCATGTGAATGGCTTCCTTTCCATTGTTCTTTTTAACCTGCTAATATAGATGTAGCCAAAAAGGGACAGTTTGGGCCTCATTGCAATCCAGGTTGTTACTGAAAAGCTATGGTAGAACTGAGTTCAAGGCTTAGCAGCTCAAGTTTTAACTGAAAGAATTCTGCTGTAGATCAGTTTTGGAAAAATTGTCTTCCCAGGCTTCATTTTACTGTCTCCACTAGAAGTTTTGAGCATCCTCTCCATATTTAGGAAATAAAACCAAAGGAAAGAAGGAAGTTTTAAATGTGCTGTTGTGATTTGTATTCCAGTTAAAAACCCCTCAAATGTTGTTACACAGACATTTGGTACTTTTGGAAATACTAGGGATCGTTTCAGGCATTTCAAATTTTAATTTTTGGCGTTTAGATTGGTATAAATTTTTGCCTTTATGTGTTTCTGAAATATTTTACACACACTGTTTGGTCTAAAGGGTCCAGTTCTGAAGTGCTTGCTGTCTGGAGAACTGGTGTTAGCCTGAAGGATGTGATGTGCTTACCTGTTGAGTGGTATTACATTAACATGTATGTGTAGCTCTCAAATTTTGCAGAAAAAACATGGCTGAATTAATTCTTGTGCTCTTCTGTTACACAGCTAAAATGAAATCTTAACCCATATTTCTGTAAATTTTAGTTTAGCACTTAGAAAAATTACACTGTAGTTTAAGGTAGGATGTGAAGGTTGTGATATCAGCTGAATTCTAGCTAAATGTTCCTATGATAGTTTTCAGTAGAAAATTTATGTTATTTAAAGGGCCATTCTGTCATACTGTGTGCCTTTAGAACATTGATTCAGTTTTAAATGATTACCTCTGTCAGCATTCACTGTCACAGTAGTATATGAAGATGATGTTAGAAGGACCCTTCTTCAGCTCCTGCATTCAAATTCTCTTTGAACCACCATCCTTTTGCTTTAGAGACTGCACTTAAGGAGTTGAATTTACCTTTCATGTGAACTAAAGTAACATTACCAGTGTAAATTGAATTTTCTCTGTTGTTTTGAAATAAATCCAGATCATAAATTGAGATAATTCTCTGTTTATGAAGATTGTCTGAGATAGGTGTCGATTAAGAGGGACATATTTGGTAGGGCATAGCCTTTTACTCGATGTCACTGGAAAGACTGAAAGTTTTGGCAAAGATATAGCAGTCTTAGTCAGTATCTTGATTTAAAGTTGCAATTTTATCTCAACCACTCATAATACAAACTGAAATGAACACATTGCATGCAGATTTTGGAAGTCTCAGGGAATGTATCTGAAAGGTGGATTTTCAGATGGAATTCCTATGGAAAGGATAGCCTGGAAAGAGAAAAAAATCCATCACTGAACATGTGCTAACCTTGTAGGCTCATAAAATACTGCTGAATTTAACCTGTACATATCTAAGTAATGATACTTAAGTTAGAATTTTGATATATATCTGTCTCAATAAATTAAATTCTCTCATTTCTGAAAATTTCCAATACTCTTATACTATCAGGTCCCAAAGGACCAGTCAGGTGGTCTAGTCTGAAATCATAGACAATACTGGCACAGATTTTGAGGTTCTCTTGTTGTGCAACAGTACACAGTATTCTCTGTGGTTGCTAAATGTGTACTGCTAAATGTGGGTAACACTCAGCTTAAAGGTTCTGGTAAGTGATAGGCCGGCTCATGGTTTGGTCACTTAGAAAAGGGTTCGTTTTGTAAATGCAAAAATAGGCAGCTACTCAAAGCTGATGGCTTCTTTTATATTCATGGGTGGAGATATAATTCTTCCCTTTTGTCTTAGATGTATGATTTTTCATGAAGAATCCTGGAGCTGCCTATATCTTTCTTTATTTCCTAGACAGAAAAATGATTGATGTCGGGAAATAGCTCCCCAAGGCTCTTGGCATACAGTGAGAGAACAAATTGCAGAACATTATCTCATTCCCTGTAACTTTTCACATTTTTATTTGTGTTCGTTAAGCTGTCACATGGTTTTGAAAGACCCATTTTTTCAGTAAGGAAATAATTCCTCCCCTTGCTGAAAATATTGGTAAAGCCTAGATCAAACACTTGCAAAAGGTTATCATTCTTAGCATTTTCTTTAAGGACACATAAATATTTACATCTCTTTTCTTAGAGAATATGCTATTTTCATGTTACTTTTATAATATGCATTTTTAGGTAAAGCTCTTGAGTCAGTGTACAATTTTTTAGGTTCTGACTTTTAGATTGGTATCTCATAACTGTGATACCATTACTATATATAGCAATAATTGACTTTTTTTTTTTTTTAATTAAATGTGTTGCTGTTAAAAAAGTTGTTTCATAATCTGAAGTACTTGGGTCGAACTTTTGGTTCCATTGAAATCAGTGGTCAATTATAGTCAGCACTCGTTTCTTCAACACACTTAGCTGTACACATATGTATGTATATACACATATATGTGTATATACATACATATGTGTATATGGCAGCTGGTGTGGGGTCAGTAGCTCTGACCCAGGAAGCTGTGACCGGTCCGGAGAGATGGTCCCGAAAGGAATCATCTTCCCAAGGCCCGGTGTCTTCCCTCAGCTGCTGGCAGGAGGGCCCTTGCAGAGGCTGTCAGCTCTTTAGTGATTGTCAGCTCATGATTCCAGCTCAGCTCTGCAGGGCAGCCTCCAGGCCAGACCAGGGAGAGAGACGAGAGGTTCGTGTGGCTGTTCCACACCAAGTAGCTTTATTAGTCCATACTCCGGCAAAGGGGAGCCAGGGACGGGCATGTCTCTGCCCCCGCAGGGGCAGGGGGCTGGCTTTATAGGGATACAGGGGGTGGGTGTCAGAGGGTAAAGGCCAATGGGTTACAAAGGATCTGCACAGGGTCTCCCTGAGGATTCTGGGTTTGTCTTCTTCTTGCCATAACTGAAAAGTGGTTGCCTTTCCAAGGAGTCCTGCTGGGAGATTGAGCAACCTCCTTATCTCAGCAGACGTCCCTCCAGGGCAGGGGCTGGGCACACCCCACATGCATATACACACACATACATGTAGTTTTATTGCCTTATATTATATGGTAATATGTATAAGGGTGTCTAGGTATTTCAACAACATATTACACAAATACAGACTGGTTTTATCCATACAAAATGTTAATATTTACATAGTGCTAAGTCTGTTGTACTGATTCATTATATTGTTTTAGGTAAAATACTTGAGATAAAGTTTTATACTGTTCCATACATTTTTTTTTTCTTTTTAGCTTCCCCATGGGTGGATAAAAGTCGAACTCCTAACAAAATAGACCTGTATGATGTGCGCAGAAGGCCATGGTAAGCTTTCTTTTTAAAGGTTTGGTGTATATATATAATCACTTACTTTATAGATATTACTGTAAAAATCTTTTTTTCTGCTTGTTTTTAATAGTGCTTACTTTTAGATATTGCTTTTTTCTTTTTAAAACTAGTTCATTTTTCTGAATAAATAATTTTCAAATTATACTCTGTGTTATGTAGTATATAGGTGTTTTATTATTGTATTACATGGACTTTTCATAGGAGGATAACCATCAAATAGGTGTAAGACAGTTGAAAACTCTGATTTTGTGCCAAAATCAAATATAAACCAGTGTATTAGACTGAACCATTCTTCCAGACTTTTGCAAGTGTTTAAAAATATGTCTCAGTGGTTTAGACCGGCAATGAAATTGCTAGATGGGTAAAAGATGGGAGAGCAGTGGGATTACTTCTCATGATTTTTTTAATGTAAGCCTCTGAAGACATAAAGCATATTGATACTTGTATATAGTTGGATATATTTTTCCCAAAAGAATTAAGTATTTTTGCCTAAGCTGGCCTGAGTAATAATTCATCTGTCATCAAGATCTTTAGCTCTGAAATAGCATTCCTGTTTTTCAGTTATGTGAAAACAATGAATTTTGATCAGTATATCCTACCTGCAGACTAATGTGGTTTAGACTTAGATTTACTTAGGAGACACAGCAAGAGAGGAGATAAAAACACCTGGGTTGTTAGCTGCAACAAGAGGATTTTGTTGATTCAGCTAGTTTGAGTTTAGAGATCGCAGAGTGTCTTCCATCACACACACAAAAACGTGTATTCAAATTTGTGTCATTCATGCAATTTATTTATTTCAGGTATATCCAAGGAGCTGCATCTCCCAAAGACATGCTTATTTTAGTTGATGCGTAAGTGTTTAATGTCTGAATATTGACATTAGAGGGATAAAAGTACTTTGATATACTGAGCAAATCTCTGTATGCTGAAAAATAGAGAGAGAAGAGGTCCTGGTATGCAAGGTTCAAAAATCCTGAAATGAGCACAATAAATACATAATAGAAAATAGTTCCAAAAAGCTCAAACCAAACCTGAAAGTTATTTAAACTGGAGGCAAGGAAATGTTTTTTTAATCACTTCATTTTTTTTCTGTTTTCAACTTAGTAATTACTTCAGCAATCAAGTGAATATTTCTCATGTGCATGCCAAGATTTGTTGTAAAGCACAAACCTAAAAACAAATGGCTAAAAGCATTACAACAAATGTAATAATGATTTCATGAGCCTGAAAGTTAAGGATGTATATGGACTTGTGTGTTTTATGATACAGATTTCAAAATTGCCAGGTTTGGTTAGTATAAGATATTGCTAGAAAGTGAGCAAAGAAATTAATAAAAGCTCTCTGCCTCAGCAAGGCTTCTGTGATGTAGGCAATGTTGAGGGACTGAAGGTAGCATTGAACTTGATGTATCAGATTGCTTCATGCTGAAAAGCTTCTCAGGCATAGAATTTGCATCTAATGCTTTTACATGTGAAGTGCTTTCATATCAGCAGTGAGTTTTATCAACATTTGTTATTTCTTCACTTCAGCTTAGGTTTTGCCTTGAATCAAACAAGCTGTCATTTGTGTCTTTGGAAACCCAGAGCTGTAAATCTGTGTGTAGGAGTATAAAATGTTTAGACAATGCATTGGTTGAAGGTGGTAAACTCAGATATCTTGAAAAGAAAATGAGTAAAGGATGTAGCATTATGACCTCATCTAAGGCACAGGACTGGGACTTTGACAGTTTTGGACTTACTTTAATAATTATAAATAGTTTAATAACACTAATGACTTGGAGAACTCATTAGATAAAATGAAAATTTTAGTGTGAAATTTGGTAGAAGTTCTGGTGGGTGAGATTTGTTTCTACGTTTTACATAACATTTGCTAAATTCAACTTTTCTATTGTGGAATTTTTTTAGGAGTGGGAGTGTCAGTGGATTAACATTGAAGCTGATCCGCACGTCGGTCATTGAGATGTTGGAGACCTTGTCTGACGATGACTTTGTGAATGTAGTTTCAGTGAGTATCTGTTCTTTCCACAAAATTTGCATTGTCAGCAAAGCCAAAAGCAAACTATTTTTAATACCAGGTGTGGCATACTTGAATGTTAATCTGCAAAGAGACTTAAAATATATTGCAAAAGACCACACGTAGCTTTTTTTGTTGTTGTTATAAAATAAATTGAATGTCCTAGATTTTTTATTATATATATATTTGGGTTAAGGGCAAAAGTAATTTAAATAAACATCTGCATGGCCAAATTCTCCTTTCCAATATAATACTGTGGTCTGTATGAAACATCTTCCATTAGATTGGTATATGCAAATTCTCTTGAAATAATTGCTGGTTCCCAGGTTTTCTACACAGCAGATATTTGGATTGCTCATTGTTTGATGCATAAAGAAGATGTACATCCATATATCTGACCCGCCCAAGAAATGTAGCGGAGAAGTTCTACAGTTAGCAGCTTGATGGCTGGGAAAGCAATTTTTCTCATAATAAATAATAAAATAGAGGGGCAAATCCTTGAAGAAAGTATGGGCAACTTTCCATTTTCAGGTGGATACCTTGGATGTCATGTTCTAGTCTTGGGCAAGGCTTTCAAAATTTTTTTTATTAAGCTGTTCAACTGTAGAGTTTTGATTCTAAGGATTTGAGAACCTTGACATATTCTTAATAACAAGAGACAGCCTCAATGATGAGTAACTGAAGTGATTCTGGAGATAATTTTCAACTTGTAGAGTCATGTTGTAGCCAGCCTGAGGGAGAAAGACTTGAAATATAACTAAAAGAAGTCTTTTTTAAAACCACTTATTGTTTCATGGTTTGCTGACAGTCTAACTAGAACTTTCTGCAAGGAGCAAACAAGATCTTACTCTCTGTGGTGTTTCCTTAGGCCATTTTCCTTCATCTAAATTGAAGTGAAAAAAAAAGCCCTAATGTTTTTTATTATTACTAAAGGAAATAAACTTCCCTGTAACAGTATTGGGGACCTGAAATCTTAGTAAAAAAAAAAAAAAAAAAAAAAAAGCTTGTAATCATAAACTGATGGAAATTGATTAGTATGTTCAGTGGAACTTTGCCAGGTTTCACTGCTGGAAAATCTGAACCCCTACTACCTCTTGATTCACGCAGCTTTTCAAGCTCTTTTGTTACCTTTGCTCCAAGGTGATCAGAAACAGTGTATCTTAATGCTAAGCCTTACTTAGACTCTGGGTGTTTTATTAGCTAAGGTTCCCTGTTATTCTTGTGAGGCCTCAAGGTTGGGATTTGCGACAAAAAAGGAACAGAAATCCTCAAATATTTTCTACAGTACATTTTACCTGGGGTTTTTTACTTACAATATATAAGAGCCTTTTTTTTTGAATGAATGAATTTTAGAGACTCACATCAGAAGTTTGACTGAAGAACCCAAGAGGACATTTTGGTTGAGCTGTTTTCATCATCAGAGGAGGGCAACACTCACAGAAATGTGCATTATAGAACATGGCATCTCTAAATCTTTCATAAAATGTTATTTGGTGTGTTGTGCACTTATAATTTAAAAGTCTTTATTAGATTCTTTCAGTATTGCAGTTACTTTTGTGTAACCTACGTGTTCATGTATTCAGATGATTTATGAATGGAATTGTGGTGGACATTGTGTTATGACATGTCTAGTTTATTTCTCTAACAGACAGGAAATCGTATGCTATAGATAGGGAAAAAATGGTTGTACTACTAAAAGGCATTCTACAAGTGAGAGAAGTGAACACAGAAGTTTGGTCATTTTTTAAAGATTTTTTTTTAAATATGTCTTTTGGTTTTTAAAGATTTGACAGGATTAGTTTAACAGTTAGATAATCTTTAAAGTCTTTTTCAACATAAATGGATCTATAATTCTATCATGATTCACAAAATATTCTGTAATGGAGAAGGCATACCTCATGTCCAACTCCAGTGCATTCTTAGTAAACTTAGCAACCAAAATATCAACTGAAACATTTGTGAAAAAAGTGTAGATTTGTTCAATATTTTTTTAAAATTTATTCAATATGTTGCATTTTTTTGCTTAAGAACATTTTCCCCTGAAGCAGCTCAGTATTAGACATGATTGGCTAACCAAAAAGTCCAAAAAGCTAGGTGAAAATGTTCAGATAACACAACATTAGCATTTGGGTATGTGAACACTAACTGGAAGTTATCTACAATTTTTATTTCCCTCATGGATCTTTTGGCCTAAAATATGGCAGTTGTTTTATGGCTTGTTATTTTTAATAACCATGGAGTCTTTAGTGAGTTTACTAGAGAGCTGCTTCACTGCTAACCTCTGCCAAGATGTTGTCCCACAAAACCCATATGTACGATGATTCATGTGCACAACTGAAAGACATGGATTTAAGCTTATGTCAATCACTTCTTAAAAGTGACAGGATGATTTAACAAACTGTGCCTTGTATATGAGGCAATCCTAGGGGAAGAAAGCTTAAAAATAGATGTGTTAAAAACATTAGTTCAACTGAATAATCATAGTTCCTGCATTTATTTCCAGGGAAGAAAAGGTTGAATGAACTGTTAAGTCATGAAATGATAGCCAGGGGTTAATATATCATGGTTTCCTTTGGGATTTGCATGTTCCTTATCTGAAGTGCTGTGCTTTGTTGCAGGCAGAAAACCTGCTGTTTAAAAGAGCTTAAATGTATGAGTAATACAGCTGTTTTCCCACTAATCCGGTTATAGGCTTTGATAGCAACGAGCGGTAGATTATAGGGGCAGCAATTCCATCCCAGCACGTCATGATTTAGTGACTTGGTTTCAGATGTTGACACAGAGAGTGTAATTTATTTCTGATTGTGGGTAGTGTGCAGGAGAAATGTATTTCAAATCTGCAGAGGTGCAGAAAACCACACAAAGGAGAGGCCTCCCTTATGGCAACAGTTGTGTTAAAGGTCAGGAGCTGTTGCACTTCTTAAATTCACTTAGCCTTTTTAAAAATCCAAACTAGTATTTACTGTTTAGGAACTGGAAATTAAATGTCATGAGCATACAAGATAGAACAGAATAATATTCTGGGAAAATTGACAGCTCATCTCCTGCTTTTATGTAGTTCTGCACATTGAATAAACTCAGAGGGAAGGTAAATTCTGCATGAATTCATTTCAAAGAAAAAGCTATGCACCCAGCCTGTGAAATTATTGTTGGGGATAAAGAAAAAAATCTGTGGATGATACCTCATTTCCCATTGATTTTTAGTAGCAGTTTTTCATGTGATTCTACAGCTCAGTGGTTGCAAACCTGTTTACTTTGTCTCTGTTACTCCTAAACTGGTAAAATCTTTATGCCTTCCTAATTAAAATATTTAAATGTCCTAACAGAGGGAAAAGAAAGTCTTGTAAAATCTTTTCAAAATATCAGAGGGCTCCTTTCCCTTTCTGCTACATCCATCCTGTATTCTGCAGTTCATATTGGACCTATATTATCTTAAATATGTGGTGATGTTCCTTCCTTCTGGGAACTACTTCCTTAAGCTAATTTAAAAAATTAACTAACATGCCATGGGTGGAAACTTTAGCCTGAAGTCCTAGTGGAGAGAAGAGGATGCTAGATTTTACAGCCAGGTAGCTTGTCATGCTTATATTATCTTTGCTAGAAATTTTAGCTTTGTATGAGTGTACTTCAGTTACCAAAAACTTGTCAAATTTTATTTTAAAATAGCTTAAACTTTGTTTCCTTTATTATTTCCATCTAATGTTTTTAGTGGACCTGAAATTAAATTGCATACTCAAATAGTATGACGGGTTTTTTTAATTTTGTGGTTCTGAGTTTTGACACAGAGAAGTTCAGTGGTGCTTTGTATTTCCAAACAGCATCACTTCTTGAGGGAGAAATTTAACATGATCATGGTATCAGTGGTACTGAAGTATTTCTGTTGGTGGATCTAGAGGAAATGAAAAGGACTCCTGTATGAACGGGTTTGCCAAAGTTCTTTGTTTTTACTTTCCCATTTTCCTGAATGGACAATACTAAGGAGAAAATATGAAGATGCCTGCCATATTTTTCCTTATTTGACAAATAAAAAACTAGATAAAGAGTCAGGTTCCCTCTACAATAAGTATGTCTGCATAAGCACCTCTCTTAGTGATTTAATCCTGAAGCATTCAGGTAGCTTCAATTAAGTGAACAGGCTCCTCATCATCACAGCTGTGTGAGGCAGTAAACAAATACATGTAATTCCTTTTTTTGGCAGGGGGCATGGCTTGGGTTTTTTTCATAGTCAATGAAAAGTGATAGAAGGACAAGTTTAGGGCTGAGTGCTGGGCTTCCTGATTCTCTTAACAGCAATCTATCTAACTGACCTTGCAGTTTCTCTTAAATTGAATGGTTCATTTTCAAGAAAAGGGGGAACAATGATAACTGCAGAGAAACATATCTTCGTAGCAATGTTTCTTAATGGAAAATCATTAGCCATTCCTTAATGGTGGGTCATTATCTTGCATCCTCCATATTCAAGGAGCAAGTGAATTGAATGTGGTTTTTTCATACAGGTATATTTAATAAGCACTGTAGGTGCAGGGTTAAACAAAGTTCAGAGAAGTTATGATCACAATCTAGTGTTCAATTTCTGCATTGCTAATAATTACAGGTAGAACAAGGCTGTGTATCTATGGAAATATATGTAGGGGAAATATATCTGGAGGACATGTTTAGCAAATGTAATGAAGATGAGTATTCTGCAAATAACAATGGAGACAATTTGGAAATTACGGAAAGCAAGGAATTATTAAGAAGTTAGAATTTTCTTTTTAGCATCATGAGTTGCAGCAGTATAAAAAGTGTCATGGAATGTTTATCTGTCTGCAGAATTAAGTTTCTTTTTATCTTCCCTTCAAAAAGAAAGTCAAGAAAGCAGTCAGTAAAGATGTATTAAAGTCTTTCAGGTGGGGCTGGAGTTGAGAGGAAGGTTAGTGTAGGGAGGATAATATATTAGCTGACCTTTAAGAAATGAAATTGACTTCAGTGGGATCTTGATCCTCAGGAAAGCAAATCACACAGTTTTTTGTCAAGAAAAAAAAGTGAAGGACCACTAGGACTCAAGCTTCTTGCAATCTTCATCTGACATCATGAGCTAGAAATGCTTGTACAGCTTCAGTGACATGGCTAGAGATCACTCTTCATCTGAATAGTGTATGGATTGATGGTTCACTTTCCCTTCTGGAAAGCAAATTTAAGAAATTGAACTCAGATTTTGACTGTATGACTCCTTTCTTGTGTCTGAATACTGTTACATAAATGTGGAACATGTCACTAATTTAGCACAAAAAGGATTGGCTCAGATTTTACAAAAAATATTGTAGGTGTCTTCTCTGAGGACTGAAAGTGTTTTACAGGTGATTGCTTGGGTCTAGAAAGCATTTTCTCACACATCTGAGTGCATCATCTGAGAAGCTGGGTTTGAGGCATACTCACAAACTCAGAGAATTCAACCTTTTTTTGGTTGTTCTGGGGCACAAAAATAATTGGTCTAATTACTGATGTCATCACAGATGAGAAATGCTGTTGCTGGGGAAACTCTTGTATCCATAGATTCTCAAACCTGTCAGGTAAAAAACACTGCAAGAAGCACCAGTTGAAGCCAAATAGATTTGCATGGTGTATAACTATTTAATATGCCTCTAAAAATTGCAAAGAAAGATTCTTGTTGTCTTCATATCCATATTTAATGCCTTTCTGGAAGATGCACTTTAAGCAAACATCTACCACTGAATGTAATTGTTATGGTTTATTGCAGAGCTAACCAAAGGAATTTTAACAACCAGTGATATATGGGTGGTGAGACAGTATGCAAGGGGTCAGATTGGAGTGTCTTATTGCCCCTTTTAGCCTTAAATCAAAAATATGTAAAGATTTTGGTTTGCTGGTGGGTTGCTTTTTTTTTTCTTTTTGTTTCATCCTGCAGACTTAAATGTTTATCCCAAGTAGTTGTTCATCATCCACCTTAGTTATTAATGGACTGGAAAGTACTTCATCACTCTTGTGTGATACAAATATTCAAAATATTGCAAAGATTTCATCTTTGTGAACGGGGAATACATACCAATTACTGTTGTCTTTTCTCTGTATACTTAACAGTTTTCCCATGTCTGTCTAGCAAAAGACGTGTTAGGTAGTTAAGCTTTCTCTTATCTTTAGTGTAAGTAAAAATTTCTTATTAACTTCATTTCCACCAGCCCTGCAATATTTTCTGTACACTAAGACCAAACAGCAAATACTTACATAAAGCAGTCATATACAGAATTGTCTATGACAGAGAGGTGAAAATGAAGTGTTGCTTATCTGTCCCAGTGATAATACTCCCTGTGGTACTTGCTTACGTTTCTTCTGGAATATCTGGTTTAAAATACTATCTCAGTGTGTAAAAAGGAATATAACATAAAAATTATGTTGATGTTAGTGCTTGGTCAATTCTTTGCGCTCTGAGAATTACAGCTTGGATCAGGGCCATCTCCAGAGGCCAAGTTGCCATGTTCGCCTCAGAACCGTGCACAAGCAACTGAGCCTTTGTAACAGTACAGCCAGACAGATCCCACACAGAAGATAATCACGTTTTTATTCAAAGGCCATCTCGCCATACCTGATATATTTCTACAGGATTTAGGAAGAAAGGACATGT
This sequence comes from Coloeus monedula, assembly GCF_965178545.1. Lineage (NCBI taxonomy): Eukaryota > Metazoa > Chordata > Aves > Passeriformes > Corvidae > Coloeus > Coloeus monedula. The sequence goes on along the minus strand of NC_138784.1, from coordinate 66,624,382 downwards.
TTCAACATTTTTTTCTTAATTTCTCATTTAAACTGAGCCTTACGTAGCTACAAATAAACTTGACAAACTTTTAGAAACTTAAGTTATTTTTCTTTTAGAATTACAAATTAATAGCCAAGCATCTGAACTCTGGAATTTATTTGTTTATACATATATTATTTTACCTTCTAGGGGAAATCATATCGTGCTAGATTCAACACCCCAAGAGAGCTGAGGCTGCTGCAGCTCTGTGCCGTGGAGCCTACCAAATGTCTTCCCAATTGGCACAATATACATGGAGCACTTGTAAATACACATACATACATAACACACACACACACACACATATATATATATATACATAAATCAGGCCATCCACACAGATAACACAAACAAATGCAGAGCAGTCATGCAAGCACACATACCAGTTTCACTATTAGAGACCTCTAGGACCAGCACTTCTATCTTGCACAACCTTTTATCTCCAAACCAACCAAACCCATTCCTCTCCTTACTCTTATTTAAGGGTTTTTCCCTTAAATATTCCGTACTAAGTCGTGTGCAAACCTGAAATGCACTTTACAGTTATCAACTGTAAATTTAGCTTTCTGTAGAAGGAAAATGTTCAAAATGTATCTAAGATAGAAAAAAGACATAGAAAGATTTGGAGAAGGAATAGGGCAAATCTTAAAACAAAATCTGTTTCATTTTAGGTCTGTCACAAAGCATTAATTCTGGGGAATAGAGTGCTTGAGTGCATGAAGAGCCAAAGGGAATGGAAATTAGAAGCTCAAATTCTTCATCAGGATGCCAGGAGCAGGAATGTTGCTGGAAACTCTACATTTATTACTGTACAATATAGCTGACATCTCCAGATGACTAGAAAAGTCACCTCCATTCCCACTTTGAGGGATTGCTTTGGGCATCAATACACATTTTTATTGTCTCCTCTTACAGCTGTCAAATGTCAGGGAGTCAGACTTCTAACAACACATGGCATGGGTGTCTCTGATTTCCAAAATAAATCTGAGCACTCTAGTATATTAGTAGTATTTAAAAAGAGTAGTTTATTAAAAAGTAGTATATAAAAAGTAATATTTAAAATGCATAGTGTAGTGGTATCTAAAATGATTTGATAGCTCTACCTCATGGTTCCGCTGGTTAATGAATCTATTTTTTCTTTCCAATATCTTAATTTTCAGCAAAGCACAAATCTTACTTAAGAGGTCCCTGCTTTGTCAGACATATCATTGATCTTGGGATGTTTTATGGCATGTCAGATGCTGGACCAAGAATGAATTGCTGCATCAGCTTTCCAACTAAGAGACTTTTATTAGGCAGCGTTGTGATGATATAATTAAAAATTTGTGGTGGAAGAATGGTTTCTTGAAGAATAAACCATTTTTTTTTACCAGCCCAGAAGAGGCTGGGCTGGGCTGGCTTTGATAATTCTTCTGGAGAAAGATGACTGACCATGTTAGTGCAAGAAGGCTGTCCATAAATTTTGAGACAAGGCAGAGGCTATTTGTTATGTGATTCCCCCTTTTAAAAATATACTTTCTATAAAAGATGTCTATTGTTAGGTAATAATTATGTGTGTAGTGTCTTAGTTTGGAGTGAATCTAAAGGACCTCCTAACTTAGGCAAAGCATGAATGGAATACTCATCGACTTCTCCAGTCTCACACTTTCAAGACTCACACTTTTCCCTCCTGTCTCTCACTTCCCTGCCTTAGCAGCAGCATCTCCTATGTCAGCAGTGTGCTCATGCAACCTCCTCACTGTTCTGGAACTCCAGGCACCTGCCCAGCCAGGCACAGTCGTCTGCCCTCAAAGGGGGACAGGGACATTGAAGTCAAGATGTGAGAACACAGAGGTGATACTGTAGCCCCCTGCTGTCCCTCTGCCATGTGAGCTGATGCTGAAATGTATGTCTGTCTTGCAACTTCTTGCACCAACTAAAACTTTGTCTTGATTTTGATACCCTGAGTAGCAACCTCACATATTTAGAGAATTTATAGGTAACAGTTAAAACTTTATCTTTGATGACCAGTGGGGAGACATGAGGAATTTCAGGGAAGTTCAGTGTGGACATTAGGAAAGTTCTTCACTGAGAGGGTGGTGTGGCACTGGAACAGGCTCCCCTGGGAATTGATCATTACTCCAAGCCTGTGAGAGTTCAAGGAATGTCTAGACAATGCTCTTAGTCATGGGGGTTTTGGGTAGTTTTTGCATGGAGCAGGGAGTTAGACTTGATGATCCTTATGGATCCCTTCCAACTTGATATATTCTATGATTCATCTTTTTTGGCAAGGATGCTTCATGTTTTAAACAATTTGAATTTGACTGAATGAAGATTTTCCCTGTCAAGTGATAACAAAAAAGTGTCTCCAAAACAATTTTCTTGGAAGTATCTTCCTGTCACATCTTTCTTCCCCAGTGCTTCTGGGGAGCAGTGCCATGCAGGGCAGGCTGCAGGGCTGCAGCACTACAGCTGTGCTGCAGTTAACATCAGGCAGATTTCCCTGGGAGATGCTGAAGTTTACAGTACTGAATTTTTTAGTAGAAGTCAGAAACACATGATTTTAAGTAAATAATACATGCTAACTTAGCCTCAGCAGCATAAAAAGACCGTAAATTTCACCTTGCTAAGAAAATTCACCTTTCAGCCTATGCAGATGTTCTGGTTGTAACTGAGATTGGCAGTGCAGCATCATATTTTCTGGCCTGAGCATTAATCCTGTGGTACTTAGTGGCAGCTTTTCATTGATCTATGTGCAGATGATAATATTGGTTATAAAGGTTAACAAAGCTAACTGAGAGCAGACTTCGGCCTATTATTTGGTCTTTTTCCTAATATTTGTCTTTTATTATTCTGCAATATTTCCTCACCAGCTATTTAGTGATCTAACAGCTTTATTGTTGTTGAATTCTGTTAACTCTGGTCTATAATAGACATATGTATGTTTCACAGTGAAAAGAAATGTAATACATTTTAAATTTCAAGAAATGCCAATAGTGCAAATTAGCATATAATCCTAATTTTGTTTCATTGATACTTGCAATACAATTTAAGAAATGCAGGTCCTAGAATAAGTTTCTTATATTTTCTCTACAGTGTATATGTAGGATTGTACTGCAGACTCTCTGTACATAAGTCATAGAATAGGAGAAAGAAGTTTTTCTATAGGAAGATATGACTGGTAAATTTTGATATCATATATTATTTTCTGGCATGTCAAATTACCAACCTTTATTGCTTGAACTGCCTCAGATTTTCTGTGTACTTAGAATTTACATGGGAATAAAACATTGCAAATTGCCTTCATACTATTCTCTAAATGGGTTCTGATAAATATTTATAATGTCTTCTCACTGCTCAAATACTGATTCTAACTGGCCTTATTCAAGATTCAGTTATTCTTGGGATTAACCCTGAAATCCTATTACCAAGCCTAAAGCAGCAGGAAAAAAAAAGGGAAAAGAAAATGACAAAGCCGGATTACCTACAAAATGAAAGCCTGGTGAAATCAGATCTATTTCACTATTGCTCATTTAATATGTATAGATACAACTGGGTCACCAAGCTGATTTAGCCACAAGGTAGAAGTAGCATAGCAACAAACCTCAGCAGACTGAAAGTCAGCAGCAGTAGTATCTGAGTAAGTCTTCAGCAAACTCACTATATTTTCCTCAATTTTCAGTTTTCCTGTAATGGTGTCATTGATTTATTAAGCTTTTAGGGTCTTGGTATTTTAAATGTGTAAGTTTTATCTCTATAACAAGTTTAAGTATAGAAATTACTGCCTGGTTCAAGTTTATATGATTTTCTATAAAGGATAAACATTTGTGAATGTTTAAAAATTCGCAACTTACATACAGCTTAAGTCAGGTTCTCATGTCATGTCAGAAATTTTGGAAAGGGCGTTATTTTCTAGGTTTTTGATTTTTTAACTTAGAAATGCAGTTTCAGAAGATTCTGATTTAATATGATATGTTGAATCAATAGATGTCAGTAAACTAACTGAGAGAAGAGGGAGGCAGTAGGTAAGGATGGTTGGGAAAATCTGCAATTTTACAAAGACCTGGTCATACATATTTGGTATATTTGTTATCACTTCTACAGATATTGGAGGCACAGAAGGACATTTAGAAAGTAGGCAATTTTACAGTTTTTCCATAATTTTCATCCTCCTAAAGCTGGGACCTTTTTTGTTCAAGATGTGGAAATTTTCCTTTAAGGAGGAAGTTTAGATTTTAATATTTGTGTTTCTTCAATCATTTGGAACATGAATATATTTTATTGGTTTAATTGAAATGAGAATTTTATGCTACTCACAGCACCAATGTCCTCCATCAGAAATGTAAAATTTCACATTTCGTGGTATTTGTAAGACCAGTTCAACTTTTTTTGTTTTAGTGCCACCTAGTGAATAAAGCTTGAAAGATTTTTTTAAGTCTTCAATTTATCGGAGTTTGTTTTTGCATTTTGCAGTAATGAGATGCTTTACAGAAGATTTAGTTCTTTTCAAACTGAATCACAGAGTTTGCATTGATTTCCTCTATTTCTTCTCATGAGGATTTACGTAAAGTTATTTCTATGCTTTTTGAGAACTGTGGCTTTCCTTAGTGGAATAATGCTTTGTCTGAAAAGCATTGATAAATGTTGACTAAAGCTTGCTTTCTTGATCATGTCAAATAATTAAGCAAATAACTGTACATATTTGTATTTATATATACATAGATAGATAGATTTGTATGAAGACACAGCAGAAAAAAATTTGACTGTCAGAAACAGTAATTAGCACTTTCTGATAAATTAATGCCCCAAGATACTACTATTTAGTCCTTTAAAGCATTTCTTTTTTGCTGCTCTTTTCAAAGCCTACTTGTTTTGCTAGCATTACATAAATGTGAATTCTAAGACAGTGCAATGAACAGGATTCTCTGTGTTGCTTTTCATAAAAGCAGCATCAATTGAAATGTTTTATTTGTATTTAAATAACCTCCTACACTTGCCAACAGAATGATTGACATTGGATTTTGGATTTATATCCCTTATATTTGTATCCCTTATTTATCTCCTTGGGAGATGGAGATCTATTTAGAATTATAGAGAGGGATAGATGGGTATACAGAAGAGAATTTGAAATATTCATCAATTCATACATTACCTGTAAAATCAGGTATTTTTCTCTCACAGTGCCACAGTCTTCAGAATAAATGGCATTAGCTGTATGTGCATTTCGAAGAAGTTTAAGTGATAAAATGTTTATGGGAATTCATGCTTTAAAAATTTGCATCCTATTTGACTGTGTGGTTTAAATGGCTTAAACAAAATAACTAGTGTCAAATTAAAAGGCAAATTTGAGGATTTGGAATTGCTTGCACAAAGGAAAGGGAAAAAGCATATTCTTGTAGTGGGGAATTAAGATTAGAGCTTGTGGCCATGCCTTCACCTCGGATTTACTTTTTTATTTCCTGTTGCTTCCCTTTTCTCACCAAGAAAATGAGAAAAGTTCTGAGCTATTCCAGAAGGAGCCTAAGATTCTGAGCAATGTTTGAAAATGACTGTGATGTTTGAGTGTGGATGGCCCTGGGAGTTATATGCTCTGTGTAACTTTAGGAATTTTGTCAGCTGGGGAGAGGTTGACTGGTATCTGCAAAAGGCAGATTTATAAAAGCAGTTCCCAATAGGCATGGCAGTTTTCATCTGCTAAGCAGGTAATGTATTAGAAAGAATGAAGTTTTGGAAAAAAAAAAAAAAACACAATATATTATAAATGGTTTGGTTTGGGTTTATTTTTTCTAATGTATTTTGTTTCCTGTTTCTTTCCCAGGCTGCTTGATAGCTTTGATCTTTCAACTTAACCATCTCAAACATTTTTCAGCCCTTGTAAATCCCAATTCTGAATTCTGATACTTTCTTTCTTCATTTCAGATGTTTTCTCTGGGGGGGTTTTTCCACCCCCCTTCTTTTGCGTTATACTGCCCTCTTAATGAAAACACCTGTCTGTAGGATCTTTTTTTTTTTTTTTTTTTTGATCTACATATCCACAAACTGCTTAGAGTGGGATGAGATACAGGAAATAAATCATTATTTCTGTTCCACTTCCCTTGAATCCTCTAATAACCTCATCTTGAGGTAGCAGTTTTAGTAGTTTTATTAGAAGGATTTCCAGGTTGAGATTGTGAAAAAGAGGAAGCCTTTGACAATGCATACGTAACTATTCTGGAATTAGAAGAGGTTTTCAGAATGACAGCCTTCTATTTTCCATAAATTCAACTCTTGGGGCACTGTGGGTTGCCGCGGTCCAGGTGTCTGGAGGAGCACACAGCTCAGTGGAACTACCCAACGGAGGGGAAAGGTCTCAAGCATTTAAATCTTTTGCTGGAGTTCTGTATAATTTTTCACTATTTTTTTTCACTTGGTTTTCACAAGCTGATCCTTTTCTGAATTGGAAGATGAAGTCCTTACAAGACTGTCAGATTAGTATTTCTGTTTCAGACCTTCACCAGAATGACAAAGTTCAAGCAGCATTAGACTCAAGGCATTTCATTTGGAGTTTCATGTTAAGTTGAATAGGTTGTCTTATCTTTCAGGTTATTGAGTTGCCCCATATATGGCCAAAGATTGTACTGGTGGGCTGAGGTCAACGAGGTCAAGTTCTCTTGACACTTTTTGTGCCCCAGTAGCAAGCTTAATTATTCCTGCCCAAACCTGTGAAGAGGAGATCTTAAATTCCTCAGAATGGAGGACTGTTCTGGGACATCCCAAAGGTGGAAACTGCAAAAGGATATAAATAAATGGGGTAGTGAGAAATAATCTAGTGAAAACTGCATCTAGGTCCTATACCTTGCAGGTATAATTACAAGACAGATTTCATTATATTAATACTTCATGATGCTTTAAAATAAAAAGCTCAAGGTTATCCTGTTTTCTGTGATTTATAGCTGCTTCACTGGAAGCCCCTTTTATTTTAGCTTAGATAAGGAATAAGCTTTTCATATACTTGAAAAAGTAGAAGTTCTCATTGGTGGTCACAGACTGTATAGGGTGTCTTTACATTTTAACAATTGAATGGTTTGCCTCCAAATGTCATATACTGTTTTGTAAGTGAACCACTGAGCCCACGGCATCATAAAAACATGCCTTTTATTTCCTTTTTACCAATAGCACTTTTGTTGCATATGTTTATATTTATTGCAATAATTAGGGGGAATACCAAGCTGATAAATACCCAGCTGACATACTTCACATACATACACTGAATACTTTGTTCAATAAAGTATGGATTGTATGTACCGTAATTTTACACCATTGATAGGATTTGATTTTGTAAGAACATGGACTTTCTGAAATGGCAACTGGGTTTTGAAAGCTTACATGTTCTTTCTTCAGTTAAATGCTAAGTGATTGTGTGTATTGTTAATTGGTTTTCAAGAAATCTTGTGAACTGAAATAAGCACTATTATGGTATTTAAGGGTCAGACATTGTGGCCAGTAATCAGTAAAGGCTTAAAGCAGTTATTTTGGCTTGTAAATTAAGACGTGTACATTTTTACACATCTTAAAGTGTAAAAAAATCATAGTGCCACTATTGCTGTTGTGTTTCAGATGAGCATAACTAAAAACTGGGTCAGTTTGGCTAACTCTAAATTTTGAATGATCCAGTGTTTGTCACATATGGAATGTCAGTTTTGAGGATGATCTGAAAGTTTTTACGGTTGAAATACTTCCATTACTTCAGTACTTTACTGGAGTGCAGATTAATTAAATGGACCCCTGAATTTTCTTTCCCCCTTTGAGCATTTTCATCAGTCACATTTGAACCTTACCTTCATCTCCTAGCAAACAGGGAAATATTCATTCTGGAGGATTGTTGTTCCATCTACTGATTCCTTCATCTAATCAAAAACTCTGCTCACCTGTTTTTCTGACTGACATTAGCATTAATGTTGACTGATGTCTCTGCAAACAGCTGGCTCATATATTTGCTTAATTAAATTACAGCATTTGCAGACTTTGGTTGATGTAACACTCCATTCTACAAATGTGTCATTTCTCTTCTTCATTTTACATCAGCATTTGTGAATCTACAGATGCAGATGCTTTGGCTTGACCTGCTGTTCACTTTACAGCATATGTGAGTACAGGGCAATACAGTTTAATGTGCAAGTGTAGTATGGCACAGTTTCCTTGTCAGCTGCCTCCACCATTTGAATGAGTATTCCTGAAAATTTTTTTATAAATCGTTTTTATAGCCATAATTACCAATCCATATGCTGGATACCCGACCTTCTTAGAAATAATTATCCTGATATATTTGCAGGACTGCTAGCAAGCGATTAAATTGGCAGTTTAATGTTAGTGAAATTCCAGGGAGAAATTTGCTCTCATTACTAAATTTTCACTTGAATGTCTAAACTGCACTTTGCCATAGCAAAGACAAGCCATGCACAGGCCATAGGATTGAACTGAGGATTTATTTATATTAGGTTATTAAATAATATCTATATAATGTCACTGATGAAGCAGAGAAGTGCTTTCACTTTATTTTTTTCAGATGAAATTGGCTTTTGTAGGGCAGAGCTGCCTACTAGGTAGTTTTTTCTTCTACTTTCCAGGTACAAGTTCTGTACTTTTACTCCAGCTGACAGTTTGAATTGGTTTTCAGACCTTGTCTTTATAAAATTACTATATGTCTGTAATTTTCCTATCATGGCTATAAATTTAGGTTAAGGCAAACTGAAATAATTCTGCAGCACAATAACTGTTTTCACTTCCACATGGTTTATGTGTCCAATAATCATTAAGTGATTTACTGGTTACTTCTGTAAGAAACTTTTATTGGAAGCACCACTGAGTGTGCCAGTGTTCTGCATCAAAGTGAACTGGTTACAACTGTGTGATCATTTCACGGTTTTGCTTAAGCAGCAAAAAATGCTGGGTTTTTTTGGTCCTAAAAATATTCTTTTGGGGGAAATATGGAATACATTAAAATAATATACAGTGTAACCCCCTAATTGAAAATGGTTTAATATTATTAATCCCTTCATCCTTTCAAGTTTTTTTTTGTTGTAAGTGTTCTACAGTTACAGGTTGGTATTTGCTGCTGACAGCAGTTCTCTCTCTTTACTTTGTACCTGGTACTTAGTGATTTATTTTAGACATGTAAGTAGGTGAGCATTTATTGAAATCTGTGACCTTATTTACCTTTTATTCTATAGAGCACTGCTGAACTAGTTAGCAGTAGTGAGACTTAAGCCAATGAGGCTTGATTTTTAAGTTATTTTAAGGCTTTGTACCAGGTTGACAACATAAAATTACATTTATATTTACTTTCACTGAACATCCATAATCAGGTAGAGGCATAATAATCTGCTTTCAGTTGAAATGTAAATTGTGAGGTCTGTATTTTAGTATATGTGAGTGTATGTATATTTATACAGAGATGAATTTAAAAGCAATCTTCAACTGATTTCCACTTGTGCAGACGTATTCCTCTTAAAACTTTTTCTGTGTATATTTTTAGATAATGTCAGAATATCATATAAATTATTTTTCAGGGAGTAGACTTTATGAATATGCAAGTAAGACAGCAGAAATATATGTGTTCTCAAGACACAAATTTGTATTGCTATCATCAGTATTCTCATATTTGCAAATGTACTCTCATGTGCTTCCAAGGGTGTTTTCCATAATGTATATTTACAAATTTAATCTGATGTACAAGTTACACTGTAAACCACCAAACTAATTCATGCAATATGGAAGTCACCTGATAACCAATATTTTTCAGTAATTAAAAAAAGTAAAATATATCTTTATCTATTTTTTTTTTATTATTTCCTCAACTCTGCATTTCTGAGTTTTACTTCTTTATGTAAACTTGAAACAAAATTTGTGGGAATTTTTCCACTATAGTAGATTTTTTTGGGGCTGCCACAGAGTGAAGCACCAAATACCTGTTGGGTTTTTTTTTTTTAATATTACCTCATTTTGAAATCTCCAGTCACTACTGGATGTTCTCAGCATAGTGGAAATTGAAATCCAGGTTTGACATTCTTTATCTCACAAAGATCCAGAAAACATAAATATTTACTGCTACAGTACACAGAAAAGAGAATTAACTGTCTTTAATAATACTTCTATTTATTTTGCAGTTTAATAATAATGCTCAGAATGTCAGTTGCTTTAATCATCTTGTCCAAGCTAATGTGAGGAACAAGAAGAAATTGAAAGAAGCTGTCTATAAAATCTCTGCTAAAGGAATTACGGATTACAAAAAAGGCTTTAGCTACGCTTTTGAACAGCTGCTAAATGTAAGTATTTAAGTAAGATCTCTCTGCTGTCAGGTGAAGAAAGAGAACTTGAATGTTCAGATGGCCACTGCTTGCTCCTTCATTGTGTAACCGAGTGGTAGAAGTGCAAATCTTTATTTAGCAAGTAAATTTATCCCAACAATGTTGTTTTCATTGCAGGTTCCTCAGCAGATTGCTAAGACTTTGGAATTAATTTGGTTTCAAATCAGTTGTACTGTTTTACTTCATTCATTCAGCTGGTTTTTCATTTAACATGTGATTCACTTGTGGTAGTGGTTGACTTGCAGTTAATTTTAAAATGGAAAGATCTGTATCACTGTGCTATTATTGCAATTTTACCACATCATCTCCTAGCAGTGCTCAGCTAACCTACAATTTCACACTTATTACAAGTTATAAATACTTTACCACGGTTTGAGCAAGAGAGAGGGGAGGAAATAAGTTAGTTAATAGAGGAATACTAGGCACCTGATGATGCCTCAAGAGTAGTATTCGCTCACTGAGAGTATTTTAATTCCTTTCTCTTTCTCATGTATAAGAAGAATAATTTCCTCAAAAGTTAAATGCATTGTTTCCATGTTTTAAATACATTGTGCTTTCTAATTTTCACCCAGGCACTAGCTTTTTGAATAGCAATGTTTCCCATTTACCGCAAATGTTTGGGGTTTATTAGTAAATTTTAAATGGTTCATGTAGTTGTTTAAAAAATAGTTCTACTTACCTTCATGAAGACTGCATATTATATCTTAAACCTTAGTGTAAATAAAGCCCTATCACTTTGTAGCAGGTGAGGATATAGCTCAACAAGTAAGAAATGTATTCTTATCCTTACTGTTTTTGTAATTTTTTTTTACTTTTTTTTTGTTTCCTAATCTGCCAGATTCTGAACTTCAGGACACTTCCCTGACATTGTGTATGCAGTTTAAGTCTATATCTGATGTTGAAAATTCTGAGCTCGTTAAATTTTGATGGAGGAAAAGAAAATGGACTGTTATTGTGGGATTTTCCCAGTAGACCATTGCTCAGATTAGCAGAGGGGGTTGGTGGGGAAATGAGAGGGTGTCCTCTGCTGATGGCTACGTAAAACCACAAACAATATATTGAAGTCTGCTGGACATTTTTGGACCAGGCTGGATGGCATTTCCCCCTTTTCTGCATCTGTTGATGTCTCATGCAGTGGGAACCAGGAAGAAAAGAAATTTTGCCAAATATGTTCCTCGTAACATTTATATTTGCTTAAAATTATGGATTACATTTGGTGCAACACCAGATACATACTTTGTGTCCAGGCAACTGTTAAGAAAATATGAACACAGGGGAAGCCTCAAAATGGACTTGTTTGTAGGACTAAAGTATTATTTAAAAAATAACTGGATATCAGTGTCATAGTGGGACCATCTCTTTTGTAGCTGGAGCCAGAAGTGTGATTAGCCTCACATGATCTCTGCAAGACTGGAAGTTATGCCTGGACATTGTGGATTGCACAAGGTTCTGGATATATACTCATCCTCTCCAAATATTAGCAAATCCATTTAGCAGGAAGAGTAAAGGGCTGGTGATGGGTTTAGCCCAAGATTCTGGTGACAAGATAATATAATATGGTGGTATAATACAGGCTTAAATAAATAATAAAAAATATGCCTTGGGATAGCTTCCAGTTGTATATTTATGAATTCAAATAGTCCAATTGCCCTGAGGTTTATATAAATGCAGTATTGCTCAAATTTTCAAAATAATTTTGTCGGTACTGTTTCTGGATGACAATTATTTCAAACAATTTTCCAGAATACCAAAATAATGTTTCTCTTGTACCATGAAAAAAGTGCTGCCTGATGTGTTGCTAAATGGAAATAGACACTGAAAGTTTTTCAACATACTAATTCAATTTATTAGCAATAATCCGGATTTCATATTTTTATGCAGCATTTTCCCATTATTTATTGTTACATTAACTTGCTATTTCTTTGAAAATCATATTTCAGCTGCAACAGTTGAGGAGGGATTTTCTTCCCCTCATACTGCAATATCTATGATTTCTCAAAGAAAAAATAATGAAAAATGCGTTCCTAAAGTGTCATGTCACAAGGTATAGTTGTAACCTGCCACTTAAAGAGTTAATTTTAAAGACATGAAACTTGTATAAAACAAAAGCAATTTTAGATAAATATAAAATGGATCATATCTTGCTTGCCTGTTTGAAAGAAAAAAAACAAGGCCTATATCAAACAGGAGAGCTAAAAATTAATGCATAGCTCAATTCCAGTGGTATTCTTTTGTGGTTTAATCTAAGAAGCTGTTTCTTATCCAGGGGAAGCTCTTGTGTAGACAACACATTCCCATTCAGCTGTGGCCCATCGGACTGCTAAGGCAAACTGTTCAGAAAAATGATGAAACTACAGCATCATCTCACAATCTGTTATATATTCACTCTCTGAGCCAGTCTCTCTCCATGTTAACCCAAAGGGGGGAGGGGCTAGAAGATGTGTTGTTTTTTCCTTGATCCCTTGTAAGAGACTAATGTGTTAAATTCATTCATCCAGATGCAAATTTTTTGTGGTGGGAGAATAATAGAGTGATAGAATGGCCTGAGTTGGAAGGGACCTTAAAGATGATCTGGTTCCAACACCCCTGCCATGGACAGGAGCACCTTTCACCAGACCAGGGTGCTCAGAGCTCCATCCTTAACACTTCCTTAACACTTCCAGGGATGGAGTAATATCATATGATTTGATCTTATTCACGTTCAGGTTTCCAATAATGTTTGGAGGCTAAAATCTCGGACTTTTTTTTCTGTGACATGACTTTAATGTCTAAACACTGTAGTGTAAGTAAATGCCCTGCTATAAGTACGAGGAGATAAGAGAAAACTGCTTTTTTCTGATACTATGTAAGCATATGCTAAGTAAGCCACTAGAAAAGTCCTGTTTCAGTCAGTGAAAGCAAAGTCTAGCTCAAGTTCACATTGCCTGTAGCAGTGCTTCTTTCAAAATCACTAGAAAAGTTCCATAATATGAACAAATTTTGGTCCCCTTCCTTGTTCCTCTGATCTTATTTTGGTCTATATATTAAATCACTGTAAATGTAGGTGAATTTCTTTATTTATGAGGTATCCAACCCTACTTTTATTACTTTTTTAATATCGAGAAGGCTGCAGCCCAAAGCAGTATCTTTTAAGTTATATTTCACAAGCGAAATATGGTCATAAATTATTTAAGTCCAACTGAAACACAGTGTGCTGATGAGGTTGGAGAGAATGTATTGATGTCAGGCAGGTTTTATATGTTGTTACGTGTAAGGAAGTCTTTGGGCTTGATTTCTTTTTTTTTCAAATTTTTAAATTTGAAAGTAGTAGTAGTAAGAAAAAGAGTAATTCTTCACTGAATATTGAACTATCAATATAAATAATCTTTGTGGAATATTTCTTACCCTGTTAATTAAGGTTTTATACTTTAGTTTTCTGGGAACATTGTAGAACTGCAGAGCTGCAATACTGAGAATTATTGGGTGATGTTTGAGGCTTTGATGTTTCAGTCTCTTGATTACAGGAGTCAGACCAATGAGTAGAATGAAAAGTGGCAGAGGGGAGTGGGATCATGACACCTGACCAGCCTGGTGACAGTCACTCTGCAACATCCAATAGTAAAGCAAGGGGGAACAGGGGACTTTATAAGGACAACTCTCCTGTTTATCTTCCTGACTCTAAATTAATCCAGCAAAATTCAGGCTTGCAGAAGGAGAAGTTGAATTTATTTCACTGGATCTCTAAGGGTTTTATTCTGTCACATCCATCTACTCAGAAGTACCAAGTGTCTGACTAGGACCATTTGTACTCAACACAAAGGGCAAGGAACAGCTGCAAAGTAATGAGCAATTTGCTTAGACTACATTCTTAACTTTTAGAGAATAAAGAAAGAGGAGCCAAAATTCATGCTCACCTCTATTGATCTGGCTGTGGAACAATGTTTTCATTCCTTTGCAAAAAGCACTGCATTTTTCTCGGGGGCTTTACTAGTTACTTTGATGAATTAGGAGTCAGAGGGACTTCTTAATTGTTTCAGGCTTGTTCTCCAGAAATAATGGAACATGCTCCGTTTTTCAACTCTGAAATGCAATATAGTTGGAAAAGTAGGTGATGGAGAGATCTTAATAATCTAGGTGGCCATATCTTGGCTACAGTATATTATGTAAACCTAATTCTAAAATACCTTTCTAAAGATTAGCTATTCACTTCAGAGTATTATTAATTAAAAGAAACAACATGAAAGAATTAAAGACTTGGAAGATTAAGTCCATTTTAAGGAAATATGTCAAAAATAGCAAATGCAAAAATATTTCAAACCTTATAAGGTGGATATCCCATAGAATGCCTAAATTAGCAGAGTTTTTATTCAATTGGTCAGTGAGCTGGAAACTTTTTGTAAGTAGGAGTCCAACAGAAAACAAATAAGCATATTCAATAATTTGTTACAGGGTCATTGTTTCTCCAGTTTCCACTGGACTTCCAGGAATCTAAGGATAAGGAAAAAAAGTAAGAATGAGAAAAGAGAAGAGTAAAAATGTTTAGAGATCCTCACTGTGCAAGTCTCATGCAGAACATCTGTCAAGGGACACTGTGGGGTTGATGTGATGGATATGAGTAAAAAAGCTCTCCTCAAGTTTGTGGATGTTAAAGGAACCCCCAAATCCCTATTCCATTCTGTTGGGCCAGATCTGAAATGACTCATATTTAAGTCTCATGGAACAGAAAAGTGCATTTATTTTATTTTATTTTATTTTATTTTATTTTTCATTCAGAAGGGGGTGTTGAATGAAATTCTAAAAGATTGTTTAAGTTTTGACATTACCACATTAAAGTAGTAAGCCTGTAGCTATAAAAGCCATCAAATAAAACAGTTGTTATTCCTTATAGCCTGAAATATAAAAACTCTTCTGTTTGTTTCTCTTACAGCACAGTGTCTCCAGAGCTAACTGCAATAAGATTATTATGCTGTTTACGGATGGTGGTGAAGAAAGAGCACAAGAAATTTTCCACAAATATAATGAAGACAAAAAAGTAAGTGATATATGAAAATTTTACTGTATAAAATGAAACAACATAAAGAGGAACATTTAAATATGGAAGTGAAAGCATATTTGGTGCATGTATAAAGTGCTTTTAAAAAAATGTAATAGTATTGATCCTTAGGACACTTAAAGCTTTTTCAATCTATAATATTTATTTGAAAAATCATAAAATATATTTAATATTTTACACTTTGAGACGTGTTGGTCTCAAGTGATGCAGAAGTATACTCTAAGCCATAAAGAACTCAACTTTTTATTGACATTTTTCTTGCATTAGTGTAATCCCTGAATTACCCAGCAGAAACATAGGTAGTTAAATGATATGATACATGTGTGTATCTCTATGTCCTCACTGCAAATATCTTCTATGTGCTTTCATTGTTTGCCAGGCAAAAGCAAAATGATGACTCAAGGTTAGAATCTGAATTTGAATAGATTTGGGCTGGAACAAACCCACATTTTTCCCAGTGAGGCTAATTATACCTTGGAGTGTCTTAGCAAGAAGTGGGATTGCTTTCTGTTGATGAAATTTGATCCGTGGTTCAAGCAGAATTATGGGTTTGACATGAGAATCCCTGGATGAGTTCTGTCATTTAGATTAAATTGGATTATTAGCTGTGATGGTTTTGGATTTAGTCTTTGAATCTAATCAAACTTCAGGTCTGGCTTTTGCATACTTAAAATGCATGAGCGTGTGCATGAAATATAACAGCTTTTAGAGTTGTCTCCTACCAAATTTCAGTGCAAACCATAATTTATTATTATTATTATTACATTAATCACATTCTAAATAGAAATGGAATATGAGCTGGGTTCACACTGCAACTAAGATTTTACTTTTTCTAGTACTTGGGGATGTGCCTGTACCTGTGGGGTTTTGTGAGTTGTTTCTTGTTTTGTTTTCAAAAAAGCAGCTAAAAGTTAGAACATGGCTCATGAAGGCACTTTAACAATCGCCATGGATGTATATAAAGCAGTGGAAGTATTTGGTTGGAAATCCTCAATGTTTGAATTAATCCTTTCAAAAGTAGAACTGGAAATGCAATGCTGAATTTGTATCTAGACCAGCAATTCAGTCACTGTCCTTGAATAATCATTTTATGGCTGCTTTACAGTAGTGTTTCACATAGAATGATATGGCAGGGTTTAGTTAATCCTTTGTCTGACTTGAAAGTACTTTTTAAACTGGCAATTAGAAGAGACAATGGAAATCGTAGCCTTGTGTGACACACATGGCTATACTCTGAAAATATATGCAGAGATTCCTCTTCAAATTTGGATGTGGTAGCTTTTATCATGTTACAACAACAGCCATCAGCTATAGAAAATACATGCATAAGGGGAAGATGTATGATTGATTCCTTATTAATTTTTTTCATTTAATTTGCTGTATTAGGAGGAAAGTGTAGTAAAATATTCAGTCCAAATAACAAAACAGATTTCGGGGGCCGAGATTTGTGGTCTTAATCACATCATGCCTGATGGTTGATTATTCTTTGAAGTATAATAACTGAAATGTAGGATTTACTAATTTTAAATGGTTATTTTACTGCATCATTTAATGTTGTAAATTTTCACTGCCAAGGCTCAGGGTGGTTTTATGTATACTGTTATATATAAAATGCTATACACAGTCACTTTCTTGTTCCCTCTAGTGAAGGAGGGTTTGGGGGTTTTATTGTATACAGCAAATGTATGATGGTGATAATGGTCACTGTGTGTCAGTATATTATCATATATAATTTAATGCAGTGCTGATGCAATGCAAGGCACATTTTCTATACTCTTTTATGGTCTATGCATCTACAAGTCCAAATCTTAGCAAACACTTACATTTTGTCACTTGTCTAATGAAGTACTAGGTGGCTAGGTATTAGTCCTTACTGGTTTTCTCCAAAGTGACATTGAAATTGAAGTACCAAGTTTAGGCAGGTGTAATTTGAAGAACCATTTGCTTTCTCCTTATCACTTTCAATCAGTAACAATCCTTGTAGTGTTGAAGAGAAATTTATGGTTGAAGAGCTTCTAATGAGACTGGACCAGAAAATTCTTTTTTGAGGAGTCACAGTGAAATCTCCTAACATCTTTCATAGCATTCTAATACTTTTAAAAATAAGATTTATACAAAATATGCTTGTGATAATGCTCTTCTTAGTAAGGCTACACTTGATTCCAGAATGATGATATGAGCTCTTTTGTTGTTGCCTCTGTATGTAACTTAATGTTAGTTCATTATCAGTGGAGAATAACATAATAGGTAGACACATTCGAACATGGAAAATACACATACACTTCTGATCTTGCTAAGTCATAGTCCCAAATATTTCGTTACCTTCTTAGATTGCAGAGTAGGCTGATTTCTTATATTGAATTATGATATTTTTAAAGAGATGTGGGAGTAGCTCCTGTTGTCTTTATTTCAGTTAATTTATAATTTATTTCATAAATATCCAATGAAGTTAAGGCTATTTTCATATTTATAAATTTGTAGAGGGATTATTCAATATAAGGTGTTAAAAAGTTTTCTGTGTTTTACAGTAGAAGTAGTTAATGGTATAAATATGTATCAGCATACATATTTTCTTGCCTGCTCTGCATTTATTTGACCACTTGTCTTTGTGTTTTGCATAAAGTATATAAAAGATGAATCTTTATTGTCTTATGTCACAGTCAGTCACTTCCCACCTTAGGCACACTGTGTTGTAAACTTACTTTCTTTTTCTTGTACAAAGAAAAGACCATTTATTCAAATCTATTAATCCTTGTTTTCATCTTCTTGATGTAAAATTGCTTCAGCTCTGTAAGTATTTTCTTTTCCATTTCAGTTAATTTGTAATCCTTGTCATGAAAGAAGCTTCAGTTTTGGCCCATCAAGTAACGTGATTTAGTACACTTGTTTGCAGTGTCCTTGGTGCAACCTTCAAGTTAAGTTAATGAATGCAATAAACAATTGAAAACTACTAAAAGGGCAGCCTATAATCTAGAGGCTGAAAAATAGTCCTTTTGAATTAGAGCTTTTAATCTGTTTGAAATAGCATACAGATACATTTAAAATAGTTTTCTGTCTATATTAATAATTTACAGTACAAATAGAAGGTTATTATAAAACTTATGTAACACAGATTTGGGGAGGAACATTTTGTTTGAAGTGGAAAATCACTGTTGTGTTTCACCTTTGCATGCCTTTTTCCCTTTATAAAGCCAGATTTTATTGTCATATATTGCAACTACACGCTGAGCCTGATATTTAAAAACTGGAGTGTTTACCTTCATGGTGACATTTGGGGCACTCACATTAAATGTGTAAAATACCACACATGCTCTAAATTTCAGGAATGAGGGTGCTAAATTTCATTTTATTTGCACTCCTCCTACAGATGGCTTCACTGAAGATAGCAATATAAATTTAATTGAAATGCATTCCCCGTAGGCGTTTATCGTGAGAATTTTGAATTCAGGTTGAAAATAGAAAACCACAGATCTTTGGGGCAAATTGTCCCCTTGGAATCTGTATTTGGAAAGATTGCTCAGCTTATGTGAGTAGGAAAAGACCTTAAACATACCTCATGCATTTTTAGTTGTTTGAAGTTTTGAAGAATGATAGAGGTTCGTGTGGGTTGGATGGACTGATCTAACACACACAGGCAGGATTGGTCTGACCTCTCAGGTAGGAGCAGAACCATAAATTGGGTCTTATGTCTCATTCCCACAGAATTACCTGCCATGATTAATACAACTTCATTTTGTGTAGATTTTTCTGACAGTATCATTTTAGAGGAAATTATGTAAAGAGAAGTTTTCCAAAAACTCAGTTCCATTATGAATATCTGTATGTGGTAGGCACAGAATTGCTACAGTGGTAGAGATCCTGTGGGAGAAGGCTCCAGCTCGCTGGAACTCCACTGGGAAGCTTACATCTGCCACTGACTTCTTCCAAATGGGACACATTCAGCATGTCAATAGAATGATAAAATGAAATATTTATGTGAAAGAACTTGTAAAACTTTCATTTAAAAAAAAAAAAAAAAGCTTCCTACTGTCATTACCAGAGCAGGGAACCATTTTCTTTTTCGGTTTCAATCCGTTACAGCATAATTGCTACTTAGTAAAACTAAAATCAAAACTATGTTAATTTAGGCAGTGGTGTATGAATTGTTCTAGACAAGTGTTAGTCCTGACTAGAAAGGATCATCAAAAAAGCCCATGATATTTCCACTTTGGGTAGCCGTGTAATTCTCATCAGGGATCAGACTGGCCAAGTATAACTTTATACGATCACTTTACAGAGTTGAAAATAGAAACAGCGTCTTTCACAACACTACTGCCAGCTTTGAATAGAGCTGAACAGCTGTCAGAGTGCACCCCAACAGGTTTGGCATTTCTGAGTGTGTGGTAGACTTGTGACACAGGATATAACACAAAGTAATTAAATTAAGGGTTGAACAAAGCTTCAGCTAGCTGTTTAAACTGACTCCCTGGCTCCTTTCCTAATTACTTCTGCCTTAAGAAAGCGTCACCTTCCAGCTGTTAATTTTAGTTTATTGTATGTTCCAGGATATGCACAAATGGTAAACCTAAAATATTCTCGGTGAAACTTGGGTCAGTACTTAAAAATTCCATAATCCATTATTTTTTCTTTCAAAGTAAAAGTGGAAACTGTTATTAAAGTATTCACCGAAGAAGCATCTTATTCTAAAGTCAAATTACATTTTTTTACCTCTTAACTCCAATTATTAATTAAGGGCTTGCAATATACCCACTGTTCCAGTTTCTGGATTCCTAACATAAATTAATTCTACTACAATAATGAATTTAAATATTCCATATCAGCAGTATCCCTCCTTTGACACTCATTACCCAAATATGCTTCAGTAATAGTTAAGCTGCACAATACTGAGCTATTTAAGTCTTGAGTCTATAAATCCATGCAAGAACAGTTTGGGAGGGAGGGGGAGGTTGGTAGCTTTTTTCTTTTTCAGTATGGTATTAGGCACACTTTTTTTCCCCATAAACTTAGATTTTGAACCACAGTTACCTGATGGTTGTGAAGCCCTGTTTCCCCACTAGAAATCAGAGTTCAGTGATTTTTAAGATACTCTTTTTCAAAAAAATCTATACACTGTTCTTACAACAGCCGTTTTCTAAACTGACATGCTAAGCTACCATGTGTCCATGCCCTGGCAATGTTTTTGGATAACAATAGTCTGCCCATCTTTTCCACACTATCTTTCACTGACTCCTTTATCTTTAGACTAAATAACATCACCAAGCCTTTCTTGGAGACTAATAAGGAAGCAATATCCATTACATTTCTTCTACTTTTTTCACTTTTCCATTCAGCCATCATATCCCCTGTGCTATTCTGTGTATGGACATCTGGGTGAGGTTGCTGCAGAGTCAAGAGGCGCAGCAGAAAGTGCAGTGGGGCAGAGGGGGGATTTTTAGGAAGAGCTGCATGAAGAAAAATCTTTTCATGCATGTGTCTGCACACACATCTCTCTGTCGATGTGAGTTTCTCTTTATGCTGCTGTTTCATTATGAGAATGATTCTGGGCTGTCAGACATTTTTATCTCCTGTGCAAGATAAAAATCCATGTGGAGGTGTTGAGAACTGCAGAAGACTAATGAAAATTTTAATATAGCTTTGTTGAAAAGTAACCTTATCGGTCTTATTAAAGTCATGTGTATCTGTTACATAAAACCCAACTGGCAGCTTGTTTCCCTCAAATTTGGCATGGAGGAGGCTATTTGATACTTCTATTTTTGTTGGTGTTCAATTCCAAACACTGCAGTAATAGCGATTGATTCAGTGCATCACATTGAGGTTGATGCTGCAGATGGCATAAAATGATTAATCAAGGCAACAAGGATAGAGTATCAGTTAATATAGAAAGCACATTATGTTTGTTTTGGGACAAATGCAAGAGAGTTGGACTGCATTTTGCTTATTTATACAAACAAAATGCTACATATGGCATAGCTGATTGAGGCTAGACATCAGAGGGTCCATCCTGTCTCAGCCACCCCATATATTAACTGTGCATTTATTCCTGTGAATTTGCAATTGCTGTGAAATACTATTTGATTTGGTGATTTTCTTCTGTAATTCAAATATTGGAGGTCAGGGACTTTCTGAAATGAGCCTTTTAATACCTAGGCCATGCCTGATGGTGTTTATGTAACCTCTTCTTTAAAGTATCCAGTTCCACAGCTTCCTTAGGTATTTACATTCTTCTCTTTCAACAACTACCTATTTAGAAAGCTTTCCTAGATTTCCTTAAGAAAAAGTAGGCTTAGAGGGTTTAGTTTTGTTTGGTTTTTCTTTTTTTTAATTTCATTTTACATTTTTTAATAAGAGCAATTAATTCTCATCATAATTTCCCCTTCCATTTTAGGAAACAATTTCTATTTTGAAACTTTAATCCAAGTTTTCTATCCAACTTTTGTCTTTTCAACTAAATAAGCTAATTTCTTTCAGATTCATCAAATTAATATCTTAGATTATTTTCATTCTTTATTCTTTACACCCATTTTTTGTATAAAGGCACATTGTCACTGCCTTTCTTAGAACATGCTCTTGAACAGTGAGAGAAACTTAAGTGGTATCAAGAGAACAGAGTATTTTCTGTATAAATATCTATTTTTAATGCATGTCATCACTTAGGTAAATATATCATAGAGCATAACTTACCATTTTGGAATTGTGCTATGTTATTGAAACATATTTGGGTTTTATTTTATTCTGAATCTTTTTTTCCCTAGATGTTTTGGGGGTTTTGGTTGTTTGTTTTTGGTTTTTTAACAGCTCCTCCTCAGTTTCAGTGTCTGTGCCTGATTTTCTAAGTATCTTTAATCCTACATTACATTAAGCTTTTTTTTGTTGTACACTTAATGTTTTCTTTTTTCTGAGTTACCATTTTGCTTTTAATCCTTCATTCTTTAGATTTTCTTCCTACACTACTCAGCTACCTAATTCTCTGTGTTTGTTGGAGTCTGTCTCTTATAATTTTTTTACTGCTATGAAACCTTCCTTTCCTTGTAATAAAAATCACTTCTTGATCTTTTACTCAAAATATTTTCTTTCTCCTAGATATACAGATCATTCTACCTTAAAATCCAGAAATAAATTAACTATTCTTTGCATCTTCTAGAATAAGAAATTTTCCTAACCTGCTACAAGTTATTCAGTAATTCTGTCTCACATTATAAATTTTATCTACCAGACCTTATATATTCACAGTTATACATATTTTTTCTATGCTTCTGGTGTTTATTAAGGGAAGTGCAATAAGTAAGTAAAAACTGACTGTAATGAGTCAGTTACAGAAAACAGAGACAGAGAAGATTTAAGTTGTTTTACTGTCAGGGCCACATAAGAGTGGTTCACATATCCTATTCATTTAAAAACACAAAGAGTGAAGAAAATTGAAAAGTTAAGAATTGTTTTCTGCACATAGAAAAGCCAGAAAGGATGAACAAAAAAATGTGAATATGATTATGAAGATTAAGAGATGCTTTTATGTAAAATTGCCCATTATATAGTGAAAATTCTGACATTTGTATGTTCACTGAGTCTAGCATTTTCCAAAGGTTAACTTTACAACACTGGTTTAAGAATGCAACTTTCTGGGAAGAAACTGCAGAATTTGTCTACTTAATAGAGTAAGCAGTGTAACTAAGGTAGCACAACTGAATATATTTTTTAAAATAATTAACTATTATTAAGTGACTCTAAAAATTGATAGAAATCTTAGTTTCTAAATGCTGCTTAGGCCACCTTGTAGGTGGGCGTTGAGCATTTGTCTATAGTAGATGGAAAGATTTGCCAATGCACAGATGGAAAAAGTGGACAGACAGATGCAGAAGAGTTTATACCAGTGCTCAAAGGGGGAGAATACTGAATAGGAATCTCTTTAGGGGGCAAGAGAGTAAGGAAACAGCTGAAACAAGCAGATGGTGGCACAAGATGTATACATGCAGCAGCCTAAACATATGACAGGTTAAGACGGAAATAAAATTTTTGAAAAACAAAGTTACAGTCCATTTGGATAGCAAGAAATATGTGCTTATATATGCAAGAAGCATAACAGAGGAAAGGGATGTGAAATGAGAAGTGAGACTGCAAGTGTAGGTAAATTGTACATTTTACCCAGGCAAGTAGAAACTCTGTGCAACTTCAGAGTATTAAAGATTGATGCAAATGTTGTAAGGAAGGGTTGCTTTTTAGGAGAGAACATCAGGCCATGAGGTGGAGCAACTCTGTTTGACAGGTCTTATCAAGAGTAAGAACTACTAAATGTCACTTAGAAGGTCTTTTCCTAAAGCATTTTGCAAAAAAATACACCCTTTATTTTGAAAAAAAGCAATGAAAAAAGTCATCTTTCAAGTAGGGAATGAGTATGCTGGTAAATAGAAAGTACCCCAGTCTCTACTTAGAAAGTGACTTGGATTCAGAATCCTGATTAGTCTCAAAGAAAAGGCTAAAATCTGCGCTGTCATATCTCCAGGAAGTCACAGTTATATTCTCAAATTTTTTGCACTGTATAGGATAGAATTTAATATGCAGAATTGAATGTGGTATAAGAATAGGTTGTCTTTAATAGAAGAATAAGAAATTGTCTTTATGATCTTGTACTTGCATGGTTAAGGAAAATGGCATTGAAGTATTAGCTTCTAATTATTTTGAGGTCTTCACAAACATTTTTGTAGGTCTTAGTCCTAAAAAACAGAGAAGAAAACCCCTCCCCCCAAAAAATCTGTTATTTTTCAGAAGAGAATCAGTTCCCATATGCAGTCTTTGAATTAGTATCCTATTATATGTCTCCATTCCTCTGTTTCTATATTCAGCTTCTATTTGAAGTCAGTAATTTCAGTTGAACTCATGTTAGCCTTATATCAAATTCAAAGTAATGTATTTAGTGTTTGCTGAGGCTTAGACAGGAATTCTGCCCTTCATAATCTCATCCTAAATCATGTGCAAACAAAAACATCTTATCCATAATGACCACAGAACCTGGAGTGCCAGCTGCAAATGTATTTTTTTTTTTAATAATTCTAAGTTTATGTAAATGGATTTTTTTTTTTTTACAGGGAAGAATTTGGTTTTATTTGCAAATCATTTTTTGAAGCCACCACTTTGAATTGTATAATGTGGTTTGACAATTCTGTATTCTCAATCCTACATGCAGACAGGAAAAACAATAACCTCAATGCTTTTTGTTGCAAACTTAGTCTGTAGCTGCTATTTCATTTGAAAACAAAAAAAAAAAGACAAACCCAAAACCCTCTAAGGCAATGTTTTGTCTACAATACATTTCTCTGTAAGAAGCACATTTATAATGAGGTCTGAAGACCTCTTTTTTTTCCTTATTTCTTTTTTTTTTTTAAATAATTTGCCAGAAGTTATTAAAATACATTTATATCACATTATAGACAGAAATATCTTATACCTTGACACCTAAAATATGATCTATTAGAGTAAATTTTCTCTGCTCTTTCAGCCATTGGGAATGCAAAATTTACTGGTACAAACTGTTCAATACACCAAGGCTATAGACACCCCAAATGGTTGTTTTACCTATGGATTGCAGGGGAAAATAACTTGTATTTTTTTCCTGAAAATTGTATTCATTTCGCTGATTAGAAAAGAAATGAAAATACATATTCTTCAGTGTATGAGTGAACTGGGTCATGATTAATTTTATGTTTATTATTAACTGCCCACGGGATAGGTGGCAGCTGTCTGTACATATTTGATGCTTCTCATAGATAATCCTGAAATTTCAGGTGCAGTTTGGCAAGAAGTACAATGAGTGGGCATGAACTGCTTGAATTAATCTTTAACTGTGAAGGACGTTCTCTATTCCATGACTGCACAGAAGCATCTGTCTTTCAGCCCTGCTCGGGCACTTGCCAGCTGCTGACAGGTGGCATCGTCACTGCCTGCTTTTGTCAGGAATGGCACGTCCTACCTGCAAGCAAAGGCAAGGTCAGGCTGCCCTCAGCATAGCCCTATATGGCACTGCTAAGTTTCCATCATTATACAATAGCTGTAATGTTTTTTTCCACCTAGAAAAGGAAAGGGAACCAAACTTGCAGCATTTTCATCCCTTAATCTCCATCTTCTAAGGTAATCTGAAGATACCATTCTGTTCCCAGGTCAGTCTTCAAGAAACAGCATGTGAGCATGGACAAAGTCCCCTCACCTGTTTGGGTGGCATACCCTTTCTAAAGCTCACTAAATAATTTTTTTTTTTTAGAATTTTCATGTTCTTTTCATGAGCATCAGCCAATTATAAAACTAGACATGAAATTTGTGTAATTGATAATTTCAGACAGGGAGACTTCCTGTAAATGGATTCTGCTGGAAATGAGGGTTTCTGAGGGTCCTTCCTTTTCCCACCTACTCTTTTCCCTCTTCTAGTACAACTGTTTGGCATTTGCAATTGTTAAATTTCAGTCACTTTTCCATGCTGTACAAGAACTGGAGGAAATGGGAGCAAAAAATCGAGGAAGCAACTATACAAGACTATTTGTGTGGGAAAAAACAAGGCAGAGTACGTGATTAAAATTAGTGTTTGAAATGGCATATTTAAATATTCCTTTAAATAATTGGATGATATTTGTAATAATTCTTCCATGGGATTTAGAAGAACAATGAAAAAAAAAGAAAAGAAGGCTTAGTGTCACAATATGAACCGTAAATATCTCTCTAATTAATCCAGTCCTTTCCAGCTGCTCAGCTGCCTCCAAATGTTGTTTTGACTATCAAAGAAATGCCTAAAATGCTTTTAATCCAGAGTACAGTGGGAATTACTTTGTCAACTCCCTTGTCTGGTTCCTGATATGGACCACCAAATTTACAAGGAATTCTGAGAAAAAGTTGTTTTCTTCAGAGAATGCTAGATGATGAGCGTCAGGGAGAAGCAGCTTAGGGAAAGGAGGAATTTAATTGTTTTTCATTTCAGCAGGGAAAATTTGTTATTAACATTCCCAAAGAAGCAAACAGATCAACTGAGTAAATAGAACATGAGTAGTCAAAGTAAAATATTCAACAGATGAATTGTTAAAAAAGAGGACAGTATGTTCTTTATCTGAAATCTGGGAGACAGGATGAGGAGCTAGAAAATCACCTAGTGCAACTGACTGCTGTACAGTGATTTCTGAGGTGGGGTGAGGTGATGAGGAAATCCCGGGAGAAGCAACCAGCGTATCCACAGCCTTTGAGCTAGATCTACAGCCACAATTCTGCAATAATTTTTAGGTTTTAACTGAGTTAAACCTGGGAGGTTTTCAGCCTCTGCCATCTGGCACACTCCTGACAAAGTGGTGAGACTGCTTCTGTGGCAGCAAAGAAGGGGCAGAGGGAAGGAGCAATGGTTTGTCTTCTGTGCATGTATTTGAGCTCTGCTGACACAGTTGTTAAGGCTGGAGAGTGGGCCAAAGCCCAGTTTTTAGCAGGCTTGACATATGCAAATTGACTCAAATGTAAAATTCAACCACATCAATGTGAAGTCCTGTTGGTGTGTTTGAGAGTATAACCTTTCTCTTTCTTGTTGCTGTTCTTAAGGCTTATCTTATACAAAGCTAAGAAAACAGAGCTGATTTATACCCACACCTAGAAAATGTGATCAAAAACTTCACCTTACTTGAGGAGACTGTGCAGTAGAGGTCACTGTCTCCTCATCATGATGTAATAGTCCAACATTAAGTTATTGTGAGCATACGAAACTGTACTTGTACTCCTGTAATACTTGTGGCCCATAAAGATTATGTCTCAACTAGGTAAAAAATTAAAGGTGGTCCATTCTGTCTAATTATGATCAGTTTATCAGGGGTAGATTAGCAGGTGTCAGCAGGGAATTTATACTTTCGTTCTTGTAGCTGTATGGCAGCAGAGGAAGGGGCACACAGGACAGCCCTTCTATGAGTAAGGAATGAGGTGCTGTGGTTCCACAAGATGGCACTAAGAAGTTGTAGGACAGTGTGACTGAATTAGTATTTTTTTATTTTTAGTTCTGTGAGAGGGTTAGTTCTGAAATTTTTCAGTATAACTAAAATGGCCTTTTTGACCATTAGTCTGCAGTAGAAGGCATCCCCATTTTCATGCAGTTACTTTTCTTTGTGAGGGAACAAAACAAGCTGGGAAAAAAACCCAACCCTTTTGTCATTTTTGAAACACTTTGCAGTTAGCAAAACGTATTTCATGGATTCATGGCATTCACTTATAATTTCTTCTATGAAAATGCACCTTTCATTGTATGCATATCTTATATGCTCAGGTATAATTCTCAGCTGTTAATTCCTTTCCTTACAACTACACCATACATCAGTGTTCTGGATCCTAATTTCCAAATATATTAACACCATTAAATGATTTGGGGCCCATATTATCAGTATAGAATAATACCCAAGAAAGTGACATTCTCCAATAATCTCCTGATATGCAACAAGCATAATTTTTATTTTAAGATAGAAGAAGGATTAGCATTAGATTGTAATGTGAGCTAATTTTTAGAGTGTCATTATTTCTTTTTGTTATTAAGCTATAATTACGCAGACTATAATTAGACTTTGAATTAATAAGCTAGCATTGCAGTTTGAAGTTTGAGGTTGAATTGTAGTGAATGAAAGATTAATGATAGGGAAGATTGCAAATACACATGGAAAGTTTGGAAGAAATAATTTGCTGTGGATAAATGTCTAAAATAGTATTTCCAAGGACCTGCTCTATTTGTCTTTAAACATGTGCCTCAGCTAAAAGATTTTTCCTTTGGTTTCAAGATGACACTTGCATAGTTAGATGCCTTGCTGAATCAGAGTATAGAGGGTCACTTATGGAAACACTTGTAGTGTCAAATGGATTTTCAAATCATATGGATTAATACTTCATGTCTGTAAATTCAAAGATGTCCAGCCTGCAATTATCTTTGCATTTAAATATTTGAGAGCTAAATTCTCTTCTCATTGTGTCACATGCAAGTTTTTCTCCCAGTTACCCCAAGTCTACACATATTTTTAGAGAGTGCCTTCAGCAAGGGACAGATCCTAATGTAGTCATAAATGTCAAAAATATAACTTGATACATTTCTGCTTGTGTATCATGCCTTTCTTTTTATTTCCTAATTTGACATAAAACTGTGAGTTCTGCTTTCTGAGGTCTAGACCTTTCAAACTTCACAACCTTGGCACGTGACTAGGTGTCATACCCTGCTGCTTAGGTCATCTCTGTTTCTTTTTCCCCATTGCTGTTAAGGGCTAAATGCATCAGCAGCCTGACAGTTACATACAAAAGCCAGAATCTCCAACTTCTGAACTTTCTTGAGCCTGGAATTCAAAGCAGGGGAAGTTATGAATGTGCTCAAACTGAGAATCATGAACTCATCCTTCTTTTGTGCAAGTACTGAACTCTCATTTATAAGTTTAGAGGCATCACTGTCCCAGTAATTTTGAAAAGCTGAGCCTTAGAGCTCTGTCACGAGAAAACCAGCCTTACTCGTAGGAGTGAGCCAGACAGCTCTGTCCATACTAATAAGAGATCCAGGGCCAGGGTGCAGGCTGGAGAAATATCCACAGTTATCCATAGTATTAATTGTTATCCATAATTATCCATACTGCAATTGTTAACAGACCCAACAGTATGGTTCGTGGCCTGTGGCAGTCAATCCTTTTAGCCATGTCAGTGTTCAGTTCAGGGGTAGCATGAGCCAGGGCTTATTCCCAAAAAAATTCTATAATGAGATGACCTGATAGGGGGGCAGGCAGAGAGGGAGGATGGCACCATGGTGTAGCCATCGAGATGTGAGCCATGCTGTGCCACTTGCACTCATGGCCTGAGAAAGAAAATGGGTTATGTCCCATTTTATGTAATGCATAAAAGAAGGCTTAAGGGATCCTAAAACTGTCCTCTAGCACATCATTGTGAGTCTTGCCCCTGCTGTTAAACTCAGAACTTCTATTTCTCTTCTCTCTGTGCTTACTAAGAAGAAGAAGAAAAAAAAAAAAAAAAAAAAAAAAAGGGAAATTTCTTTACATTTACATCTCTAATCCACATGATTCAGGACTGTGTCCCTGGAAGTTCTGAGCTGAGCAGTTCAGCATGATGGATTATTAGACAGAATTTAGGTGAAATTCTATATTTAGTGTATCCTATTGCCTAATCCTAGGTGGTTTCCCAAGCAGAATCAAAAATTATCTTCAAATTTCTGTCCACAGATGTATGGAAAAAAATGCATTCACAATTTTAGCTGAGGCAGCTTGAAAACCACATAACAACTCCCTGACCTATGGCCAAAACACAAAAATGATTAAGTAGTTTACAAGCTATACGTACAAGGGATTAAAAAGACAGAATGCCTAATGGAAGATAGAAAAGCAGTTTTATGATTTTATTCAGAATGATAGGCTTCTTATGTTGTCCTTTTATTTCATAAGTGTACCTACTAAACAATAAACTGCAAACAAATTTTCATCATATTTGATAATCTGTAAACACACTAGTGGGGAAGATAATTTCCTGGATCATGTGGGAATCACTGCATTATTTATTCCCCTTTATCAGCTTTTCTTGTTGTATAGTAAAAAAGATTATCTGTGAATCTTTACCTGCAGCTATAAAGGCCAGAGTAAAATGTTCTGAAATCTTACTGTCATTGTGAAAACCAAAGTTGAATTATTTGATTGGATCAGTTTTTTGACACAGTCAGTTTGTTTATTTAGTGGTAAAGAAAGATGCACTCTTTCTCTTTTTACATGCTAGGCATAAAATGACAGGATTAATCTTACCTACATGCAATTGAGTGAATTAATTGTACAGCTCTCTTGGTATCTGATAAAATAGACATATACATCTCCAAAGGTCATTTAATCTCTTTCTAAACAGAGAAATGGAGAGATGCACACAAACTATTATTGAGAGCTCTCTCATTCCAGTAGCACAGAATTCAATTAATCTGTCAAAAAATGTGCACTTCTTCTACTCTGAGCTGCATGCAGAGTGGTGGCCGTGCTTGTAGGCCTATGGCAGGGGAGTTAGAATGAGATGATCTTTAAGGTGTCTTCCAGCTAAAACATTCAGTGATTCAGTGATTCTACATTGCCTGCACATATATGCAGTAGCCTAAACAGCAAGTACTTTCTGTTTAATTACCCCTTTGAATTAACTTCAGTCAAGCCTTAATTTTCTGTAATACTCATAACATGACTTACTCAAAGGAAGCATCTAATTTAATCTTAGTTTTATTCCAATAGCAAAATGAAGAAATAAAATAGGTAAAAAGCAAATCAGATCGGTAGGGAAAGCAGCCTTTTCATGGGTACCTCTTTATTTTTGTCTTCATCACAACTCTCTTGAGTGCCTTTGTCCCTTAAAATCTGTAATAGTCAGAATCTTTTTTCTTTACCTTGGTGTTTATGATCTCCTTCCATTAGAAAGAAGTACAAATAAATAGCAAATGAATTCTATAATTAGACAACTATATTTTCTTCAATACGGTACTTCTCTTTTTGTTGCATTCCTTTCTGTCACTTCCCCTTATTAGGAGCTGGATTTTTGCTTGTATTTCTTTGATGTCCTTCATCAGTTCCCAGGATAAGCCAGGTTGCTTGCAGAGGTGTCTAGTCTAATACCAGGTCTAAGATCAAGCCAGGTTGCTCAGGGCCATATCCAGTCTGGTGATTAAAGCCCCCAAGGAGGCAGCTTTACAGCCTCACTGGGCAGCCTGTGCCACTCACTGTCTGGATGTCCTGACATTAATTCTGCACCTGTTTTGTTGCTAATTAGTACATTCCTCTACTATATACTGTAAATTTTTAATACAAAGAATAATTTTTTATTTTCTCCCTAAGGTTAGTCCCAGTGAGGAAAATGCAGAGAATTAGTTTTAAACTCCCTGTGCTAAAAATCAGGACTTTTATATTTCAGAGCAATTCCAAGACAGTGCCTGAATGGGCTGGCAGAGCAGGCTGGTGCCCATCTCTAGTTCTTCTCAATTCAAAGGGCATAAGTTTTCTAGAAGTACTTTACTTTGAATAGTCCCATTTAAAATCAAAAACCGTGACAGCTCCTACTTGTTTTTCTTATTTTTCCATTGGTTTTTACTGCTTTGGAAGTCATGTTTCTTTATGAAGAGAATAAATAGATCTGCCTTGAGGCAAGGTTGCCCTTTCCTTAGGAAATGGGTTGGGGAACACAAATTTCCATCCTCTAGTGAGGGTGGTGGAGAGGAACTGTCGTGGCAAAACCACCCAGGAACTGCAGTTTACACAGAACCCAAGAGGCTGCAGAGGCAGAGAGAAGAAATAACCAGGCCTCAGTGGTGGTGGAAAACAACTTGGGATCAAAGACTACTTGGCAATTTGCTTCAACTCAGAAACCCACTTGGTTGCTTGAAATCAAGCTTAAAGGACAGGCAAAGGGAGAGGTACTCATAGTCATTGTTTCTGATCTAGTTTCTT
Organism: Coloeus monedula; assembly: GCF_965178545.1. Taxonomy (NCBI): domain Eukaryota; kingdom Metazoa; phylum Chordata; class Aves; order Passeriformes; family Corvidae; genus Coloeus; species Coloeus monedula. The sequence goes on along the minus strand of NC_138784.1, from coordinate 66,592,559 downwards.
CAAGTATTCTTAGTCATAAATTCCCTATTAAAAGTAATTAAATGTTTGGGGGTTTTTGGTTATTTTGTTTTTTTTTTAAAATTCAATAGCCTATTGTCTTCTTTGGAGAGATATCTATAAGGAAAACATATAGACAAATGCATCTCAGTGCTTTGGCTGACTCTGGGTCCTATCACAGAAAATTTTAGCACAGAGCATGGGGTTTTTTTGCTAAAATTGGCTTGTTTAATTTGACTTGCTGACTCATTTTTCCAGCTGGTCTGTCATTCTACTCAATTCCAGATGAGGCAATAGGAAAAAGAATACTCTTTTGAATATCCCACCCTCTTGCCAAACCAAGTAACAATTAAAAACTCCAATTTTCATTGCAGTTCTTTATCTCTGTTAATTATCCAAGGAACAGTAAATCAGATGTATTGTCGCCTGCTTGTTGTCAATAATTTAAATTCTAAATTCTTTATAGATTTGTTGCAGATTTAACACACTGCTGCTTTTCCCTAAATTACATAGCATTTCACAACTTGAATCCAATTCAGTGTTTCATTTTTACATTTGAGATCAAATGCTAGACAGTCCAGTCTAATTGATTCGTGTTTTCTACACACACAAGAAAAACCCACATGACTTAGTAGCTTTTTATCCAAAGGAAACATCAGGTTTCTCAAGTATCTAATTAGTGACCTTCAGTGGGGTTTTTCCATAGTTTTTGAGAAGAATCTGTTCTGAGTCAAGTGTTTAGTGGACAATAAACTGGGAGTAGTGTGAATTCAAAAAGAACAGGAGTATAGTAGGCAGGAACCTTGCGAGTTGGTAACTAAGTAGAAGCAGAAAGATTCCTTGGAAGAATTAAATCTGTCATTTTGTAAAACAAGAATGAAAGTGGAATGGCAAATGTGGTACAGTATTGAATGAGATTTAAACATGTCAGGTGAAGTCATTTTTGCACTGTCAATACTGATATTTTCAGGGTAATAGAAGGTATTTTTCATCTGTCCTTACCTACATGAAGTATGAGAAAAAAAAATTTGCCATCATGCAGGCACAGTCATTCCTCTACCTGTCTGCGTAACCAGAAATGTAATTGGCCTGACCTATTAGTAGGGAACAACCCTACATGGAGTAGTCTTAAACTAAGAAACAAGCACTTAAATCAGTGCTCAGTGCAGCAGAGTAATTGCTTTAATTTTGCTTTTAACTGCAGACACAAAGAGGTTGTACTTATAAAGCAAATCAAAACATATTGTTAAGCAAAAATGGCATCTGGCACAAAGCTTTGTTTGCCTTCCTTGCATTTAGGAGTCAGGACTAAGAAAGTTTCACCATTTGTTACCTGCTAATGGATGATGTGAAGCCATTGTTACAGCTCTTGGTTAATACTTGAGCTCTGATTGTGTCACACAGTTTTTTTTTGCTTTTTTTGAGAAGTGGAGGTTTGGGTACTAATTCCACATGCTAAATAATGTGATAAAAATTTGTATAAATAGTCATTAAAAAACTTAGCAATGATCAGTAGTTTACCAGGAGGAATGTCTCCAATTTTAGAATGTCAGTATTATTTAACGAAAACATTACCTTATTACTCAGTCACAGCCTGCATGCAAATGAATTTTAATATATTTTAATTTTAAACATCAAATCCATAGAAAGGAATTTGCATTCTGATTTCATGTTGTGATCTATGATTTGTATATTGAAGTGGTAAAGTTAAAGATCCATAAAGAAAGAGATGCCTAAAAAGGAAAACCTGTCTAACCCTTGAACAGAGGGACATGAATGTAGTGAGCAGCCCGTTAAAATTGTTGGGAAACCATTTTTCCCAGCTTTTAACAAAAACACTCAAATTTAGAGCAAAATATTCAGCCAGAAGCTGAAACATAGTATTTGTAATTTTTCTATGTATCTGGTAGGACTTTTAATATTTTTAAAGCAATACCAGGTTTTGGGTTTAAATTTTTCTCATTCGAATCAGAAAATTTGCATGGAAGATAATTTCAGCTAAAAAGTCTGTTTTCAGTCCAAAACTTGGAGAGATTTTGGTGAATTCTGAAGCCATAACTCCTTACAGTTGCTGAGATAAATTGGAGTAGAATTGTGTAAAAATAAATGAATTATGCTAAAAAACCCCACAGCTTAAATGAATATCAAGAGCTTAAGGTGAAAGATCAAAGCTTAACCCTTCTATGGAAGTCTATTGAACGAATTTAGTGTTTTTACATAAAAAAGACTGAGTCTGAGCAAAATGAGAACTTATTTTGTGTAGTATCTGAAAATTTCATATTTTATATCCTAAAATGTTCTGGTTTGCATTGCTTTGAATTCTACTGCCCCACATATATTCTTTTCAATTCATTGGTGAGCATCTAATATTGATAGATTTTGTCAACTAATTTAACAAAACCTGAAGAGTTATAATTATCACCCTAGAATAAAAAACTAAAAATTAAAATACTTCATGAATGATCATTAATGTAAGATCTTTAAAGTACAAAGGATATGTGAAGGAACATTCTTCTTGATTCTACTTCATGGAAGAAATAATAGGAATACATAAAATACCATAATATATTATCTATTACATCTCTCATATTTGTTATGGTGACAAAAACTGGAGAATTCATAGTGTTCTTTTTCTATTCAAATGCATGAAAAATCCAGGTATCATTGCCTTGAGAGTCACAGCTAATAAATGATTTATTGTTGTTATATGCATTGGTTTTTAACTTGCACAGGTACGTGTGTTCACATTTTCTGTTGGTCAACATAATTATGACAAAGGACCCATACAGTGGATGGCCTGTGAAAATAAAGGTACTGTGTCTTTCTTTTAAACTGATCTTCACTAGAGCTTTGGATACCTTTATTGTTCTCTAAAATGATAGATTTTTCAGCTTGATTTTTAGCTTTATTGTATTTGTTAATAAAAGTTCCAGAAGTTATTTTATTACATAATATGTATGAAAAAAATGACATGTTAACAAGAAACTGGTATATTTATTTCTTTATTACTTTATTTAAAACTTTATATTGTACGAAAACTACCACAGTAGTTTTTGTAATAATAAGCCATTATGATTCAGTTTTGAGAATATTTGTTGTAATAGCCATCTATGTAAAGTTGGAACTGATGACAGATAAGAAATTAAGCAAAGCTGTTTTAAATTAAGCGGTCTGGACAAAGGGATTTTTGTTTGGTTAGTTGGCTGGTTACATTTCTTTCTGTTTTTCTCTAAAACTTGCAAGGAAACATACTTAGAATTTTTTTCCCTTTTTTAATGAAAATATCAAAATTATTCTTACTGTGATTTCTTAGTTTCTGAGGGCATCATGTATTTTCTATTTTTCCCTGATTTCTTTATGTAGGAAAAAAAGAAAAGTAAAAAAGGTGAGATTAAGGAAGTAAAATGTTTTCTACATGAAATTTTTACATGAAAAATGTGTTCAGAAACATTTTAAGAGAGTGTGAGAAAAAAGTGTCTTAAATATCTTACAATATAACTGTAGAAGATGATGTAAGATACAAATAGAAATAAATAGAAAATATATAATTTACCAAATATTCACTCATGTTTTAAATAGAGCAATTTCCAGGCTGACTGAAAATGTAAAAGTATTCTACAAATCAGTGAGAAGCAAGAGGTGAGAGGTGAACTAGATTACAACAAGTCTCAAAAATTAGGACTGCCAGGGAAGGAGATACAGATATGCTCAGGTGTAGAAGAATAACATAAACAAAGGTAGGAGAAAGGCATAGATACAGGGAAAAAAAATATATATATGTAGAAGAATCCATAGCCTGGAGAATAGCATATGTATTTTAACCTAATGAAATCCTCAGTATGCTGACAAGTCATGAAGAAGATACTACAACTTCATGAAGAGTAGATTCTGTCAGATACTAACAGAAAATTGACATTTGTGTTTTGAATAGAATTTCTTTTTTTTACTAACATCTTTGTGTCTGAAAATACTGTGTGCATGTGACCTCCATTGTTTTAAAACAAATGAGGACCAGCTGGTTTAAAGCATAACCACCTATGTCATCTTACTATTGAGGCAAAATGATCATAATTTTCTGTCCAAAATTCCTGTATTTATTTGTTTGCACATCCAAAGAAACAGTTTTATTTCATTTTTCCTTAATTAAAAGATTTTGCTTACAGCAAAGGAAGTTAATAATCTCAATACTTTTACCTCTCTAATCCTCTGCCCCTTCCTTCCAATTTGGCTTAAAATTTTCTTGGACTGAAGATGTATCTCAGTACCTGGCTTCTTATTATATGGGCAATATTTTAAATATTTTTAGTTCAAACAAATGAGCAATAAACCCAATGCTAAATAAAGACATTTCTGATGTATGTTGCCTGTGTAGGAGAAATAGCCATTAGCTTTTTTTCATTCCACAGAGTGCCTTATATTTTTATACTATGAATTCACTCTAGTGGCAGACCATAGCTATGCTTGCATTCAGCATATAATTATGTTGTTGTCACAGCATATTAAAATAAACATTAAATATACTTGCACATCATAGTAACTGGGATTTCATGAGTACAAGCTCAGTATATTATATGGCCTTAAACAAAACAGACAAAAGAAACACATTGTAAACTCCAATTGCTTAAGAGTAAGTAGTTTGGTCTGAATGCCGTGGTGAACCATCATATGGCCATGCATTGTGGTGGCATCTACTAAAAACTATTTCATTCATAAACAATAAATCTTATAAAACATAAAGTAGAAATTATAAGATAAATTAAATTCCCCAGGATTAAGAGGCCAGCAATATATTATGGTAAAATGGCATTATTTCTGTTTCAAATTTTAGGTTATTATTATGAAATTCCATCTATTGGAGCCATAAGAATAAACACCCAGGTAAGTGAGTTGGCTAAGTCCAGACTGAGTTTTAACACACAGAAAGTGGAGTAATATCTGTTCTTGGATATGTTTCTTCTTCACCTCTGCTAAAATCAATTCAATTCATAGATACACCAGACTAAGAGAAGAGAAGAGAAAAAAATTAAGGCTTTCTTCTACATATGAGGGATTATTCTCTTAAAACGTTCTACTTTTTCTTTTAAGTGGTTGCAATGAACCAGTTTAAAATGTGATCCCTGTTATCCTGGCCAGATGGCCAACAGTGGCTTGAGTGCACACTGATCACGTTAACATCCTCCAAAGCAGGCTGACCCTGTGCACACCACAGAGAGTCTGAAGTGTTTTGTATCCTGTAGGCCTCTGCACAAGGTCTGTGCTTTTGGCTCAGTTTTCCTCTGGGCCTTACATGGTCCCTTAAACTTTGATGCTGAGACATGACAGCAATTTTATTATAAAGTCCTATAAAACCAGTAATTTTTTATGGTGTGTCTAGGCATTCATAGTTCACCTTCTGCCGTACTTTCTGCATGATCAAAAGGGTTTGTAATACATGGAGGAGGCTGTGGATGTATGTGAGGGGATAGCCCTGCTAGGGTATCTGAACTCGTCTGGGTGCCACACTACAATCCTGCTTATAGGAGAGGTACCTGGATGGATCCAACCCCTCTGGGAGACACTGCACTTTTTCCCTTCAAAAAGGACACAGGAACATTTTAGCAGACTTGCCTGCAGGTGATTAAAGGTACAGGACTCTGGGATTATTCTATGTGATCCAAACTGAAGAGAAAACTGTAGAAGAAAAAGAAGTATTGTTTTCAGTTGTCTGAAAGTCCAGGTACTCACATGTCCAGAACAGCAGAGAAATATCATAGGAGTTCTTTGTCTTTCCAAGGCCAGGCATGCTATTTTTTGGCAGAAACTAAGAGTCCTTTTTTGGCTTGAATAAGAGTCCTTTGATTCTGTTAAACTCTTCCAGACAGTGTCTGGCAAGGAGTATCCCTAATAAGATCAGACAAGTAGAAAAAGTTGATGACTGAAAAAAGTTTGATGGCATCCCCTCCCAAATCAGTCCAGAAATCTGACATCTCATAAGATCACCAGCTTTAGCCATACTCACAAACTGAAGCAAGGCAGGAAAAAGAGGTTTTATAACTCTGATTGCTTTTATTCCAATAGAAGTTATGCAAATTGTTGGTGTAGGAGCTTAACATACCCAGATGTTACACCACTCACCCTCCATTGTCCACTGTTTCTTCTGGGTTGAAGGTTCTGTAATCTGCATGTAATTTCATTATGTCATTAGCAATTAATTTTGGAATAAAAATAGTTGTAATTCTCATTTTGTGGAAAGAGAGTAGTGGTTATGAGTGTGTAAGGTCTGTGTGATTGAGACTGAAATACAGGAACTACCTTGTCAGTAAATACTGCAAACTGAACACTGAATTATTTTGTGGTAAAATTTTAAAGAAGTTTTTTAAAATAAATTTTCCTCCTGTATTAGTGGTGAATTTTGATTTCCTTTTTTCCCCTGATATTTTATTTTTTTATTTATTATTGTTTATTTTAATATTGTTTGTGCTCTTTGATCTAATAGTTGCCTTCTGATAAGTTTATTGCACTTTTTGACAGGAATATCTGGATGTCTTGGGAAGACCAATGGTTTTAGCTGGAGAGCAAGCCAAACAAGTCCAATGGACAAATGTCTATCTGGATGCTCTGGTATGATCTGTATTTATCTCTACTAAAGAATTTTAGCAAATCAGTAACTATGTGGGTCTGCTTTCCCAAGAATCCAATTTCTTACAGTTCCAAACATTCTTGTGTTTCTAACATCTATACACATCAATACAACAACCTCTAGGGAGAGACCTATTTATAATGTGCTGGTCTTACTTGCACCTAATATTCCTCTCAGTGTCCTGAAATTCAACAGAGAAAAGCAATTTATCCTCTGCAGACTTTAAAGTGTAGGTCACTGTCATTCTCAAGAAAAAAAGAAGCAAATAGTGTTCCAGTGTTGTACCTACAGCAGTAAAAGTCATGTGTTAAGTTTCTGGTGGGGAATTCTTAGATTTCCTCTTTTTTTTTTTTTTTCCTTCCAAAGAACATTCCAGGCAGAATGAAATCTATAAGTATTACTGAGTATTTGCAAAGATTTTTAACTTGAATCTTTAAGTTGTCATGGTTGTTGTAGTTGATTGCTTGCTTGCTCAAGGTAATGATTTCTTTAGTCTTTAATTGGACAGTGTATATAATAGGGAAATGAACAAAAAGGTGTATGAAATGCTTTCTTACTGCTGAATTTATGACTTTGGTCTTGTAAAACAAACACATTCAGGAAACTACAGGAGGAAAAGTATTGTTAGCAGCAATCTAATCTCTTGCTCTGGATGACCCTCTTCTGGGCAAGAGGGCAAAAATTACTGCAAAACAGTCATTTGGAATCACGAATTTATCCAAGTTCACGTAGTCATCTAAAGCCATGTCAAAATGCACATCTTCCCGTCAGCCAGCAATACTGTCAATTTTTTATCAACATACAATTTTTACCGTCAATATAACTGAGCATGACACAGAGGAACTAGTTTTCCTTTGAAATTTCAATGCCCAGAAGTCCATGAACTGTGTTTTCTTTGTAATCATTGAGGTACTTACTGGAAACATAAAGGATGTGATGACAAAAGTTCTTATGCTCTGTACATATCCTGTTGTAAAGCCAAAGATAAATTTGTAACTAGGGATAGAGATCTGTTTAGTCAAGTAAAATAAATGACACCTGGAAGCTGTTGACTTTTGTGTTACTTTATATATTCAGTGGCTTCATTCAGTCTTTCCTTCAAGCTTTTCTCCATTCATGTGTTATATAAGTGTGTTTGTGAATATGTAACTATATATACATGTATATGTGTGTGCATATGCACACACATATATATACATAATTATATGTAAATAAAGTAGGACAACACAGGGTAAAGTATTGAGGTAAAGGCTGAAATTTGTGGACTTTCTCATCACAATTGAGAGCATAAAGGCACAGATGTATCTAAACCCCCAGAAAAAGAAGACTTTTTCTGATTCTTGGTTGTATAAGGGAGTGGGACTCAATTATCACACTGGTTTGTTATTTTAAATTCCCTACAACAATTCCCCTGTGTAGGGCTTACAGTTCTCCTGCTTGTGCCTCCCTGGATTTATTCCTATCTTTGGCTCTTAGTGTCCAGTGGCTGTTTTGTAGCTAAGACTAAAGTAATGCAAAGTGTATTACATGAGGACACATTAGTGCATAAATTCAGGTTATAAATTTCTCAAGAGGTATTTTCAGTTCAGGCTGGCTTTCAATATGTCTTTAATAATTTGATGTATTTGTAGCAGTTCACACCTCTTTTCTAGCTCTTTTCCTTCAGATTCTATTACTGTATTGCTCTGGCTTCATTTTCAAGATAAACCCAGAATTTTCAGATATTTTTAGTTTTACCAGTTAGGCATAATTTATTCATAATTATTATCTTCTCTAACTTTACTCTCTTCTTTTTTTTTCTTATTTTGTTGGGGGGGGGGAGGGGGAAGATTGTGTTATTCCCCATACATCCCCGTCCTGTTTCATTATGTATCTTTTCAATGTTTCTTCTAAATAATGTCCTCTCTCTTTTCTACTGATTCATCTCTATTTCTCTTATTTTCCTGCAAAATCCACCTCACTTTGCTTGTAACTCTTCTAACTCTGACCTCATCACCTTTCATTCGATACACAAATATAAGTTAATGAGGGATGGTTTAAAATTCAAAAAGGTCTTACTAGACTGGGAAAATGGAGAACAGATTTCACCAGAGTGCATTCATATAGTGTTTGAGCTTTTTTTTTTTTTTTTTTTTCAAATGAAACAAAGGGATATGACTCCACAATAAACTATGTACAAGGAGAGTAAGCATAAATGAAGGTAAAAAATATGAAATAAAGCCCAAACAATCACATAAAAAAAAGGTACAAATCTCCCTATGGGCAATTTAGAATGGAAAACTAAACTTTCCTGTCTATCTGAACATGTGGTTTTCTGGATCCTATTTTCAGTATGATTTGTAAATGTTACTAAAGGAAAACCAGATTTCTTATATCTTCCCAAATAAATGCAAATTCCTTGCCTCAGTTGCCTCAGTAAGAGAGGAGACTATGTGATTTTGCCAAGCTGATGATGGACATTATTGCACACCATTGAAAAGTAGTGATGATAGAAAAAGTAGTAGTTTTACTTGTATTTTCCCTTCCCTTCCCTTCCCTTCCCTTCCCTTCCCTTCCCTTCCCTTCCCTTCCCTTCCCTTCCCTTCCCTTCCCTTCCCTTCCCTTTCTCCATAGTTTTATGCATAGTGGATACTGTAGCTGTAAACATGTTTTCATAATATTTAGGGGTTTTGAAACTTTTATATCTTAAGTTGTTGCACATCATCTATTTTTAAAAAATAATACATTATTCCCACTAAAATGTGGACACAAAAAAGTCATAATTTCAACTTTTCTTTGCATCAAGTCAGGAAAGTAGTATTTTTTTCTTTTTTTTTTTTAAACAAACTGAAAGTCAGTGATTAGCTACACTAATTCCTAGATTGTTCTAATGTATTATGGCTCAACATTTCCTTTTTTTAGTTAAAAGTCTTTTTCTTGCTTCTTTATTGGTTACTTTCTAGGAGCTGGGACTTGTGATTACAGGAACTCTGCCTGTCTTCAACCTAACAAGGGAACAAAATGGGAAAATTGTAAGCTTTTCCTTCAAGAAAAAAAAAAAAAACAACTGTTACATAAATTAAATTTAATGTTAAATTTCTTGAAATATGTGTATTTCCATAGAGTTTTTTGCAGTTAAATTCTCTTGTATATCAGAAACAAAGGGGTCACATCTAGTTACCTGATGCCTTCCTGGGAACAAGAAAATGTAGTGCATTCTTTTACCCTTTTGTCATTCCAAGTTTCAGGGTGTGACATTCCACTATCTATCCCTGTGCCTTAGCCAGTGGGAATGCATTAAGTGCTCAATAGATGGGAAGTAGATAATAATATTCTTTAGACCTTTCCCAGAAATAATGTCCAGGTAAATTTCTAACAAATCTCGGAGGCTGTGACATTTCAGGGTAAAAGGCAATGATGTAGAGAATATAAATTAATTGGTTGTAATGATAATAGAAAAGAGCACTGTATATTTAGTTTAAATTCTAAATGTTAAATAAATACAGTTGCCCATCATTATTACTGTCTAACATGGCATCTGTTTGTGTCCTCTTCACAAAATCAAAAAACCAGACCTGGAATATGCTTTACAATGTGTGGTAAAATATTGTACTTTCAGGGTACCCATGTTCATGCAGGTCAAAGTATACAGATTTGATGCATCTCAGATATTACATAGACCCAGAATGAATCAATGAGGGTTTGATCACTGTCATTTCTTTAGTTTATTTTCAGAATAATTCTCTTAGTTTATTTTTAAAAACAAAGCAATAAACCAACAAAGTTGCATAATCTTATCTACAAGACAATGCCTGGAACTGACCAAGTCTGGTTCAAAGTGACAGAATACTGATTATCAAAGGATGTCTTTCTGAGAATTAAAACAGACGTGATCTAGTACACAGGAGCAAGAAGAGAACTTGAATCTGCTCAATTTATATCTCTACCTGAATTTATTTACAGGCTGTGAGATACCTGCTTCAATAAATGTTACTAATTTATTTCATATGGAGAAGGGGTTCAGATGACACTATGTAAATGACTGCCCTCCTTTTCTGTAGTAGGAAAATATGAAATAAATGAAAGTGAAATAAATATAGTGAAATAAATATAAAATATAGTGAAATAAATATAAAAATATAAGTGAAATAAATATAGTGCCTGTGTCCCTGATTTAAAATGCTGATGATTCTTATACTCACTGAGGTTTTTTGTTGTGTTGGAATATTTGTCATTCATCATTATACTATAGCCCAAAGAGTTAATTGTTTTGAGGTCTCACTTACCAATTGCCCAACCTAAACAAGGAAAGTAGCTCTGTGTTGGTGCTAGTAGTTTAGTATCTACACAACTGGCAACATAATTGCATTGCTTTTGCTTTCACCTGTTTTGTTCTTATATATATTGTTTAGTCATGCCAGAAAGTATCCATCTTCAGAAACAATCTTCATACTCTACACTAAATTCTGAATGTATTAAATTTTATTTTGGATCAGTTTGACATTATTTAAAATATTTTGAATAAACATATGACTAAATAGGCAACTTCTCAAATCTATCTGTCAAACAAGATGAAGGCAAAAGCACAAATTTACTGACTGTTGCAGTAATTCTGCATTGTAAATATGTCAAATGTATACTAACATTTTTGAATTTTACCAGAATCAGCTGATTCTTGGAGTAATGGGGGTCGATGTCTCTTTGGAGGACATAAAAAAACTGACTCCCCGATTTACGGTAAGCTGCTTGCATTGGTGGTTTCTCATTATGCATGATTTATGTGTGATTTCTGTGCATGCTCTTCCGTAAGTCATACAGAAATGACAGGATTTAAGTCAAAATATCAGCAGGCTTCTTTTCATATATTCTTTTCTATTGTATATTTTCTGTGGTTTTGTCTCCAGCCATATATGTGTGATTTGTCCATCAGGATGCACTCTGTAAAAGTCAGCTTTGACATTGGGGGATATATTACAAGTAATTATTTTCCTATACCTTAAGGCACTGGTCTTTAGTTAAGTGCTTGGTTCTTAATGTAGGGTATACAGTCATTTCAGCTGATAATATTTGCCATTAATCTAGGACAGTTCTTTATAGAAAATGTCTTTAGTATAGGTTTCTGTCTGTACCCTATTCTGTACAACTGATTTATTTATGTAATAGACACCTAGCTGTGGAACTTCTATGAAAATACTGTGGAAAACAACCACTGAGGAAGAAAAGGAACATCACAAATTTGACTGAAGGCAGATGCAAGTCCTACATCTAGAATGGAATAATCTCACACCACAGTTCAGGCTGGGACAGACTGCCTCAGAGGGCAGGAAAGGACCTGGGAGTTGTGGTGGAGGACACGTAGAACATAAGTTAGCAGTGTGTCCTGGTGGTATAAACCAGCTGTGTGGTGAATACCTGCATCAGGAGTACTCTGTCATTTCATCTCCTCAGTGTAAGAAATACACTGAGGCCCAGTGCAGAGCCACTAAGTTGGCCAAAGGTCTGCAGTACCTGGTACACAGCAAGAAGCTGAGAGAGATGGGTTTAGGCTGAAGAATAAACCTAAGGGTGACCTAAGAGGAATTGTGAAGAAAATGGACCTCGACATTGCCTCAACAAGAGGATATCAACATCGGTGTGGCAATGGAAATTCCAACTGGAATTAAGGAAAAAAGACAGCAGCCTGCCCAGAGAGGTTATGGAGAGACCTCTGAAACCTTGTCCAGCTTCAAAGATGGGCTTTATTTTGTAGTTAGCTTTGCTTTCAGTTGTACTTTCAGTTGCTTTCAGAAAGGTTGTACCAGCTGACCTTCAGAGGTCCTAGAAGCCTAAATTATTCTCCAAGTTTATGATCCTAAAATGTAAATATTAAGAAATTATTTTCTCTATGTTAATTATCTGGTACTTCATGATGCCTGAAGCAGTGTGTTTTCCACAATGTGAGCATTTCTTGAAAACCATTAATTACTCTTTCTTCATTGCTTAAAACCATGTAATGCTAAATTTCATTTCTTTCTTTCAGCTTTGTCCAAATGGATACTATTTTGCAATTGATCCTAATGGGTATGTGCTACTGCATCCAAATCTCCAACCAAAGGTATGAAACACCTTCTAATTTACTTCTCTGTAATAAGGCAATATTGTCAGAAAAAATCAGAAACTAGGATCTGCTGAAGGTACCAGAGAGCAACATTGAAAATTCTCAGTTTTGTGGGTGTTAGGAAAATCTGTGATGCATACATGGCTTCATCCAATCCACCATCTTTGGCTTGTATTGAATTTGGTTATCAATAGAATAAAAAAGTTGTATATTTTGAATGCACATTTATATATGTGAAGTATTTCAATACACATTAATATAAAAACAATTAGTGGTAGATGTAACATCATTGTGAAAAGTACAAAGTCATTGTGAACAATCCTGAAGCAAACTGAGGAGCTTTTGTGCACCTTTTTTCGTGATGCTTTCTTACTTAAGACATTATAATTTTTGTGTTTGCAAAACCAAAGAAATCAGTGGCAAACATAATGTATTTTACTTGAATTTTTGTATTTATTTATTTGCTTATTTTCTGTTTACCAGAGCTGAAACCTGATCTGCAGAGTTGGGATGGATTTAGCTGAGTACAACTTCCCAGAACATTAGATTTTTAGTAGTTTAACTTGAGAAAGGTGTTTCATGTTTAAAGATGAAATTTTTTATCTAAATATGATTAGGACACAACTTTCCTCAAATTTCAGGAAAATAGAAACCAAGTATTTCAGTTTAGGTCTTTATCCATTAACTGTTGTCCTTACAGTCCTCTCCTTGTTGTGGAGACTCCTACATTATATATCTCCTTAAATATATATATATCACCTTAAATAACTTGCCTCCCTGACTTTGATGAGAAATTTCAACATATGGATGATTTTTTTTTTCCTGAAATCAGAATTTTGATCTTGGTTTTAATTAAAGGTTTCTCCATATTAAACAAGTTTCTGTTTAGTGGACTTTTTGAAAATTCTTGTATTTTAATTCCATTAGAAACATAGTTTCAGTAAACTGTCTCTTGAATTCATAACAGTATATTATATAAAAGACAGAGTTAAAATAACATTTTTAACTGTCAAAGAAAGAAGAAAAAATTAAGAATTCATCCACATATTTTAGTGAGTAATTTAATTCTTAAGCTGGAAGAAGTCAGCTTTGTGAATATTTGAATTAATTTCCTGGTGAAGTAATTAATACATTTGAAATCTTTTGCCAAATGTGTAACATAACAAGAAAGAAAAAAGTGCTTCTGAAGAAGAGAAAGAATAACTTGACCATAACTAATAATGAGATATCCCTTTTGATTTATTTTGAAAGACTCTTAAAAAATAAAAGGAAAACTGTAGAATAGAAGGTTTTTATATAATCTTCATAACTGAGAAGGACTTCAGTTTCTGGATATCTGCATTGGATCTTCATGTCTTAAAAAAATGAAAGTTTTGATTTGATGATTTTTCTTGGTGAATTCTTCAGAGACAAATATCTGCATCATTACTGACCCAATCTTTTCTTAATTAGAGACTATGGTAATTAGGTGATGGTGATTGGCCTATTTATCTTTCTATGCAAATTAAGCTATCTTTTCATTCACAAGAGTAATGTAAAAAGAAGCAATGCAATATTCTCATTTTGGGTCTAGTCTTGTGAGAAACTGATGGATATGGACTTTGTTCATCTCATATGTGCTGTTATCCTGCAGCGTTGCCACACAACCCTGGAGAGCAAAAACCTTTGTTAGAAACTTGGCTCATCCCAACTATGTCTAGGCAAACTGAGATGGATTATTAGGATATTAATTGTCATGGTTTGTCTGTGTCGGATATGGAAGTCCAGAGATGCTTTCCCATACTGCTCAAAATTTTGATTTAGAGTGTGTTTAAAACAGAATGTTTTATAAGTGATAGTTTTAATGTTGTAGAAAAATGTCTAAATGTAATATTAAGCATTTGCATTATTATTGTTATTGTTGTTATTAACAGTTACACAGACTAGACTTTTTCACTCCCAGTTTGTGTGGGGTGGTGCATGCTATTCAGACTGATACAAGAACTACAGTTTAAAACTAAGGTACACAACAAAGACAGATGTATTTAGAATTCATGGACTTTCTTTAACATGTCATATTAATTTTAGTTGAACCTCCTGATAGCCATTAACTCATTAACAAACGTCTTAACCCTCTTTGACAGCAATTTTTCAATAGATGTAAACTAAAACATAACTACATCTTTACCTTTGGAGAGGTGAGGGTCTCTTAGACTTTCAATGCTTCCTTCTTCTGAACGTCTTCTGCTTTCTTTCTGAAAACGTTTCCTCAAATCACAACTGGTTCAACACAATTGATATTTTGAGAAATTGTCTTGAAGTTTGTAAAGTTGTTGGCACAACTGAGAAAAGTTAACAAACAACAAGTTCAAAAGCATATTAAAATATTTAAAAATTTTCCCATCACATTCTTATTTCTGAACTACATGAAAACTATGCCAAAGCATAATGAGAAATCTTTTTATTTTAAGCTTAATATAGTTTTAAACAGCTTAAACTATTTTTTATGTTTGTGTAATTAGTTACATTGCATTTTATTTTTTTTTAAGTGCTTAATTTTATGTTTTATTGCAAATTTTCTTTGTATATGTCTGTATATGTGGATGCCACTAAATAAACATAGTCACTGAAGTGAGTCCATTAAGCATGTGTTAACAAGCTTAATCTTAATTAGATTTTGAAAACAATAAATAATTCAATTTCCCAATCTGTTCTAAAGATTAGAATCCTTTTCTTAATTTTTACTGTGGTTCTGATCAAAATCCATTTAATGACAGTCCTAAAACTCCATACACCTTCAGTGAGGTCCAGTATTCTGTTTTCCTGTTTAGGGTTATTCAAGAAACATAAGAGGAGCTGGGCTTTAAGAGCAAATACAAAAGTAAACAAAAAGTGAGCTATTCTCATTCTATATTTTATTCTGTCAGAGTATGTGGGAGGGAGAACTCTCTGGTAATTTAATTCATGTTAACATATGTCTGATTTTTGTTTGCCTATACAAAACCTGTGTGTAATTTTGGCAGAGAGCTCAGAACTCATGATCAGAATGAGGGGTAGTTTCTGCTTGCAGTAAACATACACTGGACAGAACAGATGTTGAGAGAACACTTCCATTCTCTATGTAAGCTGTTTACTAATAGTGCAAAATATAAATTACTGCTTTTTTGTTACTTCAGCAAATTGGTGTGGGCATACCAAAAGTTAAATTGAGAAAAAGGAGACCCAATGTACAGGTAACTTTGGATGGAGGTGATTAGTGCATTAGAATGCATAGAACCTGGAAGCATAATTAGAAAGCTTCTGCCCTGCTTACTAGGAAAACTCTAACTAGAGAAATGTTTATTGTGACCAACAGCTTCCAAAGCATGAAGTTTGCATCCTTTCCTGTTTAAATAATAGAAAACATGCTATTGGCTGTAGTGAAGGGCATTCCATTAAATTATGGTGCTTTACTAATAGGTGCTAATTAGAGTCGTGCTGTAAAAATTCTTCTTCAGATGTTGAAATTAATTTGAAGACTGGAAATAAAAAGAGACTACTTGTGCTGGCTTTGCTTGCATAAACCCAAAGTCAAGAGAAGATCAGAAGATCATTCTTATGATTTTATTGCCAAGTTTTATTGTACAGTGTATGCAGCATAAAATTACAGAATATGAAATGTTCTGGTTTTTTTTCCTAGGGAAGTCAGAGTAGGGAGTATGTTCTATCTGCTGTTTACATGGGGTTTCTCAGTTTAGCAGACCCAACTCCACAGAATTACCTGCCATTAACCTGAACAGGGTAACCGGTCATGTTTATGTAATGCAATCCCTGAGCAGAAAACATGTAATGAAAACTTAAAAATCATTAAAAGAATAGATTAACAATGTAACTAGCAAATTAGTAAACTTAAACACAGTATATCACGTTGATTTCTTACACATGCAGAAGTCTATAATGCAAAACTTGTGGCCTGCTTAACACCACCAGTAAAACATGGTGTAAAATCCTGATCTAAGTCAATGATTTCACCAAGTGCCGGGTGGCTGTGTTTATAACATGTGTAGAAGGCCACCTCGGGATCAGATTTTTTGTTTGTGCACTAGAGAAATCAGCACTGAATCATAAAAAATCTCAGTTTTCTGAGCACACCTGGCTCCTCAGCTTGCCATGGGTGTGGTCTGGCTGCCGGTGGGTTTGCCTTGCAGTGCTTGCTGCCCAGCAAGGTGCAACACTGGCTCTGGGCTCCCATCCACTCCAGATGCTCCTGAGTTTACCTCTGTGGCCCAGGATTTTGCTGACCTCCTAACATCACTTCTTTTAAAAGAAACCTAATAGTTTTTGTCTTTGCTAGTACTGCAGGTATGAGTAGGAACTAGGCTCCTGCAACACAGCAAAGAAGGCCATCCATAGAATTTGTGAGAAGAGTGACCTCCCAAAACACACTACAACAACATTTTATTTAACATTTTTTTTATGTTGCTGCACCAGTTCTTTCTTTCTTTGTTTCCTTCTTGAGTTGTCATTGAAGTTATAGATCCTTGCTTTTATTCGTCATGCTGAAAATGGATTGCAATCCTTTTGTTTGCATGCTTCATTGCTAGTGATTTACTCTGTTCTGTTTTGTTAAGTTGTGCTGGTGAGTGTGGTGGTGGTGTGCTTATTCCAGTCATATTACATGCATGACTGGATAAAGAGGAGAGCAAACTGAACTGTAAGTTTGTTTCTTCGTGGCTTGGAATAAACCCCACAAAATGGCAACCTTGGAAATAAAAATTATGGAGCCCAAATACTGGTAAAAACATTCTTGGGGGAAGAGACATAAAGGGGAAATAGTTTCCATTTAAAGTACGGGTGTAGGAATTTTCTGTTCTAATTTTTAGTGGTTGTCTTTGTGCCTCAGGCTTAGTTTTTTTGCCTATTAAAAGTCATTAATAAGTATCATATAAGAAATATGAAGTGATGTAATGTATGTCTTAAAAAGAACAAACAGTTAATGCATACTTGAATTTTCACAGAATTAAAATTTTCTATTTTGTCTTTGGGACTCCTTGACTCTGACTAGCCCAGGTTATCATTTGAAATGAATATTGACCTTGATTTGATGTGATGGCTTTTTCTTTCTTTTTTTTACCATTTATTTTCTTCTCTGTTCCTTTGTGTGTTGGAATGGAATATGAACTTCATAAATGCCTCCTCTGCCATGCCAATGCCTTCATGCATGCTGTTTGGGTTTGACCATGCTATTCATTATCCATTGCATGTAAGATATGTAAAATTTTATTTACTTTTATGTTTTAGCCTTTTGTTATTTATTTTGAGAGTGTGGATTTGTTGGGAGGGAAAAGCAACTGCATAGAAATAATTGAATAATTTTGAATTAGCAGATAGCATATATTAATGCCATTATATTAAAGTTGCTAGTTTTATCTGTCATATATAAAGAGAAATGGAAAAATGTTCTTAAAGTTTTCAGTAAATATTTTAAAGAAATCCCCAGAATATTTGTCCACAATCTTTTCAGTGCATATCATCTTCCTGAGAATAAATTTATTAGTTTGTCTCATAACAGACAGCTCTTGATAAGAACAGGAATGATTCCATATACCCAGAAATATCTACATTTTTTTCTTCAAGAAAATGAAGAACTAATAGTTTGTCTTCTGGAACTATTCTGTACTGCAGTCTTGAAAATAAGAGCTGCTGTTAAACTCTTGGTGCTCCAGACTGTTATACGAAGACATCTTTTACCAGTTTTTCAGGATATTACTTGCTTCCAGTACATACATAAATTGTGACGAAACGAGCTTGCATTCCTTGATAGAATAGTCACATGTACATTTGTCAGGTAACTTTGCCAGAGAATGTTATGATAGGAGGAATATAATTATAATTGAAGGAAGGGACTTTAGTCTTACCTGTAAATGTTGCTATAGGAGCATTGCTGAAATCCCTTAAAAATGGGGTTTTTTTTTTTCATTTTCTACCCTGAACTGTCAGATTTAAATGCTTAAGTAATATATCTTCATGCTGCTTTTTCTAAATAAATACACTCACTTTTAGGGGATGCATTAAGTAACTACTGGATGATGATGACTGATGATTTTTACACCACGTGCAATAGAAAGTCAATAGGGCCTAGGCAAAATTGCCAGAAAAAAAAGTTGGATTCCCAACAACTCATAGAGAAGATGGCTTTGGCCAAGTAAATGAAGACTGCAACTGAGAAAGGAGCAGAGGCTGGAGGGTGGTCTGATCTAGTTCAGCAGAGCTACAGTGATCTTCCAGCACTCCTATGGGGCCAGGGCTGCTAAACATGTAGGCCACCAAAGTTCTCTGTGCTCCATGCTTGAGGGTTGACATCATCAACATTCCTTAGGTCTGGAAGCTTGGATTTCAGTATTTCTGTGCTGTAGGTTTCCATCTTCTAAACTGAGATAACAGTACCAATGTCAAGAGAAATGCTCTTGAAATTCCATGGTGTTCAGGGAAGTCCTGTCATGTTGACAATACCAGTGGGGGTTTATTTTTTGTAAACCCCAAAAAATTTGCTGTAACTGCTGCCTTTTTGAATCTTGAACCATAGTCCATTCCCACCTCATAACAGCAAGTTTGCTCTTGGCAAAATTGCAAAGAGTGGAGTTACCCAGCTTACTGGTTGGGTGGAAAACCAATCCCAAATTTCTCTCTCCCTTCTTGGAGGCAGGACATCCAGTGAGAGATTCATATCCTTTGCTTCCTCTGCTTTCCCTGATTCCTCTCCCACCAATACAGTCTGTGACATGCCAGGAGAAGGGGAAGCAGCACCTCAGCAGAAGCCCCATGGCTCTGGACAGACACTGGCAATTAGTGTTAATTGGATTTTCACTTATCCAATTAACCTCTCTATCCGACAAAATGAAATAAATGAGAAAGGGCCACTAGTAATGCTACAAGAGATTAAAATAGATGGGTAAGTAAGCCCAGTTAAGTAGGTTACTTTGAAATGAAAGGATTAGAGTGGTTTATAGTATTACAGTACTCTGTCTTTATTATTTGATAATTCAACATCTTCTGCTTCAGAATCCTAAATCCCAGGAGCCTGTTACGCTGGATTTTCTAGATGCTGAATTGGAAAATGATATTAAAGTTGAGGTGAGATTACCTGTTTTCTTAGTACCTGTTCCTGCTTGTATTTCACCATGTAACTGAAAAGCAATAAATGTTCTAGGTTTTTAATGGAATCTATTTAAATATAAATCTGAATTTTAAATTTGTTAAGATGATAGCTCTATAGAGATGAAGATATAATTAAAGAAATTAAATCCCAGTATTATTCATATGCAAGGGCAATGCATTACATTCCTCTCATTTTGAAAAACACCATGATTACTACTTAAATTTTTCTTCATGAAGTAACAATTCCTGGGAAGGGAAGATAGAAGAATTTGAAACAGAACATTTTCCAGTAGAATATTAAAATATTACCTGAAATATTTTAAAAGTATTTTCCTAACTCTTATTAACACAAGGTTGTTCCTGTGGCAAGAAACAACTGAGAAACAAAGTTAAGTGTAGACAAAAAATTAATTTCTCTGTATATTTTTCAGTTACTGACTTTGTAATATATTCTGAAATGATAACTTTTTGAATAATTTGTTAGTTTTCTGAAATAAAATGAAAGGTTTTTAAACATTTCACAATTTTAACTTATTTCGTTCACTTAGTTTGAAATTGTTCTTTCATAATTACAATAATCAGTATTCTTTGGTATGTGTTAAAATCTGCCTTAGGTTACTTTGAAATGGCTGCTTCAGGGGGGAGTTACTCTCAGACTGGTACAAAAATGTTTCTGTGAATCAGTGCTACTACCTGAATCACACAGATGTGCTGGAAGGCATAAGAAATGCTAGACAAAACTCCTTCTTATGCACACAGAATTCATTCTCTGTGTCAGTGCCCAGCATCAAGGAGTTTTATGGCACGTTCTTGCAATGCAAAGTATACCAGAATTATAAACAAAACTTTATTTAAGAGTTGTGATTTCCATATGCATTAGCGTGTTCTGTGTTTTTGAGAAATATTTTGATCACTGAAAAGATTATTCATGTTACATGCAACACCTGCACTTTCTCCTTTTTTTTTTTCTTCACTTTTTCCTTTTCTTCCTTGCCAATAGATTCGGAAAAAAATGATAGATGGAGAAAGTGGAGAAAAAACATTTGAAACACTGGTCAAGTCCCAAGATGAGGTAAGATAGGAACCCAAAGAGTTACATTTACAGGAATAAAGCAAACCAGAAAAATAATGTTAAATGCTGGGTTGTTCATTTTGTAAATGACAATTTGTACCATTTTTTCCCTCTAGATTTGCTTGTTTTACTGGCGTATAGTAAAAAAAAAAAAAAAAAAAAAAAAAAGTACTTAGGAAAAAAAAAATTGTTTTGTTTCTTAGTTTCTTTGGTGCATCATTAATCAGGCAGTTGTTGATGAGGTCTTACACTCTGTTCAACAGGAAATGGACCCAGCCTACTTCTGTGCAGGAATTCCAAAACAAAGTGCTTAATTTGCTTGCGGAGATGTGTGAGGATGGGTTTGGTAGTTTATATTGTGGTTGAATGGGAAGAAAGTTGTAAGAAAAAATAATAACATTTTTATGCCATAAATGACTGTTTGGAATAAACAAATTCATCTTACAGTTATATCATGTACTTTCTGAGCAGCTTGTTGAGTTCTTTATTTTCTTGTCTGAAATACTTACTAATAAGCAGTCATGTTTCCTAGCAATAGGAAATACTCAAATTTGATATGGATCATTACTTGGGTGCTCTACTTCTTGGGGACCTCAGTGAGAAGACATCATGACTGGTGTGCTGAAGGAGCAGTTCTGGCCAGAGTATGCCCCACAGTTACAGTTCCACAACATCTTTTTGAAACTCTTTTACTCTGAACATAAGTCAGCTTGAAGATATCTAATTTGATGATTTAGCAGACACTGCGCAAACATTGCATATAAGCTCACTATAATAATACATAGAAGAATTGCTTGGGACCATGCAGTTAATTCATACTGGCTTTCCCTTCTTCCCATACTCTTCTAAAGAGGCCTATATCAGCAGTGCCCTTGCCTCCTGCCTGGACTCTTGTTTTGTGCTTTCTCACTGTAAAATGCTAAAACCAAGATTTACAATACTGCTTTACAATCAGGGTAAATCCTGCTGTGTGAAAAAATTGTGTCTTTTCCTGAATGGCTCCACTGTCGGAGAATGGTGCACAAATAGGTGTTTGCTGGGGCAGAGAGGATAAGTCCCAGTGGATGTCAGTTCTGCTCCCTCACCTCTGTCAGGAGCCTATTCTGTTTAGGATGCCATCAGTCTCTTCCCTTAAGGGAAACTGGGTCTTTCCTGAGCCAGTGTCAGAGTCCAAAGTCCTGCTGGCATCTGTGTTGAAGATAAACTGCTATTGAAGGGAGACACTCAATGCTGGGACACTTTCAGATTTATGTTGTTTTGTTTAAGGAGTGCCTTTCCAGGTCTCTGGGTGAAAAAGTCTCTGTGCAGGTGGTTAGAAGAGGGAGGGTTAGAAGGTCACAAAAAGACAATAACATGATTAGGGTTGTACAAGATATTGCATTAATGGCAAACCTGTTGAAGAGATTTCAGGCTGTTCATACATTTCTCAGGCTCTGTGCTATGAAAGACCTGAAACAGTTGGTCCTGCAACTCTTTGCCCAAAGAGGGAGGGAGGGAGGTATTGCAAGTGCTGAAGTCAGTTACAGTATCCGGGCAGGAGGGAGGAATGTAACATCCCTGGGTGCATGAGAATGTGCCAGTTACACGTGGCCCAGACCACAATCTGTGTTGGAATAAAATATCCCAAGCCTTTGATCCCAAATGTTTCAATGCCAATGAAATTAATTATCCTCACCTTCCCTTGCACCATGGCCCAAGATTTCTTCCTCTATCCAGACCACTTTGAGAGAAGAAAGGAGCAGCCACAGCTGGCTGGCTAAGATGACTGCTTCAAGCTATTGCACCCTCCCAGCTCCAGGCTGCTAGAACCAGAATAAAGCTGCTTTAAACCACGGGCCATGCATGAGCCATGCATCACTTAGCACTTGATAGCTTCATATATTTTCTTATAAAAAGGGCTGATGTGGTCGGTTGCTCTGAACTGACAGTTGCAGTCTTCAGGCTTAAAATTTATGTTCTTTTTGTTTTGCTTTTTGGTTTAAGTTTGCATTGCTTTGCTTTTGTGTTGCAGCTGGCCCCAGCAGTGTCTTGGGAGATGACCTCATACTGCAGCATAGAGACTGGAGTTGTAGCAAATGTGGGTGGGGTGTGCTGGAGTCTCCCAAGGCCTCAGGGGCTTTCCAAGTAACAGAGAAGATGCCATAGGAACAAAAGTATTGCCACATGTGGCAGCCGGGGTGGGCAGTAGTGAAAACTGAAGGGTCACAAAAGCTGAAATAACATGTGTGAGTTCTTTGGCAGTGATCAGCTGAGGATGAGATGGTCTCAGACCGCCCACTAAGGAAGTAGGCAAAGGTAAATGGGAGCTGAGGTGTGAGGATGTGTTATCTGCTGTGTTATCTTTGAAGGGAGCTTTCAGCCAGTTTGCTTTCAAGCATTCTCAAAATGCTGGAGGCAACAGGATTTAATTACAGCCCAGTTCTTCTCTTCCTTCCCCTCTCCCCTTGGGCACTGTTTTTCTTTGGTGGAGGTACAGGGTGTCACTGTGCCTGATTAGGAGGGACTGCCAGAGCTATGTTCAAGTGGCTGATTTTAACCCAAAGTACACATTAAATATAAATAGGTTTGGGAAGGAATCTCATCGACCATCTTTTTACCTTAAATATAAAATATATCAGGGTACTAGACACTGTTATATGCATCTTCTTTCTGGTTTTCTTTTATCTTTTTCTTCATTTTCTTTCAAAAATTACTATTAAATTATTTATACTGTCACGCTGTACTGAAAAGCAGCAGCCAGGTAGTGAGAAGGTTTCAGTTTATAAATGTCATATAAGTCACCTTTTTTCCACAGCTACAGTCATTTTCTCACTATCCTTTTACCATAGAGAAAGAAAGAACCTAGAGGTATACCTCTAGTGGTACCTTTCACCAGTGTTTGTAATGTTGCAGCGCAACAGCTGTACAGTCTTCATTGCTGGCATATGTACAAAAATTCGATTATAAAATAATAATATGTTGCAGCTGGCATAATTGTATAGCTTTCAAAGTGGAAAACTGAGTAAAGTGATGTCAGCCAGGTGGATTCATGATTAAATCTATGGGGAGCTGTGGGACGGTGCCTATCACACTATCTTTCATACCACAAGAAAATAAATGGTAAAGATTATCCTAGTGTATTAAGTTATTTAAAAATAAACATTTATTTCAATGTTATTTTTTTTCCCAAATTCAAGACCCTCCTAATGAGATTAGAAACACATGTTAAGTTTAGCAGGGGGTGTCTATACAATCGGGATTACCAGGCTGTGCATGTACTTATGATTCGAATTTAAATGCATGAAGCCAGTGGTGCTGAGATCTGAAAGGAAAGGCTTTGGTTGTTTTTGTTTTTAAAGACTTACCTACAAAGTCTTTTTGTAACTGAGTGGTTTTTTGGTTTTTTTTTATCTTTTCATACCTTAAACTGCAAAATGATCCATAAAAGAGAAAATATTTTTTATCAAATTTAAATCACATAGACAAAGGTTTGCATAGGTCTGGCTAATAAATTTTAAAGTGAAAATTATTGGTCAGGTTTGTCTGGTTCTCTTTAAATGTACATTTTGCTAATATTCAATAAAGAAGATGTGGTTGATTCTTTTGCAAAATATAAGTTTTGAAAATATTTAAGGAAAGGATTTGTATCTCAACCCATGATTTTAGCAAAATAATAAATAGAAATCCAACAGACTTGTACGTGGTTTTACTCTGTATTTCTCAAAGAAAGGTCACAATTGTGGATGCTCCAGAGTTTAATAATTTAATTTTTCACCAATATCTCTTTGTAGAGGTATATTGATAAAGGAAACAGAACGTATACGTGGACTGCTGTGAATGGCACTGATTACAGGTAACTCATTTCTGTTCACTCACTTCCTTTGTTTATTTAAATGTCCTTTTGGTTAATTTTGGTTAATAGTTTTAGCATTACACTTTCTATGCTAGCTAGGGAGACGCTGGTGCGTGTATTATATCAAATTCATTTAAGCACACAGCTTTGTAACATTAGAAGAAATGTAGAAACATTCCTTAACATTACTCAAAACAAGGTTTTCCAAGTCTCAGGAAAGTTAAACTACTCTAGTTCAAAACTACATGGTACTAATACTGAGTCAAATTTTGACCAAAATGCAGTTTCTGTTATGGTGAATTACAGTAGTCCTCAGCCAAGCTGGATCCCATTTTCTGTCGTCCTCTTCACAGGTGTACAGTCACTGAGAATGCGAACATTAGTTTGAATGTAAAACCAAACAAATTGGTTTTAACAACAAAACACAGACCTAGGATATTCTATTCACCATCTCATTTTTCTGTTGTACTGCCTCTGTACTCTGTAAAAAAAGGAAGTTTTTATCAGACTGCCATCTAGCAATCACTAGAGAAACACATTTCGTTTACATGACTTCTTAATTCTTCCTGAGCTTTCTGGCAAGAGATACAGCAATAAATCCTCAGAGTCTCCTTCCAGAAAACCTATTAAACATAAAATTATAGATTTTAATTAGCAATTTCTGCTAGCAGTAGCTGTTAATGACAGGTAAACTGCCACTGATTTCCCTGGAGGAGAATTGGTACAAGGCTATTGCTAAATATTCAGCAATCTCACTTATATTCTGTATAAATGGCAAATGTGTCATTAAAGGTCAGCTCATTTATGGCTCAACTGTACAATAATTTTAATGTTAATTTCTGTAGCTCTTCATTAGAAACTGTTGCAGTTCTACACGAGTGAAATCCAAGTGCAAAAATTAAGGATGCGACTTGGAAGATGATGATACCTATTTAATGATTGCCTAAAGTTCCTGCCCTTCATATACATTTTTAAAACTGAACTCTTCTACATATGTGTGGAATTCAGCTGAAAAAAGAATTCCTACATACTTTGAACCAAAAAAAGTATAATAAGAAAAGAAAACATGTTGAGAATTCTCTGCAAATCTTAAAATATTACTACACAATTATGTTCAATAGTTGTTAGTGGTTGCTGCATGATCAGCTCAATACTAAGTGATATTTTGGCAGTCACTGATCACCGTGACATGTTGCATTAGGATGCTAAATGTGTCAGAGGAAGATACAAAAATCATGGGATTTTTTATTTGCAGTTATTTGGAAATTCCTTGCTTATCTGCTAAAAAGTGCATTTATGCTTAAAAGTGTAAACAAGAATCAAAATAAACACAGGGACCCTCAGGATTGGCATAAATGTACCTGTGTCTATTACAAAGTGTGAGGGTGGTATATCACTGTGCGGCTGTCTCATCTAGTGATAATCCAAATTCCAAACTTGTTAATTAACTTTCAAAACACAAAGAAGCTGAAACTGGAAAGCTCCTGCAAATAACATAATTGCTTTACTTGTCTCATTTCTGTTGCAGTTTGGCATTGGTGTTACCATCATACAGCTTTTATTATATTAAAGCCAAAATAGACGAACCTATAACTCAAGCCAGATGTAAGTACTGTGAAGGTTCCCTGGTCTTGTCTGGTATTGCCAAGTCTCAGATTCACTTAAAAAACTATGTTTGAAATCCATAAATTTTGTGGAATTCACTGATGTTATCACGATGTACCCAAAATTTTCAGCAATGATTCTAACCCATTGTAACATCCAAGGTGCAAGAAATATTCTATAAAAATAGAATATGTGCAGGTACCCCAGTTCCACTGACAATCCCTACCCCTTGCTCTGTGCCTGTAGAATCATTGCTTTGTGTATCCTCTGTTGCTGTCATTTTAAGGGTCTGGATACTATTTTTTCCATTCTATTAGCAAAATGTAGACTATTAGCAAAAATAGACTATAAGAGTAAAGCTTTTTTTTTTTTTTTGTATTTTAGTTACAGTATATTTAGCAAACGATCTCTGCTGTCTGTAGGAATAGAACAATGTGAAAGCCCTGTTTGGTTTGGGTTGCAGTTAGGTTTTTATTTTGCATTTTACAAGTAGTTTTAGTGAATGTTTGCATTGTATTTTTACATCAGACTAATTTCAAGCCATTTGTAGATTCTGAAGTGATAATTGGAAATTATACTTGTCAGTATTCAAAGGTCTTTTGTTTCTTATGTGGAGCTTAACTGTAGTCTAGGTAGTACACAAAATAGAACCAAACACAGACTTTTAACTATATCCAGGTGTTATGATAAATTTAGAACAAGTGTGTAGTTAAATAGAAAGTTAGAAAAACACAGAAAACCTCAGGTGTAGGTATTGTTAGTTTAGAGAACTTGGTTAGCACTACATCACTCTCCTCTACCACTACTCCCATGTATGAAGTAGAATTTAGTAGAATTTAACAACTTTTAGTAATCAATGATTTATTTTTTAACTTTTTCCAAGTACTTAAGCAAGTAATTTAAAATTAAATTTTTAAGCAGGGAGTATGATTGACTTGATGGATTAGATCATCTAGTTTCGCACTTATATCAATATAACCTGCCAAACAGACCCTTGAAATAGCCACAGTATATAGAAGGTACTGAGAAATAACTGAGAAGGACCTATTTTTCAGTCTTCAAGGATGTTTGTCTTTTTTCTTTCCAGACTACAGCTGTATGTAAATTGAACCTTTGATCTATCTATGTACAATATTTTTATTCAAGGGTCTGTTTGAATAAAATATTGGTTTGTGACCCCTTGTGCTTTACCCTGTTTTTTTCTGTTTCCCTGCTTTCTCTTTCTGATGGATAGTGGCATCCAAAAAGGGCAAGTATATTCTTGTTGCTCAATTTCCTTCTGTTTACTACAGTTGCTATTTTTCACTTATATTTCTATTCCTACTGGATGTTCTCCTCTGTATTCCTCATCTCAGGATTTTCTTCATGATCATTGGGAACCATAGCAATAGAAAGGGGAAAAAACAAAAGTGAAGTATTTTTCTGTTTTCATGAACATTTCAATATGTTGCTAATATCTAATCCTTCTTCATCTGTTCCTATCAGTGTTCAGTGATATCAGCTATTAAAGCCATTTTTTTTCAGTGGGATTTACAGTGATGCTGATATGATTGA
This sequence comes from Coloeus monedula, assembly GCF_965178545.1. Taxonomy (NCBI): domain Eukaryota; kingdom Metazoa; phylum Chordata; class Aves; order Passeriformes; family Corvidae; genus Coloeus; species Coloeus monedula. The sequence goes on along the minus strand of NC_138784.1, from coordinate 66,564,688 downwards.
GTTTTTTAAACTTTATTGCAGAAGATAGTAGGACTATTTTTCTTCATGTTCTAACAACTCAGTGTCCCAAATATTTATTTGTATCAGAGTTTAACTCTAGTGAAAACATCTCATATGTTTTCATGTTGTCATGCTAATTAAATGTCCTCTTAAAATAAATTGTTAGATATTATCTTACTGCTGCCATTTGTATGTCATATATAATAATCAAGTAATTTCTTCCTATGTTGTGAAATACTGAGAAGCATAGAATTTATTAGTGGAAAAGTGTCTAAAAATAAACATTTCTTTCTAAATTCATGGATGCATGCAACAGTTAGCCAAATAGTTTGAGAAGAGAAACAATGGCAAAAATTCCAGTTTACTTACTTGGTGTTTACTCTTCGTCTTTGTAGTTTCAGAATCACTGAAGCTTGATCATTTTGATGAAGCTGGCTATACGTTTTTAGCACCAAGGTTGGTTGATTTCCCAGTAATAAGTATTATTTCAGCACTAAATAGCTATCTCATCTGTTTAATGGCACATGGAACATACAGAATTGACTAATAAAGCTTCATTTGTTAAAAAAATTATCAATTTTTTTTTCATGATGGAATGTAAATAGCATATTCAGGCTCTGATTTCTGTTCATATTAATCAAAGAGAGCTGTAAAAACTGATATTGATATTTTAATGGAAAACTTATTCACATCTGTGCAATTCTTGTGGTTCTGACTTTTCAGATTTTACAACTATTTTTCAAATAGGTTTCATAATACTTACCACAACATATTTCCCAACTTCAAGACAAAGGGTTTCAAAGCTCTCTATCACTTAAGTATGAGTTAATTTTCAATTACTTGAGAACAAAAATTAAGTCATTGAAAATTGATTAATTTCATTAGTTCCCTGAGGTTTTTTTATGCAAAATTGTGCAGTTCTTATTTCCCTTTTAAAATTATGTTCGCAAGGGAAACCTGGTATGGTAAACGGTTCCTAAAAATTGAGTTACTCTAAAAGAAAGTTATGATGAATAAAGGAAATGCTGTACAGTTAAGATCAGTTGAGAATTGTTGCAAACTTTTTTTATCTGATAAATTTCAGTATACTTTTAAATTTCAATTAATAGGTTGATTTCAATGGCTAGATTGATTTATGTAAAGTCTTCTATCTTAAAATGTATCCCAGCTTAACTGTTCAATTTAATTTTTCTGAAAGACTGAAGTTATTGAGAATCAATTGTGCCAATTAGCAGCTTCCAGCAAGTCCCTACTATCCTACATTAACAGTTTGTTTGATATGTAGCTCTGTTTAAATGTGTATATTGATATAGGAAGGTAAATTCTGCCTGTAGTCTTTCTGGATTATGGTAAGGTAAATAAAGGGTAATAAGATATCTTAGGCCTATGATATACTTGAACAGACTTCTTTTGTTTGTAAAATTAATTTAGTATAAAAGCTCATTTAAAAAGGAGAGCCCCGTGCTTTACTGCTAAACACTCTCTACATTTTAATTAAAGTTGTTTAATGCCACTCATCAGATAATGTTTGCCTCCAAAATGCCCAGTGACTTTTACTTTGCTTGCCTGCATTCAGTGAATTGGCCAATGATATATTGCTTTATTACATTATATAAGGGACAGGAGTTTACCGTTTATCTGGTTTGCATATGTCAAAACAAGGAGTGTTTATAAGTTTATGTGTTTTGTACCCTGTTAAAATTGCATTTAAAACTTCTCAGAGGAGAGGACCTTAACCTATAAATCTGGCCTTAGTTGAGCATGGAGTGACTATGTTTCACCAGCAGTCCAGGTACTACTTTCCAGTACAGTTTAACCCAGGAGCAACTCAAATTCACTGGGCATATATTTTGTGTACAGACATGATCTCCTAATACTACAGCCTACACTAGTCCTCAGGTTTTTTTCTGCAAATCTATGCCCTATTTCATAAATGTAGTTTTCTTATAATCCAAATCTTAACCAATGTTTAGGCAGTCACTTGAACACCTTATTTCCTGCAGATGTCTGAAATAATTGATATGGACATCATTCAATATTGATGATGGCAGTCAATTGACACAGTAATACCAGCTACTTCATAATAGTTGTGCAAGCCTGCTTGGACTTTAAAATTGTCTGCTTTAGTAGCACAAGAAAAAAAGCATAAGACTGATGGTTTGTTGTTTTTCAGAGACTACTGTAATGATGTAAAGAAATCAGAGAACAACACTGAATTTCTATTAAATTTCAATGAATTTATTGACAGAAATACTCCAAGCAGTTCATCATGTAAGTGCACTTCTCAGCTCACTGAATTTTTTCCTTAGGAAAATACTTTCTCATGAATGAGAGTTCATGCTCAGATTTTGTGGGTTTGTTTTTTTAGTAGAAATATATCTAGTGTCAGGATTTTCTGTTCAAGGTAGAGTGTGTAAAATTAGTTTGCAAGTTTCTGGCTTTATTTAAGAAAGATTGCAGGGTCTTATGCATCCAGTGTTTTCCGTAACTCTCAGAATTTTTCTCAAGCATCAAATAACTACTGGTTCATTTTAATATGTTCCAAATATTTTGAATTTATGTTTTTTGCTTAAGCATACCAGCCAAAGTAAGTCTCAAACAGACTCAGAATCTTATAATGAAATCTTCAACCTGCTTTCTTGTCATTTTATTCCAAAATAAGTAAGGAAAAGAAGTCCAGGGCTGAAATAACCAATAACCAGAATAAAATATAAGGAAGTTCTTTTGCTCATTCACAAATTGGTTAAAGAGATCTCACTTGGGCTTGAATAGCTTAGAACCACAGATCCATGTAACTGCTGCAGCAGTGAGCACTGGGCTTTGTGAAGGGATTAATTCATGTTTTGAGATTGGGCCTTAACCTCTCTTTAGAATAAATGAAGTTATTACCATTAGTAATGTGTTAAAGACTTGTTCTCATGAAAAATTCAATGTTTGGATTTGGCTTGGTACATACACATCTGTTTAGCATTATTATATAGTTTATAAACACTTGGAATAACTTTTTTTTTTGTCTTGCTTTCCTCAAGTCTTTTTGATGTTGTTGTCAGGGATAACTGATCAATTCAGAAAGAATCTCTCTGCTACACCTTGTAACTGAAGGAATGTCCACTTAGATATGATGTCTTCTCACAAAATGCTATTTTTGTGTGCATGTGTGGATGTTTGGTGCTCTTTTAATACAGTGATCTTGTTCATTGGCACATTGCTGACTGAAATTTTATTCGATTCCCTTGACACAGTCTATGAAATGAAAGCATTCACCTCCAGTGATTAAAGCAATTAAGGTTAATTTAGTAAAATTTAATAAAATATTTAAATTCTTGTGTAATATTCACTACAAGCAAATATTGAGGACACATTTAGTGATATTATATTATACACTAGTGCTTAGTAAGTAATTATTACAAAATGCTATCTACCTACTACTGTATTTCATTTTGGAATGCGCAGCACTTTTTTTTCCCTTTTTTTTTCTAATAATTAAGTTACTTTAAAAATTGTCTCCTTAATAAGTAATCAGTGTTAACTAAAAGACTGAGTGGCTGTAGAAATTATCTCGGTTAAAAATGATTTTCAAAAGGAATACCAAATAAAATCTCCATGATGAAATAATCTGCAGTATCTCTTCTAAAGTGCTATTGAAGAAAATGGTTGAGAAGCACTGACTTCAAACCATCTTTTCAAAGAAATTTAAGCATGACATCTCTGTATGAGCTACTGATTCAAAATTATTTCCCTGTATGCATTTTCAGGTGACAAATATGTTTTATTTGAGAGGCTGAGACTTAATTGATCTAAATATATTTATAATGTAGTTGAATTATCTCTGTTTTGTAGCATGTAAGAGTAACTATCATTAGGAATTGTGTTGTTTCCTTGCACCGAGCTAAAAAGTGTTTTAATGAAGACATGCTTTAAAAATAGGTTAATTTCCAGATTTAGGGACTTTGCAAACTGGGACCCATGCCCTTATCACCTTCCTTATTCCTGTGACACAAAGATAGGTTTGTAGAATATAATGAAGAAAATGTTTAAGTGAACTCAGCAGTGTGAGAACACCTATTTAACTCTAAGTACTTGACATAGTCTGAAGTTAGGCAGAATGTCTAATATAAACAGCCCAGATTTTGTGGCTGGAGCATCTTGATAATGCTCAGAATTTCATTTTAGGCTTTTATTGAAACACCATCTCATATTGTTTCAGATGACTGACCTTTTAACTCTTTTGATAGGTAATACTGATATGGTCATTAGAGTTTTGCTGGATGCAGGATTTACAAATGAACTTGCCCAAAATTATTGGAGTAAACTGTCTCTGTAAGTATTCTTTTTATTGACTGTGATTTTTTTATGCATTTCAGAGTTTGAAAACAAAATCTTATACATCTCTGTGTATATACAGATATGCAGTTAATGTTACACAGAATAGGTATTTTTTCATAGTTATACTCTTTTATGGCAACCCTTGACACAGGAAACTGTGAGAATTTCAGTCAGTTTTCATTTTAAATCTTATTTTTGTTTACAGTGATGGAGTTGTTGCACAATTTGTTGTTACAGATGGTGGAATTACTAGAGTGTTCCCCAAAAGGTAAGAATTACTACAAAATAGCATAGTACGATAATATTGAATTCTGAAAGGGCAGAATGTTAAATAGTGGCTTTATTGAATGAAAAAATACTGTCTCCTAGAGTCTAATCTGTAATGATGGCTATGAAATTACTTGGAATGTCTTGTTTTTCTTAGATTTTACCTGTGTCATTCCTTGAAACTCATCTGTTACATTATTTTCGTGACAGGCCCTTGTAATCCAGATTTCTAATCAGCCTAGAGTAGCAGTGAAAGCAATGCCTTTTTAGTAGCAGTGGGGCCGTGCTAATTCCTAGTTACTCCCAAGCATTCAGTTGTTTGGCAGGCTGCAAATACTGGCAAGTAGTAGGTGATTTATTTTTTTTTTTTTAGACTAAGCTCAGACCAAATGGTCCAGGGACTTCAAGAGAGAAAAATGTATCATTATCAGAGGACAAAAAGGGAATGTGAAATTAGACATCCAATAAACTAGACACCCCCACGAGTGACTGGGAATAGTGAGGGCACCAGTACAGATCTACTGGTAAATAGCAAATTTATCTATTTCCTTAGGTTATTCTGTTTCACTATAATGTTAAAATGGCAATGAATTTTACTCCCCAAGTCAGTTTCTTTCCTATTTTGGGATTATTAATGATATTAAATATTTTAGGATTAAGCTCAAAGCATATGATGCTGTAAAAGTTCATTTAGATTTTGTTGTGTGTTGCAGTTGTATTTGTCTCAACATGAGACTGAATTTGTGTTGGTCCAAGAATATCATTCTCTTTTTTTCCCCCAAGTTTGTTTGTTTTGGGTTTTTCTAATGATTACACCTGTCTTTTATCCAGTGAAAGCTGACAGAGCCTGAGGACTATAAGAATGAATCTCACATTTTTCCCAACTCTGAAATATTAAAAGAAAACAACCTACAGTGCAGCTTTAATGAGACTCTGAACTGTCTTTTTTGATCCCTATTTTTTTTATTTAGGGCAGGAGAAGATTGGTTGGAAAATGCTGAAACTTATGAAGTCAGCTTCTATAAGAGGAGTTTAGATAATGACAACTATATTTTCACAGCCCCATACTACAACAGTAAGTCATCACTGTTTGGAAACATCAGAGCTAGCTAGTCCAATGTAAGGGGAAGTTTCCCATACCAGATGAGGTCACTGAAAAAGATGCAAACGTGCCACTTCCTAAGGAAAGAAGTCTTGGGATAATATCCATCATTAAGGAAAAGCTAGGAGGCACTAAACAAGGTCTTCATCATTTGTCAACTACGCTGGTGGCCCTGTGTGCTCAGAATTAACCTAAGTGAAAACATACAGAGAACTGGTGTTCATTCAGTACACTGAAACCCTGTTTTACAGAGATAATTTTGCAGAATTATTTTAACAGGATGTGAAATAAAATTGCACTCATAGACAATAACACTATGAAAAGTCTTAATAGAACTGAGTTCTGTATACTGACTCAGCACCCCCAGCACTGACTTGAGGGACCAGGCATAATGGTCCAGAGTCCATAACTCCATCCACTGTGCCAGTAATTAGTTTAAACTTTGCTTTTGAATTCTACTTACAATTGCACTTACTCACCAGTTGGTCTGAGATATTGTGACATTTAAAATCTATATAAACACAAGAGCAAGTGCTCATTATTGATGTGAGCAACATTAACCTTCTCAAGTTTGTCTAAAAGCAGGTGCTACCACAAAGGACATCCTCCTCTCTTAAACATATAGGATCTTTTTTTGCTGTAATTTCATAATTATTTATTGCATTTTTTTCTTAGGAAAATATAAAGATGACAATTAACAAAATTCCCTGAAGGGTTTTTTGCTCCTCAAACAGCTCCAGGGAATGTATTTTTAACTTGCCTTTTCATACTAAGCAGTGTTGAAAACAGTTTGAAGTCTGTCAGAGCAGAAATTGTGTGTTAGTGAGTGGAGTCATATACCCTGCATTGAAAAATACACAGACTACATCAGGATAAAATCTTTGGCTCTGATCCTGGTTTTAACAGAGCTGCTCACATGTGTAAAGGTATTCATGGCTCTGTTTGCAGAAGAAGAAAAAGCTACAGTAACTTTATGAAGCAGTCAAATGGGGTACAAAAAGAAGAAAAGTAAACACGAATATTCCTTAGTCATGCCAGTGTTAGTGATCTGAGCTATCACAGGTGATAAATCTGTACTACAGCTGGGTCAGTGCTTTTGGACAAGGATTTTCTTTAATCATTCTGGTATTTGAATAATAATTAACTTAAGTTTCAGAGGAAGAGGCTTTTATGTTACACTAACTTCTTTTTTTGTTTGCTTTTTTTACTCTTCTATACTGTCAGAAAGCGGTGCCAATAGCTATGAATCAGGTATTATGGTAAGCAAGGCTGTGGAAATAGAAATTGATGGGAAGCTTCTGAAGCCAGCAGGTAAGATAGAATGGTGCTGAAACTCGAAATACTTTAGTTATTTGGTTGTTGCTCAACAGTTAATTGGAAATTTAATTGAGATTTCAAAGGAACTTCACTTTACAATATTATTTTCTCTGAGACAGTTTTAATCTTGCTAGTGGAAGTCTGTTTGCATTTGAGTCAGAGTGTTTAATTTATTAGTCTCATGAACAATGTTGGTGATCAGACAACTGAACAAAAATCATATTTTATTCTTCTCTAGTTCAATGATTTAGATGTCATTATACTTTCCCCTTTTTTTAGGATTATATAGTTACCTTTTTTTTTTCCTTCATTTTACTAAAAAAGGCTTTCATGTATTTCTTGTTAGTTGTTGGAATAAAAATTGATGCAACCAGCTGGATGGAAAATTTCACAAAAACCACAATCAAGAGCCTGGTAAGCGATTGACCAAGTCTGTTTTGAACTTTATTTGCGTTTCTCAAAGCTTCAGATGCAAATAGGTTTACTGTCTCTTTGTGCCAGAGTCACACTGATGCATAGTTGCCAAGTAGTTGTGGTATTTAAATCATCCAAATGCACAAAATAAATCTATGTTGAAATAGGCCATATTTTGTACGTGTCTTGCTTTCATAATTATAAAACATGGATAAAGACAAAGAAAAATGACATATTCTAGCTAGTAGTAAGACTATGCTCTAGCAGTGTATAAAATCTGCAAAAGAACTGGTGAATCTGTTTTTATTTAATATCGAGGATGGGTAAGTATGAACAGTAAGGATTTATATTGCAACCAACATAACAGCATTTTAGCAGAACTTAATGAAATCGGTGCTTAACCATCTCATTCCATACACCTAATGTGTAATACATCTGTCATGGGTTAACATCTTAGGTGTAAATGGGAAGGAGGAAAGGTTAAATGAAAGGGAAAACATGGAATTGATAGTGAATTGGGGAAGGCACAACATTAAGAAACTTATAGAACATAAGCCTCTCACTGGATGAGGCAATATTGCTTGGTTGGTTGTATGTTTAGGGAATCAATAACAGACTCTGGCTGATTTAGATATTGGAACTGTAGATCAATGGGTAGGCAAATCCATAGCCTAAGTGTCAGAGGAGTTAAGGACAAAATACATAAGTGAAAATGGAAAGGAGGATGAGTATTTCAGACAGAATGCTGATGACTCCAGCATTACCTGGTAGTTGTTTTGCTCAGGACGTAATGCAAGGACAGTTATGTGTGTATGTGTACACATGTTGCAACAGCATGAGAAAAGCATATTAGGAATCAAAGCCATGAAAGCTAGCAGGGTTGATGGGCTTCCTTTATCACATAGGATCCCCATGCTTTGAGACTGGTGAAGCTTTTCATGGTCAAAAAGAGAATTTTGAAGGCTTTCCTTCCAAACCCCAAACACATGGAAATGTTCCTATTCTTTTTGTTTTACTTTATGTTCACAACACTGACATTCTGACCAGTCCTCCAAAGTATTTATCTATATTGAACATACTTGTAAAGGGAGCCGTATCAGAGTCTTTGGTAAAGTCTGTCAAGATGGTGCTATTGATGATTACTGAATACAGGTTGATCAGAGAGATATTTGTGATAAATGACACACATTCAAAATTAAGTTTATAAACAGATATCGAAAATAGAATCACTTGTTCTTGTCTTGAATGATGAATATAACTACACAATACAGTTTATTTTGTAACATTTTTGTGAAGATTACCATACTTCTCTTTTTTAGTGCAACAGTGAAATCTGTGGCTGTGAAAGAAATAGCATGGTAAGAATATGTTCAGTTTATTAATATCTGACAGAGTATGAAAATTCACTCATTCTCTTTAGATCTATCTTAAACAGATTCTATTACTATTACTGAGTGTTAGTGTTACAGAAAACAGGGCTTAGTTGTTTGTGTCTTGAGAAAGATGAAGGTTAGGAGGGGAGGGGAAAAAGAGGGCATAAAAATCAGGTGAAGTGGTTGTGGTGATGAAGTTATGAGAACAAGTGTAAAGAAAAAATACAAGAAAAGCAATAGACAATGATGTGAAGAAAAATGTGATAAAACTATGACTAATTTGCAAAACAAGAGGCAAATCCTGAGAAAAAAAGAGTACTTTTTTTAAATTCTAAAAAAGAAAGAGTACCTCAGAGAAGGGTAAATGCAAACTTAGAAGCACCGTAGTCCATTATATGCCTTTCCAGAGTCATTGGTTCCCAGCACATTCAGGATTAGGCGACCCCATAACTGCTAGCACTCAGGAGAGCACAGATCCCGGGACTGTCACCATATCAGGTTTTGCCATGTGCTTAAAAACTTTCCTCTGCTCAGGTCTTCTGAGTTCTTTTGAGAAATGTGAAGATCATTAAATGCAAGAATTGCTGCAGCAAGGGTACTGTGGGAGGTTATCTATCTGATCTCACTGCTACCTCTTCAGTCTCTGGCTGCAAGGATCTTTTACGAAGTGCAAGGCACATGGAACTAGTGGGTTTCCCATTCCTGCGCCTGACACCTGGAATAATCCCACTACAGTCCTTGGCAAGTGAAAATAATCATGTCTAGCTAGCAGGGAGCCTGCCCTTAAGATTTTTACCATCGAAATCTGCAAATGGAAAAGGACTTTAAGCATGGCTGAAGCACATGAGAATTTGTAGCCCCTTATTATGAACTGAGGTCCAATTATAATCAGATTTAATAAGGATATAGTACTCTTGGAACTAACAAAGTATTGAGCAAATAAGAATTTGCAAAACAACTTTTATGAAATTAAGCCACAAATAAGCCTTTGATCTGTTCAAACTCTTATTATACTGATAATGCTAATTAGTGTAACTTAAAATTGGCCCTTGGCTATGGGTTTGTGATTTGAAGATACTTCTGATGTCTTGAAAAAAAAAGTAGTTTCTTACAGTGTGTTCTATTGACAAATCTTTCCTGTAAAACATATTTCACTTTCTTACAATAGCATGTGGACTGTGTTATCCTTGATGATGGTGGATTTCTTCTGATGTCCAATCGAGACGAATATACACAACAGGTATGTTATTCTTTATGAACAGAACATGAAAACCAATAGGAAGAAGTTTTAAGAGAAAAAAAAGAATAATTTCACTCTCAACTTAACCTAAAGATAACATTTCTGAATCACAAAAATATTGCTGGATCAGAAATTCTAGGGGATTTGTTAGTCTTTTTTACAGTTTTCTTTACAGATGAAGATGCCTAACTTCTGCCAAGTTGCATTCTTTGCGCTTTGCGATTAGGCTGGTAGGCTGCCGATGGACTTAAGATGGTGAGGACAAGTAGTATGTTATCCACACACCTTCTTTCTCATATTCTCTTGCTCTTCTTGCTGGCAGGGTCTCATTGATACTGCACTTAACAGTTATTGTCTAATTGGGGAATTTAGAATTGTGCACTTTGTTACAAGAAAAATATCTGGAAATGTTTTCCCTTATCTCTCTGTATTTTCCCCTCTCAGATTGGAAGATTCTTTGGTGAAATTGATCCTGGCCTGATGCGAAACCTGATTAACATGTCCCTGTATGCCTTTAACAAGTCGTATGACTATCAGTCAGTCTGTGATCCCGAAGAAGAACCAAAGCAAGGAGCTGGACTTCGTTCTGCTTATGTGGTCAGTAGTCCCATGTGCAGTGGCTGACATTTCATTAAAAGTCTGCAGGTGTTTATACAAATAAAATAATCTCTATTGGTTTTTTTTTCCCAGCCTACAATAACAGATATTTTACAACTTGGATGGTGGGCTTCAGCAGCAGCCTGGTAAGTACAAGTGTGTAGGAAATCTCTATGTCTAAGCTATAATTATTCAGTGGACTGAAACTCTATTTGGCTTAGGGTTTTTTCCTCCATAAAAGTGCTCTGGACCCTTTGTTTCTGCAGTTTCTCATAATGAAAATTCTTAGGTGTATCTCCAAACACGACTGTTTTGTCAACAGTTTGTTCAAAGCTCTCTTGCCAGGTTTTGTGATTGTGTGTTCTGACTACAAAATCAGCTTCAGGAAGCAGAGTTTGGATTAATGGTCTGAGTATGATGGGCAGTTGTGAAGTCTAAATGACCACATTTCAAGTTATTGATCACTTGGTTCCCTATTTTAGAATATCGTCTTTGCCTTTTTCTAGCAAGAAGTCTTCAGAAAATTAGTGTTTGCTTTTCAGTGAATCATTTTACAAAACACATGAATCATAAAATCGTTTGGTTTGGAAGGGATCTTTAAAGGTCATCCATTCCAACTTCCTCTACAATGGGCGGGCACATCTTCAACTAGATGAGGCTGCTCAGAGCCCCGTCCCACCTGACCTTGAATGTTCTCAGAGATGAGGCATCTCCACCTCTCTGGGCAACCTGTGCCAGTGTTTCACCATCCTCATTGTAAAAAATATCTTCCTTGTATCTAGTCTGAATCTGCCCTCTTTTAGTTTAAAACTACCGCCTCCTGTCCTGTTGGAACAGGCCCTGCTATAAAGTTTGTCCTCATCTTTCTTAAGAGCACCCTTTAAGTACTGAAAGGTCTCCTGGGAGACAGGTCCATGTTTTTCTGTGCTGAGGACTCTGGAGCTGACACGGTATTCAGGTGAGGTATTTTATCTGTTTCAGAGCCATGTAGACTGGCACCCATATCAGCTGCTTCCCTCAGCACCACATTGGGATAGGTAACTGGGATCAATGCGGTACTTTTGCAATGGCATGAATTGCACCCTTGGACACTGGTCCTTTTTCTAAAGCTGGGGTTTTTTTTATAATAATAATTACTAAGCTGGAATAAATTACCTGATTTACAAAGCTAAGAGTTAAAATATGTAGCAGCTGAAATAACTTACAGTAATTTTCTCACAGAAGCACTATGAAGACTGTATGTTGGTTTTTATTGTTGGTTACATTTAGTTAACAGGAAGAGCAATAATCTTGGTTTTCTTGGACAACAGCAAATCTCAAAAATTGAAGATGGGCAATAATCCAGAAGAGAAACTTTAGTTCTTTTCAAACAGAGAAACTTCAGTTTATCAGTGTTCAAATCAGACTCAGTGGTCTGGCCTCAATTTAGACCTGAGGTTTATTTTTTTTGATGTTTAACTTGAAAGCACAGCATTAAAGTACTTTACTATGGTCATGTTTTTAATGGAATCTAGGTCAGAAGCAGGCAGAGAAGGCCATTAAACAAGCAAAGTGAAAAGGGATGACAAAAAATGGGTTCAGTGAGGCACCTGGCAAAAGCAAGTACAGGGAAATAAGAAAACACAGGTTATTAAAGAAAGCTATAGTGTTTCAGGCAAAAAATGTGGGATAAAGGTGTGAGTGATCATTTTCAAAATTTATATGGGATGCATCAGCATTTAGTTAAGACAGTGAGTATCATTTCTCCTTCATGCTCCTTTAAGTCAGGAGATTTAGTTTTCCCAGGCTGCCTTTTTTGTTCAGTTCCCTGTAAATTCTGTGGTAAGCCATTGCAAAGGATTACTGTTTTCTGTCAGCAAATTGCATCACTATTGAACAGCATCAGGTCTCTTCTGACCCGTAATTGCTGTGTGCTGTCCCTCTGATAATTCAAAGCACAAAGTTGTGGGTGTGAATCCAGAATGCCTTCAGGGAATGCCTCCATGGGAAAGGTGACAGGCATACTCAGTTTCTTTACACAGGAATCACTCTAGAAAACGAAGAAAAAAACTTTGAGGTTCAATGAACTTATACAGTCCCTTTTCTCTGCAGAACAAGTGTTAGAACAGAATGAGATGAGAAGAGATTGGGTCATATTTGTGGGTAGAAGCAAGCCTAAAACTTGACAACTGAAAAATACAACTTAGGTTAAGGAGAAGCAGGGAGTCAAAGAATATACCTGTTTCAGTTCCAGTTTTGACAGGCTGGTAGAGGAGAAAGGGGCTGTGTGTGTGTGGCAAACTGGTACTTGCTTTAAGTAAATAAAATCAGAAAAAATGCCATCATCAGTGAAGAAAAACAATTAAATAAAAGGAGCTCTTTAAGCTGAAGTATTTTAGTAGCATATGGGAAGAAAAGGTAGTCCACACCTCAAGAGCAAGAATAGAGATGATTTTAAAAGTCAACTGTTACAGTAATGGTTTTTATAACATAGTTATAGTATTCCAGTGTTGATCCCCTTCTCAGAAATTTCATAAACCTTAACCAGTGTAAAGTATCTAAAGCAGGAGCATTTTCCCTGTGTGTTAAAAAGGAGTTCCAGTTGGTTTAAGTGTTTGAGAAATGCCAACATGCCTCTTCCACCTCCCACAGAGGTATAAAAGGAGGGCATGGATGGCGTGATAACATTTCCATTATGTGAGATGTGGGCACATGTTATAGCAAATCTGAAGAGTAGAATAAAAGATTGGTGTGAAAGACCTGTGAGAATGTGGGGGAAAAAAAGCCAAAACAGAGTCAACCTGTAAGGCTTAAAAAACCACAGCTTTGATAACTGGCCAAAGCATAAAAAAATTTGTTGTTAATAACTTATATTTGAGTAGTCTTTAAGTATCCATTAAAATACAATGAAGAAAAAGAGCCTTTAAAAATATATATATTGTCTTTCTGTGTTCAGGTCTATCTTACAGCAGCTGTTTTTGAGCCTGACTTTTCCACGGTTCCTTGAAGCAGGTAAGTCAAGAGAATGTTAAAGAGTCAACTTTGAGTGAAGTAGAAGGTAATAATCTAGGCCGGGGGACATATTTGGGTCTCCCCATTATGTCTGTGACTTAAAAATGGCATTGGTTTGTTTGTTTATTAATTTATTTATTTATTTATTTATTTTATATCAGCTGATATGGAAGATGATGATTTTGGTGCTGCCCTGCCTAAAACAAGCTGTATCACTGAGCAAACTCAATATTTCTTTGAAAACAATGATAAATCCTTTGGTGGGATTGTAGACTGTATAAACTGCTCCAGGTAAAATTTCTTCCATATAAGTAATAACTTTAGGATTTTTATTTATTTTTACAAAAGAGAAGGACGCCGTTATAAGAAGCAAAATTTTGGATTAATTTCACCAAATTTACATAAGTAGGACAGAGAAGAATACAGGCAGGCAAATTGCATTCTCTTTTTATGTGTTTAGAATTAATTTTAGTTTTAATCATTAAAGAATTGTAGAAATGCTTTAGTCAGTTTTTTGTTTTATAGTCTCTCCTCCATGAAAATTGTATTTTTATCTCTGTCACAATTTGTTTTCTTTTAATTTGTTATGTCAACTTAATAGCATTCTGCAAGAGATATGATTTCCTTCAGTCTGGTTATGCATCAAAATTTTTGACGGTCAAGAAGATTGTGCAATTTATCTTCTAATTTACCTTCTAGCTGATAGTGTTCATGATTTAAGAACTGTGAGTCTCATAAGGCAAATGAAGCTATTCTACTTTTTTTATTAAAAGAATTACTCTCCAGACACCATAAGGAGCCCTATTGAAGGTGATATTTAATAACATGTGAAAAAATTGTATACTTCAAAACATAGCATCTTGGACCTAGATCTCTGTTTCATACAAGAGCCTGCAGGGGTTTTGCATACATTTTGAGCTTCTGAAAATATCTTAGAAATTAGAATTAACAGCCAGATTTCAAACAAAAAAAAAGATAATATTTCACCCAGGAAAGAAAGAGAGAGAGCTTTACAGAATGGTGAAGACACGGACTTTTTTTTCACTTCCATACTTCCTCCTCCGTGTTACTAGTATATGTTGGGTTTATTTATAAACTGAAAATGACCTAACTTAAAGACATTTTGAGAACTATATGGACATAAAAATACAACAAATACACATCCAATACATGACATGCATACCCTATGCTTCTCTCTTGCCCTTCTCACAGACAGGTTTATGTGTTGGGGTTTTGTTTGTTTGTTCTTGTGGTTGGGGTTTTTTTCAGTGTTAATTGATGCTGAACTGATGTTATTTCTCAGTACAGCTACTGTGGTAGCAGTACAGAGCTAGCAATTAACTCAATTAAAGTCATTTATGCTCTTTTCCATTTTTTTCCACTAACAAGTCTATTTGAAAGAGGGTATGATGGAAATGTCAGAGATTACAAAATTTGTTATAAATGTTTATTACTGTTTGTTAATGAAAATGATAAACAGTAGGAGGCAGACTAAATCTGTGAAGCTGGATTATTTTATTCTGATACTGTGTGTCCTCAAATATGGTTTTCTTTGCTTCATTTAGACATAGGTTTTTGTTGGCTTTTTTCCAGACTTTATCATGCAGAGAAGATTTCAAACACCAATCTAGTGTTCATTATTAGTGACAGCCAACTGCTGTGCCGTTCCTGTGACCCAAAGCCACTGATGCAAGCGGAGAAGCCGGGTATCCTTTAAAAATCATGTTATTTAGTAGTGTGAATTGATTTCTGGCTATGGTGTACTGGAATATATTTGGGGAGAAATGACTGACTTATCTACGATATTAGCATGGTTGCCACTGGAATACTTGAAGTATCAGGTACTTGTGGATATCATCACAAATCATGTGAAGCAGCAGTCATTGAGGTAGAGAGCAAAGCTGTTATTTGTGAGAATTTAGACAGAAATGGGCTTGCAGGAACTTAGTGAAGTTTCAGAAAAGCGAATGCAAAGTTTTGGGCCCAGGACAGAATAATTGCACACAACTGGACAGGCTGGGGATGGAAAGTGATTTGCAGAAAAGAGCTGGAGGTTCATAGTGGGCAAGAAGTTGACCATGAGTTAGCACTGTGCCTTGCAGTAAAGTGGGCTGGTCGCATCTCAGGCTATGATAGCAAGGGTGTAGTCAGCAGATTGGGAAAACTGATCCATCCCATCTCTTCAGCACTGGTGAGAGTACATCTGGAGTGCTGTGTGCTTCCCAGGACCACACTGTCCCACAGGAGGAAGTCTATTGAAGGGCCACCAAGGAGGTTAGCATCTGAGAGCACAGGCAAGGAAAGTCTGAGTGTCCTGGGTTTATTCAACCTTTAGAAAAGACAAGGGTATGTCTGTCTAGAGAAATAACACAAAAAGGCCAGGACAGGAGTGTTTGGTCATGAAAAGCTGAGATGCTGCACTGATGGTTAGTTGATGAAGGCACTTTAGTGTGTGCTCAAAGACAAGAGCTTATTTGTGGAAACTGCATTAGCCATCAAAGGCTAGACTTCATCCAGCTGCATAGAATTTCTTCAGAGCTGGCTAGAGACATAGATGACTTACATGCTAGGCAGAGTTCTTGCAACATAAGCATTGAAGTTAAAAGCGTGTGAAAGACTGTTTTAATTTGCAACCACCTTCATGCCAATCTCTTTGCTTTAGCCTGTTCACTGCAGTAGATACCTGTAGGTGATGGTGATGGAAACACATACAACCAACATACACATTCTAGGTCAGTAGAAATTCACCTCAGCCATTCTCTTCTACATAGGTGTGAGGACATCATGCCAGAGATGGTAAATCAAACCATAATTTGGACTACTGTGACAGAACAGGGAAAACAATTAGTAATACCTCTGTCCATGTCAGGAAGTTAGTTGAGACAGCCTCCCCCACTTCTGGAAGAAAAGCAGATGGTAGTACAGATGACTGTGTTTCTTTGGCACAAGCAATGCATTCATTGCCACATTAATAAAACCGGAATTCCATCTACGCTTGGGCTGAAAAGGAAGTTACATTGGAGTGTCATGACAGAACTATGTAAACATAGCCTAATATTCTAATTGGCTTCAGTCCATGACACTTTCATTAACTGTTTCCACTGTCTGAATTTATAGACAGCACTCACTATAGAAAATGAAGCATGATGGATGGGAAAAGGACACATGACTTGCATTTCTCTGTGAAGCCCAAAACTTCTAGAAAGCAGTAAATGACCTCAAATGGCAGCCAGAGCAGCTGGGTGGGCTTATATTGACTAAAGGAACTATTTTTTTTTTTAATTCAACTATGCATTACTGAACTATTCTCTCTTTTCTGTGACTAAGGCACATAGTGAAATGCAGATGTAGCATAACATCACCCAAGCAGGCAAAATGACCTTTGGGTGCTATTTAGATGATTATCATTACACTTTGCTTCCTTTTGGCTGGTACAGCTTTGCTTATGCACGGTCTCTTAGAATATTTTTGTGTTTCAACTTCCCTTTCAGTTGAGCCACTGCAGAGAAAAGGGGAGATGACTCTCATAACATCTGAATGAAGGCAGATGCAGATCTGTAGAAAAAAAATCCCCATCATCTTGCCTTCTCTTCCCTTTGGCCTCTCCACTTGTTGCCCTGAAGCTGCCATACTACTCCATGGTAGTGCGTGAATTTGATGGCTTCAAGTGTAAATTAGAGCTACTAAGATAAGTTCTGGTACTCGATTATTTTAATAGCTTTAATATGTGTACTACCTGCAGTGGAATAAAAAAAGCTTAACATACTGAATAGTAACATAAGCAGCTTTCACCAGAAGGCTGTTTTGCAGTTTGCCATATCCTGGTCTTTCAAGCCTGCTGCAATGACTTGTGCCCCTCGTTAGCCAGTGGCACATGTGAAGTACAATGTTTACATCTAATCACCAGCAATTACAGATTTCAGAGATGTGAGCTAAAGTGGTACCTCCCATTTGCAGTTAGCTAATTAATAGCGTGTCACTGCTCCCCCTTCTCTCCTGATGTTAGTATGGACAGCATTTTCTCTGTCTGCCTTCATCACTGAAATGCTAATGGGATCTCATTAGTTCTCCTGTCATTTGCTACATGCCTACAGTGGCATGATCTTTTCTATGATATTTGGGGTAATATAAGCATACACATAGTAGAACCTGTAGTTTTTATAGGCTTCCACTGCTATGTTCAACCTGCATATGCCATTACTTTTCCAAACAAGTTTCATTGCTTTTACTGTGTATCTTCATTATAGCGGGGTAACTCAGTGGTAACATAAACTATAGGTTAGCTGATTATAGTTTAGTTATAACTATAACTAACTATAACTAATATAACACCATTGAAAGTTTACTGCTTTGTGAAATATTTTCTGCAATATTTGTGCAATGATAATAAAAGCAATACAGAAAATGTTAAAAGAACTAATCTTTTATTTCTGTTTATGGATCTGAAAATATTCTAAAAAGTCTTGCAGAAAGTTTATTTTCTTGATTATAACAGTGTAAAAATTAGGTATTTCACTTTGATTTATCTAAATGGTTGGGTTTGTTTTCTTGAATTTAAACAAGGAACTGTGAATATTGATGTTTATTTCAGTACTATCTGAATTAGGATAAATCTTCTCTCCTGCCACAAAAAATACAAACAGAATGTTGTTTATCCTGCTCATGTACAGTGCATGGAAAACAGTCACACTCCTTAACCAGAAAAACAGATGAAGGGCCAAATCCATGTGAAATGGTCAAACAACCTAGATACAGAAAAGGTCCCGAAATCTGTTTTGATGAAGCCAAACAGGTAAAATTGACACTTAGGACCATCTTTAGAAACAATTGTAGAGCAGCTTTAGATGATCAGTGAAAACTGTGTTTAAATGTACCTTGGTGCCTGGTAACTTCCTTATCACTAAACATACTGTTCACTCTAGACCATAGCCACTCTATTTCAGTTAACATAAAATTAACTGCTGCTTTCTTATCTGCCTTTCCTATAACCATTGCACTTTCACACATGATTTCCTCATCAGTGAGCATAAAACTATGTATGGTGCTGTGAAATGCAATTTTCAATGGCTTGCACAAGTAGACGATAATCTTGGCTTAGAAGTATTATTTTTATAATAATATTTCTAAATTTTTATTTAAATATTGCTAAATTATTAAAAATGTTATATGTGGTTTAGGATGTTTCAAATTTGGCAAATTGTACTGCCCTTAGGTCATGTTCTTAGCAGGTATAAAAGTGCATTGCTTTACTGAAATCATCAAAACTACGCCGTTTAGTACTTCTGTATTGAATGCATACGTTTCGAAAGAGAAAAATTACAACTGTGCAGCATATCTAAATTATTTTTAATATTCTTTCTATATTACCTTTCAAAGGTATGAAACAGATTATTCTGAATTCAAGTTGTTCAGAATAAATTTCAAGACAAAAAGGGCTGAAAAAGGAAGTGCCTTGCATTAGATACAACAAATACTTTAAAAACCTCTTTTTAATGCCTCATTCAGTTTCTGCAATTTCTGCAGTGGAAAGATTGTCACAAACCACTGCACTTAGTTGGCTATAACTGCTGTATACCAAAATTTGTTCCAGTATGTTCTCTGCTTTTCTTGTAATGAGGCGCAATTACCGAGATGTCAGTAGTGTTAAAAAAGTCCAGGGAATTGGTATTCAATGTGTTTTTCTAGTAACCAAATTTTCTTTTAAAAAGGAAGTCTTCTTACTGGCCAACAAAGATAAAATAAAGTTGAAAAACCATCCAAAAGCTATCCAGCCATTATAAATAATCCAAACCATCCTGATATGATTGTGTGTGAAAGTACAACTCTTGCTCACTAGCTTGATGTGCTGATCAGTGTGTAAGTCATGTGTTTTGTAACAGTGGATTGTTTTGGTTAAGTTTATTTGCAAAATTTGCTGTGAATCTCTTGCTCTTGGGTGGATGCTTTCACATTAACTCTGCTAACTGCCAGCAATCTGCATGATATCTCATCTTGTATGTCTTTTTTTCTGTGTTTTCTTTCCTTTCCTCTACTTGCTACTTTGCCCGTTATTAATAGGATCAGCCTATATGCACAACGAGTCGTGCCTCTGCCATGACGTCCGCTCCTATCTTCATTTTTCTGCAAGTTTTCATGTGGTGTGGATGGTCAGTTACTTTCTCTAATTTTTTGTTTTGTTCTTGGCTTAAAAAATTAGCAGACTTTTTTACTTACTGAGCATACAAAGAAAACAGAATGAAGCGAGTCTCAAAAGCAACAATCTGGAGCAAATTACTATTGCAATATTAAGGGAAATTAAATATTGAAAAAAAACCTGTCTGGAGCCTTATAAATCACAATTAATAAACACAAGGGCCTCTCCCATAGAACATACAAAGACAAGGGAACCTGTTGGGTTTATATGGTTGGCTCTTTGAGATTACACATGTACCAGATGAGTCCATATCCTTCACTTACAAGCATTTTTCCCTCGTCCTTGTTAAAATGAACAGAAGAAGAAATTTTTTTTCACAGAGACAAATAAAGATACAAAGCAAATAGAAAAGACAGTCTACCTGCGGAAATAAAGCTTTACTTATGGGTAGCATAGGATGAGTGCTGTGTATGAGTGCTGCTATTGAGGAGAGTAAGGAGTTTTCACTGCATTCAAATGAACACAACAGTTAATGATGGAAGATAATAGTATGCATCAATTTGGTTAAACTAGGAATTCAGTAAAACAATAATTTTTACTTCTTATTTTTTGGCAACCTAAACATATTGTCTGATTACAGTGGAGGGTGGGTTTTTTTCTTCTAATTAACTACATAAGTTGCTGTATATTGACCAAATGCAGACTCTGGGGTTTACAACGAAAGCCTTGGAAATTAGACTGGAAATTTCATTTGATGGTGTGGGACTGTGTCATGAATTACTGTGCTAGTGACATGTCTGCAAGAGAACTGCTGAGCTAAAAAACATAAAACGTGTGACTGAAGGGGGTTCTGATCAACATTATTGTTCTGAAAACCACTAGAGGGAGATACTCACATGTCTATCAAAGTAAAGCAAACGGCAGAACTGAAAGCTTACAAGGCATTTCTCAGGGTTAGTGTAATGAAACACTGAAAATTGTAGCAATTTAGAAAAGTAATTTTCTCAGTAATCTATATTCTCCCTATACTTAAGGGAAGGTTCAATTAATATCTCTTGAATATAACTGAAAAAGTATTTAAATTCTGTTTGACATTTTATTATTTGAATAATTTTGAAGTTTCTTATTCTGTATCTAAGTGATGTAGTTTTCTGCAAACCTAGGAACTTGCACATCCATGGCAGAAGGTTGTAGGGAAAGGTGAAAGGCCTTTCTTTAAGCCAGCGGTATTTCACATTAAAATCTAGATTAACATCTCATGCTCTTGCTCATGCAATTTGCTCTGCACATAGCTTTCTTTTAATTAAAAAGCTACTGTCCAATGTACATAAAGCAGCAGAGACTCACCTTGAGCTGAATTCTTTATGCCCAAAATGTGCTTTCTACTTAAGATGAGAAACCCGCAGAAAATAATTTTAGCTGATAAGCTTTTGGCAGCAGAAAATTATAAAGGTAATTTTTTTTCATCCATCTTGTTTTTAATAACTTTGTGATTTTGGAA
The DNA here is from genome assembly GCF_965178545.1 of Coloeus monedula. NCBI lineage: Eukaryota > Metazoa > Chordata > Aves > Passeriformes > Corvidae > Coloeus > Coloeus monedula. Next base: position 66,543,427 of record NC_138784.1, on the reverse strand, counting down.
ATGGGTTCTCTCTGGACATTTAACTATGTAGTTATATTAAAATCACTGAAGCCAACACAGATACGATCCAGCTGATCAGGTTCAGTAACCTGACGGGTTTTTTTTTACTTTTCATCAAGAATAACAAAACAGTCATTATCACTGCCTTGAATGGCTTGCTCTTAACTTGTTCATGCACACTGGTTTTGTTTGCCGTGCCTGAGAATAAAGAACTGTACAAGTTTTTAGCCCCTACTGGCAATGTCTTATTTCTATCAGCTTCCAGGGAAGTCAGTGGGAGCTTTGAGAGTGATTAGCAGTCCAGGCAGCTGGATACATCTTGTTGGAATTGCCTGTGTCCCCGATCTGTGCATGGGTAGCTGTACACCTTTGACAGATTCCTGTGGTAGTCCAGACAAAGGAGGGTAACACAAAACCTGTGAATGAACATGCACTGGAACTGGAAATGACTCTTGAGTAAACGCAAAGGTGTTCTCCATGTAATATGAAACTTTTAAAATACATGCTTATGAAAGGTGTAACTTTGAGGTAACCTATTGATATCAAAGGCCAGAGCAGAGCTCTTTGGGCAGGTGTTGTTTTGTCCTTTTATAAGTCAGAGTAGCACAATGGGTTCTGATGAATTATTATGGTTTAAAAACAAAGTTTTAGTACATTAAATAGTTATAGTGCACTTCTAAAGGAGTAACAAGTGCATTTATAGTTTTAGTGTATATGTAGTGTACGTATATATAGTATATGTATAGCCTTATATATATATATGTGTATTTATAGTTCCATGTGAATTTTTAAAATTTTGGGCTGGCAATGTCTTTAAGGAAATGTTGATAAATAGCAATGAATATGTGGGTTTCACACTTAACAATGAAGGTATGGTTTTATAAAAGCATTCATTTCCATTCTGAAAGTACAGAATATTTTTCATAGCGTGTGATGCTGTAAAATAGCCCTATCTAGAGCTGTCACAGTAAGGCATGACATGAAGGAGATGGCATTTGGATTTGACACTTCTCTACCTCAAGCATGCAAGGAAATTTGACATGATTTATTAATGCAAGAAATTCCTCATACACTTCTGGTGAAATGAAAGTGCCTTACAACAATTCTTTCCAATTTCTTTTACAAGTCTCTCTCTCTTCAAAGAGAATTAATATACAGACATAATCTTGAAGACAACAAAGAGAGGACATCCCCAGCTGATCTGTTATTCAGTATTTGTGTGATTAATGTAATGGGCTGGAAAATTTCAGTGAAACTGCTTAAAAATAGTTCAGTGTCTAATTGTAGTAACAGAGTTAAGATGATACAAAGAGAAGATAAAATGATTCTGTATATCTTTGTTATAAGATAGTTTAGAAGAAATCGCAAAAATAACATTAACATGAAACAGTTGAGAAGTTTTCTTAAAACTCAAGAAGAGGGGAAGTGTTTTCAAAAAAGGCATTTTAAAGACCATTCAAAAGTGACATTTTTCTAAATCTGGTTTTAAATTGGGAATGGAATCCCACTTATTTCCAGGGGATTCTTGATTGTTATGATTCATGTAAATAAACACATAACCAGATTTCCTCCTCTTTTTTGATTTTATATTTTCACATTTTCCATAATGTTGACAACAGTTAAAACATAAAAGAAAATTACAATGTGAAATTCTGTGGAGAAAAAAATTAGTTCAGATAGGATCTACTGTACCTTGTTTGCCACTACTATTTTTTGCCTTGGCTTAGGATATGAAAGAATGAACTGATTCCAGAGATAATATTTAGAAGTTGTTCTTGGCAGAACTGCTGGTTTACCACGGCAAGTTGGTCTAAAAACCTCAGAAATTTAGTGTGGCTTTCATGAATATGAGGTTAAAATCTCACTAACCTTGAAGTATGTGTATAAATATTGTATACTTTTGTGTAGTACAGTTTAATGCTGTCGTTCATAATAAGACAATGCCTCTCCTGCATAAGGCTTCCAAGATATTCTCTGCTGTTGTGAATTGTGAATCCTTTAAAAACTTCTGTGTAGTTTTAGGGAGAGAGAAAAAGATATTAAAATACTTTTTTTCAACCCAATAAGAATATTACACTGTATGACTGTTGAATGTGAGAGCAGTTGATAAATTGTGGTGTGGTTAAAAAAAAATCTCATAAAGCAAATAGAAATGGACAACAGAATGGAGGGTGTTTTCAAGTACCTATGGAGGTAGGATTAATTTATCGACACAATTTACAATATTTGACCTAGTGCAAGGTGACATAAACTGAGTACTGTATAATTCTATATGTGAAGGCCTACTTGTTTTGTATCTGTACTGGATGTTGTTTACACTTAAAAAATATTTCCCTTCATGTTATGCACAATTTTGTTCAAGACCTTCAGTTTACTTCTTATACTCTCCAGACATCTCCTGTCTGTTGGAAATTTTAAATCTCCTGCTTTGCTTTCAACTCTTTCTTCAAAGATGACTGCTCTAAGTAATTTCAGTGACAAGAATAATAAATACCAAGAGGTAACACTGAATGCTGTTCACTGAATTCATGTGAGAGAAAACCTTTACTGATAATTCTGTTTTTAGTGGTAGTTACTGTGAGGAAGAAGCAACAGGGTTATTTTTAAGTGCTTTAACTAGAATAAAGCTGCATGACAAGACACAATGCAGATGCAAATAGTGACAGAGCCAAATTAAATAAACCAGAAAGTTCAGTGCCTCTTGAAATCTTAGCATCCTATTCCAAATCTGGTGCAGTAGAGTTCACTTAGGACTTCCTTGTTGACCAGAAAGCTTAGGAATTTTGAACTTGTAGAGTGCAATCTACCAAAAAAAAAGCAAAACTAAATGCCAAAAAAACGCCACCAAAAAAAACAAATTAAAAAAAAAAAAACACAAAGAAAAACCCTAAACAACAACAAACAAAAAGAAACCCCAAAAAGTGTGAGCCAAAACTATACAACTAAATTATAAAGCTACACATGGCAGAGATATGTCTGGAAAAAGCTATTGTTAATAAAGAATGGCAGCCACCATGAGGTATTTGCTTTAGGACAAAATGAATTTCTGTTTCTTTCTAAAGAAATTGAATGCTGATTTTTTGGGTTTTGTTTGGGCTTGGGGTTGCTGGGGTTTTTTTTACATCCAAGTTTCTAAAGGAGGCTCTTGGTAAATGCTATAATTCCTGATAATATACTGAGTGTCCTTTGTCTGCCTTATCTGATTTTACATATTTTTTCCAAACTGTTTTGGAACCAGCTTTAAAGAATGCATTGTGTGTAGAATAAATGCCATTAAAATTTTCATCCATTAAAGCTGATATAAAGAACTCATTGAAATCCTTTTCTCTGTACAATAATTCCCAAATTCCGTCTTTACACCTCTATTAGGAAGCAGTTGCCCTAACATCATATTTGGCTTTGTGCTTTTGATTTAGTCAAAAATTTCTATTATCATTTTCAGTGTATTCTGCAGGGAGGTCATAAAAAACACCTTATCAGCCCCTTTATTTCCTGTTTATATCCAATCTGCCATTTTTATGTATTTGTTCTTGCCCATTTGTGTAAACTTGATTTCTTAAATACTAACATTTTCTCTATGACAGTGTATTTAAGTTCCCTACAGATTCATGCAGGGGTGTTTATTTTGAGTTTTCTTAAAGGTTGTATGGTTTCTTGGTGGAGGGTGATGATGGTGTATTTTCATTTTTTGGGGGTTGGGTTTTTGGGTGTGGGTGGTGTACAGTTGATTTTTCTAATTGTGACATTATTTTACCTGATTAGCTAATGCAATATTTCTAAATATTCTTCTGAATCCTTTTAAGGAACTTGCATTTAGAGATACTACTTCAAGGAGTGGTTTTTTTCTGTTTTCTGGGGGCCTGTTTTGTTTGTTAAGGGTTTTTCCTTTTTTCTTGGTTTCGAGGTTGTATGGTGGGGGGGGGGGGGGCGGTTAATTGCTTTTGGTAACTTTCAGGTAGTTACCTCTCTTTAAATTGACATTTTTTGGTTTGGATTTGTTTGCCCTGATCTCTCACACAATAAGGCTAAATGCTATTGCATTGTGGTCTATGGAGCTCCTAGAGCTATATAGAGCAACTCTACTAATAACTTTGAACTGCCCCTGTGCATCACTAAAGATTCAAAGATTTATTGTTCCAAAAGTCCTTTATCATATCCAAAAATGTGCTCTCTATATCTCTCTTTGATGAGACTTCGATCCAGTCTTTGTGTGGTTTCTCTAATCTCACATGACATTGGTATTGTCCCCTTGATCAGGCGGTCAGCAGTGTAAACCTGGTATTACATTTTTTATTATGAAACTGAAATTTCTTACCCACAGATTCCATCACACTTCCTTTTTCCTGTAATAGTTTTATGCTGTTGCATTTTGTGTCATCCCTTACATTGTACCCTTTTGCTGTATGTCTGGGACTGCCATTCTTACAAAGCTGTAAGACAAATGCTCTGTCCTACTGATTATTCTCCTTTCACTAGGTTTTGGATATGTGTATTATTTTGGGGCAGTTCATTGGTGATTGGTCTTCATCCCTTTGTCTTGATTTTATGTTCCTAGCATTGGTGTAGAAGCGCTGGGAAATTTTGCTTAAGGATGTGCTAATAAATTAAAGGTTTTTTAATGACTCTTTCTTATTTACCCTGATTGTACCTTTTAATAGACACACACACACACACATGCATGCACAAACACACTCCAGCCTTTTCTGGGGCATATTAAGTATTAATTGCATATGCCTCAGTGGCATGTCAGTCTGAACCAGGAGCTTTTCCCTGCCTGTTGGCTTTCCTCTGCTTTCTGTTCTAAAATCTTTTTGATTTCTGTGCCAGTAGCCAGTCACTCTTACTGTTAAGATTCAGTCATCTGTCCTTCCCTGCACATATTGCATCTGTTCAAGAAGTTTCCCCAGTTGCTAATATACCTACATTCCTTTCCACCTACACTGTCTTCTTGCGTTGGAGGCTTGGGATCTCTTGGAAAATGGAAAGTGTCTTTTTATGCCATGGGTACAGCATACAGTGAAAACAAGAGAAAGACTAAATATTTTCAACCTTCAGAGCTATTCACAAATCTCAGACTCATCAGACAAAGTGGTGAGGGGAGAGGATGGCTGGAAAATTATCCTGGTGTTTTAGGTACTAATCAGAGTTTGTATCAGGTCTTAGAAACAAGGTCTAAGGTGTTAGGGGCTCCAGAATAGGTATCAAATGTATTTCAGGCAGACTAATGAATATGTCCATCATGTGAAAGGTATAAAGCATTATAGGCAAAGTGGTACCAAGGAACAGCAATTAATGGCAGGGAAGAATGAGGAAAAGTGGTGTGATTGCTGTGTGGCATAAGGAATAGTTACTGATTCATGGCAGAGCACTGCAGCTCAGAGACAGCCCTAAAACTGAATCAAGCATGTACAAGTAGTGCAAGAGAAAATTCTTTTCTCATACTTGAATAGAGCGTCAGAGGCAGAGAAAGGATTTTCATTCTCTTTGATCATATCTTCACCTGCAGACCATATTCATTTTAATGTGTGATCATTTGATGAAATGGACGTAAACATATTTTGGTATTTGTTTTCTAATCTTGAAAAGTTATCTGTTCTATCTTTTCTCACAATAAAGTCATACTCAGAATTGTAAAATTGATGTAATTTTAAGGAATATAGATGTTGTTTATTGGGGCCCCCAGGTATATTCCATAACATTTTTTGATTGATGGTGTAAATATCCCATCTAGTTCATAGCTATCTGCTGTAAACCTTGAAAGTATTTACTCCTCCCATGTTTATAGTTAAAGTAATAATGCCACTCTTTGTATCAAAAATCAGAGGAACGTCCAGGAATTATTTTACTGTTATTTTAGCAAAATAACATATATAAGACCAAAAAAGGATGCCTCGAGGATAGTTCAAAATGTTGAAAACTAAGCTGTAGGTTACTTCTCAAGCAACCTCACTGTAATTAATATTAAATGATTTCTTCTTTTCTTGTCGACAGGAGGATTCGGCTGACTGCGGTGGGGCCTCTGGTCTGAGTCCATCACTGTGGTCTATGGTACCAATTCAGTTGGTCCTGCTTTGGCTGTTATCTGGCAGCAGACACTGCCAGTTATGACCTTGCTAAACCAAAACCTACATAACTTAATCAAGACCTGGCCAAAACGATAGCCTCAGTTCCATTGTCGAAAGGGTCAGCTATTGAGACAGCAGCAGAACAGCAGTGCTCGTGTGGTTATCACGCGTTGTGAGACTCATCAAGGCACCACGATGCCTGCATGTTGGAGTGTCAGATCCTTAACCATGTGTGAATGCTGCATCATCTACACCATCCAAACAGATTTCTGTACGTGCTTCACCGGGGAAATCTAAAACCTTTTGTTTGTTTGTTTGTTTGTTGTTGTAATCTTGATGACTTCATGTAAAAGGGCTCCCCTAAAAACAGCTTATGTATATGATTTTAATTTCTTTTAAGCTTTGGATATCTTGAAGTTTATATTCTTTTACATGAACAGTTGTTTAAAAACCAAAAAAAAAACAAAGAAAAAGAAAAAGGAAAATGTTCTCCCCAATACACATTACTAGCACCATGATGGCTGCTTTTAGCATCAGTTTTGTCCAAACTAGTTGAGCAAAGTGAAAATATTGGCCAGTCTTCACCAGAAGTTCAGCATGATTGGAATGCTTTATGATGAGTAGTTAATTCTTCCAAAAAGGAATCATGCAGCCAGCTAAGTTTTAGTAGGTTGATATTGTATGTAGAAAGGAAGGAAGGGAGAAATCTTCTGTATTTCAAAATACAAAGGTAGTGGAAAGTGTAACTAAAAAGTGATTTTTGTCTTAAACTTGGTGTCATCTTCTGTCAGAAAAAAAATTAATTTCAATGTAATATTCACCTCCTTTTCACAATGCAGTTACATATAAAGCAAGTAGAAATTCTTCAAAGGCTGAAACAAAAAATGCTTGTGAATAAAAAATGTCTTTGTGATATTTGAACGTTGGTTTCCAGGGGTATTTTGCATGATGATGATGCTATGTTATTGTTTTTCAGTTTGTTTTCTTTGATGGTAGAGTATAGTTCATTGGAAAGATAACTGAGTGATTCTTGTATTGTGTGAGAAACTGAACATTGCAATGTGTTGCAATCAAATAATATTAAATTATATTATATTATGAAACAGAGCTCTGAATATACTGTGCAATGAAAAAGCTGAGAAAATAGGGTAAATATAGCTATCGTAACAAAAGGTTGAGGTGGGTTTTTTACGGAATAGCAATCTCACATGAAAATCTGTGTACAGATATTTTACGGATATAAAAATCAGATTTAACACATTTATTTTTGGAAGTATATGTTCTCTAAGGTTCATATCAGGTTCCCCCTTTGTTTCCTTCATATAAACCCACTCATAATATTAAAACTTATGCTGTTGCTATTTATTATTGAAAATAGCATATTTAACAGCAAAATAACCTGGTTGCTGCAATTAGAAAACATATAAACAAATGGGGAGCCTTGAATCTATATGTATGCACATTGATACTTGATTGTGAATAATAACTCTAGAAGTTGTTTTTATACAACCTCATTGGTGATAAAGATTGGTGCAGTAAATTACAATATTACAGTGTAGCATAGTGTTGATGCAAAATATGATTTGCGCTTTTTTTCCTAGTTTTCAGAACTAAACAGCTAAGACAGCTAAACCAATGAATGTGCAACTCTGCTGGTATTGTACAGTTCTGCTAACAACTGCAATATGCAAATATTAATATGGCACAATACACTAGCTCTTTAAAAAATAAAAAATGCAAATCATAAGTATATATATGCTGGCAATTGATTGATATATTTTTGATCATGCCAAAAGCTTAAAAAATGATTGGGCATGCATTAATATCCTATGAAAACTGAAGAAGCTACTCAAAGCCATGGCATGGCTTGAACAATCAGATGTCTACTGTAGTTGTACTCATGGCTGGTTCATTGTTTCTCATGTACCTCGGCTCCAGCTATGTCTTTTCTCATGTTTGGGAATACAGTGAGTGAAAAAAAAAAAACCCTGACCTTTTGTTCAGTGATGAAATCTAGATTTTTAAAAAATATGTATCTAGCAATGTCATGGGGTTAAAAGTAAAATTAACTGTGTTGGATGACTTCAGGTCCTCCTCAGGGAAGGTGAGCTAATGTTGATGATATGGGTGAAGATAAACTTGGAGCTCTTCCTTCCAGTCATAGTGCTACAGTTCACCTGATACAAAAATTGGTTGAGTGTCTCTAATGCCAAGACTGCATCCAGTATTTTTCCTTAATGTTGGCAATTGACATTTTATGGGAGGAGCAAGTTTTTTAGGATTAGGCCAATACTTACTGCACTCACTGCTTTTACTCTGAGGTTACTTTAAATACACATTAGTTTGTGTTTTGCTCTTTTAATTTCTTGAAAGATCATTACATTAAGTTCTCTATAGTTTTCACTTAGCTTCCCAAAAGAAACCCTTCATGGAGAAGTTACACTGTTTAACATTTTAAAACACTTTCATTATGCTGGTAGGCTATACTTGGAGTTACTTAGTAAACATTTGATTAGTGTTTGTAGGGAGAAAGAAAGATGGCACAAAGTCATGCTGCCACAGAAAACATCTGTAGCTTTTGCTCTCATCCCACTTCCCTTAGAGTGTTCAAATGCAAAAGGAGGGAGAAGCCCATGCCATGCCGACACATAGCCCTCCTGGGTGATCCAAAGAGGGCAATGTCCTTTGCTCCTCTCCTTTGCCCCTCTAGGGCATATTCCCTGAAGGAATATGTTTCTATATAAACATTTAGCCTTCCAACTAACATTATAACATTCTATATAAACATTTAGCCAACATTATACCCATCTGATTAATACTTTAAAAAGTAGTAAGTATTTTAAATACTTTGAAATCATATATTGGAATATATCCAAGTGATGGTCAAGACTTTTTTTTTTTTAAATACCCTGATATCTGCAAAATGAAAACTTAGATCAAAAATGCAATCTGAACTTTAGCTATCTCAAAATGTGAATACCAGTCTGATAGAAATAACTCACATGAATAAATATAAATTCTCATGCAGAAGAGTATCCTTACTCTCACAGTGCATCATAGTCATCTTATTTTGTCTTTCAAAAAAGAACCTTGATGTAAGCTTTAAATTAAGATATTTTTAAATACAATATATTGTTAAAAATTGTGTTTTTTAAAGTCACATAAAAGGTTCTGTTGATGGTTGCTCAAATCCTTTAAATATCACTAAGAGAACTGTTGGGACTGGTTCAGTTTACACAGAAGTCATGCAGTGTATTTTACATCTGACAAATAACCACCATTAAAGTTGTTACAGCATGATACCGTGCAAAACATGATCTGAGAACTTAACATGAAAGGTTTCTTTCTATTTTTTTCATTTAAACAACCAGCATTACTGCCAAAACACTGACCGTGGTCCATATTTGTAACAGGTTTTTAACATGACATAGCAGGTCTGATGGACAAGATTTTTAGCTCCTATACCTTTAAGACTTTAGTATGATCTTTTTCATGTTTCTAATGCTTGAGGCTTTACTGCTTAACTTGACAAAAACAACAGTGTTGCTGCCATTTGTAAGTTTTCCTACAATATTCCTTTTATTAACTTAAAACCTGGCCTTACTGGTTTCAAATAGGCAGTATCCCTTTTAAGTGACCTTTGCAACCCAAGTGTTACTTGCTGTGGTTGAGAGCTTTTTGGTGTCACTGAAGAGACATTAAGGCCTTTTTTTCCCATTAACACATAAAAAACATGCTTAATATGACTTAATTCCAAAACACAACCTCAGTATCACTGATCCAAAAATTCGATGCTAGCACACTGGTTATTAAAAAATATATGAATGCCTAAAAGGCACTGCAATGCACTCGATAGTTTTTGGAATGTCGACCTAAGGTGAAACCTTAATAACTCCTTTCTTAGGATAAATTTTACCCTAACTTCATCAGACATCAGAGCCTTTAACAAAGGCCAGATTTATTATTATTTTTTTCATACCACAATGTTAATATTGTTAATACTCATTGTACACTATTGTAAAAAGATTAAAACAAAGTGTCTGAAAACAATTCAAGAGTTTTGAAAAGTTAGCCTCACCCTCTTCCCAGCTACTTGCATCTGTCCTGTTTATGGTTTAAAAGAAAAACATCATCTTGAAGAAATATTTCACTGAGGCTAAAGGGATACTGTCTTGTTCAGATGCCATGAAATTGCGATTGTGATCTGAAAAAGCTGTCTTCTCTTCTTGTGTTGTATGGAATGTCTGGATCATGCTTTCTGGGATACTTTTATTGAAATGCTCAGTGTGCGTTTCTGCAAAAAAAGACTTGGTTGCTCTTACCAGGCAATCAGGTCTTTCTCCCTTTTCTTGTGTTCTCTTGACACTTTTGTGGAACTTGACAAGCCTGGAAAAAAAATAATTTTTTTGTAAAAATTTGTACAATAATGTTATAAAAAGTTTATAATCCTAGAACTGTTGTGTTAATTATTGTGCAAAAACAGTATATTCAGAATAAAAGTTTATCATTTAAAATCAACAACTATTTTACTGTTCACTCTGTATAATAAAAACACACAAATAAGAGCCTACATTATTTGCTATATAATACTTTTGAGTTTCATATAATTATAACCAAGTGTCTGAAGAGAGTGAAGACAGTGACTTAATGCAGGTCTTCATGGGGTTCAGAGAAGGATGCAGAGCAAACCTTCATTTCTGTTTCATTTGCAACTGTGAAAATTTAAAAAAAGTGGAAAAAATCTAACCAATTAAAACTGAGGGTCTGTAAAGCTCTCAGTAAAATAAGAGTCTGAGGCAGTTGAAGTATCCTTGTTTTCCTGAAACAATTGCTTTTGGAAGGGTTGCCATTTGCTAACTTGTAAACACTGCTGAAGTCCAAGAGTTCATTCACATGGAGAAGCAGAATAAAATCAGATGGCTCAGATGGGTCCTGCCCAAGTTGTTGCCGTTGCCCCCACCTCTGACCAAGACTGAGTCATGATTCAGTCAGCTTCTGTACTGCTGCTGTTCTTAATTAAGCACTATATTTAAAGTGGATGTATGTACCTTAATAAACAGGCTTGGGGTGCTCAGGAGGTGCTTTGCTGGGTTTCTGACTTCCTGTGGTGGCACTGGCAATCTGTCAGAAGTGCAGGGCAGAGGGCTGAAAGTGGTAACTGCTTTAGAAGCCTGACTTTAATCCTTGATTGCAAATGTGTCACAGCCCAGAGAAAATGGCAGTCATAAAATTCTGATTGTTTTACTGAATCCCTGAGGAGTAGATAAGAGAATAAGAAATCAAATGCAGATTCTAGTGCTGCAAAGTAATAGATCACCCATGTGGAAATGCTACAAGGCAGTGCATGACACTGTGCATCAACATCCAGAGATTACCAGCCTCAACTAGATTAAACATTGCTTCCTAACTACATGATTATCCCCACATGCTGAACTCACTCTATCATGTTTTCTGTAGGCTGACTGCCATTGAGATGTAGAAATAAATAAACCCCCAAAATCCCTTTCTTGTACCTCTTTAATTTAATTGCTGTCTTACAATACACTAGTTAAGGAGAAGACACTTGGACAACACAAGGTTTTTTCCCCACACTCCTGGAACTTATAAGCATCTTTGACTTCATCAGTTTGATATGGGAATTGCTGCACTGCGGTGAGATATTCTATATTCATCCCTTGTGCAAATCAAACCAGAATGCACTTGGCCTGTCATATTGTGTTATTTTGAGAGATGCCTTCATAGTGTCCAATGCAGCTCTGTTGCTGCTAACCATCTACAGAAATCAAGACATATAACACAGATGTTACAAAATGCCTTCATTGTCACATCTATTAGTCCAGTCCTCCTTGTAATGCTCGACTGAAAAATATGCCCACCCTAAATGGTACAACATTTTCTCTGTCTGTTGCAAGAGACATTGAAAACAATGTGTCTCTTTCCAATAACCTCTTAGGAGCTTTTGTTCACAAAGTGTATATGGGGGAGGAGGAAAGAAAAATGAGACTTTTCCAGGAGAATGATTTAATCTAAATTCTAACTGTATTACTCCTAATTGTTTTAAGTATATAATAATTTCTCTCTCTTTCTGGTTGAGAATATCACATTCTCAGGAGCTGGCCTTTCCTTTTGAAACCTTGTTCAGAAACCCAGACACTTTTTAGCAAAGTAGCCCCTTTTAATAGAACACCCACCCTTCTCTTTCTTTTGGGGTTTTGAATCTCATTTTTTCTCTGGTTTTTAAAAATATTTCCTTGACTTGATCTCCAAGTGTACATCCCATATTGTGTAGAACAGGTATTAGAACTTGGTAATAAGTGTTTCCTTTGGGGAAATGATAAACATGTTTGTGATTTGCCTCACCTAGCTGTAGTTGTCAATTGCTCACGAGTTACTCTACAGTCAACAGAGTTTAGGAGTTAGGTACATATGCTGCAAGGCCCAGACAGGCTTTAACCATCTGTCTGAATGATTGGAAGGTGAATTCTTTAAAAAGACTTTTCTACTGCTCTTTTAATTGTATGTCTTTTCAAAGAGAGGAGTTCACATATTAAGTAAAATCTGCATCTTCTACTTCATCCATTACTTTTTTGTTTGTTTTTTTTTAGCACTGCTAGTTTCTGACAGCTGTTTTGAGAAGGAAATATGAAATATAGGACTTCGGTGTTATTCACTCTTCTTTTTCAAAGGTCTCTTTCAATTATTTTTTCAGCCACTGAATTAGTTATTTCATCAACAAAATAAAATGTGGAGTTGGGAATGGAATCTCGCTCAGAATTTCCATTTAGCTTTTGTGGCTTTAACCCAGACTCTTCTTGTGACCCAGACACTTGTGATCTCAGCCTCTGTTTTGTGGCCTGATTATTAAAAAATAAATTTTTTGAGCACTGTAATACAGACACTATGGAAAGGTTAATTAACATGCTTGGAACACTGACTAACAGCAAAATGTTTTGGTATGTGTGGTTAGCATGTATTATTCCTGTAGGCTATTTTGAGAGTCCAAGTAGTGCTCATTACGGTACGGGTTAGTCACTTTGACATATAAGCTCTGGGATCTTCAGGAATTAATTAATCTACAGGAATTAATTAACTCTAAGAGAAAATTGCAGCCACTGGGGGTCTGCTCTGCCTAAAAAGATACCATAATACCTAATTTCAAGTGGGTTAGAAATTAGGAACATTCTCCTCTCCTGCTTGGCTGTAGTCAGCACAAAAAAAGAAAAGACCCATATAATGATAGGTTTTGCTTGTGACATCTTTTGGGAATACCAGTGTGGGAAATAACAGGCAGGGAATCTTTGAGAACCTGGGGCTAAATCATGTACAGTGGGATTCACTAGGTGAGCACTGTGTTCCTGGGCTGAACAGGGGAGATCCACACCATGCAGACATAGAGTAGGGAAAACTCTCCCAATGACCAGCCACTGGGGGTCTTACTGCTGTTGCATTTGCATGCACACCCTTCTATGGAAATTGTGGCATGAGGCTGCTAGATCCAGAGAAAAAGCAAGCAGTGGAGACATGTGCATTCAAAATTTGACTCTTCTGCTTTGCTGGATCAATCTACTTCCTAGGATGAATGTCTGGGCTCAGTAAATTCGCCCTAAGGCAAGGCAGCTGTGAAATCCAGGCTCATAGCTTCCAGGGAACGATACAGACCTACATCTTCTTTAAAGGACATTGCCTTATGCAATTGCATGTGTCCATATGCAGACATGGCGGAAGAGATGCCAAACTCCAGGCTCTGAGAGGAGCCTGTTTGGTGTCTGTGGTTGGAGCACAGTCTGAGCCAACACTGGATGCCTTCCAAAGGCGACGGGAGATAGTGGTGGTGGTAAAGGGGATGTTACTCATCTTTTGCATCAAGTGCTTCCACATATAGTACGTCTCAAAAGTGTAAGGTCTGGTTTTAGTCTTTCTTTAGTCTGAGAGTATCTATGGGAGAGGGAATCTGAGCACTTACATTAAGAGGCAGCAGTGAAATCTAGCCTACCGGTTGGTTGGCTACCTTGAATGGTCTTGCCATCAGGCTCTTGAAGACATGTCTGCAATAAGAAGAGTAAGAAGCTTTAAGCATTTGTTTTCCTTTTGTTAATGCAATTTTATTTTATTTTTTAGAAATTGTTTTTTTTCCATTATGGGATGAGAAGAAATGAAGAAATAGGTAGAACTTGAAGATCTAGAGAGTTCTGGAAAGGTTAAATATGTAACTCTAACTAGGTGCAAGATACCACAGTTTTGTTTGTTTGGGGCCCCAAAGCCTGGCTAAGTCACATTTTAGTTCATAAGCATTATAATCTGGGATTCTGAAATTAGGCAATACTTCTAGGACATTTCTGAGAAGGATATTTACATCATTAATCACTTGAATTTAGTGTTCTGATTTTTTATATTTATGTCCAGTTCTAATCTAGCAAGTCATACAGTGTCAAGCTTTAAAATAAATCCTTAATTTTCAGTGAATGGAAAGTCTCACCATCCACAAGGAAAGCAATTGTGCTGAAATCTAAGCATTTAGGATTAGGAATAGGAAGTATTATTGACCCCAGATTTGGTTTTAGTAGACTATTTTATGGCTTGGAAAATGTGTTGCACATTGATCATCCAAAAATTCCATAACCACTTGCGATGATATCCAATTTTGCATAACCCTGTAGCTGAGGCAGTAGCATGGAAGAACAGTGGTGACAGATTGCTTCTATTTCAGCTGGACATTGCTTTAACTCTCAGATCCTGAGATCTGAGATCCAGTTCATAAAGTTTCCTTCTCTCAAACCTGACATGCTGTGCAACCAAAATCGTGAGGGTAACACAGTCAAGAGGAAAGTAAATTGCAACTAGAACATCCTGCAGAGAAGGCATGTCTGGCACCAGAGCAGTGCCTCCTGCTCTCCCCAGGGTGTCCACCAGGCTGAGGTGATTGCTGAGCAATGCCAGCACTGCCTGATAATTCTCTGGGTGTGTTGGGAAGAGCTGTGTGCCTAAGTGGAGCAAACTGATGTATCTGTTTCCCTGTCTCCATTTATTAGCAGCAAGAAATTCAACAAAATACATAATATTTGAGCTGTCAGCTGCCTAAAATTTCACTGAGAAAAAGTGTAAGTCAGAGACAATAGCTTCCAAATGCTTCCACACCTCTTGGGGGATATAGGTATTAAACTAAGATTTTGAAGTATTAAGATTTTAGGGGAAAGTATGCACACAGACATAAATATTTTTATGCCTTTTAGATGCTACCCATAGGCTTCTAGCAACCTGCCAGTGTGCTTTGCTTTCCAAGGTCAAAGAACCCACTGTGCTTTATTCTGGCAGATGACATGAGTAAAACTGTGTTTTAAAGCAGCTTGCACGTAAGGCCTCCTTTGCAAAGCATGAAGGAGAACCTAGAGTGTGATATTTGATCTTTTAGAATCTCTACTTGAGTGAAATGCCTTAAATAGAAAATGGGCCTCTTCTGAATGAAAACCTATCCTGGGCACTGCGCAGATAGGCACCTTTATTGCTTCCAGAAGAAGTTGTCTCATGTAAATGGATATTCTGTTACTAGAGAGCTCTTTTTTTAAATAGCTTTAATAGCCATTTAAAAATAACAGAATAGTGTGGAATGCTCTATTTTATAGCTTAGATGTATTCGCCCTGCTGTAACTAACCCTGGACTGCCTTCACCATCTCTGAGGCTTTTGCCTGCAACTTAGTTGATTTACACAATCCAATGGATCGGAGAATCAAGTTCCAAAACAGTGCAGATGAGGATGGTAGTAGTTAACAGTGGAATAGTTTTGTTAGTTTGTTTGGGTTTTTTTTCCCCTGCTAAACATGCCTACCCACCCAGAACATCCAGATTATAAACCTTTAAAAGGTAGCAAAAAATATGTATGATTGAATTGATTGCCATTAGGAAACACAATATTTGTCCTTTTTTCATATTAGTATCTTTTTGCACTATCTTTTGGTGTTTTTCCCCAAAGTTTATGACGTGTGTATAATGAACCTGTATCAAAACAAAGCCCGGCTTGTCCATTTTGAAGTGCAATATGAAATGAGTGCTATATTGGATATAAGCTTTCTCTAATAACTATAGAAGTTTTTATTAAAGTTCCTTTTATAGAGAATTTAATAGCTATAGTTTTATAGGTTATCAGACACAGCTTTAAGTTTTGGTAAAATTAAAGTCAGATTTGCCAAACCAAATAGCTGCTTTAAATCTGATCAAATCAGAAAAACAAAGTGGTTCAATCAGTAGTATATTGCTCTTTCCATATAGTTCAGACTCTACAACTACCTGAAAAGAGGTTGTAGCATGGTGGGGGTCAGTATTTTCTACCTAGTAGCAAGTGGAAAAAGGAGGGCAAATGGCCTCAAGTTGTACTAGAAGAGGTTTACATCGTTATTGGGAAAAATTTCAACCCCAAAAGGGTTGCCAACAATTGGAACAGGCTGCACCGGGGAGTGATTGGGTCACCATCCCTGGAGGTATTTGAAAGATGTGGGAGTGGCCGTGGCTTAGTAGTGAACATAGAGATGCTGGATTAACACTTGGACTTGATGAGCCTAGTGGTCCTTCCCAACCTTAAAAATTCTATGATTCTGTACCAGGGAGGTTGTATTTAAATTGCAGGTAGAAATTCAGTTCCTTCTTACAATGTTGCTCGTGATAAATGAACTGTCTACTTAAAATTTAAAGGTCTGTTTGTCCAAAGTTAAATACTTGAAGTTGTCCTATGCTGCTTTATTTGTTTGTTTGTTTGGGGTTTTTTGTTGGTTGGTGTGTTTTGGTTTTGGGTTTTTTCTGACACTGTTGTGCATCATAATGCACTAAGGAACACTGTATTTTCAAGACTGCTCAATATTTCCCTCTGAAGAGCAGAAACTGAAAGAGCAGATTGAAGGATTACCCACTTCTAGAAAGCAGACATACTTAATTAAGGATAGTAACCATTCTTTGGGGGGAATCTTAACCAGACTAGAAAAGATAGGTGCTCTTTCTCCAGGCTAATGACAGCAAGAGTCATTTAAGAACTCAAAGCCATGAGATGCCAGACTCTGTGTGGGTGATGTACAGTGTGCACAAGCAGAGACTCTCTGAGGTTCATGCTGATATCCAGTGAGGTTGGCATCCATATGCTTCCTTGCATCATTTAGGACAGTGACAATTGTTCTCTGTTGCCTGCATGACTGACTCATTTCTCATCCTCCCTGGCCTATACAGGCTGCTCACAGACTTTATCCCCTGTGCTCAGCAGTGCAGCTCCAGCAGTGCTGCTTGCAGCACCTACAGGCACCTTTCAAACATTTCTGCACGCAGAGAGTTACCCTCAGCCTCTGCCTCTGAAGGCATTGCTCACCACTGAAGAGGTGAAGAAAACCTGACTGATTCACCAGAAGAAAACCTGACTGATGAAATTCATAATTAAAGCCACAGATGATAAAATTTGAAAAGTATGTCTAGAGTGCCTGGATATAGTTCTTCATGGACCAGTGCAATCTCTGGCTGTGCCAGGCGACTGCCTTTGGAAGCATTGGGTGGCCTGCAATTATTCTGTTTCACTTTTGCTTATGCAAAAATGATCAACTTCATGACAGCATCTGTTACTAACCAAAAGGTTGTAGATCTCTAACTTCCATTTATATGAAATAGAACCAGATGCAGACTATAAAATGATGTGAATATTTTTTAAATTACTTCACTGATATTTTGTCTCATATTTTCTTACAATTCATGATTAATATTTTTAAAGGTGATTTATCTTTCATCTTGGGTTCCACTGTTGTTGACTTAACCTTAAGAAAGCGTGATAGAGCTTGAGAAGGAAGGTCACTTGCTGAACGTATTTTTTAAATATATTTCAATTAGTAAATCATGAATTAAAGTCTGTACAGTTATAAATTATGGATATTAGAAGAAAATTATGTATTCTTTTTTTCATATTTTTCTCTCAGAAGCAGGGTAAAGCTGGAGAGTATACTACTGTAGATGATAAAACTATGTCAAATAGATTAACAGCTTTTGACTCAACAACTGTGATCGGTAGAGGTAGAATATATGTAGCAGGCTGTCTCTTTCCCCTTTTTGTATTACTAATAGTATGTTATAACAGTTAAAGGACAAAGTTCTTATTTTATTTCTGGTGGCAGAAATTGAAGAAACATTTGTCCTGAAAGAAAAATGGTATTTATGGAAAAGCTTTCTGAGGTTTCTGGTAAGGCTGTCTGGTTGCTCCAGCAAACAATATTTGCAGGCAATTATCTGAAAACCATAGAACTGAAGCTTCTGAATTAAATTTAGCACTTGTTTCACTATATTGCTGAGGGCAACACTGCACATGCATGAAGCCAAGTATGTGTTTACATAATTTCACTGAATAAAAGTATTTAACAAATAATACATTGCTGTCTACAGTGGGAATTCTGTTATTCTCCTTTTTGAAGTTATTTAATGCCTGAGATATGTCTGCTAATTTTGTCTTCACAGCTTTTTTTAGTGTTGCATATATTTATTCTTTAAAAAAATTAAAAAGTGATAAAATACTTATTTTAAGAATTATACCTTAAGCTCTCAATTGCATTTTCCTGATGCCAAAAAAAAAAGTAATAAAAAGGACAAAGTGTGCTCTCTACAAGAATTTTTAAAGTTATTTCAACAAATGGCAATATTATCAATAAAAACATATTTGAATCATAATCATACCATGTCTCAGGACTTATGTGACATTTGGTGACACATCAAACCTTCATAGGGAAATTAAATAACTACTAAAATTGAGATGAAATGCTGTGAGCTTTGTTCTTTGTAAAAAGTCCATATTCTTATTGCAAAGATTGTAAAGAAAATACTCCAGTCATATTCCTTTCACTTTCCAAAGCAAATTGCTTTTCTCTAAAGCATCTGAGGAAATAAATGTATTTTAGTTTGCATGAAGTACAGAGGTCTGATGTAATCCACAAATGCAAGATGGTAAATAATAAGTGAAATTAGACTGCAGTGTAAGGAAAGTTGATGACGTATCCAACAACTGCTGTCATGTTTGTGACTTGCTAGGTAAAGGCTATGCAATAACTCTTCCAGTTTTCTTGTTTGTTAGTTTGTTTTTAGAAAAGGGACTTATAAAACTGTACAGTAAAATCCTGTGCTATGAGGGTGGAGGGTGGGGAGACACTGGAGCAAGTTTCCCAGAGAGGTTGTGGATGCCCCATCACTGGAAGTGTTCAAAGCCAGGTTGGGTGGGGCTCCAAGCACCTGATCCAGTGGAAGATGAAAGGACGGATATGGGTATGCTTTTTAAGAGCATCAGTAGACCTTCTTGGAGTTGCTAACCGGTCATGGTATCAGAGAGCTATTCCATGTCGTACCCTAAAGTGTCTGTCTGACCCCCCACCAAGTGACCAGAGAAGACAGTCCAGGAAATGTAAACTATCACATTCATAAATAAGAAATGTATAGTGTTAAACCTCTGTTGAAGCGAATCACTAATGACTGATAATAACCCCCATATAATAAACTTGAAAACATGGACCTTTGTTTGGACCTTTTTTGTCTATGCAGAATAGTAGGTCCTGTTTTCTAGGCTAAATTCATTCTCACATTAAGTGCTGATTCAGTACTTTAGTCCAATAAAAACAAAGTGGCTTTTATTTATAAAAAAATTATGAACTAAATTTGAGACTCTCTATTGTTAAGTAACTTAGTTTCTTAGCTTTGCAAGTCCATTTTCTTCTTATTTTTCTACAAAAATATAACTTTTGGGGGTGGGGAGAGGATTTCTTTTCTTCTTTTTTCTCTTCAAGCACCTGCATGTTTTATACCTTTTTTTTAAACAGCTGTGTTTGGTAGTTTAAGTGTTTCCTGTCACAAAAACATATGCCCCAGCAATCACCAGAAACTGTACGGTGACTCATGAAGCTTCTCAGAACACTTTTTTAGCAAAAAAATTAATATAATTCATAACCACAGGGCAGCATTTACAATCTGTGCTAGGAAGATGAATGTGGGGTGATGTAAGACATATGTGATTTTCTTTTTTATTGGTGACTCTTTTTTTTTACTGAGATCTGTGAAAATGGATTAATGATACATTTTTCTTACTCATATCTGTGCCCCGATACTCATCTTGCTCTCCATGCAAAATCACGTAAAGTGGAGAGAGGCTTTGTTTAAAGTTCAAGGAAGACACAAATATGAGACAGAAACAAGAAAGTCATAACAATATAAAAATAAATAATGAATGTATGAGATAAGTAGCTTGCAAACTTAGGGCGCGTGAGCATCTCATGTTGAATTATCTAAACTAAAATTCTTGCATTAGACACAGGAATAGCTTTAAAGTGCATAATTTGCTTCTTTCTCTTTGAGGACTGCATGTTCTTGCAGAGGAGACATTGAAGTCAGAGCACTCCCCCTTCTTAAAAGTTTATGCTCTGAGGAAATAATAATAATTTAAAGGAATTAAACTCTGATTCTTTTATACACTTTTGAGATCATTGCTTCAACTTCAGCATTTTATCATTCCTTTGGTAGTTGTCCCTTTGCATTCCCTTGAAAATGCCAGAGCTTCATCAAGTGTGGCATCAAGTATCACATCAGTTTGGGCATGGAGTGTTTTAAACATCAGTTTGCCAATATTCTCCTTACGGTAAAATAACAACAAAAGGGTTCATAGTCACCATGGGGACTTAAGTGGGTCTCCTTCGTCCTTGCAGAACTTACCAAAGATCAGGATGAGCTTTGCTGCTCACTGTTTCCAACACACACTAGAGAAGGACCATTCTTTGTTAAGAACAAAAAAAAAACCTTCAAAGACCCCAAAAATCAAACCAAAACTCCAACATGATATTGTGTTAAAGCCAGAAAGGACTGTGGTAACAGAGTTATGAGTTGTCCAACTTCCCTGGACATCTCTTCAGAAGGACAGTCACTGCTAATTTGTTACATGATGGTCCTGCTAGTAACAGACTACATCTTGTGGGATGTGCCAATACCTTTACCTCCGTTGTTGTCTTCCTAGGCCAGGCTGTAAATTCTGCCTGTCTTGTTAAAATCTTATTCCTTTTTAGATTACTTAGGGAACTGTTGTGTAGGGTCAATCTTCATTCTCATTTCCAGTCCTATCCTGGTATTTTCTCCTGTTGACAGAGAGAAAAAAAAAAAAAGACACATGTATGTAATAAAAACATATTTATTATCCTTGCACTAGCTTAGTGCTTTTGAGCACTTTTTCAAAATAATATTGTTTAATCTAAACTGTGCAGATTTGAAATTTTATTTTTCTCCTCTCTTTTGGATGAGATCTTTGTGTCCTTCCTGGTGTACATCTATGCTGACAGGTTTATGACATGGCTACTACATTTCCTCAATTATAACAGTGTAGAGAGCTGCTCCTAACAGTGAAAAAGTACCTGTGCAGGACATAGAAATGACAGGTGTGAGATTTGGGAAGGGCTAAGCTATCAAGAGCCATTACCAACAAAAAGTCAGTGTTTATGGGATGCTGCTTTGTCCATAACATCAGTAACTTCTTCAGTTTCATAAAACCAGCTTTTATCATTCCAGTTTGGGCTGGAGTGGTTGCTATGAAATGTATCAGAAGACAACTGCTTCATGCAGATTAGAAAGGAGGAAAATTCTCCAACATGAAGGTCACATCCTGTCTGTAACCAAAATGCCAGCTGTGTAGAGCAGCAGAGGAGGTCCCAGTCTCTTCAGCATCCTCCTAATATAACCCAAGGCACTTCAGGGTTCCCGTAGGCCAGAAGCAGTTAGTCTGGGTCTCAAGACCACAAACATTTTCCCCTTTTAATTGTGGTGAATAGGAAGTAAGAATTCAATGGTGAGACTAGTTCAGGCAAAAGCTTTCACATTAAAACAAATAATTAAAAATTCTTAGATTAGAGGCAAACTTCCCTAAGCCATTATCTGTGGCTCACTACAGGCTATAGCCTTGGCTGAAGGTTCACCTCCACAGTGGGACTGCAGGGATAAAGCTGTTTCACAAGGCATGTAGCACCAGCCAAATTCCTAATGCGGGACAATTTTCTAGTTACTCTCTGAAGCTAGACTGAATTTAAAAATGGGGCTGGTGTATGGATCCATCTGCAAATGCTGATTGCAAAGCCCTGTGGATGTGGGGTACATTATATGTACTTCAACTCTCTACTTCAGAGCCTTGATCCCATTTCTAATTACAATCAGCCTAAGGGAAGAAACAAGAGAAGCAGTCTAAAAGAATGGGCCCAAACCCAACCATGTGAATATTCATGACTGTGTTGCACAAGTGCAGCCTAGGTAAGGCAGGTGACTGACCCAAAAGTTTATAATAAGAGCTCTGGCTTTAAAATTTATGGGTCACACTCCCAGTTCATATTCACAACTCATCTGGGATAAAATGTATCTCTCTGAGAATTTGTTAGCATTTCTACACAGTTAATTACTGCTCTTTTTTTTTATTTATTTTCTCATACTTTTTTATAGGAATGTAGTTTCCCATTTCACACTCCATGCTGAGACAATGCATTCCCTGCCCACAGGGCTTGCCTACTTTCATCTACAGACAGGATGCTCAGGGCTACTTTATCTTTGTGCTGGAAATATGTACAGCAATTGTGAACACTTGCAGGACTCTCCCTAACAGCACTGTTTGGGCCTGAGGCTGAAGTTAAGAGTCTGCCTAAAAAGACAAAAAGAGCTGAGAGATGATATTAAACCATTATGGCACAGACTAAGTCCATTCACCTCCCCCAGGTATTATGAGCAGAAAAGGTTAAGCAGACAGCTCAGCTAAGTCACTTCAGATGTGTAAGACAGGAATAAATACTTGCAGTGTGACATCCACACTGATGTGCTGTTTGCTCCAAGCAAAATGCAGTGCGTGTTTATGAGAGCTGTGAGCTGCTCTGAGCCTGGTACAGGCTGGGACTCTGCATGAGCAGACCAGCCACATCCCAGACTGGGTGCTGGCTCACAAGCAAGTTTTTCTTGCTGCAAATCACTGACTTGGGTTGCCACAAGGCAGGATTTGGAAAGCTGCACCTCAGCAACTTAGCTTCTGGAGACATCACTCCTGGAAGAAAATGCAAGTCACAAAATTGTGAGTGGCATCTCATTTGCACCAAGTACTTCAGTCTTGATATAAAAGCCAAAAAGCCATTAATAAGTGAAATCCACACTAACAGTTTCTGCCTTAATCCTCCAGCAATGTCAACATGGTACTGGTATCAAGAGAAGAGGAGTCAGTCATCAAAAGTGGAAACATCCCTCATCCAAAACAGTGCCCTGGTGACTCTGCGAACTCGGTGTTTATGCCAGAGGGTATAAAAGGAAAGATGGATATGTAAAGAAAGCAATAGCTTGACAGTTTATCTGACGATGATCCAGTTAAACAGGAAGACAGCCCCTCTCAGTATAAATCTTTACAACTTTGTTGAAGTCTATGCTTGCCTGCACCAGCACTCATGACTCTTATTCGTGATTTTGATTTTGAAATAACAGCTCAGCAGTCCTTTGGCTTTCTCGTTTCAGATTACCAGGCTGCAAAGGCATTGAAACTTCCCATAAGCTCTGGGAAGAAAAAAATAAAATCAGTTTTTAACACTAGGCCGTTGGTTTTCTATGTGTGCAGTTTTTTGACTGAGGAGAAGAAAGCTAAAAGGACCATTTGATTGCTTTATTGCATATTTTGAATTCAAATTGACTGTGGGCTTTTAAAATGCAAATTCAATAAACCAGTGCTTAGATACACACACTTTAGTTTGCAGCTGCTTCTAATGTTAACCATTTATGCTGTAAAGAGCATGAAGACGAGAAAGGAAAATTGGGTGATGTTCAGCCATGACATATGGACAGAATTTTGACTTCTGTTGTCTTGGAAAAACATCTTTCGTTAAAAAAAATTCAGGTATTCTACATCTTTGGCAAAACATAATAGAAACTTAGCCAAAGTTTTCTCAGAGTTAGAAAGGCTGAGCATTTGGTTTGATTTGAGTTGTGAGTAAAGCTTAGCTCTGAAGCTTGCTTCTCTGCCAGGAACCATGCAGGTTTCCATTGAATTCCTAAGTTGTTTTTTTTTAAAGAAAAGCATTTGTTCTAGAGTCTTCCAAAATTTAACATCCATTGGAATAAATGCTTTTTCATGTTTATTCTTAAAATCAATTACTTAATTGAAAACTAAACAAAGGAAAACCTTCAGAATCCTGAATATTTGGTCATTAGGACTCTCCATGCAGCCACAGTGCCCACATGTCTGGAAGTTGCCTACGGCTTCTTTTTTTCTCAAAGTCCCATATTCCGTAGTCATATACAGAGCCCAAAGCTGATCTGAATAGAGTAAAGCACTACACAGTGTCAGGTTGTCAGAGAAGAAGTCCTGGGAGATGTTTTGCAGAGTCTTCCCGCCAGCAGCCTGACAACACCTATGTCAGAACAATTCTACACAGCAAGAGGCACAGTTTGTGTGAAGTACTTGGGAATTTACCTCCTTTTTTTGTGCTATCAGCTGCTATCACAATCTATTCCTTCAAGTCTGAAAAAAGAAAATGAAGATGTTCCAGGTAATAGCACTCTGTTATTACTCTGCTCTGTGAAATCAGTCGTAAAGGGGTATTCTGGAATGTCACAGCTTGTGCAATGTAATGCTTTAACTGGAAGCCATGTCCTCAACAGCCTGCAGTCCAAAGATGTCAACTTTACTTAAACTTTCAAAACATAGAAAGAAAGAGATGGGAAATATCAAGATAAACAGCAGCTTTATGAGGCAGAATGAGACTGTGGTTTTAACAGGGAACTGTGGAGCAAGAGAGGGTTAATGGTGTTGGAGGTGACAGGTGTTTTATAGGAACTGAGTCTTTTTTTTCCTTGAAGGGACTTGTTATTTAAAGCAACACATTTTCCCACTGCAGAGATCTTTGAATGACTGAAAAATACTTGGACCATAGTTGAACACTGATGCCATTACAAATATAACACTGATTGCCCAAGGAAAGTGCAAGGAGATGGTATATGAGGAAGCCAAAACCTTGTGTAGAGGACTGAGGCACTGAGAACATAGGGGTGTATTTCTAGAAAAGGAAAAGACATGCCATGCAAAAGGTCCCAATGCCATATAGCTGATTTTATTACTTTGTGAGATATCTAATTCTGCCTTTTCACTGCTCAGTCGGGATTCTGGAACTCATTCAAATAATTTCTTGTCTACAAAGAAGTTGCAATAGCATCCGTATTATTTCTTTTTTTGTTTTTTTTTTTTTTTCCTTTTTTTTCTCTCCAATTTCTCATCTTTAAAATGGGAATTTTAAAGAAGAGCCAAAGAAAAGCTGAGCAGTTTTGTAATATAAAAGCAGGAGGTGGGATCCATTTTCCCTAATTTTTTGTCTGTATTCTGTCTGTTGTTAAACTCAGTACTTGGCTTTCTGCCTGGATCAAAGTGGTGGGTTTAGACATTTTCTACCTTATGTTTAATGTCTTCTTTTAGGATGAGAGGGCATTCCCCCCCAAAATGTCTGCTTCAGTGTTCTAAGTATAAGAGACAGCTGTACACTTTTACAGTAGCACAGGCTACGCTGTGTACTCAGCTTAATCCTGAGCAATATGTTTCAGCAACAGATATCCTGTAGGATCTTTGGCAAAACATCACATAATGTCATGTCCATTGCCCATATATAAACTTTTCACTGATCACACAATAGTAGTGCTACCCTCTGTCTGATGCCCTGTTAGACTGGGGGTGGGGCAGGGAAGGTGATCATCTATTAAGAGGAATCACAATCCTATTTGGAGCTATGAAGTGTTACACTGATTGCAGCAATTTGTAATGCCATGCTATTTATTCGTTAATATTCTTTAAAACACCTTGAAGAGGTGAAGTGCTGAGAATGTTGTAAAATTAAAATAATGAGAAAAATCAAAGCTATGAGTTGAACCTAAGACAGTGAGAGAACTCTCCTGGGGAACTGTAGGTCAGGGTAATCAAAAAAGTGTAACCTTTAGTCCAGCTTTAAGGTAAATGGCTTTTGGTCTACCTAGTGTCTGACTCCTAAGAATCTTTATCCTTCCTCAGTGGAAAGGACTGGGTTCTTAAAAATATGAATTATTGAATTCTGTAAAGGTAGTCCAGGCAGGAGAGTTAAAACTGATTTAAACAGAAGAGTGCAGCCCTCTGTGATTCTGACATTTCCCAAGGTTTGGAATTTATTAAGATAACAAGGCAAATCCTTCTGTTTTCCAGAAAGGAACAAATCTTCTCCCAACCAACAATAAATTAATTTTCCTAATTTTTGTGGATGGACATACAATTTCTCTTTTCCTCCTTCAAAATCCAGCATTCAAAAATTAGTTGTTTTTCAAAGATTTATTTATTTTTGGATGTGCATGAAACGCTGTCTTGCCAGGACCTGAATAATTTAGAACAGGACAAAAACACATGTGGGATTTCTCCTTTAATCAATGTCAGTTCCATATACCCTGAAAAGGGATTTTCCAAGGGTTGATACATATTATGCATTGTCATTATTAATTTCTTCTCCATATAAATAAGATAACATTTCTAGTGAAATAAGGTCCAAATGGCACTCCAAGCTTTTAACTCTCTAATGTTTTTTTACCTTTAATACTTCCTAGCACCTTTTGAAGAGTTTGTGAAGACCAGATGTAGAGTTTCCAAAAGACACCAAAAACTTCCAAACAAAACAAAACAAACAAAAAACCCACAACTTTCCTCTTATTGTTTTCTATGAATTCAGTTATAAAGAGTTCCACTAATGGAGCTGTTGATATATACTTCATAGTTTACAAATCCCTCTGTTCTGTGTGTGGGAGACCTTGTGGATACACAGTTAAGGAAAGTCCACACCTGGTCATGGACCAAGGACAAGATTCAGGAAAAAAACCCCGACATTACACTTCTATAGTACCTTCCACAGTCAGTTTTATTCTAAAGTGGCTTCTCTTATGTATAAAGCCTGAATTTGTAATGCATTTTGAACTGTCTTCTGCCTATGCATTTGATGGTGTAAGTGTAGTCTCTGTGCCTCCATCAAGTGTTTGTCTGTCACGCAGCGGTTCAGGCATTGAGCATAATAAGGATGTAGTGCAAGGTGTTCAGGATACTTTGGAATCAAGCTGGGTCCTCAGCCACCTCAAGAGTTTCAGCTCCTCCAGAATTAATCAGAGTAAATAATCTTCAGTGGGTGGTGAATCTGGATTTAGAGTTTGAACTGAGATATCCAGTAACAATGAGCTGATGCCCTCAAAAGATTGTAATATTCTAGTAGCCTGTTGCAATCCTCAAGCTATCAGTCCTATCAGTATCTGCTTGAGTTTAGGAATCTCTACTCCTTACTTTTCTCCTAAAGTGGAGCTGGCACAAAGAGAATTGTCTCTGGGACAAGAAAGAGACAGAAAAATTCTGAAATTCTGTGCTAACACATTTTAGCCAGATATACAAAGATTTTCCTATTCCTTTCCTATTGATTTATCTGGTTTCAGTTTTTTCTGTATTTTTGCTTTGTTTTCTTTCAATAGGAAACAAAATACCCACCCACTAAAAGAAAAATTAGAAATGAATTGTAAAGCATAGGTCCATGAACATATCTTCTTTAAGCAGCTATTTTCAAAGAAAAACATTTTTAGTGAAATATTTGTAGTAGATCTACTAATTGTAGATCTAATACTAATTGTATTTAGAACATTTAATCATCTAGATTAATTGCTTTAAGAATAATGTCTTTTCTCAGCAAACATTTGGTTCATTTCTCTGATAGTCCCTTGTGAAGTCACTGAAGAAAGAAAAAAGGAGGACATCAAAGCTCCCAAAACCAACAGATTCATCATCTTCCAGGATAAAATTTTTGTAAGAGCCAAGTCTACTGTGGAAAAGCAATATCTCAGCAGGAGGGTGCAAATTCACTCACTGTTTTGTTCCCATCCATACAAATCTTCAGAACTGGTATAATGACTGTAAGGCAAATGAACTCAGGAGGCAGTTTTTTCATCTGCAGCATCAAATCTAAGAACAGATAATCTACCCAACAAGGGTCCAAGGCACAAAATAGAATTAAGCACTGAGTAACTACATTTTGAAAGACTGACAGCTGGTAGAGAGGTGCCAGTGTCACTTAGACCTTAACATAAAGTTATAGCAATAGATTTTTAGAATCACTTGATTTTGAGATGGCAGGCATGGAATTAGGGTAATTTTGATGCATTCAGATTTTGGCACCGAGTGCTGAATTTCTTTACACTGGTTTTGGACTTTGTCCCTCACTTTAATCCATATTTCACCTTGCAAGTCTACAAGACGGGGCTGATATATTTCAGTAAGGCTTTGTGAGCCTGATCCAGAGCCCTTGACTGAACTGATCGCAGATCCTTCTGCTGTTGCAGCTCCATCTTTCTGCGCCAACTAAATACTACCTTAAAATCTTTGGAAAAGGACAACTCACCTGAAAGAGTGACAGGAAAGCAGCATTACTTCAGCTCTCCAAGACAAAGCATTTAGTTAGAGAATGACATTTCTAGACTGGATCGTTTCAGGTTTGAAGTTTTGGAGTTTTGTTAAGTTTCTTTAGTTTGTGGTTTGTTTGTTTTTTTTTTTTTTTTAGCATACTGATCAGATTTGAAATGAAAATATGTAAGATAAAATGAGAAATCCCTAAGATTTCATTCATTTTATCTCAGCATATCCAGTCATACTTCTCATCATGTTGGTTAAAAAGAATTATTCAAAATATAATTTTGGTCTCTGCCTTTTTTTTTTTTTTTTTTTTGTCATGCATTTCCGTAAGTCAACACATCTCTGAGCTGGAAATTTGCAGTTGTTTTGCCATAAGTAATTGTATTTACAGCCAAAGTACAGTTATCACATTACTCAGGTCAAAAGCCAATTTATTAATAATACAAAACATTTGAAAACTGACATCTGTTCTTGAAATACACAGAACTTCTGAATTGACGTCAGTGATGTAACCACACAGAAGAATGTTTCCAGTCAATTTCCTTAGTGTTTTTATCTGAATGATAACTCAGCTCAGTATAGTATAATCTGCTTTCTTTTTTGCATGCTACACAATAGCGTGAAAGGGCAAATTAAAAAAAGTGCCTTATAATTTTTATGTGAACCAAATTCAAACTCAGCAAACATAGTTATCTTTATATCATGAGGATCTTTTTTTTTTTTTGACCAGATACAGAAATGATAGGCATTTCTGGGAAATTGCCCCTTTCTGTAGGAGATGAAACTTTGAAAGCTGGGATCACTTGTGAACTGGAGAGTGAACAAGTAGACACAGGCTTTCAAATTTTCCTTTCTTTTTCAAAAGGTAAACTGGCAGCAGTAGCTACTGGATTTCTCTAAGCAGATAGTATTTTCTGAAAAGATTTCTGGCAATGACCTAAATGCACAGTATTCAGTCTTTATCATAGTATGAAAAACATGTTGAGAGAATTGCTTGTAGCAGCTACTGACATTATCATTAAAATGCAGATTCCTTCTCTTGATTCCATATTTACATGATCTCTCTCCAGGATTTCTTATTTGAAAAGGAATAATGTCTTTGCTATTTACAGGGTGTCAGCCTAAAAGAAGGCCGTAAGGAAGGAAGTTTTCTGGGACTATCAATGATGGTTCAATGTCTACGTGTAAAGGGTCTTTCACCTAACTATGCAATAATGACCAAAACCATTGAAAGTGGAAAAATCAAGTTTAATTTTAATATATATATATGTGGCAAATTCTTGCGGTAATTTGGGTTCCTGAATATATTTATAACCTGAGTAATCTATCCCTGATGCTGAGTAATTCAAAATTTAGGTATCTCCTGAATTCTTGGGACATTTATTTTTTCTTCTCTAGTTAATGATAGCATCAGTGGGTAACCAAGGTCCATACAGTCACTTTATGTTAATCCTATTATTTAAAATGGGAAATACCATTAGACCATCAAGTCTATCTAGTGACCTACTCTTGATCATTAGTAGGAGTGATTAATGTATTTCAGACCTCATACTAGGATTCTTTTGTTGCTTCGTAAGCAGTAGATGTCTGATCTCCTATGGATTTACATTCTTCCTCAAGACAGGAATGAGACCATTTATATGGAATATGAAGGCTCCAATCCAAAAAGGCAAGAGGCACAGAGGGGGTAGTCCACCTCCAGCACAGCCTGTTCTAGACTTACATACACAGAGCGATTACTCCTGACCCACAGACATGTCTGGTCAGCCTAGCTGGATGAAACTCTGCACAACCAGACCTACAGCTACTTCCAAAAGGGTTGGGGAACAGCTAAGTTCTGTCTGCCTTTCTTTCACAAGGATTCTCTCCTCTTTTCTAATACACTCCACATTTTCACAAAACTTCCAGAAATAAAACTATTTTTGAATTTTCTACCCTACTTTTGAATTTTCTACCCTTTTAAAAGATTGAAAATAGGATGGCGTTTAGTTCTTACCAGACAGATCATTTAATAGATTACCAGGTTTCAAAAGGATCCATGTTTAAGGTACTTAAAATTACTAAATAAATCATCTTATGGGAATCATAACACCAAATATAATAAATCCATTAGTTCAAGTGTTTTACAAATTTCATAAAAAATGTGCCACATAGTACTGAATTTCTCTAACTCTCCCTCTCCTTCTTGAATACTCACATAGAGTATAAAGTATTTCACTGTGGAGGGTCGTAAGTGTGACTTGAGTGATTATGAGTGTTTTCAAGAATCAAGTTTTCTTGTTCCCTTTAGGAATACAAAACTAGATGTCGCAATGGCCCCAAACAATGACACAGAGCTTGCTTAATCTGCAGAATTACTAGTAATGTAGGTGATGCCTGAAGAAGGGCGTTGCTTTTTATTCCATGAGGATACTGTGCTTTAAGAGGGAAGAATAAACTGGGTTTTGATTAAAACAATGGAAATGGTTTTTTGAAAAACTTCACTCATACTCTCTTTTTTTTCTGGAAAACAACTTAAGCTTTCAGCTTCCACAGTCACTGTGTTTCCAACCAAAGATTGAGGCCCCTAAAATACGTGGTTTGGATGTGATTTTTTTTTCTAATTTGTCTAAAGTTTCTCTTATTATGTCCAAATAGATGTTCTTATTTAAGCATATCATGAGAATAGAAACAAGCTATAAAGAAAGGTGGACAGAACACAGAATAGGTGAATATGAAATGGTCAGGTTAGGCATGAAAAATTTTCAACTGCTAGCACAGTGAGATTTTATGATAACTTTAATGAGATTGTGGTGACATGAAATGTGCCTATTTTTAATATGTTGATGGATAGAACTGTATGATATTCTTGCCTGTAATAAAAGAGACCAAGGAATTAATTGCCCTGCAACTCTATGCCACATCATTTGGACATCCCACTCATATTCATTTTAATGGAAATTACGTGCCAAATTGCTAAGATAATTTTGAAAACATGTTTTGCTCTTTGAAAATTGTACAGGACCTTCAGAGAATGTGTGTTGTGTTGTCAAATGAATCTCCCTGTGAGCTAGATATCAATCAAAAGCACGACATCTTAAACCAACATTTTCAAAGCCAGATGTCAAGAACTAGATTCTGAGATTAGTTTTTAGGATTTCATTGAGTTTTCAGAAGTGCAAGATTTAAAAATGGAGACTTCAGTAACAACAGAGAAGCTGATAAGCAGACTTTGAAAACAAGATCATTCAGAACTACCTATGTGCATGTGTCTGAACTCTGAAGAGCAAGGTACTTAGCATCATAAGCAGAATTCCTTCAATTTTATGTTATATGATATTTTTCACGGATTTTAACTCAAAATCCTCTTCTCTTTTCCACTGCATTGATGGAATTGATTAGCTTTCTTACACTTATTTCACTACACAAAAAAATAATTTGTGAAGCTGGATGCTCCTCATGCAGCTAGAAGAGGCACATGAGGATGTTTACTTTTACAACTAAA
Source organism: Coloeus monedula (assembly GCF_965178545.1). Classification (NCBI taxonomy): domain Eukaryota; kingdom Metazoa; phylum Chordata; class Aves; order Passeriformes; family Corvidae; genus Coloeus; species Coloeus monedula. Next base: position 66,511,439 of record NC_138784.1, on the reverse strand, counting down.
CCACTTTTTTTTTTTCTTTTTTTTTTTTCTTTTTTTTTTTTTTTTTTTTCTTTTTCTTTTTTTTCTGGCATGGCATGGCATGGACAGCCTATCTCCATCTGTTCCCCATTTCAAGAAGAGATCATTAACCCCACTGTTCTGGTAAAATGAATGAAATAAACCATGGCAGAGAAGAAGGTCCTTTCAAATTCTTTTAAAAATCCCCTAGGTCTGTGGAACAGACATGCTTTTTTGAGCAAGTTTCAGAGCAGTAACATGATTTACTGTATTTTCAACTCAAACTGCATCTACATTAAATCACTACTATATGGGATGTCAAGGTGAATGTAGCGATGGAAAGAAAAGCAGAACATATAAATATTTTAGGGATTTAAAGATAAGGGATTTAAGCATGTGCAGTGGCAAATCACCTCTAGAAATTCTGTTTGGTAGTTGCCAGCTTTTGGAGTCTACAATAGATAGACTTTCCATGATAATTGATGAAGAAAGTTTGCCTTATCCTTCAACCAATACTGCCCTTCTAGGCAACCTGGACATCATTTCAGTAAGACCTACCACAAGAATGTGTCTGAATTCTCCTACAAGCAATTATTTTATTCAATTTCAGAGGTTACTTGGGTTTTGGTTGAACATATAGAATGTAATTCATCAGTAAATGACAGAATCACTTATGATTCATGCTTACATGGCTATTGGGAATTCATCTTTGGGAATTACTTACAGATGAGAGATTAAAAAAAAGTCCTCCTGTCTGGATAGCATATATTTCTGAGATCTGAGTCTGTAGTGATACTGGGTTGTGAAGCAGAAAGGTGAGTTTTGCCATGGAAAAGGAAAACCGGTACATCTAGCTCTCCCTCTGTCCTCTGATTCTGGAAACAGTTGTCCTATGGCTGCTTGATAGTGGCTTTTGGACAATCCATGGTTTGGTTACATTTTATGTCATAATTATGGAGTGAATTTGGGTCAAAGTGAAGTTAAACAGTGACTGCTCTTCTTTCATTTGATCAGTCATCTGGTTTTCTTGAAAGGTCTTTATTCAGAAAATAAGGTCTTGGAAGAAGTGACAATAATCAGTATCTATAGAGTTGTTGCTGGCCAACAGTTAGGTCCACAGTGACAATAAAGGGTTAAATTATAAAGAGAAGATTTTTATCAGTAAATGTTATGTGTATATCACAGCGGTCTACATCAGAAATAATGTCTCCATGCCTCTTTTATATCTAGAGGGAAAAGGGCACATTGCTTTGATCTGTTTCAGATATCCAGTTTATGATGAACTTAATAGTGACATGACTACTTTGCACTCTGTGACAGGAGCCATGCTAGCTGGTTCAGAAGCAGGCACTAACATCTAGTCAAATCAATCATACCTAGATTTCTCAACACATTGTATATTTACTCGGTGCTAAAGATGCCTCTGTAATTTATGTACTCAATAAATAAAAGAGCAACTAAAAAAAGTGGAGACTTGTAAAACAGTGGCACTTGAAACAGTCTAGATACCAGAAAATTCTTTTTTTATCACAGATGTTTACTTTTCATGCTTGAAAAGCAATATTTGTTAACATTGTTGTTGGATCAGTTAGGCATAGAGATTAAAAACACATTGCAATATTCTAACTAAAAAGAAGAAAAGGAACTAAACCCCTCAGAGAACAATGGCTGTAGTTTCTGGAGGTGATGTTGAGTCATCAACAGATTTCTGCCCCTGGAAGAATGTTTAGGAAGTGAAAGTGCAGTCCTGGGTATTGCAACCAACCAGAATAACAACCAGACAAGATCAAGTGATATGATCTGACTATGTCTGTGTCTTCTCAAAGAAAAAAGAGTGGGATTTTTGTTTGTTTTTTTTTTTCCTCCTTATGGTGATTGTCCTTAAGAATTTATAACTGTTTTAGATGGTTCTGCAGAGGAATAACCATTACATAGCATAGGTGCAACCTCAGCCAACAATTCTACCAATTAATTCTGAACTTTTACATGAGTCTCTAAAAATATTTTTGTCTTTTAATGTTAAACCAGAAAGATTACTTTTATCATTTTTATCTATTATGTGGCTAGGAATTTTTGAGGATTCTCACAAAAAAAAAAAAAATTAAAGAGTATGTCATTTATACTCTATGTATCACAAGCCAGAAAGTCATGAGGGGAGAGGAAAGCATGACAGTGAGGTCATACAATTACCCAGGAGAAGAACTTATTAAATGGTTATGGGTTTTCCTCCTCTTTTCTTCAGTTAGTTTGATTTTCCAACAATGTGTCTATGAACTCAAGAAGCTAGCATGGGGACAGTGAATAAGGGTGAAAAAAAGAGTAAGAACTTATAAGAAATTGTCAAGGAATGTACATTTTGAAAAAGAGGCTGGCAATGGCTGTGAGATGTATGACTGGAAAGCAAGAAGAAATGTTGGAATTATACTATGGATACATTAGAGAAAATGGTCATTGCAGAACATATAGAGGGATGTGGTTATTAAAGGAAGGAGTGTAGATGACTTGCTTTGATTATACTGGACTTCATGGACAAATTTTTCTAGATGAGATATTCTACAGGAGAAGAATATGAATGAGACCATAACTCTAAAAGTTCTAGAGCACGGATATGTAAATTCTAAGTAGTTAGTCTGGTCATGGCAGACAAAAATCTATATAAATAGATGAAGAAGTAGACGTGGAAAAGGGGGAGTCCTGGCGTAATGGTTGATAATGAGGAAACAGAGCTGCCAGTGGAGCTGCTGACAGAGCAGTTAGAGAAATGAGCAGTGAAGAACAATCATGGGGGCCAGGGAGAAGCTGACTGCCAAGAAGAAGGGAAATGACTAAATGCATTAAGGACAACAGGAAGATCAAATAGGCTTTGAGCCAGGCCAGAAAAAGAAATTCAAAAGGAAGCTACCACGGCTCATGTGCTGGATTGAATGGTTATTCTGCAGTAAAAGCAACAACTGAGATGTCATAAGGACTCTAAGATTTAGAAGAAAAAACAGAGATAGGACAGACCCCATGAAGCTTCTCATACAAGAGAACAGCCCTTCATCAAAGTTCAGTGGCTTTTGATAACTGTCTTTGATAATTGTTTGCAAATTTGCTTCTCCTGACCTGTACAGTGCTGATTTGGTGTCAAGGGATTCTCTGTCCCAGCAGTTTCTCATCACAATGGGAAAGGTTCATCTCATTCCTTGATGGTAGCTTTTTATGCTTGTAGCAATTCCCTCTGGTTACTAATGGATCATTTACACATCTGAGAATGTTGTTAAGAAGCTCCTGAGGTGGAATGGGATTCCAGCTGCAGCAGCTACCGACTGCTCTTATTTCTTATGGCAGGCTCCTGAGAGTTACACAACTGCTTATTAGTAAGTTGATGATGGATGGAACAGCTGTAAATTTACAAGTAATGATAAGCTTGAGACTCCTAAATTAGTTAGAAAACAGCAATTTTCAAATTTGAAACCAGACCTTGAACCAGGATCTTTTTACAGGATAATGTCACCAACAAGACAAGAGGTCAGTGGTTAAAAGCTACAAGCATTTCTCTGTCCTTTCAAGTTGTGCTCCATCTTTTCTGAAAATAGATAATCAAAATCTCAGGCCAATTTACCACAGTTGTTGTAGTAAAGGCTTTAATCATTTAACTGATCTGCTGGATCATAATCATGAGTTCCTTTCTACTTCATCTCTATTCTTCTGCAAATTCACCTCAATTCATTTGTTCTGGGAGGTAAGTGAAAAGTAAAGAATTTATATATTAAGGAGGCAAAACAAGAATAGTCACTTGAGGATGATGAGAAAGAAGAAACAACAGAATAAGGAGGAAAGAAGGATAATGCAGATGGTTCAGCAGATGGAAAAGAAAGAGCACCATACCCCTGGTGATTCTGCGGATCTCTTAAAGACACAATAACATCAAGAGGACACTCTGGGAAGATGAAAATGAGAGAATGAAGAAGATGTGAACTAGATGTACAGAAATCTTGTTTTCCTTGTTGCCTTTGGCAGAAAGCCAGAAATATATCTGAAAGGCCAAAGAGATTCTTACTGCAGGAGAAATTAACAACTTTTCTGGGGAGAGAAAATTCTTGTTCCAATCATACTTGCAAGATTGAAAGGAACAGAATGAAAGGTGACCGGCTTTTTTTTCCCTGTTGTTTCATCTGCTAGTCCTTTCATCTCAAGGACTGATTGGTGGGCTTGACCTCACCTAAATTTAGAAATCTTCATCTGAGCTAATTTTTAGCACATGTAAATTTAGGTGTTTCTGGCATTCATTCACTACCAGTTAAATAATCTGCATCCATACTATTAGGACCCCAGAGAACTCTGGGCAGAAAGACACCAGAAGGTCTTGGAGGACAATTATTTTCTCAAACAAAACTGTATCTTTGCTGCTTGAGTTTTTGTCTTAGTTTTGATGTATGACTACACTTGGTCTACACTGAATAATGAATTATGTAGAAGGTGTCTCCTTGGCCTAACAGATTTCAAATACTTCCTCCTTTTGGATTTGAAAATCCTTGAAATGATTTATTGTAATGGCAACTCAGTCTAAAAATATCGATGCCCTATGTAGTTCATGCCAGGGAACAGAAACAAAAAAATTGAATTTTAAAATGCACACAAAGAGAGAACACAGGGGAGAGCAATATAAATTTAGTGGTTCTATTTTCATCTTCAACAAGCATCAGTACTAATTGTTAATTTTTCTGCAGAGGCACATGATTAGTGAAGGAGTACACAGAGTACTTGTTTCACTTAATTCTTGGATTATTGGTTTTTTATGGAACTAAAGTTTATGTTTCTTCTGCTGGTCTTTTCATCCGAAGGACTGATTGGTGGGCTTGACCTCACATAGAACATGACAGAAGGACTAAATAGTGGTATTAAGCACTTTTAGTTAATGTCCAGAGTCTTATATATGGAGTTCAATGGTGGTACTATGTCAAAATATGCAGCATATGGAGAGTAGGACTCAATGAGAGCAAAGCCAGGTAGTGAGATCTGAGATCTGTGTAGGACTGTATAATAGTGGCAGCAGATACAACCACAGGAAAGGAAGTTCAACCCAAGACTTCAGTGCCTGACTTGTCTATCCCAGTTATTCCTATGATTCAAAGTGAATTTTTATGGAGCTGCTCGCATGCTTAAACATTAGGACAAAGGCCTCTGTTTAATTGCTTTTCTCTTCCATTCACCAATTCTGTGTAAAACATTTCTAAAACAATTTAATTACAATAATCTCATAGTGTGCATGAAAAAGGAGAGGAAAACTAGAACAACAAGACACTTTCTTTCCTTTGGTACCTTTTCCTGTGAAGACAGTACTTTATTTGATGTTTTTTGTACCACTTTATTACTTTGTTTGGATCAGCTCTGCAGTACTTTCCAAATTTAAAAATGAAATGTGTGACCCTCTTCTTTTGGTGTCCCCTTTAAAAAAAAGTGACTGAACATTCTCATCTGACATCAGCTGTGTGCCTTACAGAGATGATTCATGAGATACCAAGTCATGGGGAAAATTAAAGGGTTAAAGGGCACCCTGAATCCTATTACTTTATCTCTCTGTTGATTTGGGATTTTTTTAAATGGGTGGCCTGTTACTGGTTCTCTATCTGTTTTTATGATTTCTGCTAGTCTTTATGTTCTCACAATAAAGTAGTGGCACAACCACCAAAAAGGGAAAAATAATCAGAAATCAAAATACCACTTCAGTTTCACTCAGATTTATCACAACCATGACTTTCCTGGAAGAATCAAGGCTGATGTCAAACTCAAGCAACATCAGCCATGAACAAAGCGCAACCAGCTATGTGGTACTTTTTCACTGCTATTGTAACTGAGGCTGATTTCAGATCAAACTGCAGAGTATACAGATGTGTTTAAACAAATATTTTGCCTAAGAAGAATTTTTCAGCCGTGAAACAAAGTTTAGTTACTGACAGTCTGGAATACAATAATTAAGTAGAAGAGTTGACCTTCAAAGCAAGTCTAAACTTCTATGCTGTTAAGAATATCTGTCCAATATTTCTATTAATTAATCTTATTCAACTGTAGATAGCTTTTTGACCCCACTGTGCAAAAAAGGCCTATTTCCTTACCTGTAGTGAAACTGTGCTCCTGAAAGTGTGAAACACCATTATTTCTCCATAATTCTAACTCTGAATATAGTCCTAGAATTTGCTTTTTTTTTTTTAACAGACATAAACAAATTTGCATAGCATGCCCAAAGTAAGAATGTGTATTTTTTGTACCATTTTAGGCTAAGTTCAAGTATTGTTTACTTCACCAATCAGTTGGTTTTGTTAGTGTCATTTTTGTGATATTGTAAGAACATGAATATAAACTTCAATACTGAAAACAGAGATCAAAAGGAAAAAAATCAATCTTCACACTACAATATTCTTGACATGGTGAATTATTTTACTTTATTTTTAATAATGCAATTACAAATATGATTAATGATGTGTAGTGGCCTCAGGAGAATATCTGCTTACCTATGTTTTTACAAATATGAGAATAAGATGCAAGTGAAATGCTGTCCACACTCTATCTTGATAATAACCATTTTCCAACACCAACACCCTCCAAATATGGACTAAAACTAAACTTTGTTTTCTTCCATTCTTGCATAATGTTGATATAAACATCAGTGTTATTTTATCCATTTGTGAATGTTATTATTCCTCAAAATCATCACAGTTGTCCTTAAGATTGAACATGTGACTATGTCTATATATTTGTGAAGCAGAGATGTTTGAAATGCCCATGATCTGCTTGATAATGCCTTATTGCACAAAGAGTTTTGCTTTATTGCCACAGTACAATGGAGGCCAGAATTTGGTCCAGTTTTTCAAATTTTGAGATGAAGCTGTTAAAAAAATTCAACCATAACAATATGTCTCTTTTGGGACATGAAGTGCTGACCCAGGGTTTTTTTTTTTGACTAGTCAGTGTGATCACTGGGTTGGAAAACTCTTTCTGGTAACAAGACTGTAGTCACAAATATGTCATCTTCTCATACCTTTATGGAAAACCAGTACAGCATTCCTGTCTGTCTTCAACAAAACTAATTAGCAGGCTAATGAGGGTAGCAGATTGCACATTTTCCTTTGGGTTTTCAACAGAGTTGAAGGAAAAGTCAGTACTATTTGAACATTGCTACCTGTTTTCCTTTTGCTCCTTTGAAAATTCCATAATAAAACATAGAGATACAGACACATATACAGAGCAATCAGGTTATAGATCATATGTAATTAATGTAATTGTATGTAAATGTAATTGTACGTAAATGTAATTAATTTTCTTTAACAGAAGCCTTGCAGGCTCATGTTTTTAGTTGTTTTTAAAAATTCCTCTTCTAAAGCAAAAAGTTTTGCCTTAATGAGTCTGATATTTATGCATAGTACTTTGTTATTTGTGTATTTTTCTAGTCTTACTGTAATTTCATTTTCATCCAGGGTTTTCAGTAATATGGAGGATTTGTTGTAGAAGATTTGGTCTTTCTGACACCAATGTGTCAGAGTGTGTAATGTGGCTGGGTCCAATTTTGTTGACTTTCCATTTGCAGACATTTTTAATGAACTTACATAGCATTTCTCTTAAGCACAAGAACATGCTGTAGTTGCATGCATTTGACTGGACAGATTATGATCTTGACAGATTTTAAGATTATACACAAGGTCTACATCTTCCTGTAGTGCACACTGGAAAACATTTTTTCCTATTCATTATTAAGAAAAATGTCTACCTTTTTAGGGGAAAATAAGTTAGGACTTACTTTTATAAATTCCAGTTGTATGCAACAGATATGAAAGACTCTTAAGATAAGGACATTTCAAACTGGATTTATCCATTCTATTGTGCAAAAATGGACATTGCCCAATAAAAAGTTTTAGTAGTGTCTTCACAGAGTCTTCATAGTTTCTATATTCCTGAAATATAAACCTTAGTGATGAATGAATTTAGAGATAATAATATGATTTGCTTCCTTCGCTTAAAATGTTTGCTGAAAACACACTGGTTTATTATTTCCCAGATTAATTTCATTCTGTGCAAGTATATTTAAGACTGTGTGAAATAAACTGGAGACAGAATAAAGCCCTAAACAAGTTAATTAAATTAAAAAAAAAAAAAGAACATCAATCCTAACAGTGCTCATCAGGCAATTTTCAAATCATGCATCTGGTTTTGTCTGGAACAAGACTGTACATTGCAGTACAGTGCCTACTAATTCCATGTCATGTTGAAACTTTTAAACTCCAGCTATTTCTTGGTCTGACCTTTTTATAAATAATGCAAAAGATGTGGAAATGTTTAACATGGGATAAAAAGTATATGCATATGCATTTTCTATCTAATCAATAAAATCTTGCCTTTTGGAGCTCAGAACACTTATAGTTTAAGAGAAGAGAAATGATATCCAAGAGGATGTTCCATTAAACTGAGACTAACTGAACAGCAAACATCATAACTGAAATAATTTTCAAACTAATTACTTTCTTCAGTGTGTTTCAGAAAAGAAAAGAGACATCAGCTTAGGCATATTTTTATTTGATTTCCAAAACAGTACTTCTGGTCTACTTAAAAAAATACATAAGAAGAATCACTAGCCAAGTCAGGCCGTCCACAACATGTATATTTTGCCTCCTAGAAGTATTCTGTATCTAAAAAGCTAGCAATTCATCTCATTTTATTTCCCAGAAAAACCCTTTCTTTGCATTTGGGGTGTAGAATAGGAATGGAGTAGAGGTTTGGTAGGAAGTAGTTCCATCTGCTAAGATGCTGAAGATAGGAGTATAAGCTTTGCTCTGGACTTGCACTTACATCTCAGCTGTATAAGGGAAGAAATCAAAAGTAATGCTAACCACATCAATCCTTGTTTTCACATGGATCCCATGCCCTATAACTATCCTGGGCATTATACACCTATCCCAATATATGGCCTGTGTCTTTTTTCATGTAGCAAAAAGGAAGGAGTTGAATTTTAAGTCACGGATGTAACATACTCATGGGTGTTTCCAATTTCTTTGTAGATATTTGATACAGTGAAAAATGACGAAGAGCAACATTGGTTACTTCTTGGTTTCCCAAATACTCCATGCTTCCATCAGAAAAAAAAAAAAAAAAAGCATATTTGAACAGCCCTGGAACTCTTCTGCTTCCAGTAATATGGAGATATGCCAAATTTCTTCATTTAAATCCATCCCAGTCAGCTGCACTGTGAACTTTCTTTCTCTTTTGTTCCTTCTTAAAAAATTCTCCCTTTTTCTCATCTGCTATGCCCTGTGTTTACAACAAAGGAGGAAACATGAGAAAAAGACCATAACACCTGCTGGAGACAGTAAAGCAAAGAAAATTTTGTACCTTTTGTGGAACATCATCAAAAATTCAACCCATAGTGTCTAAGAATTTTTAATTTCCAATTGCATATGATTCTTCTTATAGGTGGTAATGATTGATGGAAATATGGTAAGCAAGTGAGTTCAGGAAGGAAAAAACCAAACAGGTTGTGATGAGGAAATTGTTTAAACAATATGAAACTGCCAATCTAAATTTAAATGTGCCCTTTAAATAAATCCATCCTCTCTACCTCTCTTTTGCAACTGCTGTAAATATGTCACTTCTGTTTTCTATCGTTTCAGACTCTTCTTATCTCTTAATAGAGTCTGATGGAAATATCCCACTAGCTCTTTCTCCCTTTTCAACATGTCCAAGGAAGCAGGGTTACAAAAACCAGGGCGATACTGAAAAACTGCTATTTGCATGATTATATCTCTTGCCAATTTTCACTTCTGCTCTCAATTTATTCCACACAGCTGATTTTAATAGCAATAACAAAGTTTCTGATATGCACAGTATGTTTTTTTGAACTTCATTTTAAAGAAGTAGGCTAAAAATTTCCAAAGGCAGCTTTTAATTCCTGTTGTAGTGATGATTTAAGCATCCAAATTAAGACAAGTGAGAGCCTATTTTAGAAGTGCTGAGCATTAGCAAGTCTGAGTTCTAGAGCATTAAAACTCAGCACAACCAAAGGATGAAGCAGGCACATACAAGCACTCCAAATCAGAGACTGCTTTTGGAAAATTTAGCCTTGTTTCTTAAGGGTGAAATCTTGGCCTTTCAAAGTCAATTACAAATCTCCCAATGACTTCAATAGGCTAGGATTTCACCCTTTATATTTTATAGGAAAAAACAAGCAACATCATACAGAAGTTTCTCTTTTATGATTTTCTTGATGTTTGCTCAACCCTGGCTTCCCTTTAGGTAGGAAAAATCATGGTTTTAATTTAAACTCCATAAAAACAAATAAACAGTAGCTTAATTACAAGGGTGGATGGGATGTTTCACAATGCTTAAACTAATGTAGTAAAACACCAAGTGTTTGAAAAAACATTTTTTAAACTCAAAAAACTTTAAACTGTAGTGTGCCTTCTCCTCCCTATTCCCAACAATGCTGGAGTTGCTAATTTTACAGCACAAATGGGAAACTGATGACAATTTCTAGTAAAGTAGGTTCCATTTATTTTGACTGATGCCAACAGCAGTACTGTAAAATAACATTTTTAACTGCTTTATCTGTAGTTGGTGCTTCAGTATGTACCTGTAAGACATATTGTGTTTCTGCTCCAACTATAAGATATTGATCTCTTCCCATTTACTTAGATACGATAATCTCATGTTCATAAATGTCTTATGTTTGTGTGAACATAAAACATTTCTGTGCTTATAACAATAATTTATAAAATAATTTTACCAGTTGTCATCCTTAAAGATTAAATCCTTACTGGTGATTCAACAGGGACAGTATTACAATATAGAAACTGAAATACAAAGAGTACTTATATTCTTTAACACATACACAGTCTGTTGGTCCTTGAATTGCTCTGATCAGGTGAAAATGGACAAGTAAACCTTAAGTCCTACAAAATAATTAGTAAGATTCAGAGATTCTTCTGCTCTACATCTGTGACATATTAAAAAATATTATGGTCTGCCAGTTCAAAGACTAAATGAATTATTTATCCGTTCCAGTCCTTCCACTTGCCCATTTCTCCATGTTCACAAAACAAGGATTAGCCATAATAACAGAGAAAATACAGTTCTTTATTTTGAATATATACATGTCCCATCTATGTTGACTTGTTTTCCATAGGAAGATTAGATACAGAAAGGTTTTGTCTGATGATTCCCTGACCACTTCCTTTAGGGACTAGTGCAGAAGCAAGAACATTGTCAGTCCATACATGGAGGGTCTTTGCATGGAAGAAGGTTTTGAAAAAATTTGCATCTCTTCTTTGGGGGAATAGGATGACGATAAATCTTTTCTTTTAAACTTATGCTGCTCCTTTTCTGTTTAGATTTCAGAGATTTGAGGATAGATTTCCTTTCCACCTGAAAGAGGTGGTGCCAGCAGTGCACATATTACCTTGATTTAATTTCATGTGGTGCTTCAGCACTAGTTGCTAGACAGTCAAGAGACCTTATTTCCTACTCAGATTTCTTCCTTGAGCCTAGCAGCCTACTTAGAGTACAGCTAGCCTTTATGGGAAATAAGCTCAAGGAAAGAAAACTTTTCCTGCCTTATTTCAGTGGTTGGTTGTTTTCAAATGGATTGGTGAAGCTGTCTATGGCTGGAGGGTCTCATTTGTGGAGGCACCAAAAGACAGACAACCTTTGATCATTATGCCCAAAGCACAACACTGGATTCCATTTTAGAGCACAAGAGTAATTTTAGAAAATTTCCCTTCAACAGCCAGCAAAGGTAAAATAACAAGAGAATGGAAAAGATTTTTTTTCCTTGCTGTGTGCCTAGAGGTCATATTTTCATATGAGCTCCCCAAAGTCACAAACTTTTCTTTTGTAAATTACACTCGTTGCCATTCAATATTGATGCTAAATTTAAGTCATCCTGTTAAGCTGCTTTTTTCCTGGGTTTTTAACAAACCAAAATACTGCTGGTTGTTTCTATAAATAAAAGAGAGCATTGACCCTGTGTATTTTATCTGGATGTGCTTTTGGACACTGTAAACTTGTTTCCAGGATTTTAAAAGTCTCTTAATAGAGAGTGTATCCTTACCTACCCACCTACGAATTCTGTGTTTATAATGTTCTTAGAAAATGTGCTTAGAAAATAATGTGCTTTACTAGTCCACTTTACCTTTGCCTGGCAATACTCCGGAGGCATCTGTTCTCAGATCAAGGGAATGTTGAAAGGCCTTAAATCTGATCTGTCAGACAGCTGTGCTAATTTAACTAAAGGGGCTACAAGAGAGGATGGAGAGAAATCTATAAAATATTTGGCTGACATTTGAAAAAAGAGATAGGATGTTTTCTTGTTAACCTTTAGATCAGCCCATTACATAAATTGTGACAGTGTTCTCAGATTAAATGAGACTGTATTCTGTCTTAGCTCTAAATTTATCACTTCAGCAAATGAATTGTACTGTAAATTCTGGCAATATATCTTTTAAAGAATGCTGTTTATCTCACTGGGGAAGCAGAGTGCTGATAAATAAGGAGCACAGCCTTTTGGATGAAACATGGTAAAGATGGATTGAAAAAAAAGATTCAATAGCATTGCTTTCCTGCTTCAGGGTAGGAATGGTCCATGTTATATGTCTGATTAAATTACAGGTTTCTCATAGCATTTCTGTAAGTTCTGAGATGATAAGCAAAAAGATCTATGAAATGTTGCCTTCTCATAACATTTGATTATGCGAATTCTAATTACATATGAAAAGCATTTGTACAGAATTCAATGATAAATGGTTGTTCAGCAGCAGCTTCAGCTCCTACTTAGGTTTCCATTTGCTCTAAATGAATAATTTTCACCAATTTATGTTTATAAGAGCAGGCTGAGAACTGAAATTTTGAATAATTTAATTTTAAAGTCTCCTAAAATTAAAACAGATTTAATGCATTTTTTTGAGTTTCCTAAAGGCTAAACCCTGCACTAGTTTCTAAGTGATTAGAATTTCTCTGTGTTTACTCAAAACCTGAGTAATACAAGAAGCTGAAATATAGAGAGCTTATGGAAATCTAAAATGTCCATGTGCATTTTTAGGGAGAGAGTAGAAAAAAGCTGGGAAAACTATTTTAGATTAAAATATGAAAATATGATATAAGAGTATGAAATTTTATCAGAGGCTTTCAGTTTATAAAAACTTCTTTCTAGAAATGATTTATTCAATTTCTGTAAAAAATTATTTTAAATTATTAATACATTAGCTATTAATAAATCAAAGGTCAAGAACATGAACTTTCATTCCATTAGGATGAATGATGAATTTTTGAAACCTAAAAATCCCTACTTCACTAAGGAAGCAGTAAGGAGTTGTTAAAACTTTCCAAGTCAAGGGGTTACACACATTGTAGTCTTCAGAACACTTTGATAATTCAAAGGGTAAATTGTCAAAATTGTTGTAAACTCTGCAATTTTTGAACTATAATTGCATGAATCATGCAAGTAAAGCCTACTTCCCTAAATAAAGCAAATATTGTTCCTTATAGGGAAAAAAAAATATTTTCAGTAAGTTTTTGTGTTCTGAGGGAACCGAACAGAGTGGACCAGAAAGCAGAAGTATATATAATCCTACCAATCCCAGACACCAATTTTGTTGAAGGTTGCAATGTTTCTTTATTTTATCTTTATTTATCTTTATTTAGAAAGTTTGTTGGGTGATGGTGACTAATAGCTGAACATCTGGATGCAGCGACCTTTAAAAGCCTTTAGTCATTACTGTGCCCAATTAAACTCAATATCAACAGAAGAGCTTGCATTTTGACTGGACTAGTATAAATCACTTTATAAATACATTATGCAAACAGGGGGAAGTATTACCATCCTGGGCTCATTCCCCTCTAAATGACTTCAGCGGGATGGGTCAGGAGCTAAGGATTTGTTTTGAATTTTGTTTCCAAAGTACAAACATTGACAATTAAGAAAATTAATTAATGCAGTTAGCTGGACCAAATAGCTCAAAAACTTCATTGAAGAACACAACTGCAGTTTATCTAAGTCAAACATACAAAAATTATCTGGGATTCACATCTCATACAGAGAGAAAATAACTTCTAAGAAAGCTTTTTAAAGGCCTAAGAGGATAAAGAGTCATCTCATAAAAAGGATATTAGAAGTAAGCAGGGAGTCTATCTGGAATGGGAAAAGGAGCAATCATTAAAGGAAGATTTACTTTAAAGGTCAAAAAGTGCAGGAACAAAGCAACAATTTTGAAAAGCCAAGATGAGTTTGCCTTTATAAAGGAAAATAAAACAGGTGAACAGAAGGTTCTCCTAATAATGTCTAAAATGTGGAAGTCTGACTCCTGTTCAGTGATGGATCAAGATAAGAGACAACCTAACACAGCACTAAACCCCAGCATTCAACCGAGCAGCTGTTGGAATGAGGAGACGGATGGGCTAGGGATCACCTGAGGCACTCCCAGCCTCAGGCTTCAGGCACCTCCTTGGAGACAACAAACAGCCATGGCCAGGCTGGGACTTTGGGCAGCAGGAGTGGGTTAGAACCAGGCCAGAGAGGGCAACCAGGGTCAGTCCCTGTCCAGGATGGTTAGGCGGGGCTGTGTTGACAGGGCTGTGGTGAGGCCAGGCTGGGACATCAGCTCAGTAGGGCCCATGTACAGGGTTGTGGCAGGGCTGGAGATGTGTCCTCTGGCCTCTCTGGGGCAGGGACTGACGGCTCCAGGGCTGGAATGCTATCCTGTACTGTGGCAGGGGAAATGTCCGGGGCAGCGAGGGGCATTTGTTTGCAAACAGTTTCCCTGGCGTTAAGACAAGTCGAGTAATCAGAAGCCTGGTTTTCCCACGCTCCTTTAAAATCCATGGAAAAGAATTCCTCTATGAACAGCAGCTCAAACCCCCTAAGATCTAAACTCATGTCTGAAAATTCCTGTCTCTCCATCAACAGGTCTTTGGGTGGTTTCTGCATTCGTATGTTGTGAAGTAATATGCTGAATTTAAGAGGGCTGGAAAGCATCTCTTCAGACCTTAAAGAAAACTGACACAGGATGTAGCAAGAAATAATAAAGATTCTGTCAGGTTGAGGATTGTACTTCATAGCTAGAAGCTGTACAACAAAAAATTTGTATTTAAAAGAAGAAAAATGAGATCTTGGGTGGCTGAGGAAAAATTGTTTAACCTTTGTAATATGGAACACCTGGAGAAAGTGTAATTGAAGATCTCACAATAAACAGAAAATGACATAATACACAGTGAGTTTATCAAAGTTAATCATGGCATGCCAACAGGAAACTTTTGATGTCACTGTTTTCCAGGCAGTGCATATATCCAAAGAGCATTTTGATATCATGTCATATAGGAAGCTATTAATTTTACTACAATAAAATAATGGGTTTGTGAAAGTAAGATAACAATAGATTGTGGTGAAGGTAACTGTCAGGCTAGAGACAGGGTAATTCTTCGGAACTAATGTTCAGTATTTCTAATTGGTGGTTACAGAACAAAAAGTAGACATGTTTCCATAGAGCTTTTCAATAGTTAGAAGATGTTGTGTGTACCTAGACTGGGTGTCACTTTATACTTCATAACTACTAAAAGTCCCAGTTCCATAATTGTTTGCATTGATGACCTACCTGGTCACAGATCCTTCGAGTCCGGATATTTGAGTATCTGGCAGAAGCGAGGCTCCTGTGTGTCTGGATCTTGCCCTGAGGTAGGTTAAATATAAACATTGTCAATGTAAGAATGATGTCTTAGAACACTGAAGTGTTAGGAATAAAATTAAA
This sequence comes from Coloeus monedula, assembly GCF_965178545.1. Lineage (NCBI taxonomy): Eukaryota > Metazoa > Chordata > Aves > Passeriformes > Corvidae > Coloeus > Coloeus monedula. The sequence goes on along the minus strand of NC_138784.1, from coordinate 66,495,678 downwards.
TTAAACAGTTCAATTTTCCCAGACTTACACATCATATAAAATATATAGTTCAACAGTCATAAATACAGAAGCAGAGAAAGATCAAGTACTTAAATTTAACTGAACACTGATTGAAAGAACTCAATCCTTTTGTTCTGGTGAAGGACAGAGAGATATTGCCGTTCTCTGTAGTCTATCTCTATTAGCAACAGGAAGCTGGCAAAATGAAAACTGATTTGGAGTCATTGACCCCAACAGGGAAACTCTCAGGGAGCACTAATATTTAGAAGGATGCAAAGACTTTGTAATAAATACAGCACTCTTACAGGTTGTGTCTAAATTGAACTATAGATGTGAATGCAATGTGAGTCAAAATCTCAATTCCTGGTAATTCAGATTAGAGAGCAAGGTTGAACAATTGCTCTGACCTGATCCAATTTCCTGGATCTTATTGTCTGCAAAGGAAAGAAGGGAAGACGGGAATACGATTTGTATCTACTGTGGAATGGAGGTAAATTGAACTAAAGAAGTAAATGTTTCATTATTTGCACAGCAAAACTGAAAAGGCTGAAAGAGACAAAAATATAATTAAGAAAGTCATAATAGGAAAAGACATGGAACAATATTCTCTCATAAAAATTACAAACACTTTTGAATTTAAGCCTTTAAAAATGTTATTGCATTGTAAGGTTAAAACTCTTCAGATTTATATCTGGTTGAAGAGTGAAAGGTAAAGGAATATATTCAAACAATTCATCAAGTAGAACTGGAAGCAAAACCAAATAGTCATCTAACTTGAATTTTTAAATATTATTGACAAATGCGTACATGAAAATTAAACATAATTAATTTTATCCTCTTGTCTTTTTTTGTAAAAAGTACCAAAAGGAAAATGAATTGCAGTGATTACTGACATAACTATGTAAGTATCCACAGCCATTTTCTCAGATATTGCCTTTCTCAAACTAGAACTGGAAACCCTTTCAGCTGACCTTTTGGCTTCAGTCTTCCTATTTTCTCCCTCTTTTCATTTTTATGGATTTATTACAAAGACAATTTGGCAGTAAATATCTTATTTCTTTTTCACCCAGTCTGTGACTTTTTAAAGTTCAGATATCTGTATCACATCTGTGGAAAAAAAGAATGTGTCATTATTGAATTTTATAATGAAAGACCTGAACTTCATAAGTGATTTTAAATTGACGAAAAAAATTGCCCATCAAATACTGTCACAAGACAAAGTAAGAGAAACACATACAAATCAGGGTAGTTGTTCTTTTCAAATCATGTTCCTGACAACCTGTTGCCATGTAAATCTAATCTCTGCAAAAGCTATCTCTCTATATATGTTTATATAAGTTACATAAGGAAGGCAGAGCATAAATCTGTGTTGTTGAGGACACTCAAAACCCAAGTCCTGAGGCAAAACATGCAGCTCATTGTCTTGGATCCATAGTTTCAGATGTCTGGAAGGTGTCTCAGTGGAGAACTCAAAGCCTCCTGCCTCAGCACTCCCCACAAATTAGTATGATGCTGGACATGTCCAGCCACACCCTCCATGAGGCAGTGTTGAGGATGCTAAGAAATAGGACATGGCTGTTCCAAGGAAAGGAAGGACTGCTTAAGAGATTTGCAAACATTGCTATAGGCTCAGAAGGCAATTTAGGGTTTGCTACAAAAGCTGCAGGCACCGAAACAACGTGGTCAGTTGTACTCTAAGTTGTTAAGGTGGGATTTTTAACAGCCCTTGCAACTGTTCACAATAAAAATCAGTCGGCAGGTTTTCACCTAGATACACTGAGCCAGAAATAGGTTAGTGCTGAGTGGCAGCTGTAACACCACAAACCCAAACCAAATCTTTCTGGAGTGGTCCTCTGTCTAAGATCAGGATTCTCACAATTCCTGAAAACGTCTGTGGTAATTTGCTGACTACAAGGAACTGTTTTCCTATTTACTGCATGTTTCAGTCATGGCACACACTCAGATCCTGTGTGTTGAGTATTTGTTGTTGCCTGCCTTGCAGATTACTCTCAAGGAAAGAAAGAGCATGTCACAAGAGACTATGCATTATCAATGGTGATGGGAACAAATAAAAGCTGCAAGGTGCTATGATGTATTTACCTTTGACTGCAAGATCCTCTGTTTGGATTTAACAAATTAGCTTCTCAGAAGTTTGCTCATCTGAGCAGCAGCTGTTTGCCATATGGATCAAAGCTGCATTTGGCAAATGGAATCACTTCCTCATGCCCATCTGATTTTCATGTACAGTCATATATCAGAATGTTTAAGGGAGGAGTTTGCTGGTCTGCTGAGGGTGGTTCAGCTGAGAAGTGTTTCTTTTGTATCCCAGTTTTCTGGTTTTTTTTCTTTTTCCCAGAAAAGTTCTTCTCCTGCAGAAGATTTAAAACACAGCAAAAAAAAAGTCCTAAAAACAAAACTTACAAAGTAATATGAGGAAAAAAACAGGTAGTAGAAAAGCAAGGGAGAAATACTTTTTAATCTTAGCAAAATATGACAAACACTCTGAGTGAAAGCCTGTCTCTAAGGAAGTCAGAAACACTGTATTTATTGTATCTTCTAAATGTTGGATTACTATCAACAGATATGATAATTTAAGCAAAGAATATGAAGATGAGTGTCAGTTACAATATCAGTGCAGGAAGCATTAATAATTTTAATATTTAAAAATTTTGACAAGGAACTTTCCAGTTTAAGGAATAGTTAAAGTTCAAGTTTATGAAACAGGATTATGAAACAGGATTATGCAAATAGAAAGAAAAAACCTGTATGGGTTATAATCCTACGAGCTCATAATTCCTTCCTAGTTATAGACTTCTAGCACTGCTCATGCAAATCTGTCACAGCAGATTTCATGCTTTTAATGAATGAACAGAGCCTCACAACACCTTCTGGTTGTTATGGGTGAGAATTGTTGGAACCAGTAACTAAAACGAACAAGATTAAGAAATTTATTCATGGACATAATGCATATCCAGATTTACATATTATGTTCACATGTTCCCACATGAATTCCTACACTAACAACACAAATCACAGAACATCAGAGAGATAATACATATATAAAAATTAGGTAATGTGAAATTGTGGATTTATTTATGACTTTGGGATGCCGTCCTCATGACCAGAACACTGATTCATTGACCTCTTCACTTCTTGGTTCATGACTTACCTAATCAGAACCTTAGCTACACAGGAAATTACTTTTTATAATCATAAGAATTATTTTTATTATTTTTACTTGTCTAAGTTTTTTTTTTTACAAATTCCTACTGATTTTTATTAATTCTAGTTAATTTCTTACAAATTCTTATTAGTTCTGTGTTATATCACAAACACAAACATGAAGCTTTCATGCATTTCCACTGGTTTCAGATGGTTTTCTAATTCACTTCTGGTGCATTAAAGCAACATAATTTCTGTCCTTTACCTACTTTATCCCCATGGGATATAGTCCCTTAATTCCTTTAGAAATTTTTCCTATGAATTTACTTATCTTCTTGCAATCCAAATCAATGAGCAAATTTCAGCTAAAAAGAGTTAAGTTGAAGACACTCAGAAAGGTGGGCATTTGACTAAGAGGAAGCAAATGCTTCCAGAATACTTTGAGGGGAACCCGAAAGTCACTCTGAAATTTATTCTATCCAGGCTGATTGATTGTGACACCAAATGCTTATTTACTTCTAACAATGCTACAATGAAACCTAAGTGATTACTTCTGATTTAAATGCTCAAACCCTGAACATCTAGCATTAGATGAAATTAATACAACCCAAAACTTCTAACTAGGTACAAGTGAGAAGCCCACATAAACACTTTTGTTGGAAAAATATCCATCAGTAGGGAGTAATAAGGGAATTTATTGTTTGTTTGTGAGCATTCAATGTGTGTATGCCATGGTGCATGGCAAAATGGTGTGTGGGCTGTTCCCAGCTCACCGCTGAACCCACCAGCACAGCTGTTGCTGCAGGATGTGACAGGTACCTGAAGGCAGCTCAGGGACAAAGAGGAGTGTTCTCAGGAGGAGATGTGCCCCCAGGAAGCTGGGCTTCCTTTGGTAAGGTTGGAGGACTACAAGGCAGAAACATGTAGGAAATGTGGGGTATAACATGACATAACTACAGAGTGACAGGCAGAAATATGTATTTTCCCATCTATGTAAGAGGGAATCATAGGTGTAATGATTTGCCTCTCTTCTAGTAGTATTTTTTAGGCTTCCTGGACTCTAGAATATAGCTGAAAGTATTCTTATGTTTCTTATTTTCACTTCTGGTTCCCTGGTGTATATATAAAAATGTCTTTTAAAATGGATTTGTGGGTAGGCAACCTTCCATTCTAAACACAGATGGTACATCTGCATTTATTATTTAGGCATGCTAAGTGGAACACTTTTTGCAGACTATTGTAACTATACTTTTTTCTCACTGACTTCATACATTTGGATATGGGACAGTGACTCTTTAAGAGTTTTTTTGCTCCATTACCTATTTAATAAAATGAATAAACAAACTGCTTTATACCTTTACTGCAGTTGCTGTTCCTGCTTGACTGCAGAGATTTTTACCTGCTTAGAACGTTGTGTCATTGTCTGGATACTCAAGTATGTGATCAGTCTTAGCTTAAACAATGTGATGCACTGCTGAAAAAAATATCTTCCTTCCTGTTTCAGCTATATCATATTTGATTGAGTACTTGTTTCACCATGAGTGCTACTCCACCGTTATTTTTGCTGGCCAGAGGACCTATGATTTTCAGTTTGAATATGCATTTTTCCATCCTGACTTTCTCTTCTTTGAATTTCATCACAACTACTAGATGTTCATTCAGACTTGATTTTACAAGGCAGATATTTGTATTTTATGGGGGGTTTTTGTGAGTGTTTTGACTCAGGATAAAAATCTATGAGTTTTTTATCAATAGTTTGTGAGTTATTTTGCAGTCAACATCCTTTGAAGTACCTCCTCTCTTTTCATAAGAATAGTCCCATATACTTAGAGCCAAGAAACTTCTTTTGAAAAAAAAACTAAAAACGTGAATAGTCCCATAGATATGAATGGGAGATAACCAAGGATAACTGAATTTGTGAGCTTATTGTGTTATCTCTTTAGAAATGTGTCACCCAGAACAACAGCTAGGTAATGTTATTCAGATGTGATCTTTGTGAGCAGTAGAAAAGCTGGTCCCTTTTTTATAGAGAAAAGCTCCATACTTGAACAGGCTGCTTTTTACAGTGCTGGTACTTTATCTGTAGTAGATGGATACACTGATGTGATAGAACATTTCAAGCTCTTAGTATCCTTCTACCTCCTTAAAAAGTTTCTTTGAAACCGCCACAGAAGTATCTCTGCTTTAACTGTAATTGCATTTCAGCAGCTCTAGTACCAGCGAAGTCAGGAAAGATGACCATGGACAGGATGGAAGGCAGCATATCTCAGCATGCCACCTAAAATGCCTACTATCTGGTATTGTAGCCGCTAAATTTTGCCCCCAGAACCATGATGCTTTGTTAACTTTTCTTTTTGTAAACTTCTCTTCTAGTGTTTGTTTCATAGGCCAAATTTTAATTCATAAATCTTAGCCCACATAACTGTATATTTAAACTGGCAATACACAGGAAGCCTGTGAGGTTTAATAAAACGTTTAGAAGAGAGAAAGTAAAAAAGAGAGAAAGAAAGAAAAACAGAAAGGTAGGGAGTAATTTAAAGGGAGATTGTGATGGAGAAAGAGAGAAAAGGAAAAAAGAAAGCGTGAGAAACGGGAAGATGAAGAAGTGAAAGAGGAAAGGAGAATGAATGAGAGAGAGAAAGAAAGAAAAGGAAAAATATTAAATTCCATATACACTGTCAACTACTGTCAGTGAGGCATATAAGTGGTTTACCACAGTAATTAGCACTCAATGTTATTTAAAAATGAGATATACAGCATTCAACGTTTTGGTTAACTATGCCTTCTGTTAAAAACTGGAAAATTATTCCCAGTTACAGAGACAGGTTTCTACACCAGTCCTTTCAATAGGACTATATCAAACAATCTTGTCATAAAATACAGATTAAATGTCGATAGTGTGCTTGCTATTTTAATCTTGGGAAACAAATACCAGATTTCTTTTTCCTTGGACCAGTTATAAGAAAAATAGTTTAAATGTTCATCTCAAGCTGAGTGACATACCCCTGTATTTCCTGTGGGTGCTCAATGCACATTATCAGTGGTTTATCTGAAGTGTTTCCATAACTGAAGAACATGTGTATAAAATAATCTCTGGCAGAAATAAAGAGTTCTGCCATTGCTCTTTAGTATATGAATTGAAACCACATTGGTGTTATCTACTGGGAATAAATTAAGAAATACATTGGAAAGGCAAAAAAATTGCTAATCAGATATGTGGTATGCAAGTATACATATTTTCTGTATTGATGGTTTTACTTCCTTATTAAAAGTTATTTATTCAAGGGTTTATGAATTGTTTATTCAAGGGTTCACATGAAAAACAAGTAAAGGACAGAGGGGTTATTAGGGTTTGGTTTGGTTTGGCTTTTTTTCTTCTTAAGAAAAAGTAATAATATTGCAAATCCGAACATCCATTTTTCCACAGTATGTGAAAAAAGCTGTTTTGCACCAGAACAAAAAAGAAACTCACAAAATTGTATATTTGAAAATCCCTTGATCAGCTGATTTATTTCATATTTTTGCTTTGTTGTTTACATGGGAAACATCTCTGCACAGAGAGAGAAAAAAGTCATAAATCACTGGGAAGATAATTAATTTCATAGCACCAAAAGTTGGATGACCATCAAACGTTGGCAGGTTGGAAAACATTCTAAGGAAATATCACTGAAAACTTGTTCTGGTTTTATTCTTTTCCCTAGACAACCTTTACTGATTACTGTCACATAAAATTTCTTCTTTATGTGGACTTGTCCCTCCCCCTAATCTGCAGACTCCTAACCTAAACCCCAGTGTTACTGATCTGGAGAGTTAAGAGATAACAGTGAGTATTAATCTGTATATCACTACTGGAAGACTTCAAAAAACTTCCAGTAATAATACAAAGTCAGAAATAGGGCAGAGCACAACTGTTATTCAGCAGAGAACAAAACAAACAACTTTTCCATAGTTGTTTCTATGCTGCTATTGCAAATGTATTTTTTTGCTTTATGTTTATATATATCAATCTGTTTTTATTAATAAGAAAATCTTATTTAATAGTATGATAAAAAACATTGAAATAGACCATCATACCATTTTGCTTAGCAGTAGTGTTCCAAATTCAAACTCTTTTTAATTGGTAAATTTAATTTTTGATATAAAGAATGGGATCGAAACTTCAGCAAAGTTCAGCAAAACCGCAGACAGCTTTAGAATTGTAACATCAGCCCACAGACATCCAAATTCTGCTTCAGTCTTATTTTTGCTGCAGAGATTGGTAGCAAAATCCTCAGCAGTGGTAAGGCGAATATACTCTGACATTGTTTAACGTGCAGTGAAGCCTAATCATCCATGCTCAAATTTCACCTATAACAAAAAAGCTTGGCCAACAGTTTATCACTATGGCAAGTGGGTGTTGGGTACTTTGTAAAAATAGATACCATAGTGTTGAGGTAAAGAACACTAAAAATAACCTGGAAAAGTGAATGTGCTTTATAGGCATAGCAGATGTAGAGCAATCAAGCTGTTATCAGCATCAATTCATGACCAGAACTGCAATACTCTGGTCAAACCTTAGGGGAGAAGGCTGGGCTGTTGAAAGTCTTTTCTTTAAGATATAAAGAAATGACACATCAGAGAAATTTAACAGTTTGCCCTCATCTTCGTTTGAGAGTTCTGATTCTGCTGCTGCATGTCCATTTTCCCTACCTGACTATTTTGCAGTAGCTGCATTACAAAGCTCATATCGCAAACAAGGAGACTTTGATTCAAATAAAGTACCCAAAGATTGTTCTTGAAAAGAAGTCAAGCTGAGATTTCTCCTTTGATAACATCTTTTCTGATGCAATGGCAAGCTTTCTGTCTCTGGGGATACAAACCATAATCCAGAAAAGATCAGTACTTTATGGCCATGAATCCTGAGTTCCTTTTTGTTTGTGTTTTTTCTGAGCCGTTAATAATATGTTCTCATGTCTGAGAGACTGCTAGGAAACTGATGAATCCCTGTGAAGGTTTCTTTCTAAAATCTTTAACAGCACCCTAGGTAGAAACTCTCCTCTTTGATAGGAAATCCTAGAGAATTTATTCTTGACAGCGAGTTCTGGAAGTCTTCAGTCTCTGGAATTCAAAGAGCTAAGGCTTTTGTCTCTGGATTTTTGAATTGCTGAAGTTATTCCATAGCATACAATCCACAGTCGAAGACCAGTTTGATTTTATTCTTTGGTACTCTAAACTTATTGAAAACACTTCTTAAAATTTATACCAGTCTGAGATATATTAATAGTATTTTTAAAGCAATACCTCATTTTTATTAAACCACTGTATGTTACTTTTTTTATTGTATCTGATCTCTCAGCATCAATTCTGGTAGTGTTTTCTCAGCTTATCTGACAATGATTTTTTTACAGAAGTATCGTATTGGAAGATAAAGATCCTTTGCTTTTTGCCACCATTTTACCTCCTCTTGGGGTAAAATGTATCCTATAGATAACCTGTTGGAAAATTTTCCCAATTTAAAAGCACACATTTAAGTTGAACAAACCAATGCATGGGCCTACATTAACATCTCTGCAATGCTTTTGTCAAAATTTTCCTGGAATAATTTTGGTTTGTTTGGATGTTTTTATTGTATGTTATATATTTTCTTTAATTTCAAAGTAAAAACTATGTCCTGATTTGAAATCCATCAAAAGTTTATTGTATTTTTGAAATAAAAGCAATTACTGAAAATAAAAAATGCTCTAGGAAATGCAAAAATTATTTTCCAGTTTGGGATCTAACATGTAAAAAGATCTTTGAAAATCTGTTCTAAATTTTATGGTTTAGCCAGTTAAATGAAAAAATATTCAGCCAGGGATGTTCAGTGGTTTTACTTAAATACACTCTTGGTTTTCACTGACTTCCAAAAATGCAGGAGGAGGGGTGAATTATCTGTACATATAAAAGAAAGCATTAATATATTGTCCAAATGACATATATACACACCTTGCCTCAGGCACTAAAATCATTAATTGATTTAAAAGACAGATAATTCTAAAGACAATGTGATTTGGAGATTTTCTTAGTGGTTAAATATTTTTGGTGGATATTTTCAAGCTTTTCAAAAATAAAGTCTAAACGTACTTAAAAGTACAAACACAAATGTAGATTTCCTTGACCATGGTCAAGCTTTGTACCTTACCTAAATATGCAATGGAATGAAGACTTTCTGAACCAAAAAAACACATCCTCAGAGAAATAACTTTAACTATGACATGTAAATTAAGGGCTTCTAGGGCTGTTGCTTCATATCAAACATATTCAGCTTCTGGTTTTTTTTTTCCAAAGGTCAGTACCACAACTTAATTCTAGTAGACCGAGGTCACAGAGATGTTCATTTTTTCTTACATTCTTGCACAAAAAAAAAATAAATAAAAGCTATTTTAAAGGGTTTGCAGTTCAAATTAGGCCTTGAGTAATACCAAGTACATTAGAATCTATTTACCAGTACTACCAATGATGTTTATTCTTTCCCGACTTTCTTGGAACTGGAGAGACTAATAGCAGAGGAAAAAAATACATAAACAAAAAGTTTAGCATTCTCCATCAATACACCTAAACTTTGATTACATACAAGGAACAAAATTCTTTTGAGTTGAGTGAGGGATATTTTGTGTTTCAAAATGCACATAACTGTTGTGCAGCACATCCCATAAAACTTCAAATGGGTATTACTGGAAATTTTAATGTAAATAGTAATTTTTCATACACATCTCCTTGTAGATAGAACACTTATTTGTGGAAATATCTAAATTTTGATCAGATAAAATTTTAACAGGTTTTCCTACTGATAAAAATGTTCTGTATATATTCTTGCATTTTTCTTTCTTTCTTTCTTTCTTTTTTTTTTTTTTTTTTTTTTTTTTCTTCTCCCAGATATTAGAAAGAGTAAATTGTGATGGGCTGCATTATCATCTGCTGCCCTTGGGTACCATTCCAGAAATTACTTAAATGACTTTCACACTAGAACTTAAATTTTTTTCTGTTATTCATCTTTACTTAGTTAGCATAGAGCATGTAAGTGAAAAGCAATGACCATATGTCCCATGCAGGAAAACCATAAAGTATTTACACTATTAACTTCATTCTTGGGTTTCCCTGGTGGGGAATCAGCAAGAAGCTTCATGTGAGGTGCCACACTGTCCCGCTTCACTGCACGGGGCTCTACACACTTGACTGCTGTGGTGAATCTGCCCTCTGAGATGAGCAGTTCAGATCTGCAACATTTAGTATGATGACATGCAAAGTCCTTTGGACTGCATCTAGAATAGTAGACTATGAAGTTTCTGAGCCTTTGCTTTCAACTAGACATTAATTCCAGTTGGATCTTGTTATCCACTTCTTCCTGCTCCTCCTTCCAGTTTTCACGCCTTATTTCCCTTTTTCTTTCTGCACGAAGAAGGTGTGGTGATTATCTTGGAAAGCACCACTTGTTCCCAGACTTTGGGCTCTGGCTGAGGTGCCTCAGCAAGTACTGACACCTGTCATGAGCTTTAACTCTGCTTAAACTCTGCCTTTCTCAGCAGTGTCAAATCTTGTGGTCCGTACCTCAATCTTTTCTGTTCCTAAGCTTAAGATCAAGTTATAAAAAAAGACAGTAAAGCTTAATCCATCTTGAAATGTGAAACAAAATTTCTTGTCTTAAATTACTCAGGCAGCCTGAGACCTTTTCATCAACTTTGTGTTGAACAATAATTACTGCAAGCACTTACTTATTTTATTTGGCTTATTATCCAGTAGGACTTTACCGGAGTGATCCCTATACCAGATAAACCAAGAAGTAAAAATGTTTATTTTGAGCAAAATTGGTGCTTCATATGAGAGATGCTGGTTTATTTACAAAAGTTTTCTTTAAGGATAATTGTAACTCAATATTGTTCTGTAAAGATTCCTGCCCAAACTGTGAGTATCTAGCATTTCTGAACAGCAAGTTACATCTGAAAAACAGATTCGACTGTGGTTAAGGTCAGAAAAGAGAATATAAAAATAGCAGTTTCTATGTGTTTGGTCATGTCTGCTTATTTTTCCAACCAAAATAAAGTTTTCCAAACTTTTTCACTCATGTAGGCAGTCCAGAGCAAATATATCTTTGGTAAAATGTGCAGTATCTCTTTTCTTTTTAGATAACTTGTACAGAAATGTTATGCTACTTTCCTAATACAGAGCTACACTAATTTGAAAGCCAGGTTATCAGAGAAAGTTTGCAAAGCTGCCAAAAAAAATAGAAAAAAAAAATTATCAAAAAACCCAACAACCCAAAAATCCCCACTCTCAGGTAAGCCCCAAAAACAAAGAAATAGAGAAAGAGATTTATAGGTCAAAAAGCATGCCCTCAAATTCAGAAAACATAATACTCTTGCATAAAACCTACTACTTTTGAATACTGTATTTTAATTTTTTTTTACTCTATGTGCAGACTGAAACTGAACATGGAATTTTTTCTGCAGTTTTCCTTCATATTGAATATTCATTTCAAGCTAAAATTTGATTGAAATGAACTGAACTTTTATGCTTCAGTTGTAAAATACATGGGGCAAGAAGACAGAGAAAAAGAATCATACTACACTTTCCAGTATATGATGCGGAACCAAAAAGCATTTTCATTTCACAGATCCAGATGCAAATCTTTGTCTTGACTGCCTGCAAATAGAACATCAGAATATAGAATCTGTAGGATCTTTCCCTTGCTAATGCACCTTCTAGCCCTGGCTCTCTAGTCTGTGAGCCCTGGTTTCCTCTGAAGAGAGCTATGTATGGCCTATATAAAAGGCAGAGGTGTCCTCCAGCAACTCCCCAAAATTGGACAAATGAAGAAACAGGACTATGGAGTTGCACCTGCCCAGTACAACATATGCAGCCAAAGAAGGTTATGACCAGCACTCGAGCTCTCCTACAGAACTGAGACACATCATGAATAATCCACAAGATTATGTATTAATTATAAGAATCTATATAGCAAAATATTTCCTCCATTAAGGAGCACCCTAGTCCTCAAGAGACACAACAGCAATCTTCCTAAAATTTAGGGGGAATCTGAATACAGGCCAAATATTCCCCTCAGGGAAGTCAGTGGTAAAAAAAATCTACTTGACTTCAATGGCGCATGATTCTGTGCTCTGCAAAAAAGGTCACTCAGCACATGCATGGACAACAAGATGAATACATCTGGTTAACAGAATGTGGCTATTTTGGGCTCAGCATGGTGATATGATTATTTTTGTTGTTTTTTGTTTATACTTATGTCTTTCTTTGGCAGGGAGAAAAGCAGAAAACAAAACCTGAGGTATCCGTGTTCTACTGGTTGCAGTGGACAAAGATTCCACACAAGATTGTTGACCAGTGGAATACATGTTCTCTGTTTTTCAGATTGTACATCTCCAAGAAATTCCTGAAAATTAACTTATATTCTTGGGAGAAAAACAAGCCCTGCAAAAAAAAATCAACTGAAACCCCTAGAAATAATGCTCATTCTGCAACAGAAAGTACTTTTTTTCACACAAATGTGTTTTTCCTCTAATGCCAAATGCTCAAAATATTTTCTTAACAGGCTCTCTCTCTCAACTTGCTTTTGTCCCTATCTTTCCTTTAGGAAGGCAGTAATTCCAAAGTAGAAATTTTATCTTTTGCCAGTGGGCACCAACTGGGTAAAAAATCCCACTTATATATGCTGGGAATACTTGATTAAAAGTCGCTTGTGTATTGGGAAACAACCCGTTTTTAAGAAAAGCTGTTTCACTCAAAGGTGCTAATCATCAATATGGGCAAAGGAGTCTGGGGTGGGAAGGAGACACATTTTTCTGGCTCACACAGCATGGGGCCACTTGTAGGTCTCTGGTTTATTTGTGGAAAATGGACTGAAACAGTTTCCGCTGTTGTCACAGACTCCTGCCGTAGATGGTAGGTGGGTGCATGGGAGAAAAGAAGAGTTTAAATTAAAGCAAAACTTTTCCTCAAGTGTTTATTTTCGAACACTTGCATGTCACAGAGGCCGGTCTCATGACTTTAAACAAAACCCAATGTCATTGCTTCCATGAGGTTAAAATGAAGTGCAAGAGAAGAATTACAATGACTTTGCCTGCAACAGAAGGAAGATCAGGCATCACTCTGGACTGAAGCTTGTCTCCATGGAGTGATGCCAGCAGCTGATACTTGACCTTTAAATTCCCCAGAGTTGCCACAATTTTGGGGAAGTGGCATTTGTCAGATGAACAAAGAGGGTGATGGAAAGGCCAGGCTGGTGGCTGGGGGCAGCCATGGGCAGGTGGGAGGAAAGGTGTTTCCTTACAGTGAAATTGTCCGTAGGGTGGGAGAATTCCAGTGAAATGTCTATGGATGGAGGTGCTGCTTGGGAATGAGGCCAAGGGGCAAGTGCAGACAGTGGGACGTTGTGAAGAGAAATGTCTGCAGGGAAGGAGAGGTCTGTTCTGGCTGCAGGTGAGATGGCATTGGGGGCTGTGGGGGAACCGGGCAGCAAGAGACACCAGCCCGGGGGCAAGAGTTGAGGGACCCGGCCCGGCTCGGCTGCTCCTCACGAGCCTCTGAAGGATGGAGGGAGAGAGGCGGGGGGAAAAGGAGGGAGGGAGCGGGTGATGAGGCGGTGGAAGCCCTCTCCCCGGGCTGGTTGAGGGGCGGGAGGGAGGGGAGGCAGCTCCTGAGGAGGGGAGGAGAAGAAGAGGCAGAGAGGGGATGTTGTTAAACAGTTTCTTACCGTAAGAGGGAGTTGGGACCCAGATCTTTCCAGTTAATCACACAACAAACTTAGATCATCGCAATAAAAAGCTCGGCTCACTCTGCCTCCTCGAGTGACCGGCGGTGCACGGGGTCCTTCCGAGGAGCCATCTCCCCTTCTCCTCCCCGCCAGCCGCCGGGGGGGCCGCCAGCACCATGCGGGCCACCCACCTCCTGCCAGCCTTGCTGCTCCACCAGCTGCTGCTGCTGCCCACCGCCATCCCCGCAGCAGGTCAGTTCTTCTATCACTTCGCTAGCGACCCCCGTCCGCCTCGCAGCCGCAGCACGTCCCCCGCTCCTCCGCGGCAGGGAGGGTGCTAGGGCGGCGCGCCGGGCGCAGCCCGCAGGTCGCAGCCCGCAGGTCGCAGCCCGCAGGTGGGGCTGGCAGGGAGCCGCCGCCGCCTGAATCGCCTGGCTCTGCGCGGCCGGGAGCGGGGGCAGCGCCGGTGCCGCCCCGCGCCTCCCGCGCCCGCGGTGCCGAGCGCAGCGCAGCGCGCCGTGGTCGGGACGAGCCGCGCTCCGGCCGCGCAGCCCCGCGGGAGGCGGGTCCCGTCCCGGGGCTGCGGAGGGGCCGCTGCTCCCCGTGCGTGAGTGGGACACGGGGCTCGCTCGGGACGGGCAGACCTGGAGCCCGGGAGAGAGGGGAAGGAAACCGCATCATTGCCAAGAGGTGCTCCCCGCCGCTATCAGGACACGACCGTGTAGCCTTAGTTTCCAACGGTAGAATAAATGTTAAGTAACAGAAGTTGACAAGGAATACCCAAAGCACGGGATAGTGCTGAACGGGAATGTCCTTGTTGAAGTTCAACAGCATGAACGTGCTAATTCCAGACTGAAATACTTGAAATTTCATTAGATGTTCCCGCTGAAATCCGGGAGGTGGAGGGGGGGCAAGGAACAAACAGTAAGTAATCAAGTGCTGGATGCTCTTTAGTTGAATTTCTTTCCTGAAGTGTCCCCCCTGGACTGGATATCTGAAGAGCCAGCTCTGTGCTTTCTATTGGCCCTCTGGGAAGACGTTTAAGGAAAAAAGTTTGTAAAGGTTTCTACAAACCTTTCCTTCCTTCCGGCAACATTGTTAGGGTCAGACCTTTGCACAGACAGAAACAAAGGACAGGCACAATTCAGGGAAAGCATCTGCCAGGACCGGGCAAAGCAAGCGCAGGGAACTGTGGCAGCTGGGTTCTGGGGCAATATCTGAGGGTATCAGGCAGTGAGTGCATGGCAAGGAACGCTGATGGCTTCCAAGATGTAACTATGTTTTCTAGTAAAAAAAAAAAAAAAAAATAGAAATGGGATTTCAAAGTGGAATATTTTGTGATCTGAGTGGGCAAGTCAAAAACAGACTGGCAGCATCACGTGCAGTAAAACCTGTTGTTTTCCCCTTGCAAGCAAGAGTGTGGTTCTGTAGGATGCTGAACAATCTCATTACAGCTTCTCTGTTCAGTCTGCTCACTGAGGATATTGTTTTCACAGGCATTCTTTAGCAGGTGACACGGAGATACAGCTACTATAATACTATACTTTTTTGAACTCCTTTTCCATGTACATTGGAATTTCCATTTTTTGGACATGCAGCTTCTCAGAAAAGTGATGAATAGAGCTGGTTAGGAATTTTCTGAGAAAATGTTTTGGGTTTCTTTTACTGGAAAATGCTGATGCATCGAAACTTTTCACAAAAATAATTCCTGTTAAAGAGAAACTTTCTTTGGTTTGTTTCCTTCAAATCAAATGACAGAGAAATATGCAGCAGGAGACATTGCCAATATCTTGTGGTAACCTGATGTTGAGAAACCTTCACCTGTGACAGAAACTCATCAACTGATGGGTTAGTTAGAAAAGAAAAACCAAAATAAATACTGCAGACACAGCCCCACACACACACTTAATTCCATGGGCCAAAGGTACACAAGTGGTCTATAGCCAAGCTCATAAGAAGCTAGGTCATGCTTTGCTCTCCTGATAAGTCAGGGTGCTTTTCTTGAATGAGAGAAAATCCTTGTTGTCCCTGGCTGTAGGGTCTTAGTTCTGGTCTGTAGTTTACCAAGTTCAATGATCTATCTAATATTCCAATGGGAGAGACTGAGAGACACCTTCTCTGCTGCCTTTATCAGTGGGCTGATGAACAGGGTTGTCCCCCAACCAATGGACTCTCCAGTTTAGGAGTGAATGGTTCACCTTGATGAGGAGAAAAATTAGATTTATAAAAGAGTTTTTCAGAGCAGAACTTGTTTTCTGACCAGCTCTCATGGTGACAGTTCTTGACAACCCTGCCTTTCTTAATTTTCATCCCCCACCTGCCTTAATAATAATTAATCCTGTTGTTTGCCTTATTGGGAAGAAAGATGACTCTTATCACATGCTGCCATTTTGCTTACTTTGTTTTTAAAAATACATGATCTTCAACAAAAATGTCTAGATATTTACACTGTAAGCAAGGTAAAGTTATGCTACTTCTTTCTGAAAATATAAATTTCTGGATCATTTCTGAAAATGATTGCTTTCTAAACATACATGTTATCTTTCAATGGGATGTTGAATTCTTTTTACTGGGATGCTTTTAAGAAAGATTAGGATTTGCCTACATATGATTACTTTTAGATATGAAAAGAAAGCTAAATGATGAAAATGGAATTAAAACATAAGTCTTTTACTAATGCACGTCCATACTTCTAGTGCTGTTCTATCAAATCTGATTTCAAATGGACCTAATGATGAATATAGTTTTTTCTGTGAATGGACATTCTGGGTTTGTAATCCCATGCCCTAAATTCTTGTGCTAAGACAATGTCCTGTGTAACAGAAATTGCTGACTAATACATTTGGGTTATATTAATGGGTAAAGAAAAAGGAGGGTGAAGAAAACACAAGAATTTTAAATGTCAGCAAGCTGTCCATGCTATCAGTTTCTGAGTTTCTTTTTTAATATATAAAAGATAAGGCAGTGATTGATGAAAGATAAATGTGCATGGTTCCTATAGACAGCTTGCCTAGTCATTATCAATATCCTGTAAGTCTCTGTCACTTGCACAAAGAAATTAATCTGTAGCTAATAACATTATCAAGGAGTTTTCTTTCTTGTACAGATATTCTTATTATTCAGTATTCTTGGGAAGTATCTCTTTAGTAATGTTCATCTAGTGAAACTAAAAATGATTTTTTAATCAAAGCAACAAGTAGATTGGCATGTTGCAGAAGAGCGAATGTTAAAGATTTATTTAAATTAAAGATACATTTTTCTATGAGAGGACTTCCAGCCAAGTGTGTTTATTTAAATTTATTTAAAGCACTTTCTGTAGCTTGGATGATCTGAAGAAGTTGCTAATGAAGATGTGGGAGTTGCACTGAGTTCCTATATATAATTATTGCTTAAAGAAAAATAAAATCAAATCCCATAGCCATAATCAATTTATGAATGTTGTGTATTCCAGTGGTGTGCATAGCTAAGTATACTTTAAAAAATTAATGTGATTTATACTTTCCCATCCCAGCTGTAGATGATCATTATACTATATACTGTCAACAAAGTGAAATGATACTGTGCCAGTTGGAAGAGTGTATTCCTTCTGTTTAATGGAATCCTTTTGGTGCTCAGTGCCAGGGGCTGCTTGTTTTGCTCTCACATGTAATACAGCACTTACCCTGCTTAACAGATTTTCTGTTTCTATTAATGCCATTTTCATAAGCAACAAAGCAGGAGAATATAGAGTTGAAAGACATGAGATTAAAATGTTG
This sequence comes from Coloeus monedula, assembly GCF_965178545.1. NCBI lineage: Eukaryota > Metazoa > Chordata > Aves > Passeriformes > Corvidae > Coloeus > Coloeus monedula. The sequence goes on along the minus strand of NC_138784.1, from coordinate 66,478,035 downwards.
CGTAAAACTCTGGAAAATTGACCACTGAAGTCAAGGAAAGGAAAGCCTCTTATTGGAGGAGCTCATCTGTCATTATTGTAATACTTCAACAGAGGCCAGGGTTGGAAGGGAAATGTGCAGTCTCCCTTAGAGAGCAAAATATCTCCCTTTTGGATCTTTATGCTGAATATTAGTTTGCCACAAGCATTTCAAACTTTTCCAAGGAGGTTTGAAACCAGGATAACTGGGCCTCTTTTTTAGTAAATGTGTGGTGTGGAGAAAAACAAGAAAAATTACTTGTACTGGATGAGTGTTGGAATTTCACTTTGTCCTCATCAGCATTGAGGTGGGGTGGAATGGCAGACACTGGAAGGAAGCACAGAGGTGAGAATGGATTGCTCATGGAGGTGAGAAAGGACTGATCTCCATGCTTACTTGGGAAACATGGATAGTAGGACAACAGCCACAATGCAAGCAAAATTTGAACCTTGCAGTGAGGAAAGAATGGTAGCTACGAAGAACTGGGAAGGGGTGAGGATATCTTCACTGTTACCCCATCTTTTCCTGTAGTTTTTTTGTTGCAGTGTCCTCACAGGGTTGTAAACCTGTTCCAGAATGTGGTTAGTACCTACACACAAAGCAGCACTGCAGCAAAGCAGAGCTGGGAACGTGCTCCAGATTAGTCAAATGTGTTGGCAAAATCTAGCTGTAGTTTTCAGTGGCTTGTGGGCCTCCACCCATGGGCTGTCTGATGAGCCCAGCCATGCCTGGCAGCCTTCGGTGCTGCTGGACCAGCTGGGGACTGGCTGCTCCCTCTGTCCCTCCTCAGCTCCAGCTTTTCCTATGACTCGCTGCCTTGGCCAGCGGCACTATTTTTATGTATACAACATGCAGCAAGGCTCCCATCACTCCTCACATGGGCTGTTTTGCTGCCCTCAGCCATCTGTCATTCTTTGTTTGGCCCAACTCCCTGCCCTGCCTACTCGTACTTTTCTCCTTAGCCCTTGCTCCATGCCCAGAAATCCAGTTGGCTGGGGCACCATCACGAAGGAAGGGCACAACATGCTGGGTGCCTTGAAGGAGACACCAAGTGCTTGTAAAGATTGTGGAATGTAATGGGAAATGATGGGGATTTAGTACTTGTGCACAATGCATAAGAAGACAAATCTTACAAGGGAAAATCCTCTCAGTAATATAGCCAGAGGTTAGATACAGTAAGTCAGAGTACAAACTGCAGCACATTTGTTTCTGCCAGTGGGTCTCGGCATCCTGCTGAGCAGATAACCTTTTCTTGGAAGGAAAAGAGCTGTCCATTTGCAGCTACCATCCAATTTTAGAATATACTATCAGTTGTTAGCATTATCCTTAGCTCCTTGAGCTTTCATGCTGACTATAAGAGTGGGTTCCAAAGGCAGGACTTAGCATAAACATGAAGTTGGGTTCCAAGTTACATGGCAGTCTTTGCAGTTGCTAATAAGGGGGTGTGGGAGTGTGTGTGTGAGTGGTAATGTGAAGCCAAAAAGAAATATCTTTTTGCATTTCCTGAATCTGCTCAACAACTAGACTGAGAGCCAATGTAGAAATAAGGAAATCATTATCTATTATATATAGATATTATATGGATAGTTATATATATTTCGAACTACTTTCTAAAAATTGTATGTTTTTTCCCCATGAGGCTCTTGTGCCAAGAAAATAAATTTCAGAAGTTAAAATATTCACATCATCCTCCAGGTACTTCTGCGAAACTGTTTAGTTTTCACAAGCTAGAGATTCCTCCTTGGACAGCTGGTTTTATTTTGGTGACTTGCCATCTACACAGCTGACTGCAGATTTTATGGGTATGGTTGGTAAACTTCTTTTACGCCAAATTATTTTCTTACATAAATAACTGCATTAAACTTAATCTGGCATCTTAAGCCTATCCAGTCTACATGGTTGTTTTCTTGGGCACGACTCAGATTGTTCCAGTTTCTCATTATGTTGGCCTGCCTTTCTTCCTTTTTTTTTTTCTTCTTTACTCTCCAAATGAGAAATCATTTGGAAAAGGTGCTCACTTTTTGCATTCTAGCCAGGATTCTGGACATTTCTGATACTGAAACAGGCAGAAGGAAAAGTCAGAGTAAATGAAAGTAAGTTAAAAGTGTTGAGCATTAACTCTTTTTGTCAGAGTGACTCTGTTATGACTTAAGAGCCAAAATTGCCTTGAATGTATTTTTTGAAAACGTGTTTTCTAATTGTTCACACAGATACCAATACTGTGATGATGCTATTAATGATCTTAGTATCAACATTCATCTTTAACATCCTTTCTTTTATTTCTGTGACCACACTGTTAACTTCAGCATGTTGTATCCAAAAGCACTTAGTAACATCTACTTTCACCGTCTGGTGAAGATTAGGTTTGGCTGTTTTTTCTTTTTTCTTGATGAAGCCAGTATATTTATGCTATCATACCGAGACACACACTAGAATGCAGTTTACCCTTGATGTTTTATATCCTTTAAAAAGCATTGTCTTGGAAATACATTATTGAATATAATTAAAAGTATCCCTTCTATCATATTTTATGATAAACACCTCACTGTATTTCCATACAAGTTTTCAACCCATATATGACGAGAACTGGTGATTCAAACCCTACTTATTGGTTTTTTTTCTTGTTACACAAGTTTTGCCAAAAGCTATTTTATGCATATAAACATACTTTGTTTTTAATTTTCGTATTAAATTGTCAATGTTTATACTGAGATAAGCATTCTGCTTTGATATATCTGACACTGTGGTAATACATTGTTTTGCAGATTCTTGCTTTGCCCGTTTTTTTCCTATTCAGATACATACTTATGAATATAAGTTACCATGCATTTTTTTGTCAAGTATGGTGTCATTTGTTTAATGATAAAATGTTTTATATGCTTATTGTGTTGAACTGTGCTTTCCTACATTTATTTCAGGTGCGTTTAGGGTTGGGGATTTTTTTCTTTTTTTTCATTTTTTTTTCTTTATTTTCTTTTTCTGTTTCTATTTTTTTTTATTGAAGGTCTTTCATGTGATGGTAGATTTCTGATTTCCCACCCCCTGCTCCCATGTTTTAAATCAGACGTAATTCTTCTCTCATAATTTATTTTTTTTTTCCTAGCTCATTGGGATAATCCAGTTTACTTTAGCTTACAGTGATGATTGTCTGCAAAATTAAATTAATAGCTAATCTCATTTTAGCATTCTGACCTGGTTATCAATTATAACACAAATAATTCAATCTCTAATTAGTCCATCTGTTAACTGCTCAAGGTCAAGTGACTTAATTTCATTACAAACATGACACAAAATGTTAAAAGAGATACAAAATGCTAGTTGATACTAAAGAAAGAACATATGTCTGTTTTATATTTCTGAAATAATTGTGACACTATATATGACCATTTTTCTTCATTGGAATTTATTTTGAGTCTTCAGCTTCTCTGTGCTTCCTGCACAGCATGCGGACAATTTCCCGCTTTTACATTTTTCTCCTCATGCCATATTATTTTGTATTTCATTCTTGATTTGGAAGGACTGCAGTTGATTCCTGCAGTTCTATGGCAGCATCTGCTAGCCTAAGGAATTCAGGTATCTTCATTTTCTTGATTTGTTTTATTTTCCCATAGGTTTAGTTTATCCCTGACATCTGACAAACAAAAAACAGTGATTCTGTTACATGAGTGTTCAAATTCTTTTAAAAACTGGAAGTTATAAAAGGTCTTTTTTCCAGACATGCTATGAAGACCTGTATCCAATCTATTTTTATAAGCAGATGTGATAACAAGAAAAAAATAAATTCATTACCCCACACAGTTGAAAGTCTAGCTCAACAAAGCAAATAACTACATAGTAAAATACTCAAGTTCTGAAGTCTAAACAAACAGAAAAGGGACATAAAACTCAATCACAAACCACCAAGTTTTCATTAAGAATCTAAATTTAAACATAAACATTTAATTTAAATGTATTTATCTTCCCGTTTGGAAAACCTGGTGTTTTGTTGGTTTTGCTCTGTATAACAAAGTGGGATGCAAAATTAAAAAGAAACAAAAAGATTAAGCTTTCTTCCATTACCAGGAGATGCCAAGATGTGTTTCTTTAAGAAAGTGCTAACTTTTGCATATACTAGAGTGAAATTTGGAAACCATGGAAGCTGACATGCTGAACACATCATAACTGGTATTTAATAAAAGATTTGTAGAATGTGTAGCAAGTCCATAGAAGTAGAGATTCTTCTAGGGGAGGCAGCCAGTATGCTCCAATTGTGGTCCGTAAGACCATAACTTTGAAGCCTAAAGTGTACATCTGTATTAGAAACAGCTGGAGTGATGGAGGAAGGAGAAAGGGATTATCAATGAGGTAGACAAAGTCAGGTAATCTCCCTGTAAACTTTTGCTGTAGATAACACAAGTAATGTTTTGAACTCATTAAAATGGACAAAGGTGATCTTTGGGCCTTATGACTCCCTGTATGCTGTTTTGATTACCACAGCAATGGTATTCTATTTGTTGTATTAGGTTTTTTACTACTAAATAGATAATGCAAAACCGAATACATTTTGTGATCAGACTAAGACCTGAGGGTGTGAAATGTGACCTGCTTAGGTGTTTGAACTCTAATTAACCTGAAACTAGATTTGTACTGAATTTCTTGACTCTCATATAGCTCAGTATCAGACCAATTGTATTCTGCGAGGTGTAAATTTTAATTTGAGATATGGAACATAATCAGGTAGTTTCAGAACTGAGTGATGTGGTGGTTTGGGAACCCAAAGCCCTTTTTGGTGTGGGACACAGGCCAGAAGAGAAAAAATAAGCTATTTTGCTGTCATTTTTCTATCAGCCCAGTGGTTAGAGAACATCCGGAGAGAAAGAGAGATCAAAATATAAACACCTTTGCTGATTCAAACCTGTTTTTCTTGTTAATCAAAAAAGTGTCTTTCTATGATATTGCATGCTGTGGCATCCATTGCTTTCAGTTCTCTGTGTTACTAGTTCTCTTTTGTATAAATATAATTAAAATTAATGTTAAGTAGGTTCTAGAATACAGGCACTGCAACTTACTGGTGAGTTTTCTTACGAAAATGCTGCACAATGACAATTTTCTTTATCTCTGGTTATTGAGATCATTTGACATGGACTGGAACTGCTCCAAGAAAAGGTATTTTTGGAGATCTTTTCCTCCTGGTGCGCTATAGTTTGAGCAGTCTCTGTCAGTGATTCTTATCTGAGAAGATTGTACAGAAACTTCATTTGAAAATGCAGTAAGGGAATGGAAAGGTGAGTTCTTGTAGCTCCAAGGTAAATGTCTTTCCCTGTGAGGTACCTTTGTTCTTAAGTAAATATTTAAAGCCTTTTGTGAAAATGAGGAACTCCAGCAGCCAGACTGGAAATCCCAAATGAGGTTATGGAGCACTTCTCCAATGCTGCATCCTACTAGAGCAAATGTGTCAGTGCCCATTTCCTTGGGCACTGACCGAGCTCTTCTGTTTTCTTTCAACTTCATGTTAAGAAATAGAAAAAGGCACCACCCTCACCTTTTTTGAGGATTTTTTTTTTTTTTAAGTTGACTCAAGGAATATTTTTAGTTAGTGGTTGTTTCTGTTGAAGAAAAAATGTTGGTTCATATTTGACTGGATTCCTTTGTGTTTGAATCAGCTACTATTATTTTCAAATTTAAGTGGAATGTCAGACTTCCTTGGTAATATGATATGAAACTACAGGAAACATCAGAGGACATGGCCCACAAAATGGGCAGAAGTCCTGATTAATCAAAGTTTAAAAAATTGAAATGAATGGCAATCGCAAATTAGCTGCATTAATTACAGCATACTGCATGCTAACCTTTAATGTGGAGCACGCCTAAGGCTCTATTTGAGTAAATATTGTATTGATAAAGGCACCTAATTTGACACAAAAAAGAATATTATTTTTATATATTTTGTTGTGAGAATTGTAAAAGTAGTGCTTTGCATTATTCTGATATTTCTAACAGTCACACCACAGATGCACTTGGCCCTTTGCCTTTTGGATTATAGGCAAGACATAGAATGTTGTTGTTTGAAAGCTAAAGTAAATCAGGCTGTTATGAATTGCTAAATGCAAGATCAAACCCATAATCCTCTTTGGACAACTGCTAGGAAAAGAAGGACAAAAAAAAAAAAGCAGAACTCTCTACCATATTTTTCAGGCAGAACAGAATTTCTTAATTTTTAAAATCATATTCTTGCATGCTGGCTGGTGAGTTTCAAAAGCTGTTATCATTGAGAATTAAGAAGTGACACTTATCAGTAGATGGGAAATGATTGTATCAGGAACTGAAAGAAAATACTTTGATATTTTTTGTCCAGATTCTTATTACCACTTGACATAAAAGTCTTGGCTGAAACAACGTAAAACTAACAAGTATGTCTTGGAAGATAATAGATTGAGAAATACACCACAAAAGCTTTATAGAAGATTTGTTTTTCTGTGGTTGAATTAAGGGGTAGATGCAATCCTTTTTGCAGCCATTTGGCTCTATCACAGGTACAGTAAAAAATAAAGCAGCTTCAGTGTAGACACAACTGTTTCCAGTAGCAGGATGCTGATCCTTAAGATGACAATGTCCTCATAACATCTCCCTTAGCAGTGATTCATTTTGGGTGCATGTGCACTGCACAAATAGAAGGCTGGAAATGAAGAGAGTTGATATGAGTCCATAACACAACACCAAAAGTATTAGCATTTGATTTTTTAATCAAAAGCATCTTCATATAATAATATTATATTCAAAGGTAAATATTTTTTTTTCTTCAAATGTTTGTGATTGGGATTAAAATTTTGAGCTGTTAGATGCTGAGGAGTAGCATAGCTTACTTTTGTCAGTTCAAAAGAAAGAGAAGAGGATGGAGGAAGATTATTTTACAGGGATGTTACAGCAGAGATATTTTTCTCCTTTATTTTTCTCTTTTTTTTAAATCTGAAGCTTTATTATTATTATATATATATAATAATATATATTATTATATATTATAATATATATTATTATATATTATAATAATATCTATTATTATATATATTATATATATTTATTATATATATTTATTAATATAAATATATATTATATATTTATTATATTATTATTATTATAATCTAATTTAAATGTCTCTGTTATATTTCTAGATGTCTTAGGGATAACTCACCACTGAGAGGTGTGGTTTAGCTGAATCCAGTGAAAATGTGAACTCAGTGATCAGGATGGAAGTTCTACAAAGGGAACACCCCTAAGCCCTCTTTGGGTTTTCAGTATGTGGAGCTGTCAGTAACTCCCCCAGAGCCTCGGATATTGCAATTTAGTCATTCTGAGCTTCTGCAGAGTGCACCAAGCAAAACTTTACTGGCCTGAGTGCACTCTGCACATGCACAAGGATCTATTCAGATAGATCTAAGCTGAGGTTTTATATATTGGAAAAACTCTGGCAAAATTTAACAAATTGAACCTGAGCATTTGTGTTCTATTATTGTTGCAGAGTCTGTAGAGAAAAAGGAAGGACAGCTGTGAATACAGTTACATGGAAATAAGTTATGGAAAATGCTATTATCTTCTGTGTAAACTAAGGAGGAATTTATTCACCTAACCTTACGTGGATAAGCCATCTAATCCAAAAAGATCATCTGGGATCACTGAGTGAAATAGGAGAAATAGATCCACAGGCAATTTATTCTCCCTACGTTACTCATCTGACAGAATAGGGACAATTACTCTCCAGATGTACAGTATGCCCTCACAGACGATGGAGTAGCCTTCACTGGCAGACTGTTTTTTGTGGAATGCAAAGTAAAAATATAAATAAATATTGGGAAAATTCTGGAATTTTCTTGCAGATATCAAAGACCTTTCCTCTTGAACTTTAGGTAGACATCTCTAGCCAATCTTCTTCACTCCATTTTATATCTCTTCCTCTGGGCTTTTCAATAGGGAATGGAAACCAGATCAATGTGTTCATTTGAGCAGAAAACTTTGCAGAAAACTGCAGACTGTTTCCGTGCTATGGCCTCTGTTCGACCTCATAATCTTTTCTGTGAGTTAACGTTTCTAGTACAGTCACATTTAAACTGGACACAGCACTCACACTGAGACTTTATTGGAGCGGCAAGAGGACAAATGATAATTTTGTGTCACTTCTGGAGTCCACTTCTTTTCACAACTTGCCATGAGTTTATCGTTTAAAAAACAAAGTTTTTTGCATTCTGCAAGTGGTACTCTTTTTCACTTGAGTTTTCCATGGAAATATTTACAAGATCTCAGATAATTATCAGGCATATTTTGGAGATTCTGAATAAAATTTACAAAGGGTGAGAAACTTTCCTCTTACCCTTTTATGCAAGTCTATTTGAAACTGGTTTTGCTATAATTCCTACTATTTTGGATTCAAAAATGGAAATCACAATCTAAAATAATCAATTCTTCTGCAGTATATACTTATATCATATTTTTGTGAGATTCTCTAAGCTTTAGATACTGAAGATGATATAATTCCTGTGAAATGTTATCCATATCTAATGCCGTCTTTAATCTCTGCACTCTTCTTTACAACGTTTTATTCTTGTTTGTTTTTTGTTCTTTTCTTCTTTTTTTTAGAGGGTAAAGGGAAAAAGAGAAATCCTCTTCATGACTTCAAAAAAACAGGAGAGTTGATGCTCATTAAAGTAAACAAAACACTGGAAGTAAAAACTAAGCTGTTAAATACCACAGAGCAATGTGCAAAGAGATGCAGCAGGAACAAGGGCCTTTCATTCCCTTGCAAGTAAGTTATATATCTGTTTTGTTTATTTTTTTCCCTAAGGAAACCTGTATAGCAGCCTTTGACCAAAGGTCTCTCTTAACTGTCATCAGTGGTAGCTTGTACCGAGAAAAAAATAAAGATTGTGATTTTTGATTTCAGGGACCTTGCTCTACCTGTCCAGAGAGTGTCAGTCTTTTCTGAGGCTTTGTCTGAGTTGTGTGTCTTCTTAGCTTGCCCAGTCTGTAATCTTTTCCATAACATAGCTGAAAAAATGTACTCATGTTAAGATGTGGATGACTTGGGCCACAATGTAGCGTTCGGTGAACATTTCTGAGATTTTTATGTCTCTTATAAAATGGTTATTGTCACACATCACAGCTGCAGTATTTCAGCACCACTTCAGACCATATTCTGTCTTCATTCCTTGCACATTACTCCCGCTGAAATCAATGAGAACCTCACACATGGAGCACAGATACATGCCCTGCTGAAGTTCACTGGCAAGTGCTGAGAATCCGATACAACGGAATCAAACCTGGGCTGTGGATAGCTATCCTTCAGCATCTGCTGTCTCTTAGAAACACATCATGCAGCTGATTGCTTGTCTGCCTTGTACATATTCTCTACTATTTTTTGAAACAAATCACTATTATTTTTCTGGTGTATGAGACTTATATGATCCCCCTGGCCTCTCTTAGTCTAGACCATTAGAAATCAATGAAAGGCCATGAATGCAGAAGAATCTTGGAGAGAGTGGATGACTTCTGTACTGGTGAGTACTGGGCTAAATGTGAGCCTGAACTTGGAAGATAAAAAAGTTTTGATGGTGCAAATGGAAGCTAGACCAAATGTGACAACAAAAGTTCTTCCTTGGCAGAGAAGGTTCTCAACTGTGATTTAATTCTTCTGTAAGCCTTTAATACCATTGTTGCAAGATCTCATTCATATCATTCTGTGCTCTGACTATTGATATGTGTAAACAATGAGCAGAGTTAACTTCTTTCAGACAGAAAATATTTTCCAGGCACTAATATTTTTCACATGGTACAAAGCCACTCCTTTCCCTGTTGGCAGAACTTCCGTTGATGTCATTGCCAAGAGGATCAGGTTGTATTCAATACAGCAAGACATCCTTGAGTTCTGATGAGCAGCAACAAGGAGTATTGCAAAATTAAGTATCACAGTGTAAAATAAATTCTGAATAATGCCAAGCAAACAACAATTCTGTATTCTAGCATCAGATTAGGAAAACTTTCTAAAGCTATTTGTAGTTGCTCTGGATGCTATCTTTTGTGTTCTGAAAATAAAAAGCAAGGTAATATATGTGTCAAAGCCATTTTATAATAAAATTAATGTAGAATCTCTCTGAATTTTTCAAGTGTTCTCATGTTTTGTAGAATTTTTTTTCATTTGTTAAGTGATACAGTGTCTGATGGATATCTTAAGGAGCAAATTCTCCCTTAATGAGTCAATACAACACAGAGGAGACATGAGGGACTTTGAGAACACAGCATAGAAAAGTCCTGCTCACAGATAACAGAATGACAATCTGTCGTGCAATTACTTTGCACTGAATATGGAAAAGGATTGCAAATCTGATTACTTGCTCTCTGAATTCCTTTTTTCCCTGGCAGTCTTTTAGCATGGATGGTGCTAAAAACCTGCTTTAGCAGTAGAGATGTAGGTGATCATGTCTTGCCTGTGCTACCACTATGCAGCAGAGCACATGAGATTTTCTTTTCTGGGATCTCAGAACATTCTTGTGGTTTCACTTTTGGCCCCATATGAGTCTTGTTGTAGTGTGAACTGTTCTTTGATGCTACTGTAAACACACATTTTACATGTGTTCCCTTTTAAAGGATCCAGTGATTACTAATGTTTGCCTTTTATTCCTAGGATCCCAGTCTTTAACTTCATACCAGCACATGGTTGGTTACTACAAGGTGAAATTTGCTGCCAACTTAAATGAAAATCAATTAGCTTCCTGCCTGCTGTGGGAGCATTCTAAAATAAGAAGTAACACAAAATGACATTTTAAATGCTTAAAATATGAGACTTGAAATTTCCTATGTTTATTGACATTTTCATGGCTTGATCCTCATACTCCATATCCGTGCAGCAGTTCTCCATCACTTGGGTCACAGCACCAATGTTTTATTTTCTTGATGCAAACTTTATGTAACAATTAAAAATGGAATTGCTTTATAACATAATTCTGACAATAGCACTGGGAGCAACAACATCTGGGTCTGTGCCCTGTGAGGTACACAAGCAGGAGCAGGGTTAGGTTTCTTTTTTGCCAGCAAGTGGTAAAGTAGCAGATTTCAGACACTATAGGCTTGTAAAGGTTCAGGCACTCCTTATTTTCTGTGAGGAAAAAAAAATTCAGACAACTTTCTTTATTATAAGTTTCTGTATCACCCGCAAGTAAATTTTGAGTCATTTTACTGTTTAATCATTAATCCTTGCTGGTTTTAACTCTGACACTTTTTTGTTGAAGCTAATGTATGTCACTTTTCTGAACAGATGTTTCCTCTATTCCCTTGCTGTCATGCTTGCACAGATCTTGTTTATTTCCAGCTGAGTTACAAGATTCTTATCTAGACTTGTTTCTTTTTCATAACATTATTCCTAAAATCCTCCATCAAAAAACTCCTTAAATTCACTTACGCTGTGTTTTTGAATTCATAAATCTTTGTTCATCTTTTTCTGCCTTCCCTATCAGTTTTACCAAGCTGCTGCTGCTGCTAAGCTGTTCTATTCCTTTGTTTCACCACCCTTTCAGTCCATTACTCCCACTGTTTTCCTACAGTCATCATTGCAGTTTTTCCCACTACAATTCCTATGGATGAGAAAAAGGTAATATAGTTACTATTTTATTGGCTATGCAGGTGACTTTTGCAGGTATGTCCCTTCCTCAGCTGCAAAGTTGTCACTGTCTTATCCTCTGTTATCTGCTCAGTGTCTGTATTTACACAGGAAGGGATTTCAGTATAGACAACAGAATTTCAGTACTTGATAAGAAAATCTACAGACTATCTCAGTAAAAAGAGAAACAAAAATATTGTTGTGATCGGCAGTATCAGTAGAAGAAAGTCCAAGAATTTGCTCGAACATGTTGACTTTGGAAGTACAAAAACCCTTCAGATTTGGGTCCAAGAAAAGATTGTTAGAAACTTTTATGTACAGAAGTAGTTGAAGCCAAACTGGAAAGACACCAAAAGGCAACTGAAAGGCAAAAACTGAAAGAATTGTTTGTAAACAGTGCATTCTGCATTCCCACTTTAGGAGGGAGGAGCGGAAACGAGAATGTAATTGGAAAGGCAGGAAAGGTCAAGGATATTTTTGTGAAGATGGAGTTAGAGGCACTTGGATATGCTTAAATTTGAGAATCAGCCAGAAGAGAACAGAAGGCTGCACAAGGGTAGAGGGATGAAGGTTAGCAGGTTGGAAACATTCGGAGTCAACAGAGTAGAGAGAGCAGTTGGATGAAAAATCTGTTTGGTGATGGAAACGATAATGAAGATGATGTTTGAAAGAGAAGACTTAGGAGATTGGATAGGATCTTGTAGTATTTTTAACTGAAGCCAGCAAGATCTCACATGGAAAGCTTGTATGGCAAAATAAATGAAGATCAAGGAGCTTTTTGTTGAGGGATGCAGTGCCGAGGAATATGGCACAGCCAAAGTATGGATGAAGTGTAAGAAATCTGTGTGTCTTTTGGGTATTATCAAGTAGTGTTAAAATGCCTTCTCAGATCAGAATAAAATATCTCAGGAGGCATGGGATGAGTGACAGAAATGTAGATTTTGTGGTAGGCTAGAGGAAATAAGTGATCTGTTATTTGATTCAAATGAAAAAATTAAGGAAAAAACACCTGTGGAGTTTTTTCTTCTTTTTTTAAAAATTTCCTTGTTGGAGTAACTGTTGCCCCCTCCAAGGCGGTCAACTGTGTTTTTAAAATCCTTAAACAGATTTTCCCTATACTTAGAAACTATCCTTCCAAAACTATTTTGGTGAAAAAGGTCTGCATTTTTCATTTCAAGTATTGAAAGAAAGTGTTTTTACTCTTTGGATTTCTGTTTGTCTTTCTTGCCCTCCCCCATATCCAGTCAATTCAGTACAATGCATTATACTCACTCCTAGAAAGCAGTTAAAAATAAGAGGAAAAAAAAGAAGACAAAACCAAGCAAGGACAAACTCTAGGTACACTATCACAGTTTAGTTTATTCATAAAAATAAAAATAATCTTGTTTTCAAACAGCTCTGTTTTTCTAGGCAAGAAACAGATTCCTTGTGCTTGAATTTTCCTCAAACTATCAATGTGAGATACTCAACTATTTCAGAGACATATTGTAAACATAGCAAAGATGTTCTAGTCTTTGTGTTTTTTTCCCAGAAAGCAGCATAACTGAGGACACAAATGCTGTCTCAGTCACATTTATCTAAGTTTTAAAATAAAGATCTTTAATGACAAGGGAACTCTTAGATTAGTGTGAACAACCAAACTGGTATTTAATGTAATGACCACATCAATTTAATTTCTTTTTTTCTTTGCTCTTGTCAGCACAGTTGTGGGTTTAAATAGTAATTTGGACTGTTTCTCTGACTTTCCCAGTAAAAATAAATCTGATGTCATTGCATGCTCCTTGGCAGGCCATGTGTCATTATTACAAACCACACAGAGATTTTTTTCTCATCCAGATTTTCTTTGCAGGGCCTTTGCTTATGACAGAGTTACAAAACGGTGCCATTGGTTATCCTTCAACAGCTTGACAAATGGTGTGAGAAAGAAGCAAGACCATGCGTTTGATCTGTATGAAAAGAAGGGTAACTGATTTATTTACTGATTTTGTTTTTCCAGCTATGGAGGGGAAAAAAAGCCCTGAGGTCAGTCAGTGACTTTTTAGCTGTAGGAGCATCCCAGGCATGGATGCTTTTATGCGTTTTGAAAGCTGCATCCTACAGTTTTATTTATACGTATCCTGAGTTTGCTGTCATGCAAATTTACATACTTGCTCTTGGTCAGTTTTCCAATCTACATATTTGCCTACCATCATACATACTAGTTTGAATTTTGTATTTCAGTTTAGTACTGAGCAGCTCAGTTGTACAAGTTACCATTTATTATTTAATATTGCTCCTATTTACCGCATTAATAGTACGATACTTAAGTCCTCAGACATAGAGTTTTGTTCAGTCAGATACACTGGAAACATTTTCAGGATTTTTTGAGGGTCAGATGGTGATCAATATTTGGAGAAAAAAAAAGAAAGACAGTCATGTATGTCAATACTTAAACCATATTTTGAATAATTAAGGGCTAATAAACAATATTCTTTTTATTTGAAAACTAATGATGAGCTTTAATTTTTCATACATTAACCAAATGCATAATTTTCTTCTATTTCAATAGACTATGTCAGAAATTGTATCATTGGAAAAGGAGCAGACTATAAGGGAACAATATCTGTTACCAAAAGTGGTATCCAGTGTCAGGCCTGGAATTCAATGATCCCCCATGAGCACAGGTAAGAGTTCAGGAGCAGAGACAATGGGAATAGTGCCCAGACAGCTTCCATAAAGTGTAAGAATTTATGGGAAAACTAACCTTAGACAACAACATCTCTTAGGTATATTCTTGCCTTTCTCCAAGAGATGCCATTCTCCAGATCCCAGAAAATCCTTATCTTCTTGGACTTTCTCCAAAGAGGTCTCTCCTAATGCCAGCCTGTGTGTCTGTATCCCTTCCTTTCCTGTGTTGGGTTTTTTTTCAGATGTTTATATCCTTTTGATCTTTTAGCTACTGGCAGAAACAAAACATGTGCATTATTTCAGCCCAGGGTCTGGAAGTTTATCACTGTTTTCTAATCGACTCCCAAGGAATGAGCAATTTGGAAAACCACATTATTAGGAAGCAGGAGATATTAGACCACCTATTTGCTTAGTATATAATATTGTTAGCATATTTTGCATAGTTACTGTCATTTCTCTATTATTTGTAGAATATGTTAAACTCTATGGAGCACTTAGGCCAGGCAACAAATCCATGGAAAAAACTGAAGTGACTATTGAAATCCTTCCCATCAGATGACACAAGCAATAACTAAAGACTGAGGGAGCATGTACAGGACTTAACTTCTCAAATTAGGACCTGGTACAGTGAGAAACTGAGGCCAAACCTACATCTTGAGGGTAAATCTAGTTGAACTCTATTGGCTAAGGAAAAAGAGAAGAAAGTCTGAAGCTAGTAAGAGTAATGGTAAAAACAGATACATCTCCAACAAACGTTCCCAGAAACTAGTAAAAGGACTATGAAGAACTGGTCTACTCTTTAACCACTTCTCTTTCAATGTTTTTGTACTGGCTTTAGCTATGTAGATGATAAAACCTTAAGACACAAACCCAAAGTGTCCTCTCACCATAAGCTTGCTATCCACATTGCTGCCTTTTGCTCAGGGCTCCCAGTGTCAGCAATTTGTTTAGGAGGAGCCAAACTGGAGATCTCTAGTGAGGAACTGGGCTGTGCACTGCTCAGTCCTGTTCTGACCAAATCAATCCAGTGTGCAAGAGGATATCTTGGAACAACATTAAAAGGCAAAGGATACTTTAGTTCTGTCCTCTTATGATGTGTTACAAAGCTGAGCCTCAGGCTTGGACTTACTGGACTTGACTCTTACAGTATAGACAGCAGTGTCTGCTTTTCTGTTTGGGACCAAACCTGTTCTTAACTGGGAGCATACCATAAGTGCCACCAGACCCCAAAGCAATGACTTATTGAGACTCAACACCTTGAAGTATATACCTTTGTCTTTCAGAAGTGAAAGAATTCTAATTCATTACAACCTAAGCAAAAATGAGCATTTATTCTACATAATATACATGTGACTTTATTTAATTAGAGAAAGGAAAGTGTCTGGATAGCACACATTATCACTAAATTGCATTTTAATATGTAACATACACAGTTTTATCACACACACAGTTTTATCCAATACATTTGGACAGCCACTCTTCTACGATGAATTTTATGAGAATGACTCTTCTCCTGCCTTGTGCAATAAGTTTAATTTTTAAAAGGTCACCGGATAAATGAGATGGCTGCATGCTAATTTTGTTTTTCAACATCAGAAAATATGATTTCATCATCAGAGACATGAGGGAGATGGGAAGAAGCAGACAGTAGTGGTGTGTTTGGAACTTATTAGTACAAAAGACTTAGTTTTTCTCAACATCTGATTATCACAAAGTGCCATTGGAAAATAAATCCTTTTCTCATATTTAAGGGAGAAACATATTTTAATGATTTTAAAATTATATTTCTAGAAAGAATTGAAATAACTTGAAACTTTAAACTTCTGCTTCAGTCTAGCAAGTCATATTATTATTTATTTGTATTCCATTAGAACACTGAGACTCTCAGCAAAACCTGGCTTTCTATTATTGTCATCTACATACTAGTACAGATTTTAAGACTCTCAGAGAGTTTTAAATTGATAAATCCCGTGTAAAAAGGGCTCAAAGAGAAATGGTCAAAGAGTAGACCAGTACTTCACAGGCTTTTGGATAATTTCCATGGCTTTTGTGTGGTTGAATCTGTTTTTACCATTACTCTTACTGGCTTCAGTTTTTGGCTTTTTTTTCTTTTTTTCCTTACGTAATGTAGATGAACTAAATCATCAGTTTTAGGAGTGGCCCTGTCTTCCATTTCTGGGTAAGTCTTTACTGCAATTCATCTTTTCCTCTCTCAAGAATGTTGCTTCAGTACCTGTTGAAGCCATTTGTATATCTGACCCATTTTGTGTTCCCAGTGCTACTCATTTAGACTTTTTCTTTTTTTAATGTTCTTACAGCATATCTAATGTAATTTGAGATGCCTTTTCACTATATTTTCTAATGAGCAGAAAAGTAAATGAAATATTCTAATATGCACTGACATACAATTTTCACACATCTGCAGGTTGGAATGTCCCATCAGAAATGTTTTCCTGGGGCCCTTTAATTAAAAAAAAAAAGTTTAGGATACTTACGTTATAAGACTATAGAGGAAAAACAGAAGCAACAATTTTATAGGCAGCAGGAATGACATAAAAATTAATCTCTTCAAGCACCGAAAATATAAAAAAACACTTTTATGTAATGCTTCCACATTGCACTGACTAAAACCACAATGTGATTAACAAAGGTATTTTTCACTTCAGTTAGTTCAAGTATTTCATTAATGGGAATAAAACTTGAATAAAATGTTACATGTCAAAATTTTTTCTTGTTTGTCTCAAAACACTCAAAATAAAATATTAGGTATTTTCAGAATAAAAGGTGCATTATTTGTGATATTTCCACCACAGCTTATATATTGTTTCAAAAAAATTGAACAAATAGTATAAATCTCAAAAATGGAATAAATTAATTAAGTTCAGTTACAAGTTTTATGTGATCTCCTATGTAGTTAGCCCAGTATTTCAATTAACAAAAAAACCTTCATGGACAGATCTCTGAATCTAAGGTGTTTTGTAACTACAGAGATTTAGCTGCTGTTTAATGTAACAGGCAGCGAAATGCCACTGGATTTGTCTGCAATATGCAGCCTGAATGTGGTCATGAGCTGTTGAAGTGGCATTAAACAGACCAGCTCTGGGGTTGGGTTCCTTACTATGGGGTTAGCTGTTCCTTATTTTGTGGGGGAAATAAGCTAACATTATTTTTGTGTGTAGATATTTATATATCTCTCTGTGTTGGTGTGAATGTGATGGTTTCTCTAGAGTTAAGCACATACTTTTACAGATACCTGAGAAGACAGCACCTTGACCCTGAACATTTTAAGTCATCTGGAGTGCTGTTAAATGTCTGAACATATACAATGCAATTATGAGGGGGTCTGTAAGTAGCAGACCCTAAGGTGGCAATAGCGGGGCTTCTGGCAGAACATTAAGCAACAAAGCTAAAATGGCATCTGGGGAAATTTCTTGTGCTGAAATGCAAAGCAGCCCATGGTTTCAGGCACTGAAAGGCTCTCAGCAAGGTGTAGTACACACGGTCACACTCACATGCTCCTGATGATCAGTTCTTGCTGCTGCCTGGCAAGGGATGCAGAGAGGTTTCTCTGCTTGTGGGTTTCACATGGTAGCTGCACTCTGAGCCCAGATGGACCTGTTGTATGTGCCAACATGCACAGGAAAGACAGACCTCACATGGCCACAGATCCAATGAACCCCTATGCACCCAGAGCTCCTGTGGGAGAATACAGTGCAAGCTGGCGGGGAGTGTGTGACTGCCTCTGGCTCTGCCATAGATAGTTGGTTCTGGACAGCTGAGGGATGGGAGTAAAACTCTCTAGAGCACGCTATGGGCTAGACAAATTGTCCCAGATTTAGGCCATTTAGGTTGAGTAATCCCAACTGAAGATGTGTATTTGTGTACGGACAGATATTTGGGCGTGTGCATTTGCTTAGGCAGGGTGGAGGGAGAAGGAAGCAGAAATGTGATTGTTTCTAACTATTTGTAAAAGTAGTATGATTAACCCCAAAGTTTGCATGCTCTTATACTGTAATGATTGTCATTTTAAAACTAGCTTTTTGCCTTCGAGCTATCGGGGAAAAGACCTGAGGGAAAACTACTGTCGAAACCCTCGAGGGGAAGAGGGAGGCCCTTGGTGTTTCACCACCAGTCCAGAGACACGCCATGAAGTCTGTGACATCCCCCTCTGCTCAGAAGGTAACCCAGCACAGCTTCTGCAGGAAGCTGCCTTTGCTCTGCTGACAGCAGCTGCACAGAACTTCTAGTAATCACTTGCTCATGGCCTTTAAAGAAAGAGTAGGTGATTTCTCAGCAAGAGTAACTCATACAGCAAGAAAAGAAGTTGTTAGAGGAAGAGATCTTGTTATGTTCCAGTGCTCTGGAAGGTTTCAGGCTCAGCAGCTTTCTTCAGGTTATGGAGGAGCTTGAACAATGAAGTTGTGCTGATCACACAAATGTGACCCTTTGTTTTGGCTTGTCTAGCCTATACTGAATCCATTAACAATTTCAGTATTACTATGTGATAAAATCATCTAGTGCCATTCCATAGTAAAATCAGCTTTTCATTTTCTTTTTGATGAAAATATAGATACTGGATTACAAGATGAAAGCTTAAGATAAGCATGCATTTTGTGTTTTGAATAAATACTGTAAATAAGTATAACCCTTTGCAAATCCAACCCCATTTGACTTTCAAGTCACAGAGTTTGAAAGACGCTTTATATGTACCATTGTATTTTTTGACTTTTAAGTTCTGTTAACCTCCAAACTAAGATCTTGTATCTTGCTAATCAGCCAATTCAGTTCCAGTCAACCAACCTATTTAAATCTTCAAGATAGGATGCCTTTAATTTTCCTGCTAATGTGTCACATGCAATAGTTATGCTGCCGTTAGGAAAGGAAGAAGATAGGGAGAGAGGGAGGGAGGCAGGGAGGGAGGCAAGGAGGGAGAGAGGAAAAGAAGAAGGAAGAGAATCATTTAAAAAGAGCTTGAGAATTTGTTAAAACACCTCATTTAAAGATAAATTTATGTGAGTTTCAAATGGGATAAGACCTGGAGCTCATTTCAGGATGAGGACTTCGGTAGCTGAAGTTTAGTGATATAATTGTAATTCCATAAAATAATATTTTCTAAATGATCCTTCCTTACAATTACTCTAATTAGAGAGTACTTGAGAAGTTTGTCTACAGTTAATTATGGTGAATTTATTTTATATTTTCAGAGCTCTCATTCTAAATTTTGTTCAACAATGCTTTCAAATTCCTTTGGTAACTTTTGCCTACTCTCCCTCCACGCACCCTACCTACTATCCTAAACCCAGACTGAAAATGTATCTTAGCTTGAGCTGCCAAAAATCATTGTTAGCAAAAAAATACAGTATCATTTGTAGCTGAAAGTGCTGAGTATTAAAACAGACATATTGCACTGCACTAAAATTGGGATTTAGCCATTATTCTGCACTTCAACTTGTCCTGTAGTTATACTGACTTAGTGATTTAGAATAATAAATGGTGCTTAATTAGATTATACCACCTTTAAAAAATACTTCCTCCTTAGCTATATGTATCTCTCTTACTAACCATAAGTAAGATTAGTAAAAATCTGATAGGAACATGAATGCCTCTACTAGCTCATCCCTACCTGCTTCAAAACTGTAAGTGTCCTATAAAGTGATATACAATTTAAGCATCTGGATTATCTCTAACAGATACGATCATATTCCAAAGGGCATTACACATACCAACCCAACAGTAAGATACAATTTTTAATACCTCTTTAGGTTGGTTTCAATATATAAGAGCAGGGACATGTTGGGGTTTTTCCTTGGGGTTTTTTGTGGTATAAGTTATCAGTGTAATAAATGACTAGTGTCTATTTTTTTTTCCTAGTTGAATGCATGACCTGCAATGGAGAGAGTTATAGAGGGCCAATGGATCACACCGAGACGGGCAAGGAGTGTCAGCGCTGGGATCTTCAGAGACCACACAAGCACAAATTTCGTCCAGAGAGGTAACCTCTCCTCCCCCCCAAGCAAGACCATGTGGTCATAATTTGAAAATTACACACATTCTGGAACCAGTTGAGCAAAACTAGCATTAGATCAACTGAAATTTATGGAGTTCACCAGTTTTAGGTGCTTGGGTTCCTGGCCCATGGTGTAGGCTGGCTACTGCCACGATGGAGGTGCAGGACAGGGAGTAGAGGCTGTTTTGTGCAGTTCTGATTACATCCCATGCCTGATTAGTGTAGTGATGCATAGATGATGTAGATGATGAATATAAACTTCCAATATTGTCAAGTAACAATATTCTCCTTTTTGCAATATTGAATAGCTTTAAAGCTGTAGGTGATCTTCCATTATAGTCACATTTAAATATCCAATTTGTTTCACCAAAATGTTTGTCCATACATCTGTTTTTTCACCCTAGGAAAGGATTTAATCATTCTGTTTAGCATTTTATGGACATGGATTTCTTTCTTAGACTTTTTTGTTTCTGTTCCTTTTTTTTTTGATTTAGGCACAGATTCACAGTGCCAAAAGATGAGTCAGAAACAGCAAGGCAAATTTCATCCTTGTTAGGGTTTGTCCTAGAGGGTCAAATTCACCCAACTACAAAGGGTCATCCATAATACACACTTCTGAAAGTATTGTGGGAGGGAGGGGGTGTGCAGGGGTTAGGCCACACAGGAGGGGGTCTCTGTTCATCTCAAACCAGACTACAGTCTCATTTTAGTTTTATTCTGGATTTTGGCTTAACTGCATTTATATATTGTTTTGAATAAACTTAAACTGCCAGACGAAGAATGCAAGAATCAACAAAACCAGAATGATTAAGACCTTCCACTGAAGTTATCTTTTTATGTGTTAAAGTGTTTCACTAAATAAAGCATTATTTTTATTCTAAGAAATATGGGTACTGGTAGATTTTAGAAAGCCTGATTATTCAGCAAAATATTGAGGATCTGCAGTTTTGGAGTTTATGTGGTATAGTCTTTTTTTTTCCTTGGCTTGGATGATCTGCTTCATGAATAATCGCAGGCTATCCCATTGTTCTGCCACAATAAATATTTTGTGTTAGCAGAGTGGGACGGAAGATAATCTGTTTCTGAGTCTTGCCATGCACTTACTGTGCATTCTAGAATAAGGCATAGAAACAGTTTTGTTCCTTGGGAGTGAAACATTTATAGAACTCCTGGGTACAAAGAATAATAATTTTACTGTCAGGAGGAAATGTCTTTTTTTCCATTAATTTCTGATTGTTTGCAAAATAACTTTTCAGACTAACCACAGTCTTACGAACAATCATCTTCCTCTTTGAAATAATTCCTTCAGAGAACATCTTTTTGAGAGTTTTCAGACAGTAATAAAGTGGGATTTTTTTTTTTTTAAAAGCAACCCATCCAGATTGAACTGATCTGTATTGGCTTTCAGGATAGTAATGTAGTCCAGTGGATTTCTGATATGCTGATGTTAATTAACTCTGTTACTACTAAAGGTAGTAACAATAATACTTTGATTATACAAGATTTTAAAAATGTTATGGGGTTTGGTTTACCGGTCTGTTTTGTTTATTTTTTTTTTTTTCCCCCCCCATAGTCATGTAAGCTGAAAATAAGAGGTCTGGAACAAATGACCCATTAAAACGCAGCAGTCTCTAGAGACACTTACAGTATACCATCCAGGCGTAATGTAAATAACTTTGAAACCAGGAAGGACTATCTGGATAGAATTAAACCTATTTGCATTTATGGCTTCATCAGTTGCAATGACAAAGAAAAGGAATAAAGATGGTAATCTTTTCAAATTCTCTAGTCTACCTGCTGCTGGACAGTGCTTTTGGCTTAGGGTAAATACAACTCACTTTTCCTTTTTGTCACCTCAGTGATTTGTTCCGAATTTAGTCCCCTCAGAGGTCAGTTACTGAAGATGTTTACTGTCTGCTTAGATGTGATTGAAGCTAGCAGAAGGAATCCCCTCAAACAGCTCCTGCTCATTTTTAGCTATTTGTGGATGCAGACATATTCTGAAACGTCACTTCTCTTGTGTACTCCTCACGGGCACAGTTATGCCTCAAGATGGAAGGAAGACCACTGAGGATAATGTGTTGGGCATAGAGCAGCATGTGGGGGGAAATTTTTTTCACCTTTTCTGCTCAAACTCAAATATCCTGTGAAAATATTTATTACATGGAGGAAAGTAGGGTTGAAGTGTAGCATAGGAGGTGTATAACTGCAGATATCCTTTTATTAGTCCCCTGGTTTATGTCTTTTGTATGAAAATTTACTTTATAGAAAATCAAGTTTCCAGTCCTACATGACTTTTAAAACAAAACAAAGGGGAAAAGAAATCTTGGTGAAGAGTTTTAGATATTAGGTTTCATTTTAGTTCCAGGAGAGCTGGAGATCAGCATCTGCCTTTTTAAAAAGAGTAAATGTTATCTCTTTGGCTGATACTCTCCTTTCTTTTTTCTAGAAACTGAGGTAAAGTCTTGATTTTGACACCAGATATTTATCTTGATGCTTCATTTCATTTTTGGCAGTGAAGTACAGCTACTGATGTTTCAAGGGGCGAAAAAAAGGAAATATGTAGAGTTCTGAAAGATCTCTGAAACCTCAGGCTCTTTCTTGGGTCTAAGAAAGGGGTCTGTGCCCAAAAGTACTGGGGAAGGAGGAGTGTGCGCAACAAAAGGTCTCAGGGAATTCTGCACAGCGTCACTGTTGAATTGTGCGGAACAGTTTGAAGCCCTGTCGTTTATCTTATTACTATTATTTGTTTCTTAAAGGTGCTAGTTGGCCTTTTTTATAGGAATTGTTGCTTGCTGGGTATGAAGGAAGGCAGAAGCCTCTGTGAATATTGGGGGAAGAACCATTGACTGGGAAGGCTGGTTTTGCTCTAGAAAAGGACAAATAGATCTAGTAGGTGAAAAGATGACTCACTGGCACTACTTCATCCCCCAAAGACACTCAGAGCTTGATCCTAGAAGAACATCTCTTCCCTAGGTTTTAGTTAGTAAATAACACATTTTTGACATACTGTGAGAACATGCCATGTAACATTAGGAAGGATGGAGCATTCAGTGCCAAGACAGACATTCATAGTCTAGAACATGGCTTCTTTACATCCCCAGCTGTTTTGAATGCTTTTTGTGAGCTATGGCTGCAGATACTTTTTCCGTTCCTGGACTCACCATGGTTCTTGGGTGGTGGCATGCACTTTCCACGCTATTTGACATGGAACATGTTCCACCAGCATCAAAGCTCATCACTGCACTTACTGGGTGGCCAAAACCATCTTGTTTTCTGCTGTATTATTAGCCCATTAACTATTTCCTTGGGGAATCTTTGGACACAACTTGTTCCTTTACAGTTTGTCTTATACCTAGCAGAAAACAGGGTACTGCTGCTAGATCTAAAATTATCACATTATTGACTGCCATTGAATTGTCAGTTGGGTGACGTTTCTCCTTGGTGGTTTTGTTGTCATTTTGGTGGAGTTTTTTTTTAATTCTACTTAAATCTTATCCTTGTCCCTTGTATAGTTGAAGGAACCTGACTTCTCCTAAGAAATGGGAGATCAAGGTGCAAATGAGCCAAAATTAGCATGATCATTTCACAGAAAAAGCTCCCTAGCAAAAGCAGACACTTGTAAATCATATTTTCCTCTGCTTGTGTGAAGCACATCTGCTTGCAGTTGTAAATGGATTCAGGTTCCCAGGTAGTTAACTTTATTGTTCTCTTACATACTTTTCATGTTTCCCTCAGGGGCAAATCTACTTTTTGTTTCTTTTGCAAACATATTTCAATAAAACTGGGAAGCCAAGACAATTTGTATTCACTAATAAAAAAAAAAAAAACCCGATGCATTTACCTCCTTCAAGTTTACAGATGTTAGTAACATGTACTTATACAAAAACCCCCTACTTATCTTGGATATCTGTCTGATCGTCAATGATGGTTGCAGGAATGTGGAAACATTTAAACAGCACAATAGTATCTAGTCTTAATGAGGTAAAGTGAAGCGGAAGTTATTTCCTTATTTTTCTCCTTCTTTCCCCCAATGCTTGAAATGAGAGCATGACCAAAAATGAGCTCCATTACAAATCATTAGTATCTATCATTAGTAGAATAGCTACTCAAAATAGCTTCCAGTTTGAACCCAGGGCTGTTGCACTGGAGAACCTGTTTTCTTAATGAGCCTGGCATGGCAGGCTGTATTTAGATAATCCACATTTAATTGGTCTATTTCAAAAAAATGAGTGGCTTAAGTGTCTGGTCATCAGTTGACAGACACAAGAGCAAGAGTTTAGCAATTAGTGGAGTTACCCTATCCGGTACCCTGTGCATTAGCACAGCAGGGAGTCCCCTCAGTGGAGGTCTGATTCTGCTGCATATTTGGAAAGTGTTGATATGTTATTAACTTTCTAACAGCATTAAGAGTATTCACATCCATCCTACAGGATCAGATCCCAGGTTAATAGGAACCGGTTCTTGTTTGCCTCTGCTGAAATCTGTCCTTTAAGTACCTTGTAGAAGGCAGTACCTTGTGCAGTGTTGCCAGGAAGATTTCCCTGACACGTTTCTCATTGTGGTTTACAGATATCCTGACAAGGGCTTTGATGATAATTACTGCCGCAATCCCGATGGCAAGCTGAGACCATGGTGCTACACTCTTGACCCTAACACCCCCTGGGAGTTCTGTGCAATTAAAACGTGTGGTGAGTTCAAGCAAAATTTATTACTTCCTTTTCCTGTCCAAAATCTGGACACAGATATTTCAAGCAGTGTAGGACCACCCCTAGTTCATTCATTGCCCTTCACTAACTTTTAAAACATAGCTTTAAAAGAGGGTTTCCTTTAAACACTTTATATTTAATCTGGTCAGAAAAGAAGAGTTGTGTGTTACTTAACACTGGAATATGTGTATGTCTTACATACTGTAAATTGCATTAAAATGTAGGAAAATCAAGAACTAAAAAAGCGAGGCAACAAAATCATGAAGATCTCATGTACAGTGTTAGTTTGGCCATGCTGGACATTTGCATTGTCATTTGAGAGTATCAAGTATCATTTGGTGCATACACACCCCATCCCTACTCTGTGTCCTCTGCCAACACCTCTTCACTGCTTTGCAGTTCTAGGCCTTGGGTCCTGCACATTATTCACTCTTGTGCTGAAGACAGAATTATTAATTTCCTCATGGGTCTCTCTGTGTTATTCAGCACTCCATATCAAAGGACTCCACAGGCAATTAATTTCTTTTCATCCATCAGCTACAAGATGGTGGCATTTGTTAACCACACTTTAGAGAACAGGAATTGAATCAAAGTGACATTAAGGTGTACAGTATTGGATGCTCACTTTGAGATGCTTTAGTTTAACATTTTAGACTTCCTGCAGCATGTTCTGTCTTCAAAGCCCAGACCATCTTAACTTTGGTGGTAGCTCTGACAGATCTATTAGATGTCTTAAATGAAAAGTAAAGGGACAATGAGGAAGATAAAACACTTGGACATTCCTTGAAAATTTGTGTAAAGCAATTTTTCTAGACTTTCATGGTAATACTGGGGCTAGGGCAGATGGTAGAATCAGTTTTGTTGAGACATGCTTAAAATATTGGGATGGGTGGCAGGGAAGAGGTAATAGCTCTGACATGAAACTTTGTGAGCAGTTGCTGCCTAAAGGGGGATTCTCCACCTTCACTTAGAATCGTTACCAAAGCAATTATGCCATGCATTTTCAGAATAATTCAGGATTTTCTCTCCTTGGATGTTCATAACTTAGGCCAGTCTAATGTCTTGGAGATCCAATCCGGTCTAATCAAGTTGCCCATTTTTGAAATCCAAGGGTTGAGTAAGAATATTCTGTACCTCCTGATGCAGAGTAATTGAACTTACTCTATCTTACGTCATTGTAATTCCAGTATAAGGTAGTTAAACTATCAAAATTATTCCACTGTAAAAAAGGCAAAATTATTTTGATACTTTGGGCAATGTCTAATCAGGTTGTCCAGAGACAGAAGAAATTTACCAGAATGGCTGCCTGTTTTGGGTCAGGCATCCATTAAGTCATGGCCATGCTAAAAGTCTTACCTGTGAACTACAGTACTGACTCATCTCATTGTATCGTGACTTACTGATAGTTTTTGGTAAAGAGGAAAGCTCAGTCCTTCCACTTTGTAAACACAGACTGGCTTAGCTATGCAGCTGAATCATCTTTCAATTTTTTAGTTACTCCATTAAGCAAGGAGCTGTTGCTTTGGATTTTTGGCCTGTGTTGGTTTGGGTTTTGTTTTGGTTTGTGGTTTGTTTTTTTTAAAACTAAACTAAACTGTGCTTCCTACTCTTCTCAAATTATTAGATAACATATGAATCATGTGTAGCATTCTAGAACTGTTCTTTTCCTCTGCTAAATATGTTATTATTATGAAAAAAGTATTCCTAAGTTACAGCTGACTGTTTCACAAATGCAGCTTTTATAAAACTTTATCCTTTGGCATTTCCTGAGCTGATGTGTCAGTGTTATGAGGATTCACATCTGGCTTTGTTGGTCACGTAAGCTTACGCCCAATGCAACTTTCAGTATCTACAGTCTGGCCTCAGCTTTATATAATAGTTGGGTGGGAGATCTCCTGCAAACTACTGGATTATCAACTTTGTCTACCAAATTATAGTAGAGTCCTGAAGAAAAGGTAAAGATTAAAATGAAATAAAAAACTCACCAGAACACAGTGTAATGATTTTCATATTGTGATGAAAGCCTTTTGTCTCATTTCTAGGCAAAAGTTCACTGAATGAACTAGAAATTTCTTCCTTCAGTTAGAAAATATATTAAAATCTGTGGAAATTTCACATGTAAAACTGTATTTTCACTGCAGAAAACTGTAGCTCTTTTGAAATTAATAAGGCAATCTATATGAGAAAAAATACAGAAGTGGTGGTCTTGAAAGCTTAATCCAGCAGATATTTTCAAAGGGTGTTTCTCACAGGCATATGACATTGCCCTCTATGTAAGATGCAGTGCTGCTCGATGCTCTCCTTTATAACCCAGTGAGGGAGTTTATTGCTGATGCTACTGTTAAATCACCATCTTGATGGCCAGAATACTAACAGAAAATATCAAAACCCTGTTTTCAGTTTTCTGTCTTTCTTAAGGCTCATAAAAAAACTGTTTTCCCACCTCCTAGCAGGGAGCCCAAAACACTTGGCTATTCTGGGTTTCAGTGGCTGCTCTGTGTTTCTGAAGCTGGGGCTGTTTGCAATCTCAAAACACTAAAAAGAGAACATCATGAGTTATAGGCCTTTATAGCTTTGTGGTTTGGATTCTCACACAGGTTTTTAATTCCTATGCTGAGGACTGTTTATTTAATTTACAAGAAATACTAATTAGGAAAAAAGCTTTGCAAATCCAAGTCCTTGGAGCATATACAAAAATGTAGGTGTCCTCTCTTTGGGGAGTGACCACAAGGCAGCATGCTGCCTGTGGCTTTTGCTACATGTTGTGAGTGCTAGTATGCTCTATAGCCAAAATGCTGACAACAGCTCATATACAAAATTTTCAGCAAAAAAGTTGGTGGAAGGAAGCATTTAGAAAATAAATATGGTTTTAAGACTGAAGAGAGAGAGGGCATTGTAATTTTACTTCCAAGCACAGAATGCAGCATAAAACACTGTGGCTTACAGCCAGGGCTGTGAGAAAGAGATGACAGGAGCAATTAGGAATTAGAGATGGCTCAAGCTGCAAAAACTGGATTTGGATTAAGACTTTGGGGACACCAGGACTGGTTTGAAGTTGCTCACATATGTGTCTGTGGTTTTGGCTTGAGACAACTTTTAGTTAGAAGAGAGGATAAAAGGACAACTAACAGCAATGAAGAAGTGTAGGATGAAATGAAGAAATGGAAGCAGTGCCAGCAAACATGAAAAAGGAAAATTACTGTTATTTTGGCATGAGTGAGGACATTGACTACAGGGAAGACAGGAGCAGGGAACTAATACTGTTTTAAAAAAACCCCAAACGGGTAGCGGCTCCTCTATGGATGAGCTATAGGGCAATCAGAGAGGTGCTGAGGCCCATAAAGGAAGCTACTTATATCAGTCATTTGAGAACTGCACAGCTTTTTGGAATTACTGTGTTAAGGACAGTGTTTCATCGATGCCTATGTGATATCCTACCAACCCAGATGCCTTTAACATGGATTTAGCCTTTGCGACCAGTAACCACTGACAGTAGCCAGGAGTGACCAGATCTTGAAAAGCCTTGAGAAAATTCAATAAAGGTCTCAGTTTGATGGGAAAGAGCAAGTAATGAAACACCAAAATTCAGAATCTAGATCTAAAATGAACTGTTGTAGTGTGCCTACAGCCTTTGGGAAGACAAAACCCCACCAATATTAAATTACTTGTTCCTTAGAAACAGAGATTTCAGCTGCCCATTTGAATGCACAGTTCTGATTAAAGAGTTATTTGTCAAATCATTGTATGTAAACAAATAAAAGTAACACTCATTTAAGCTTAATATTTGCAAAAGATAAAGGTGTTTATAGAGAGGGGGTAGTGAAAAGAGATATTTAGTAGTTGAGAAAGTATTACCTTCCATCTTGCTTCACAAGGAGACAAAAAATAGGTCCTGTGTTCACTGTTTATGCAACAGCTTAATCCACATTTCCTCAAAAAGGATCCTTCTCAAATCTTTTTCATCATTTCTATGATAGTTTTGAAAGTGAGATTTAAGAACTTTGAACTTGAGGAAATCAATTTTTTTTAAATTGATTTAAAATAAAAATTGTTTGAATTTAAAGTCTTGTTGTAGCCATTGGAAGAGCCTGGCAAGGTCTTTCTGTTCTCAAGGACAAATGAACTGTATGTGTGAAAGTTTTAGGTGACAATGAGTTCTTCAGTACTGTGATTCTTGAGCCTGGCTATAATTCATTTCTTCACTTTCTCATATGTTTTTACTGAAAAAAAGGAAAATGCTAGAAATCAGTGGGGTTTTGTCTTCCATTCATGTACTGTGTCATAGTGCATTGAAGAAAATGTGGAAAGGAAGAAACTGCCACTAAGCTACTGCCCAGAACTGTGAATGCCATTGCTCAAGGAAGGGATGCCTGAAGGCAGTGTAACTGAGCATGAGCAGCTTCAAAATGTCACTTGGCTTTCTTACTGATATTTGCAGAATTGTATGGATCACGTTTAGAATCAACTTTTTAAATATTTTTTACAAATCAGGGTACATTTTCCTTCTGTTGACTGACACTGCAGAAAAGATATTTCATTAATATAAGCAAGAACAGGTATTTTCCTCATGATGTAGTTCAGGACTCTGTTTCTTTCCCAACTGTGTCTTTTTCCAAAAATACATAGGTTGTGTTGTCATGAAAGAACATGAATTCTCCAGCAAAACCTCTAACTTCTTTTAAGTCAGTAGGAGTCTCACCATTGACCTAAAATTCGTGCAGGATTTTCTTCTGGGTCATTTGGATTAGAGTCAAAAATAGTATCTAGCTGGTTACTTCAGCTGTCGAATGACTCAAGACCCTTGCTGATTCCCTCATGCTGGCATTGCTGTGAGAACCAGAACTGGGAAGACTATCTGTGGCTTTACACATAAGACTCTGGATAATGTTTCATCTTTTTACTTAAGCATCTATGAATGTATGAGCCGGCCCTTATTAATATAGTTATGTATTTTGAAGTATCAGAGTAGGGAGGGTTTTATGGAAGAAAAAGAATATCTTTGCATTATTGCCCTTTGGTTGGGGACTTTAGAGTGAACATGTGAACATTAGTAGTATTTCTACTAATGGGAAATCCCCTCATGTATCTGTCTGAATTACATGTTTAATCTTAGTCATCTAGAATTTAAAAAAGAAAACAAAAACCCACAAAGTTCAAAAGTAGCAAAATGCTGCAAACAATTACCAAATTCTTTTCTTCATAATGAACTTTCCTACAGGAGTAAGTAGTGACATTTTATCAATAAATTATAAATAGTGGTCTTTCATAAGATGGTATTTTGTGTGATCTTTCTTTAACAGTACTTTTAATCTCAGTTCAGAACTGTAAAAGTTGAACTGAAGCAAAAAACCCTGGGAAATTCCACTATAAAATATTAGTTTAAAAAGTAAGGATTATGCGTTGACTTTAAATTAATCTAATTAAATTCATAGTGTCTTTCTCATTGGAACAAACCCTTAGATTTGCAGATCTTAAGTTATATTTTAGAGGAATTACTGGGATAAGGATGGGAATTCAGATTTTTATCTTGATCTTGATTTTGCCTTGTAAGAGAACTGGTGAGTGTGTTCTTAGGGCTCTCTCACCAATGCTCTGCACATCTGATGTTCATGCTCAGAGTTATTAAATTTAGTTAATTTGGTATGTGGGCAATGAAAAATTAGCCTCAACAACAAGACCAATACTGAGTGGAGATGACTCTGTAAGTTGTAGGCTTGGACAGCCTGAGCACTTCTTAGTTTGTCAAGTGCTGTATAGTCGGCAGTGTCTGGTGAGGCAAGCACTGCTTCTCAAGCTCTTGCCTGTTCCTGTGCACATCCAGCCCAACTTTCATTAACAGGAACAGGGAGACTGTTCCCATCATGCCTGTTTGTGGAATCACCAGCTGAATGAAGGATTTCTCAAGGATTGGTAAGTTTTGAGGCTTCTGTGAGACTCAAAAGCCAGAATGGGAATTGGTTCTGAGGGCACAAGCCCTCAGAATTTCAGAATTAAGTTCCAGAAATATTTTGGAACCTCATTTTTCATGTTTTAAAATGAGATATTTGTAGTATATGCAGGTGGTACAGCAAGGAGATTTTGGGGAGGGTTCTGTGGACTTTTTGGAACAATGGAATTGCTTTATTAACTAAAATGAGAATATTTTAGCAATCCTTCTCATTACTAGAATTCTTATTGAGAGCTGCCACAAAGTAGTAGCAGATAATCACGTTGTACATTTTGAAATAATTTCTCTCTTAGTCATTATAGTGCAAATCTTTGCAAAAGTGGCTTGGCTGTGCAAGTATTCATGACAATGTGAAAGTTGAGTTTTTCTGGTGCCTTTATGTTGTATGTTTTGACATGGCCAAATTGTAAAATCTGGTCTACAGATAGAGGTCATGGTCCAGACATGCAGTGTAAAGTTCAACAATGAGCTGTGTATCTGCAGACATAAAAAGAAGGAATGCTCTTCAAAATTCCTATGGCCTTGCTTAAATCAATTAATGAATTACTTATTTCATTTCAGGCATGTGATTTTAAAAAAACTCAATCCCACATAATGATGTATAAACACGATACTGATTATTTCTTCTTTAGCATGACTGAGTCCAGAGCAGGTGCACTGTAGAGTTCATTACAGTTGAAGTAGTAACTTATTGTGTATAGATAAGGTCTTTGCGACAGCCTGTATTAGGTTGATTTTTTTGTGCATTATTAGTATTATTTAAAAAGACTTTTTTGCTAGAGTTATGTAGTTGTAATTTATTAATTTGCTTAGGAAACGTTATGAAGCCAGAGTTTCTGCTGAAATTTTTTATCTTAGTAAACTCTTCTCCCCGCCCCCTCAAGTTTTTCCCCAAATCTTTTTCATTTTTGTGAAAGCCATGCAAGTATTTTTAAAAAAGACTAATATGTATTTGAATGTGGCACAGCAGTGTTCACTCTAATCAGCTTAGAAGCTATTTTAGAATATAACTCCATTTGTTTTCATATATTATTTATGATTGAAAACTGGAATATTGCAGTTATTTATTACTATTAGTTGCACAAATTAATATTTTTGTAGCCTAATTATTTAAAAAGTGATGTATAAAGACTAAACATATAGTTACTGGCTGCAAGCCTGTTTGATGAATCCCCTAGAAAGAGTGAATTTGTCAGCCTGCAGAAACATCCTTGTGATACTTTCAGTGCCATATCCTTTTGACTTTGGAATGAGTTTGGAACTCAAAATCCCATTGAAACAGGACAGCATTTGCCTTGGGAAGGAGGGACAGGAAATGAATTTGACCATGAAACACTGATTTAAAAACATCAACCAGATGAAGAGAAATAGGGACGCATGGATAAATGTATAATTCAACTGCAAAACTTGATGTTATCATCTGACAGGGAAATGATCTTTAACGTCAAAGATCAGTTAGCAAATCAGCCAAAACCATCTGTTATGACATTTGGTTTCCTTAAGATCCATATTTTCTCCAAGTTCATGGAACTGGCTCAAGTTACCAGGAGTGAACTACATTATGAGTAACACACAAATACTGCTCTACTCACTGGACCATTTGAAGAAAACTAACTAAGGAACTTTAATAACATACTTACTGCTGGCAACTAATACTTTTAATATAATTCATAAAATTAGTCTTGTGAACAACAGATACACAGTTACTTTAAAAATATTGTATTGGGAACTTCTGAGGATATTGCAGAAGTGTTGCCCTACTGTAGTGTATTTAGTTTTGTACTACTTTATATATATCTGATGCAATATCTGTGCCATTAATTTGCAATTATGAAAATTGCATAAGAAATAAAAAGAACCTTTTAAGTTATGTGAATGAGTCATTTAAAAAATACTGTTTTTCTGAATTTAGTTCAAGACAGCCCACACCAGGGTGAGTGCAGAGTATATCAACATCTGTAAGAGATCTTGAGTCTGATGAATTTGTTAGTCTTTAAAACATTTTTCTCTCTGTAGAGAATACTAATCTTTGATTTCAAAAGCTGGGCCTTTTTTCTCCTCTTTTAACCATATGAAGCAGAAAAAAAAAACCTTCTAGGAGAATTAAGCACATTAATTTATAATAGGATTTATATTCTTTTTTTATTATTTTTTTTTTATTTACATCTTTTTTTCCTGTGACCTGATATTCTGGGAATACTTTAGAGGAACTCAATTGTATTTTAATCCTACAAATATGTGTTACCATACCACAGTGCGCATGTGGGTAGTCACTCAGGTTTTTGAAACTGATGGCATAATATTTGCTGAACTGGAAAAAGTAACCAGGAATATCTTCTGATCTCCAGTGATACAACATAGGCCAGGTGTCTCACACAAGAAAATATTGCAGATTCTTTGCATGCAAGTGGATAAACTAGCATAAAGTCCAGCACTTACTTTGATTTTGTGGATATTGTAAATGTAAAGAGGAAAAAATTACTCTGTAATCACATTGGCAATTTCACCAAAGAACTGCAATTACCATGATTTGAACATCATGTAATCCATTGCTCCATCCATAATGTGGAGTTCAAACCTGACATCCTGAGCAATTCTTAAGAGAATGAAACAGCACTTCTTGTCTGGGTCTGCAGACGAAAGTGTGGTGAACAGCACAGAGGCGGCAGCTGAGACGACAACGTGCGTTCGGGGACAGGGTGAGGGTTACCGTGGCACCGTCAGCACCATATGGAGTGGGACCCAGTGCCAGAGGTGGGACTCCCAGTTTCCTCACCAGCACAACATCACTCCCGAGAACTTCAAATGCAAGTGAGTGGAGATGTGTGGGTGTTATTACTGCAGTGGGAAAAGAGCTGAGCTTTGAAATGTTTACAAGTCATGCCACTCGAGCAGACCATAGGGCCCCTGTCCCTGCTCCGTGTCCTGCATCCACTCTACCTGCTGAGGCTCAAAACCTTTTGAGCTTGGGAAAATCATTCCTTCAGATCTCAAAGCAGTAGTTCTAGATGAACTTGTGTGAAACCCTAGGGATTTTTATGAACTTTTCTTTCAAGAATATATTCACCAGTTTGATTGTGAAGTGTCAGGATGTATTCCAGACTGGGACCTGAATCCCAACAGTGCTGATATATTACCACAGGGTTTTTTTTATGGAATGAAAAACTTCTTCACAGTTTGATTGTTGACTTTAATTCAATATGTCCTAATTATTACATAAATGTAATCTTCTTGGCAATAATTAATATTTAGAATATTTGAAAACACTTCTTTTATTTTTCATATTTTAAATCCTTTTTCTGCTCATTACTAAATTTAGTTGCATCAATTGGACTGCTTTTACACTGGTCATTGAACCTTTCTGTATGGTTCATGAACTCCCAAGATGTGAATAATCTACTAATTTTAGGCAGTTAGTAATGTTTTTTCAGTCCTTTTTTAAGTAAGCATAGAGGAAACCTCATTGACCAGAATGAAGCCACAGCCCAGTTTGTATTAAATATCTTTATTGATGGGTAAATATCAGTAAGAATTACTGATATTTAGTATTAGGCCCATTCTTTCCACAGTCTGTTATCAGTAAGCGCTGCAGATGGAAAAAATACAGTGAAATATGGAGATGCACAGAACATGGCAACAACTGTCAGGAGATGGGGAAATAAAACTTACATTTAAGAGGTTTGACTATTTCACACAATCTGCAAAAGACATTTAAAGATGTTCCCTTGTGACTAACTTTTACTTTAAAGGTAACAGCTGTATAGAATTTCAACATACACTTTTTTTATTTTCCATGACTCAGTTTCCTAAATGAGTCAGTGATAGTCTACAGCACTCTGTTTCTCCAAACTCAGCAGAGCCATTCAAAGTAGGGAGTTTTAAGCACTTTGGTAATGTTTGTATTTAAAAGCACTTGTAATGTATTGCAAGTGTATCCAATGTCAGTTGCATGCAAATTTTGATGGAGGATCCTGAATGAAAATATTGTTAATCTTCAAATGAAATCGTATATCTCATCAAAACACGTCTGATGAAAATGAATTCCCATAAACATATTCTTATTACAGTTAATTTTTTTTCTGGACACTGTGTTCTTACTGGCTCCTTATCTCCTTGCACTTGACACTGATCAGTAACACGGAGACCTGAAGGAGCCTGTATTTTTGTTAATTCATAACAAAAAACAATGGACCACATTGGTGGGTTTAGGTTATCCCTGCTGTGAGCTAACATATTTATTTTTATAGGGATTTGAGGGAGAACTACTGCCGAAATCCAGATGGATCTGAATCACCCTGGTGTTTTACCACTGACCCAAACATCCGTATTGGTTATTGCTCCCAGATTCCCAAGTGCGATGTATCAAATGAACAAGGTAACAGAGGAAAGGGTGATAATACGATTTTAAGTGAATGTTATACTGTTCCAAACAGCAAGTGGACAGGCTTGAAAACTGAAGAGTTGTATCTGTATTATACCTATGTAGTTCTGCTTTGGTTTTATTTACATGTTTGGGATTCATTGTGGTGTAAATGAGATTAATTTCCCAGTTTAATTTTTGATTTCAGCAGGGAAAGCTGCAGCAAAGATTTGATTGGATCTGATTTTTAGACAAGGTGAATCTATGTATCTACTCTACTGTCTTTACATTTCTTAGTTTGAAGGGTGTTTTTCCACAGCTGAGATGATTTTCTTAGTTCACAGTTTATTTATAATTGCATATGAGGTTACCAAAAGCGATTTTTTTTCCTTTATTTTTTCTTGCATGTACCTCCTTGTCTAGAAGGGATTGATCATCTGAGTTCTTACTTGACTCTGCCTGTGAGGTTCATTCTGAGTCTTCGTGGAAATGTTTTTCCCATGAGGTCTTGCTATTACTGTAAGGAGTAGTGTTGCATCCTGAATGGATGTCAATCATAGCATAAACTGAGGCTAAGACCTCAGATTTATAACCATACATCAGGCTGAATTAACAGCTCCATCTTTTAAGTTTTAGCCAATTTTTCATTTCAAAGATTTGAAAAAGTTGCAGTTGCAAGACTTATCTCAAGGAAAGGATTAAACTTTTATACTCATTCTGTGTTTCTTGTAAAGTATCAATTATCAAAAAGTAAAAATTCTGATGAATATGAAATTAAGTGCTTTATGCAAAATGTCTTTATAGTACTGAACATTTTAAACAATCCTCTTGAAAAGTCTCAAAAAGGCTTGTGATAAAAGCTTATGAATTAAACATGACTTCTGCTGGAGTGAACAGGCAAGTTTTTGAATTACATTAAAATTAAAGTCATGCTGATTTTTTGATTTTGCTGAAGTAATACTTAAGTCTAGAATTATATACTGTTGCCGGTATTTGGAAGATACACAAAGATAAACCGAGTGCCTGTTTTCCGTGGAAGGAGGAATAGGGGACCATTTTTGTTGGATTCGAATAAACTATCTTCTGACAACTTTTAGAATATTCTCTGTGACCCATCTAAATTAATCGTAAACCAACTATTTATCAAAGAAATTTTCCCATTTTAGCTAAATAAGACAAAAATTAAAATGCTACTGTGTTGAGAATGAAGGTCTCAAACAGGAGATTACGTGTGTAAATCTGGAAACAATTTTCCATTTTTCTTCTGATTTGATTTATACAGTTGTCTGATTAACAGTGTACAGCATTTACTAAATAGAACACTTGTCTGTAATAATTTGGATTACTGATGGAAAGGAAGAATTTTCTTCTCGATGTTGCACAACCACCCTCCACTTTTTTGTTTCAACATTCTTTTTTCCAGATTGTTATCGTGGCAATGGCAAGAGTTACATGGGGAATCTATCCAAGACAAGATTTGGGCTAACTTGTTCCACATGGGACAAAAATATTGAAGACTTACGTAGGTGTGTACATATTAAAGAGAAAGAGATGGTTCAGTGAGTCCTGAATAAATACTGCCTCCAGATGGCAACTCTTTTTCATCTCTGTGGATTCTAAAGTATCCCTTTATGCCCTGGAGTTTTTAATATCTTTGTTTTCCTAATCTTTATTTTAATATTTTTCTCTTTTTCTTCATGTTTAAATATATTGCACGACATGACTTTTTTTGGGCTAACCACTAATTGCTGGCTTTGGGATGTTTATCAGTGTTCAGTTTACTGGCCTATTTTACCCCATCCTTGTCCTTGAAAGTTTGGTGCAATGAGAGGATAGTAGGAATGAGACAGGAAATGGTTATCTCATCAACCTCATCTCATTGCTCATGCTGCTTCAAGGAGGTGGTTGGACTTGAAGTGACCTAACGTCCCTTGCAGCCTGAAATTGACTCTTGAGTCTACAATCTAGTGACACTGACATCAAATGCCATTAAAAAGACCTGCAATTTCTGTTGTTTATCAGTACTTTGGCTTCGTATTCAAGTAGCAGAAATGGCAGGCTACTTTATTTTATTTGTTGAAGTAAAATGAATTAACAGGACTATATATAAAATATGGGATTCATAAGAAGTTTTGCTATGTATGAGATATCACACACACTAGTGACTGTGATGGAAATGGTTTCTCCTTCATTTTCCTTTAGTTTATGAAGCTGATGCAAATATGTCAGTATTAGCTTTGGTGCTTGTTGTTGAGGCACAGTGCTGAACATTTAAGCCATTGTCCTCTGGAAGGACTGTGTAAGTCAGGAAATCAGCCTTTGGGGAAGCTGTATTGCAAAAGGCAGACTTCAGTGGCCCTGTCTGGAATCATCACCTGGACTATATGTGTTTCTTCCCACAGATGGTGAGAGAGAGGATACATATTTCAGTGTGCTGCCTGTGTGAGGGAAAGAGAAGTTTAAGCTCCTGCTTTCTGAGAAGCCTGATAATTCTTAGTTTGGTGTGAATGCGACAATATAAACCTACTGGATACTTGATGCAATTGCATTCATCAAATAGAGCACAGATCAGCTTTTCTTTTCTTACTCCCACACATTTTCCATCTGGGAACTTCTTTGGGGAGTTATCTGTCTCACTGCAACAGTTTCCCTGGTTATGGGTGTGCTAGAGGCAGCATGTGTAGTTGGTTATGGACTAAAGAAGCAGTACAGCTGTAACTAAGGAAGCCCATATTCTTGTACCTGACAAGCCAAAAATAAACATCTTCCTCTGCTTCAGAGTTTGACCTCAAAATTTAATGTCTGAAGTGCCTCATGTAGGTTTGCAACTTAGGTAACGTATCACTGCACTTTGTCTGAGCCATTCATCTTTCTCCTTGCCTGCTGCTCATCCTTGCTAACGTTCTTAGTTTGCCTTTCTTTTGCCTTTGATTTAGCTTTGTAGATTCAATGCTCCCTTATACTGTTAACCTGCAGGAGAAGGGACCTGTGCTCCCTAGAGAGGCCTGGAGATGTGCTGAGGGCATCACAGACACTCTTCTAATCAGTATAACGATCCCTCTCAAGAGTATCTAGAGATTTTAGCTTGAGTGGGAGATCTAGAAGCCTTCCATCTGTCCAGTGGACACAGTGCTTAAAATACCAACCAGAGGGAAGTTGGACCCAGATCCAGCAAATATTTGGGTCTCATCTTCTCTTTGATTTTAACCACCCTAAACCCTGACCTGTAGGCTTCTCAATCAGCTAATAATACAGTGTAGAGCAAAGCAACATTTAACCTTTGAAAATTTGGGCTATAGTATAAAGCTTTTCAACACTTTGAATTTTTTTTCCCCTGTAGGCATATACAAATATTCAGAGAACCAGATGTTAGTAAACTGAAGAAAAACTATTGCCGCAATCCAGATGATGATTTTCATGGTCCCTGGTGTTACACAGATGATCCTCTTGTTCCCTGGGATTACTGCCCTATTTCTCGATGTGAGTACTTGGTACGCCTCGGGCATTGTCAGCTGTGCAGTCCCAGGGAAGCCACAGTGTCACAAGCATATGCACACCTTACTACTGTCATTTGTGGCAGCAGAAAATGTTTTATTCTATCAAGAATCAATTGTGTGTGACTGAGAAGGAGCAGACAGAAGCTGCTTGTGCAATATATGAACAAGGGGTTCTTTTCCTTGACCAGCTTGGAGATTTCAAGACTTATTTATGCAGCAGGAGCACAAAGGGGCTATTACAGATGGTCAAACATTTTCCAGCAGATCTAGCTATTGAATGAGGGCTGGACGGAGACAAAGAATTGTCTAGCGGTCAGATTGCTGGCTGTGGCCTCAAGAAACCCAGGCAGAGTTATCTTCTGGGCTACAAGCTTCAGAGTCTCTTTGTGTGATCTGTCTTTGTAATGTTAGGATAACTCACTATATATATGCTGAAGTACATATGTGTTATAAAGATTAGATTCTGCTTTGGATGTTTATGGGATGATTTAACTCCTGGCAAGAATTAAGAAAATCATG
Organism: Coloeus monedula; assembly: GCF_965178545.1. NCBI lineage: Eukaryota > Metazoa > Chordata > Aves > Passeriformes > Corvidae > Coloeus > Coloeus monedula. The sequence goes on along the minus strand of NC_138784.1, from coordinate 66,438,691 downwards.
CCTCCAAAATTGAATGTTTAAATCTAAATAGCTTAAATAAACAGAATTAAGAATCCTAGGGAATTCAGTAATAAACTGATGACAAGTAGAAAAAAATAGTTTTATGCTGAAAAATGTGCAATTCACATTTATGTTCAAAATCTTTCTCTTCAGTTCTTATTTCTAAGTTACTTTGCTGTATGTCTTCGGAGAACACTTAAATGGCAAATCAGGCTTTTGAATGCATGTCTGTGATCTCTAGAGGTTAAGGATAATGTTACGCTCATTCCTAGAGGCAATCTGCTGCATTTCCTCATAGTCTGAACTCCAGAATCTCTAAGAAGTGGTATTTGAAGTCTCAGGTGATATTTTGGCATCTATGTGAAGAGTAAACAAACTGTGCAAAAGGTTATTTTTGTCAATATAAATGAAGAATAACAGCTGAAGAAATATACTTTTTATTCATTTATTCTGAGTTCATTATTTGGATCTGTGAATTCCTAAGGATATATTCTCAGCAAACATTTGGGGGGTATACAGAATTGGTGAGTAGTACATTTCTGCAGTCAAGCACCAGAGAGGGAATATGCCTGTTTTACAATTGTAACTCATATGGAGTAGTATTAAAGTACTTTATATATATCTATATCTATATCTATATATCTCTATATATGCATATACCTATAGTGTGTGTGTGTGTATATATATATATATGTATATATATATGTATTTGTATAATAATGGAAATCTAGTTGGATGAGACTATTTAAATTTCCTTGTGCAAATTTTCAGCAGCTACACCTGTACCTCTAGCTCATAATGCTGGGTCACTCTGTACATGTCACTGAAGGCAAAAAATTTTGAACCAAGTTTAAACAAACTTGTTGTAACAGTTTTTTTTTTTACTTTGATTAGATGGAAGAACTGAACCAGATTTTGGGGAACATGTTTTGATAAGAATAAGTTTTTGCTGATAGGAACTTAAAATTATTTTTGAATTTTTTTAAGGAATTGAGAATTTCTTTCAGTCTTATTTGGATTTAATCACATGACTTCTAAAGTTCCTGAAAGCTTATAGGAAAGTCATAACTTCATTTTTCAGCATTTGCTTGTTTGAATGAATCATGTAAATTGAACATGATAGGCAGCCTGATATCTTCAGGATTCAGCCGAGAAGAAAAATGCTCAACATTCCTGTTACAAATCTTTATTTCTTATTTCATTCTATTGGAATAAAATTCTGCCTTCTTTTTAATCCTTATTAAATACTGCTTTTACAGCATATCGAAGAAATCATTTAAGTTTAAAACTTTTTGAACTATTAAAATTAACAATATGCCATTTGTTGTTGAATTTTATTCAATTTTTAAATGTATTTTAATTTTGTATTATGGCTATCTTATGTGTCTTTCTAGGTGAAGGTGATACAACTCCTACTACAATCAGTTTGGATGGTAAGTTTGTATATGAACTGTGCAGTGCATGACTATCCTCTAAGTCTAGACATATCTTTCCAATTGGGAAACAAGATAAAGGTCAGTTAAAGTTGTAAAAAACCCACCGTACAGACTGAGCAAAATTAATTTTACAAGAAAAAAATGTAGAATAGCTTTATTATACTCCTTTATCTATTCTCACTGTCATGTCTTGCCAGTGGTGGGATTTGGTAATGAGTTTCAGTGTTTGCTTTTTAACTATGTAAATCTCAAGAAAACTATTTAAATATATGTATTTTATATTCCTTATGGATATTTAAATAGACCTACTCAGCTTCACTGAAGTAGTTTTGATGGCCTAGAAATATATTGCATTAGCACAAGAAAGTTAATCCATAATAAATATTGACGTTCTTGTGGTCCTTATGTGCAACTGTGCAGGTTTCCTACCACTGTTTTTAGTAAAATGTGATCTCTGGACCTGCTTTCAGATACTGCCATTCCTTGTGCCTCAACAAAACATTTGAGAGTTGTAAATGGAATCCCAACACAAACTAACGAAGGATGGGTGGTTAGTTTGACATACAGGTAACTATCACTTTGATTAGAAGGGCAATACAGCTACTAGGATATACGTTGTAGAACTGTAGAAAATGTTGACCATAATAAGAATACTTCTACATTGCAGTTAAATTCTGTAAAAACAGAGAATCAGCATTCCTCTAATGTCAGGTGATGCCATAGTATTCACTCTGCTAGTGAAATACTTTATATGTTCATTATCATCAACTTATGCACACGAATCTGCAAAGCACTCATAGTGTTCTGCTCTTGAAATTAGCTATTGCAGACCTTTTCATAACATTGGCTTAGCATTCAGCATTAAACTGTTTATTTTAGAGACTGTTAGAAAAAAATCGAATTTCAGATCAATATTTTCACTTTGATGGCAGAGCATTTAGTTCTGAAGTGCAGGATTCAGGATTTGTACCTGTGTCAAATTGAGCTTTCTCTTCATATCATTGCATGAAATTAAAATTTATTTGGTATTAAAAAAAAAAAAAAAAACAACCAAACATAAGTAGGAGCTATAAGGAAATCCTTTTCATTCTGTGAAACAAGACCCTGACACGTATAGCTTGTGTATAACACATGTATTACATTATGGCAAATCTTTGCTGCTGTGGAAAAGCCAGAAAACAGAATGGCTGTTTCCTATGTTCTTTACTCTGGTTCATAACTCATCAGCTGGAAGTGTGAATCATTAATTTATAACAGGATATATATCATCCATTGGCACTGGATCTTCTATCATGAAAAAAAAAAACTATAAAAAACCAGCTTCTTTTGTCTGCTGGGCCAGACTAAAGTAAAGCTCAATTCTATTAGCTCATGATTCATCATCTCTTTTAAAACTATGTTGTAAAAGAGGTATTAAATGAAAAAAGGGAGGAAAGGAAAAGATAAAAAATTTATTTTCTACATCACTTCATTGCTATAGAAATTCTGGGGTGGTCCTTCCCATCCTTGGTAATCTTTGCATCTTATGAGATCCATCAGATCTAAATCTTTCTGGGAGTGCATCAGATGGCTCAGAAAGAAATTTCTAGAGGAAGATCACTATATTACTAGACTAAGTAACCAGTTAAGTGGGCTAAATCACTACCTGGTAAAGTTAATGTTTGCACTGTTTTAAAAATAGCCTTGATATTTGATGAACTTTTAGGCAGATAAGGTGAATTACATCGGGGTGCCTAAAATTTAAATAGCTATTGTTAGGGTATTTGAATTTTATGCTATGCAATAAAATTCCATGAAACAGATGAGTTCTTAAATGATTGCAGATCCTTTTATGAATAAGGGATTCCTGGAAAACTCCAGCAGCAAAATATATCTTCAAGTATTACATGTGGGCATAAAAATGTAGTTTTATTTTGTGTTGTTACCAAGGAAGCAAATAGAATATTGTCTGAAACAAAATTTTAATGGATGCTGAACTTTCTGCAAGAAAACCTAACTGTACAGTTCACAATGGAATTGCTCAGTCTGAATGGTGAAGGCCCAGTGAAACTTAGAAACTATTTGTATTTGGTAACCAAAATCAACCTCTAAATTTCAAATTGATCAATGAAATTTTCTTATAAATCCAACCCAGATTCTGTAACCAAGTATATTTAAGTGCATTTAAATGGATTTCATCTGTTTCATGGAACCAGCTCTAAATTTGCCCCACACTTAAATTTGGAATTAACATTTTTATGTGTACTAATGAATCTCCTAACTCAGATAATGAAATTGTGTATAATAAGATAATAAGTGGTACAAACACAACATGGAAGAACATAGTTATACTCCTGATTGCAATATTTTTATAATAAAACATTCTAGAACCTACATTTTAGAAAGACTCCAGCCTTTTGGACCAGATATTTTTCTCATTAACCAAAATAAGATTAAAAAAACTAAAAAGGCAAAGCTCTGTGTTATCCTGCTGTCTTTGAACTCCATATATAGTCTGGTATCTATCCAGTAGTTCTTTGCAAAGCTTTGAACATTTGTGTGATTTGAATTTATAAATTGTGAGATTTTAAGCTTTTCCCAAATTGCTGACAATTCTGATTCACTTTCCGAAGAGCTACAGAAAATAAATGTGATTTTGGAGGCACAAAGAAGGAAACTAATTAATCTACATTCCACAGTATTTCTTTTTTTTTAAAGAACTGTCATGCTTAATTGCTTTAATTTTACTTGATATATTATGCTTCAGGTTTTCTATAATCACATGTTGAATGTCATACACTGCAGATTGTTTCCAACTGAAGTACGTGGGGACGCAAATCTCATAGGGCTTGTAATCAAATAGGAACTCTCCACCTTGAGGTCAATGCTTTGAATAATACTTACATGAATAATGACCAAATGTTGTTTACATCTGGTGGCAGTTTGGGGACTTGCTTGAAAGTTTCAGTCCAGTTCCTGTTACAAAGAATTGACCTTTTTTTTTTTTTTTTTAATTTTAAATTAGGTGTCTTATTACAAATTCAGCTTTGAAACCACTAAATGAACAAGAGTAACTGAATTTGTCTTTCTTTCTGATTTTTGCACTTTTGCACATTGGAGTAAAGCTCTCCAAAGTCATGTTACTCTAAGTGTTGAAACTGTAGAGCAAAGGGACAGAGACAAGTTTCCTCATGTTGTCAGTCTGCTACTTTTCACCAGCAAACATGTGTGGGGAGCAAAGCACTCTTTAAAATTTTGACTGTGTAGAAACTAATACTACGGTTTTTTGGGGGTTTTTTTTAAACCTTTTTTTCTTTTCTTTTCCCCACCTAGGAATAAGCATATCTGTGGTGGCACTTTGATAAAGGAAGAGTGGGTTCTTACAGCGAGACAGTGTTTCCCTTCTCGGTACAGTAGTCTGTAGCTTTGCAATATTAAAATCCATCTATTTTCAGGAACTTATCAGCACAACGCTTCTTCAACTTGAACGCAGCAGTTTTCCCTCCTGTTTGGCTTTAACACTGCTTTTTTGATATAAAAGGCCTGTGGGACCTTGGTATTTTCTGTTATTGTTGCTGCAAATCTAGATAGCCCTGGCTATTTTACATAGAAGCATAAATAGATTTTCCAAGTGTCATGGTTAGACAATTGCCTTTTTATGAGAATAATCTCATGCTTCTGCTTAACTGGACAAAATAAAATAGACAAATTGGTTAAATCTAAAAAAGTTCAGAGGTTCATACTGCCCAAGGATTTTAATATTTGGATACTATTATGAAACAAAAATTAGATTTTAGTAACAGTTAAAATTATGTAATGGCTTTAGGCCAAAACCTTACATCCAAGCATGTTGATTTTGGAATAGCAGTTGGCAGCATGAAGCCATTTCTGCTGAAGAGCATTAGTTAAGATCTTCCAGAATAATCATATTAAGCAGAGTTTTTTAGTTATTTTATTACATAGTCAGCAAAATCATAACCAACTTTCCCTCATTTAGGTACAAAGATTTGAAAGACTACAAAGCCTGGCTTGGAGTCCATAACATCAAAGGAAAGGGAGAGGAGAAGCGTAGACAAGTGCGGAATATCTCCCAGTTGGTATATGGCCCTGCAGGGTCGGATTTGGTCTTACTGAAACTTAGCAGGTTAGTAGCTGCTATTGTGAATTCTGGGATTTTCATCTGATGGGTGGGATTCTTCCTAAGAGATTTGCAGGTTCATTGCTCTACTGGCTCCAATACTACAGATGCTGTCTCCATGGGGTAAATTTCCAACTGAAAGAAATTTTGCTTGGTATATGCAGAAGTGCAGGTCCATCTACATTACTCAAAAAACAGATGTTACTCCTGAAAAATCATGCCTTACACTTTTTTTCCTGATAACCATGTTTAGGTTTGTTGGGAGATTTAAAGAAAACCCACAAAGTACTCACATGGACTAGTATATGGTTTTAATTTATAGAATAAGCAGCAGATTGTAGCTGAGATCCTTGTGTATATACAAGCTTTCAAACTTTCTCCACATTAACAAACCTATATATTCAAATGAAATGCCATCACTACTTACTTTTAAGATTAAAACACAAGTTAAATAGCATAAAAGTGGTGACAGCATTTCAAAAATTTTTTTGACAGTTAGGAGCTGTAGTACAAAAAATAGGTAGAAGAATCCATCATATTCTTCAAAGACAAAATGAATGGAAAAGTATTGGCACAGTTTTTAATTGCTGTGGTCTATAATAGACAACGTAATTTTTAAAATGCATTTTAGAAGGTTAAGTAAAATCTTTTTTTTTTTTTTTTTTTCCTCTCTTCAGACCTGCTATATTGACGAATTTTGTAGAAATAATCCGATTGCCCATTTCTGGATGTACCATTCCAGAGAAGACCAGCTGCAGTGTTTATGGATGGGGATACACTGGATGTAAGAAACTATTTTTAAAAACTAAATGAATACGTTGACAACTTACTTCCTCTTGTCATTATAGGTGAGGCTGCTGGTATTGCCTGATGCCACAGTTGTCCAACACTTCTTGTTATAAAATAGAATTGGGGTTTTTTTTCTAATTTTGTAGCTCTCTGAGCCTGTTATCCAAGTTAATCTAATATGAAATATTTTCCACTGGTGTCTCCTTTTTTTGTTATTTTTTCAGTGACAGGCAAAATGATTCAAACATTTCAAGGAATGAATTAGAGAAAAATACTGATCTACATGTTAAAAAAAAAAAAAATAGAAGAATTGCTCTGCAGAATTTTCACAGGGTTTTTTGACAAACTCTTTTTCATCTACTTGAGCAGTCTCTTTCTGTAACCCAAAGCCGGCCTCTGTGGAAACATTAACACAGAAACATATAATCAAAGAGTTTATTAACATGCACAATAACTGAACTAGGGATGCACAGACAACCCTAAGTCTGGCATTTCCTAACTTTTGAGAACTTGACTTTGCAACCTTACTAATGTTTACTAAACACAGTTTTGTGTGAAGAAAATACAAATATGTGGGAGAACAGACATTTATTTAGTCTAGTAAATGCTATATCTGGCTAATTATGTGTTGATAAAAAGTTAATAGCTGCCAGTTGACAATAATTACTCCAATATTTACTGTGCTCAAATGTTGTTTTGCCACAGACCCTGAGTAAGCAGCAGCAATATACTCACACTGTCCTGGAAGCAGAGCAGAAACTAGGCTGGAATTCTGAGGCTGTCTTCCTTGTAGCCACTACTCTGCCATTTCTTTGTGGGTGGCAATTAATCTGTACCAGCCCTCTCCCAAATGACTGCCTTTGATGTTCCCAGCATGCCCATATTAGCCATCCTCTGGGGGCATCGGCTGTCTGGGGGACAGGGACATCGGGCTGGAGCACAGTACAGCATCACAGGAAAGCTTAGCTTAGGAGAACTGATAAGGAATTTGCAATGCTGTGGAGTTATGTAATACAGTAAATACATAACATCTGTCATCCAAGGACTTTGTGCTAATATTTTATGCACTACTTATTATAATCCTCACAGAATCTCGGTCAGGGAAGGAAGAAGTGTTACATCCACTTTTTTCAAGAAAACAGGATAATAACTCAGTGGAGGGCAAGCTTGGCATTTTCTTTTGATGGCTGTGCAGAGAATGGGCAGGTCCAGACCCTTTATTTATCTTTGCAGCTTGTACAGGCTTGTCTTTCAACATGTAGAACAAGAGTAAGCTCCACAGGGCTCCTGCATCCTGACCTTCACACTGATGAATGGAGATTGCACAAGGCTGTGGCTCTGCCCTTGCAGGCACAAAGTCATTCAGGGTAGCTGAGCCAGCACAGAATAAGAAAAACTCCACTCTATTACAGTCTTTTTCAAGTCACATGTCCTTCCCTAGGCCATGGCAGACACTGTTACACATTAACTCATGTTTAAGGCAGGGAGAAGAATCCTCCATCCACTGATGGAGTGATAACATTTTCAGGCTCTTTTTCTGATTTCTTTGATGACTGGGCAAGCTGCTGGTGAGCTGTAGAGTAAGCCCAGTTACCCAACTCTTTATTCTAATACTAAAAACTTGTCCAGATATTCTCAGAGAACTGAATAGACATGAAAACCAAACAAATGTCTGGCAAATCCCATTCGCAGAAAATATAAGAAATCCAAAATACAAAAGCATGATAATAGTGGGGATAGACAAAAATGTGACTATTGGAGAGAAAGTACAATAACTGAAATTACACAAATAATTTTATCTAGACTGTGTCTTGAAACACTTTTTTTCCCCCTAAAATGGAATAATTTTTTTGTTCTCTTTTCAATTGTAGTAGTTAACTATGATGGCCTTCTCCGAGTAGCAAACCTGTTTATTTTGGGAAATGAGAAATGCAACCAATATTTCAAAGGGAAGATCACTGTGAATGAGTCTGAAATCTGTGCTGTGGCTGAAACCATAGGTGCTGGGCCTTGTGAGGTAAATATCACATTTCCTAATACATTTTTAGGACCCTGGCTATTTCTTTCCCAAAAAATAAATTACTGGAGGTTTTTATAATTATTCTCACTGCACTAAACATTTGCATTGGAAAATGATTTGTGTTGCAAGTGTTCTAGTTTATGTCAGAGTACAGAAATTGCTTCAATTTCACTGTGCTACAACATATTGAAAGATTAATGTGAATCTTAAATATACTCATACAACTAAAACACTTCACTAGACTGAGACAAATTTGTATTCTGTATAATAAGGACTAAGCTGAGCTCTGTGGTAGCAATAGTTGTGTGTTTTGATTGAGTAGAAAGAAAGCTGGAGCAAATTCACCTTACTTAGATGAGGTATTGCATGCAAAGTACATAACAGTCAGGACTCAACAGTTGATAAAGTTAGGAAGGAAGGAGAAAGATCCAAAAATATACTGAGGTTTTTATCAGTCAGAAGGCTGAAGCTTTTTGGTCTCTGTAGTCTAGCCTGAGAAACATATTGGTGAGGACATGAGAACTACTTCACTGATCATATGGTTTGATACAGTTGTTTTGCTTAGCACTAGTTTTGATGATGGAGAAAAGACATATGAGGAGAAAAACTGTAAATAATTTATTACAGGAAGATATAATCCTTTTTTTTTTTTTTTTTTTGGTGGAAAATCTGACTGAGGATATCTAGAAGGAGGGAAGTCATGAACATTATTAAGTATTTATTACCTGGAATAGAATTGTTGATTTCCTAATACCAATATTAACCATGTAGTGAAATTTCCCTACCCAAGGGTACTACCAAACCATGGGGAACAGAGGTCATCTTCATAAAGCTGAGGCTTCTTCCATTTGTTATTAATATTCCATGGGATCATTTTTGGTTGCAAAGTATTTTCTTCAAAATAAAATACTTAATTGTAAATGAGGTCTTAGACTTGTCAAGGCTTATAAATGAAACATCTGCGTGTAAATCTGCTGGGGATTCTGCACTTTGTTTTTCCCTGCAAGAAGAAATGGACTGAATTAATATTAGCAATCAGTCTTAATCACTGAGCAGTTTCCTGCTCCCTACGTTCTCCTTTGAAGTTACTTTCCTCAGCAGAGGACAGGCAGAAGAACAAAATCAGATTGGCAGGTGAAACTCCACTCCTGAAAGTGTTTTATGAGCCTCTCTGATGGTGCTGACATAGTTCATTGTTCATGTGGGAACTAGTCTGCCGTCAGTCAGAAAAAATCCCAAACCAAATAAAGGTCAAGCATTGTTGTTTCTCTGGTGATCCAGAGAGAATGCAATGCTAATTGTGAGCTTTCATTTTTTGAAACAATGAGTCACTATCTGATATGAGCATTTGCTGTCTAGTTTTGCAGTGGGTTTACTGGGTCCAGTCTACCTTTAGCCTGGGTGGAAACTGCAGTACCTATGCTCAAGTCCCAGATCTATGCGATAGTATCTAATTCTGATCTCAGTAGGTCATACTTCAAATTTTCATAGAATGCATGAACTGGTGTATAAGTGTCTGATTCATTCAGAATAAAAAAAAAAAAATGTTTTAACAACTTATTCTCAAAATAATGCCTAAAAAATATTACCCTTTATTATGTTTGTTATCCTCCCCTGCCTATTAGTACATCTAGATTCTCATCCTAGGGCCTTGCAAGATGATTGACTGAAAGAAAAATACTAACCTGACTTTTTCAGTAGTCTTTGATGCAAAGCCTGTGATCATAACAAAGATATTTATCAGTCAACTCACATTCTGCTCATCTGGTTTATATTTACATAAACAAATATTAGACTTGCAGGTAGCTGAAAGAGGTGAATAAAATCTGGTAGTCTGAAGTCACTAGAATCACATGTAAAGATGGACCACAGAGCTTAATTTGCATGAAAAGGAACAAAATATCAGAGGCCAACTTTGTCATTGGTTCTCATAAGTTCTGGTTATGAAAAAGATATTGGAAATTGGTGTATGTCCTGTGTCAAGAAAAACACTATTGCCTGTGTGCACCCTGTCATTGCCAAAATAAACCAATCAGTAGTAGACAGGTGGGAGCTGTGTCTTGAAGCATTTTGAGAAGTGACATTCATTGTGTTCATTTTTTCCTAGCGAGATTATGGTGGTCCCTTGGTTTGTGAACAAAACAGGCTGAAGATAGTAATTGGTGTCATTGTTCCTGGCCGTGGATGTGCCATTCAAAATCGTCCTGGGATTTTTGTTCGAGTCTCATATTATTCCCGGTGGATACACAAGATTATGATGACCTACAGAAAACCCTGAAAAACTCAACAACTTCCACTGAAAGATTTTGGACAGCATGTAATTGATGTGTAATGTAAAGATCAGCAATTTTTTAAGTACTTGATAGTCAAGTTTGTTGAGCTTCTTTTAATATTTATGGGTGTTTTTGGTGTTTTTGTCTATCAGTGTTGTTTTATAAATGTTGGAGTGACTTACAGTATATGCAAGTATGATGACATATCTCCTGAAGATACTTGAATGGATAAACAATTTTGCAAAGACATTATTACTGGATGATAAATGGTTTTGTAGAAATAGATCATATGACCTCTTTTATGCTGCTCTTCAGACTATATTAGAAGGAGAAACAAATTATAGTTCTACTTAACACATCTTATTCTTTCTATGAGCCATATATTTCTCTTCATATATGACAAAAGCCCTACTGAGAGATATATGCATCTGTCAAGGACAGCATTTATGATCATATTTCTCTTTCCCCCTTATAAGAGGTCAAAGATTTCAGTATTTTATTAAAAAATAATATCTTTAGTAAGTAACCTTTTCATTTTTGATGGACTTTGACAAGCCTGCCATAAGCAGAGTTCTCATAGAAGTCACTACCACTTTCTTTTACACAGTGCTTACAGACTAGTTCTGTACTTGGTTCCTTCACTGTATATGTGGTCCTGTAATAGATATCTCAAACCCCATTTGTGTTAGCAAAATATTGATCATTTTGACCCAGAAATAACTGTGGATTTACAATGCTAAAGATAGTTTGAAAAAGTAATCCTGATTAGCTATTGGAAGACTTTAGGCATTAAAAGAAATTTAAATCAAATATGCTCAAATCTTTCTAAACAGAAAAGTATTTAAAATTCTCTGGTTCTAGTTATTTCATGAAACTCTGCATTTACAGCAGGAAAAAGAACAGTTAAATCTGGCACCTGGCTGAGAGACTTAAGACTGGGAAAAGTAAGTTATACATTAATAGCTGAGAACTTCAATAAAATCTTAACTAGATTTGGATAAAATTCTTTCTTTTGTATAATTCCTTTCAGGATAATAAAACAATTGCAGAGATTGATATGATCTTTTATTTAATATGGACAACATCACCAATAGTTTTGTTGCTTGTTTCCTGCCTTTGTATAGGACAACCATTTTCCTTTATGCTGACAGGGAAAGAAAAAAAAAAAAAAATCATCATCTGTGAAAAGTGCTTGTTCTCCTGTAGGCACTTAGTTTTATGTCTGGAAGTATTGTACAAATATGTTGTTATAGGTGGCACTGATTACCCTTTAGTTTCTGGAAAATTGATACAACATATATCCAATCGTTAGTTTTACTACTGTACATGTAATTGCATAAATAACAGCACTGTTACTTCACTTGTGACTGTGTAAATTGAAAATGTTTCCAGCAGCATTTCGTCTGTGTATCACACCTAACTGCACAGCCACGAGGCTGACACCATGGTGTATATGTACAAAAGGACATTTCACACAGAAGATGCAGGGTTGAATTCTGTCCTGTCAGAAGGCAACCACTCCAGGGGAGCTGTCTTGGGAGACAGGCCTCATCTTGACTCACCAAATTTTCTTCAGTAGTGCACTTTGACTTCAATGGGACTCACACATTCTTACATTTCCTGGTGAGCTGGGATGAGGTTCAGCCCATGCTTAAGTGTCTTGGCTTGCTGATATTTGTGTCACATATCCAGTGGATTCTACTGGCACATAGGAAGAAGTCTTTCAGCAAGCAGAGCTTCTGAAATTCCTCCTGATGTAAATAGTCTCTTCGGACAAGATATGACCTCTCTGTACAGCAGATTCAAGGTTGTGGATGCTACACAGACAGTCTGTCTCAATCTATTCTGGCCACCTCTGAAGGTTTTATGCTCCCTTTGACCTCTCTTAATCACAAGGCCTAAAGAGAGCAGAATTTAGCCTGTTGTATTTACACTTAATTATTGTCATGTAGGTGAAGAGTGTATTCGTACTAAGTATATACTGACCATATCTTATTGAAAGGATTACATTTTTGAGAGAGACTTTTAAAAAACTCCAAGTGAGTTTTGTTCTCAGCCACAACTAGAATGTGGATAAAACATACAATTCCATGTTCACTCTTTGTAATCTAAGAATTGTTATGTGCTCACTGTATTATATTTGCAGGAATTTTGTTATGTCTAGCTAAAAAAATCGAATCCTAAAATATTTTAGTTATAAGCTTCTGCTGTGCAGAAGACTGTGATTTTTATATATATATATCACACACACACACATATATATATATATATGATAAAAATACTGTTTTTTGTTAGACAATGTGTAAGGATTTTTACCTGTTTGTTCTGGGCAGTGCCTCAGTAAAATAAATTGCGCAGAGTTGATGCTCCAGAACTTAACAAGTTTGTATGCACTTGCTTACGGGGTAATTATGCTCTCCCTATCTCAGAATGGAGGGCACCTGAGATCCTGAAGAGCAAGGGAAAAGAATAATGATATGTGGTAATGAATCTGTACTTCATTTATTCCTGTGAATATTTCTTGTTGGTACCAATGGTACCGTACCAGGCAATTGTTATAACTACAGGACTCTCTTAAGAAAGGAAACTCTATAGATATTTTTTCACTATTCTAATATTTTTTCTCTCTGCTATAACAAGGGAACCTGAACTACATCTAAATTGCTGAAAAGCCTCTTACTAACTTCAGTGGGATCTGAACTTTACTTCGTAAATGTGATTTTAATCAGGTTAGAATAAAGGGTACAGAACTTAAATTCTAATTTAAGGACATTCTTAAACTCTGTTTAATTTCATTCTCATTCTTCTTGCTGTAACTAATCCTTGATCTCTGAAAGGTGTAATGTCTGGATATAAAATCTTGGAATTAAAACCTAAGAGCTGATTTTGTGCAACTGAAGTTAGTTTAACTTAATTACTGTTTTCTTTGGGCATTGGAACTGGCTTCTTCCTTTTATTAAAGAAAACATTTCTCCCTTAAAAAAGTTTTTTCCCTTATCTCTTTTTCTCTCACAAACCTCATGACCCTCAGAGAACAATGTAGCTCTCATTGGGAATGTACTGGTCTAGATTTTTGCTGCTACTGCTGAAATCTTCTTTAGTTTAAGATTAAAATTCTCTGAGGCATTCTGCAATCCCTTGCTGCAGGTAATGCCAATATACCTGACAGAGCTACTCACTTGAGTTAGAGCTTTTCAAACGAGGGTCCAAATATAATTCTAGGGGTCAAAATCTACTCAGGCAAAATGTCCCTTGAATTCAGTGAATGTGATTGTCAAAAGAGCAGGGCCTAAGAGTTGTTCAGTGCTTTTCCACATGTATCCTTGTACACAGATTCTCAGCTCCAAGGCAACTTCAGCAGGAGTTGAGGCTTTGTCATCATCCTTCTGGAAAGCTGGTTGTAAACCAGCGGACACCCATGGAGACTGGGTGAAACCTATTGGATTGGTTGCTTACCCTTGTCTCCTTATCAATTTTTTTCTTCCTCCCTCATGTGCACTGGTATATTACTGTTTTTGAATGTTGGGGCTGCTGGCAGGAAGTGACACGGCTTTTCACCCTAAAATTTTCCAGTGTTCCTTTTTAAATGCACACTTGGGCATTTATGTATGGTGTTTTGTTGCATGGGATCTAACTTCAGGGAGCTGCCTGTGGAATTTAGTGTATGATAAAAGTATTTTTTCTTATTTAAGTGGGAAAAATAATGCTCCCATTAAGTACAACTTGCTGAATGCCTAATGAAAAGGGAACACTGTGGTTATAACTTGTAATACAAATCTTCTGTAATTAACGACATCTTCATTAGTTAATAAAGTTGGTATTTTTGTAACCTTGTTTACTCTTATTATTCTTAATAAAGTATTTTATAAAAAACAACAACTTAATTAGTGTTACATTTCTTATTGGAAGAAGGTCAGAACCCCACAGCGAGTTTCCCAGTTTCAATTCCAGGGAGGGATTTTAATGTGCAGAGTAAGGAGGACTAGTGTTTATAGATCCTCATGTGTCCAATTGCAGAATTGAAAATAAAATGAAAGAAAGAGCCAAATACATGGTGATCTTGTTGAGACTTCCCAAGACCTTTCTGACTGATTTCTGCACTGAGAATGGTCTAAGCATATTATAATGAGAGTGTATTTGCAGTGGAAAGGATGTACTCAAGCTAAACATAAATATTTTCCAAGAGTTTTTAGTTCCTTGCAATTTCAGTATGAGAGGCTTGGAATTTTACTTATTTATATAAATATACTTTACACTTCTGGAAAGGGGTCCCCTCTCAGTATCACTTAGTACTACTGATGGTACAAAAGATGATGCAAAGAAGAGCAATAACTTGCAACAAACCTTGAGGCTGCTGCTACACTCAATACCACAACCAGCCAGCAGCTACTAGAAAAGGAAACAGGCAACACTCTTACTAGCCCCACCAGATCAGTGCCAAGTATTATCAAACTTGTATAACATCAGAGCATTCTGGTGAGCTCAAAAAAGGGACAGTAAGTTCATTATTTCTTTGTCATTATCCCGCTGAAATTTCAAAATTGTAAGAATTTCTGGTTAACTGTGATTTTGATGATTTAAATATATATTCGCTCCAGCTACATCAGCAGTGAATACTTTTTCAAACAGACTCATATGCAGAGTGTTTGAAGTCTGATGCTGAGTTTTCCATGGCAAACATCACTTTCTTTTTGTTAGTTTTCCAGAAAGAGGGTTTTGCAATTGATTAATGAAATCAATGGATTTTATCAGAAACTCGTGAAATCAGTGAGAAGCTTGCAATAACTTCAACCATGCAGGAATGCTTCCAAAGTTATAAAAATCCATAAATAGTCTGTATGTCAAAACAACACTTTGCTGTAGCTTTACATTCAGTTTTCAGTATGTTCAGGTGACCTGTCTGTCTTCTGGGAGCCATGAGAAGGAACATCTTGTACAGCAATTTGCACCACAAAAATCTCTAAAGAGATACTGCCTTCATATTACATTCTGTCATGGCTTTATCTTTTGTAGCTGCAGGAACACTGTAATCTGCAGATGATAAATGATGGAAACCCACATTGATGCTCACTGCTTGCATTCTGCTCTGTGTTATTTAACAAGCCTCATGTAAACAGAGCAGGCTATTTAGTAGGGCTCAGTTGTGTTTCTATTCTGCCTTCAAAAGCACCGATTTCTGGACAGCTATGTTCCAATAAAACCCACGTGCAATAAATAGGAAAGAAAACAGCTGGGAGGAAAAAGGCAGATCATAAAAAGATTAATAACAAAATAAGCCCTAAAATAAAAAGATTTTTTTTCATGTTGTCTCAGTTTTTAGAACATGGGATATATGGCATGAAAAGCTGCAATATAATAGTTTAATAACTAACTCTACTTCACTTTGTTGAGAACACTTGGGAAGATGCAATGACTTCTCCATATGGTCACAAAAGATATAGGACAAGTGTCTGAGATCCTGATTCTACTTGATTGAAATTACTGTCAAAACACTGTTTTAAAACACTATTTAGCCCAATCTAGGGCTAATGGATATGTCCTAAATCTTCCTTCTGAACCCCTTGGACCTTATCATGAGATTGTTTCAGATCCTGACTTAAGGACGCACTCAGTGTGTGTTCCAGATGGTTAACGAGGGGCAGAGGAGAAAGTATGCATTTTATTTCAGAGCTGGGCATCAAAGTTCAGACTATTAAATTTGCTAAGAGTCTGATTGAAGATGAGAATTGGTTCATTTACTTACTATTTAAATATTGCTCAGTATATAACAAAAATGACAATAATTTTATTATCATTATAAATTATGAAGAAGAACAGTTTTAAAATCCATGATTAATGCAGTTGCTAGTAATGTAGCTTTTATATACAAAAGAATAAATTCTTCAGGAAAAAACTCCCCATCAAAGAAAAATGAATGTACCACTTCAGAGTCCATGAGGTGTTGTTTGCTTGCTATATCTCAAGTTTCGTCTGCTGAAGTTAGTGTTGACCTCAATTGGTCAACACTATATATGTAAATTGAATATACTCTACTTGGAGAAAAAATATACTGAGGACAGTGCAATTCACAGCAATTTATCAAAAATGAGGCAAGAAATACAACATTAGAGGTATACACTGGATTAGATGAGGCTAGAGTAAAACACAAATAAGGATATAGTCCTCTGACTGAGAGAAGTTTTGCCTTCAGCAATACGTGAGTTTATAGTATTTAATTCAGTTCGTATTCTACTGACTAAAAAAATTCCAGATGGTTTTCTTTTCTTGAGCATTAATGTCAGCATTATACACACAATGAGCAAATATGCATTTACATCAACATTGCTATTACAAGCCATGTCAACCACAGTCTCATGTCTTGGGCATAAATATGCCATCTGCTGTTCAGCCTTGTGTTTAACAGTGCTCTAACTTCACAGAGCAGTTACAAAACTGCCATCACACAACTCCTTCTTTTTTTTAAAATTTACTTTTTTAAAATGTTTTTTTATTTACTTTTATTAAAAGAAATCTCAAAAAATTTGCTGTTCACAGCAGTGTAAGTTGTGGAAGATTTGCATTAAGCATTCACTTGAAAGTCTCTGCTTTCCATTTCTGTGCATCCTCACAAGGCAGATGAGTCCCAATTATTGCCTGATCCTGTAATTCTTTGAAGTCTGTGTTTCTGTTGGCAAAGTCCCCACATAGCTTCATTTTTTTTTCTGTTGTATATATTCAGAAGAAGTCTTCAGAATACCTTTAGCATACCATCTAGAATACCATTGCAGCCCAGCCTTCAGCTATGCACCCTGATGTTCCCATCATGCCATCAAGTACATTAGCTCATGGAAAGGAATATTCTAGTGGGCTAGATGGTTTCTACACCTCGCACATCAGCAAGGACTGGGGAGGTGCTCCACAGCCATCTATACCAAATCAGCCATATATTGCCACAGGTTTGTTGTGGCTGAGCACTAGAAGAACACAAATTACACATGGACACAAAAACAAGTGCACACCACACTCAGCCAAATGCACATAGAGGCCTTCACAGTAGTATCGAACTGACTAATTAACAAATTCTCAGTCTACACACAAGCTTCAGGAAAAGGGTTACAACCTGGGTGTTTCCCCGTCCTTGTGCTGTGATAACTCAAGTGCCTTAGTACAGGACAGTGTGAGAAGAGAGGTTGTCCTACCAGCAGCACTTATCTCACTTCCAAACTAACCAAGAATAACAAGGGGAAACTTAATGGTGACAGCCAGGGGCATGAATTTTTGATATCCTGATTTGGCACATTTGTGATGACAAACATTTGCAGAGTAAGCCTGAGCTGGAATAAAATCTTATGTACCTCTTATCCTGTGGTCATGTTCTGGATTAGCTGGATCCAAGCCAATCCACTCAGTAGTGACTGCATGTTTGCATATGTCTTTGTGTGTGTGTGTGCCTGCCAATGTGTGCAGTTATACGTTTATCTATTCTTCCTGGCACAATGTACAAGCTCAGGATTTCTGTTTATTGTCTTGGAAGCAGACAAAGTAGACTTGGCTAGTTTTCATCTGTGTTCTAGTTTGTACACATCTATATAACTATAACCTGCACATGAAAGCCCCAAAAGTTAGAAATTAAAAAGTTCAGCCTGCGCCCTTAAGATGCTCAAACGTTTTAGGGAATCAGTGCTAAACACTTGCATCTACTCTGCTAATGGAAAGAGTGCTTGGGACTTTGGAGATCCTTCTAGATGGTTTCTTTTTCCTTTTATTTCACTTTAATTTTTGGTAGGTATCACCAGAGGCTAGCCTTAATTTTTAAGCTGTCTTAAAAGCAAATATTCTTCCTGTAGAAACCTGCTTCCTTAATGAAGCTCTTTCTGGGCTGTTATCCTAATTTGGTTAGGGGTCTCTTCTAAAGCTCTTTTTTCCCAGGCTGACTTCTCACTTTATTTTACTTTTTATTTTAGCAGAGACACCAGGCTGTATTTGCAAGCGCTGTGTTTTTTAATCCCCTCTGATGTCACTTAGTGTTAGCAACTTTTTAGTTCATATAATTCCCTAACACTAATCCCTGAGCATTAATTCCTTCAGCTTTCTATGTGTGTAAGTTTTTAAAGCCCTACCTTCCTGCCTGGTTTATACACAAGCTTGGAAAATAAAAGGAGAAAAAAAAGAGGCTTTTCCGTTTTCTTTAACTGGCCTTTGCATTAATGCTGCTAAATTTTCTTATCAGTACTTTTTCCCATCACAACATGCAGATCTTACCAAATCAGTCTGCAGGAACATGTCAGTTTTATTGGTATGTTTGACAGAGACCAGGCTGGTTTCCAACTGAAATCCATTTGTTTTCCCTCCAGCATGCTTGCTTACCTCCCCAGGCTCACACTCTGTGTGGCTTCCTCCAAAGAGGTATTGCCCTGCCTGCTTGGGTATGTATTGTGCATTGCCTTTCAAAATTGGCAGCAGAGTTTCCTATCTTTCCCAATTTGCCCTGAGGAATGTGGACTTTTCTTCCCATTTCCCTGTCAAATTTTTCAGGAGAGTAAAATACTCCTTTACCTTTAAAGCAATTTCCAACTAAATGCAGGGAGCAATCTGCGAAGCTGATGTGATCTTGGAACGCCAAACTTAGAGGGAAACACCTCACTTGAGCATAAAACAAAACCCCTGGATATGCTTCCCTGTTAAAAATTTAAATATAGTCTTGGCATTCCCATATTCCTCTGAATGGTTATTTCAGAGACTTAAGAAGAGTTTCTGAATTTGTTTCTTGGACCGGACGTGGTGAGACAGGGGTGTTTGCACAGGCTATTGCACAGTGATCCAAGGCACTCCTCAGCCCTGCTGACAGACAAGGTCTCCAATTCTCTTTCTTCTCTACTGGGTTTTGTTGCTTATTTTCTTGTTTGTCTTGTTTGTTTGTCTGGTACTTTATTATTCTATTTTAATGCTGACAGGAAGAAAATAAACAGGGAAGAGTAGGGCTGGTGGAAGTGTTGTGTTTGAACTGTCTTCTGGGTAAGATTTATGGTCTGCTAAGGACAGCTTTTTGGAAAGTTCTCTTCAATCCTCTCTTGGCCGTTTTTTTGGCCTCCTTTGCTGTCTGAAGACACTTCACTTTCTCTGCTTGGAAAGTGCTTTGCTCATTATCTTCTCTGTAAGGGTGGAAGTGATGAAGTCACTTTGTGTCTCTCCCCCCTTTCCCCCGCCCCACACTGCTATCTGTGTCCCTCGGTGCCGATTCAGCAACAGCACGGAGCACTCACTGCAGGACCCTTTCCTTCTGCAAAATCCTGACTGAGGCGATACTTGAGCAAACTTTATTGGAGAACTAAATACAGCAAAGGCACAGGGTAGAGTGGCATTTCTACACTTGCCTCACTCTTTCCAGAGACCATGTCTGTAAAGACAACTATGGTGTGTGAGAGTAGACAAAGAAAACTGACTCTGCGAAAGAGAAAAATTGCTAGAAAAGACTATTGCTCATACAGAAGGCTTTTGATAGCTCTTCAAGATGGGCTACACGGGCACATGAATAGTGAATAGATGCCTGGCCTGAAAGTGAGACATTCTGCAGAGACAAATGAAAAGGTTAGGGGCTACCCTCGGGGAATTTTAGGTGTGAGACAGCAGCACAATAATTTTAGGCCCCAGCCTACAGGAGTGGCCACTGAGGAGCATAGGGACCACAGAGCTTCTGACCACAACTCATGAGCCATATTGTTCTCAGGTCTCTTTCTTTGAAAGATAAATCTAAGAGAAGAAATTCAACTTTGAGGGAAAAATTTCAGCAAGCTCTGCTGAAAAAGCTCAGCAGCATGCCACTGACTTCCCTGAGATCAGTCCTTTGCACATGGAGCTGGTTTGGTTTGGTTTGCTTTTTCTGTTTGCTATGGGCAAATGGAAAAAGTGGCCTGAACCAGTTTATGTCTGTATCTGAATTTAGCCATTCTTTTGAATCCAGCTCAGAAGATGAAGATCAAGGGAAGAAAAGTTTTTTTAAAAAATGATATTTTTCAGGCCACATACTTCCTATCATTTTCCCAATTTCACACGTTCATTAAAAGAAGAAATGTACTCAAAACAAACCGAGCCCTCCAAGTGAGAACATATAGTGATTTCATTCAAAAATGCTTCTTTTAGGGCACAGAGTCTATAAAAACCACACCAAGAGAATAATGTACTCTGTGGTCATTTGTTAGTAAAGCTGACAGGAAATCAAAACTGAAACGATTATTCTGTAACTGCCAACTTGCTGTAATGGAAGCCAGGGGAAATATATTTATCTGTTTACTTGACTAAGAAGAAAGAAACCAAAACATATTTTCCTCCAATAGTAAAAGGAGATTAGACTGCTGCTAGTCACTTGTGTGCTAGACTTCCCTCCGGGCCTTTCCTAATGTTTTGTCTCACATTCAAAACAAATAAAATATGAGCTCTGAGGAAAAGAAAACATTTCACAGATTATAGAAACTAAAAAGATCTTTATGTACCTAACATTTCACCTTATAGCCTAAAGGATATTGCCCAACACTACACATTATTGAGAATCATAATTTTGTAGAATTTTTTTGGAAACAGAGATTTCATGCCTGTCATGTGGTACAATATTGCATCTGCAAAGGAGGACAGGCCATTTAGAATATGACTCAATAGGCTTGCTTTTCCCTCCAAAATTAATTTTTATTGCACTGAAATAAATAACATGGTCTGCCACCTTTCTTAAGACTTGATAATCTTAAAAGTCTTCTTCTCTCAAAACAATTCCTGGCTTCTTGTAATGGATGACAGATCAATTGAATCATAGTATGCAGGCTACTACCATCTGATACTAAATGTGATCTCTATAGTTAGATCTCAGTAAGAAACAGTTTCATGATGATGTGAAGAATAAAAATAACATGAATTATTCCAAGGTCAGGCTCAGCAGTGGATTTTGTCATTGTTACATGGCTCTGATGATACAGAGCTGCCATAAATGTCTTCAATTAATGTATTTACAGAACTTTTCCACTGCCATGTAGCAGTCAAAACCAGATGGCACATTTTATCAAAGATATTTCATTTGATTAATTCTTCTGTCTGGGCAGATGCAGTGCAGTCTGTCAAACCATGAAGATAAATAAAAAATTAAGATGTTTTTCCTAGAGACTGCTAGTTGGGTAAAGCTTGGATAGCTGTAAGAGGGCAAAAATCAAATGGATTTTTTTTTCCTAACCATGGATATTTATCCTAACAGGGTATCTTTGATGTGAATTTTAACATAACTCTTTTTAGTGTAGTTGCATGAGGGAAAGCAGTCAGTTTATAGTGTGCAAAATAGTTCCACCAGATAAATAACACATTAGTTTTTGCCCAAGTTTAAAAACCCACAGCAGGAACCATCATATTTGTAGCAAGAGACAAATCTGCACATGTTACCACCACATATCACATCAACATGTTTTGCTGTGGTTTTGTAGGCTTTTCAAATTCTGTCATAATGTTCAAAGTGCTGAGAAAGAATCTCTTGCATAGACATTATTACTAAGCACTGAATATACCTATAGAAAATCAGTGAGAATATGTAGACTGTAACTTATGGTTTATTTAGCACCACAATAGGAACGTAAATAGACTATGCTGTAACAAAGCACTTAGGTCCTCATTTGGGATCATAATTAAACATATGTTTAACTTCAAGCATAAACTTAAGACCCATTGACAAGTGCCTGCCTTCGAAGATGCAAATAATCCAGTGAATTTATAAAGCTTTGTGACTGGCTGATTGTGGGCAAGGACTTGAGTAAAGGGATGGGATTTGTTTATACAGTGCCTAAGACAGGAACACCATAAACATAAAAAAGGCTTCCAAAACTGACATTAAAAATGTTAATGGTTGCCTTTAATTCCTCTTCTCTTTTCAAAATAGAACTTAAAATTTCATTCAAAGGCTCAACAATGGCAACTATATGGGAGAGAACACATTGAAATTTATTTCTGATTAACCACAGTTTGTGTGACTCCTGTGAAAATAGATACGGTGTCATGGTTTAGTCTTCAGAGTCTTATTAAATGCCTTGTTACATGTCTTCATGCAGTTGAAAGGTGATGCAGGGAACATTTTAATATGGTTGCATTTTAATGGCATTCCATCCAATTACTTCAGAATCTGTGGGGAGTACCTATAATGGGCCTGTGCTCTGGAGCTGAATTTGGATTTTATATCTCTGCAGCATCTGTATTGCTTGTCTAGACACATCTCTTAGGATTCCGAATTACAAATGACAGATTGTATACCAGGCCTGACATTTATGTGATTGAATACAGAGATATATTTATACATGATGATAACTGTATCTGATACGTGCTTCATCTAAGATCAGAATGAAGCCCAAAACATTCAGGAGTGGCAGGGTCAAAACCCCTTTATGATTACATTAGAGAATACAATACATCTGTGTATGTGCAAAAGCACCACATCTTTGCTTTCCAAACTTTTTTTTCTATAAATTAAACTTCCATCCTCAGAAGGAATTCTGAAGATTAAAGAAGACTCAAAAATATTCTTGAAAAGTGTCCTACAAATAACTAAGTCACGTGAATTATTTGATCAAGCCAACTGAATTATGTTCAAGAAGTTATGCAAAGTCATTTAGCAAAACTCAATTCCTCATTTCTACAAACCAGGCAATTGATTTGAGATTAGCATGGAAGATTTGTGGACTAAAGCAAAATGCTAATGACAAATGAGGATTCACATGGAAGACCTTGAAAACATGCTCCTCTCTAGAGGAAGAAAAAGTTCTGAAATAGTTCTTTGCAATCAATATATGCATCAATTTCATTATCATTAATCTTTTATTCCTTTTAATGAATAAACTAGAATTTATTTGATTTGTGTTCATTTTTTGTCTCTGCCTCTGACTTTTCAAGAGTTACCTTATCTTTGAGTGTCTGTTGAGACCCTGAGTGCATTCAGGGGCCCAAATATCCCTGCCAGTCCCTGGCACTGTCCCCATCTGGCTCATAGCTCAGGACCCCACTCCAGTCCCTGGAACTGTCAGCTCTTGTCCCATGGAGGTTGTAGGATTATTTCTCCACCTGTCCTGGCTCATCCCAGCATCAGCCTATCCTCAATCCCACTGAGGTTCCTGATATCCAGGCCTGGGGCTGCCCCATCTGTCCCACTGCCTGCTCTGCCCTGCTCTGGCTGCCCTGACAACCCTGTCCCCTCACCCAGGGAACCACCAGCCCTCCCAGCACCATGATAACATTTATTCTTATTTTTAAATAATTATAACACCTTTTTTTTTTTCTTTTTCCCATTTTTTTACCAAAGCAAGAAAAAAGCTTCTGATGCTCTTTTCCGCTGTGGTCAAAATTTTGAAGTCTGTGAAGAGGAGTGTCAACCTGAATTACTTCGTATGGTATGAAAGATCCTCCACATTTCCCCCCCCCCATTTAGTAACTAAAAAAAAAAAAATCCATTTTTTTCAAGTGATAATTTTTAACTTCTAAAGGACAGACTTTGTTTCAAAATGGAAATCAAAGGCTGCTCATTAGAAAGTGTCGGGGAAAAAATGTTGCTTGTAGATAGAATGTTTTATTTTAAAAATGCTCTCCTTTTACAGTTACCTTTAATCTTAATTCAGACACAATTTAAACTAATTCTAATAAAAACACTTCCTTTGTTGGTTTCATGATCCACAGGTAGGGTTTGAGATGTTCTGCATAAATTCTCATCAGGCTGAACAAAGACACTGGACATGTGGCAGGGAACACTTATATTTTATTATATAGTTGTCATAACTCACTATATAGCCCACTATTTAGACTGAAAAGATGTTGGTTAACAAGCCCTTAAATTCTTACAATACACTTCCAGAGGAGTGGAGGTGAACAAGCCCTTAATTAAGAACACTTCAATAAGTTCTCAACTCCCACAATAAACTCCTCAAAAGCTGCTGGCTCACAAGCCACAACACACCAATATTCAAGGGCGCTGGCTAGCAAGCCACAACACCCTGCCACAATGTACCCATTCCCATAATAAAGTCCACTGTGGAGTGTGGGGGAGCATGTGGTAGCTGCACTTTGCCCAGGCAAAGCAGGGGAAGAAAACAAAGAATATGAGGAGTCCTTAGGTCCCGCATTGGCTGCACCATGTGGATGGTCGGGAGCTGGGGTTGCAAGAACAAAGAAAGAAAAAGAGAGGAAAAAGACAGAGAGAAAGAGAGCCAAAAAAAAGAAAGAGAAAAAACAGAGCGAAGGGGCCCAATCTGCTCCCTTTTATAGTTAACCTGGTGCTGACCTCTTATGTAAGTCAGAATTTTCATGCATTTTGTTCCTGCGCTCACAGCCAGCCCTTCTCCAAGGAGTGAGGTGGGGGGAAGTGGACTCAGCTCCTGTCTACAGGAGCAATAAGTTGGATCAGAGCAGCGCTGCCCCACCTCCACAGGACCCTCTCCTCTGATCACACCCTTCCTGTACCAATACTCAATGTTTGACACAAAACATGCTTAGGTCTAGTCCTTTACAGTTGAACATCAGTGTTGAGTTCAATGACACAGTTTTGTTGCATCTTTATTATGATTAATGCTTCAAAATGCTCTACAACAGTCTGTTTCTTTCTGCTGAGTCCTTACAATATAAAAAGGTAACTGGCAGATATTTGCTTTCATTTTACTACTAAAGACGAAGGTGATTCCATGCTTCAGAGATTTGTCAAGTTTTTCCTAGCTACTAGGTAGTTATTCCTAGTGACTTACATCAAAAATTTTGAGTAGAACATGAGAAACAAGAGAAAACTGGTGCAGTTTTCAAAGGCAGCGGATGTGAACATAAGGACCCCCAAATCCCTTGCATGTGTAAAAACACAACAAGCTTTGTCTTTGTGTTTCTTTGTATTTCCTGAAGAAATTTTTACAAATTTGGGATTTATTTACTAGGTGTGAATTTTTTGCATTTAACTGTAATAAACTGTATATCACAGTCACTGATATAAACATACATATATATAAAAAAGAAACCTACCTTTTCTCCACCTTAGAAATTATCAGGTATGAAGAAAATAATTTAAAGTATGTTTAAGAGAAAAGCAAATCACTGCTTATTTTATTTTTATTTTCTTCTTTCACTCTGAAAGTGACTACAACCCCATCTATTTGATATTAATTTGATATTGATGTTAAAAATTATGATAGATATTTCCAGATCCTGTAGGATTTTAATTTCATATCAGGCTATTCTTGCACATTGATTTTCATAATATTTTCCTTATTGTCTAAGTAACTAAAAATGATAGTATCTGTATCCACCCCAAGATGAAATACACACATTTTTTACAGCCATTATGTACAAAACTCTGGTACATGAAGTAATATATCCAAGTTGAATCAAAATCGTAAGGGAAACTTTAAAGAGGTAAAATGCAACCAACATTGAAAGTTGGCAAAGACATTATACAGTTTAACACAAGCTGTTCCTCTCTAATATCATAGTGACAGTTTCATATAAATGACATTTCGTGAGTAATAAAATGACAAATACATCATTAAAATTAGAGACAGATTGCTAAATGGATTAGACTGCAAGTGTCTTGGTTTTTTTCCTTATTCTTCCACATGCATATTTCATCTTGCTGAAAAACTATATGCCAATGTTGTCCATATTGCCAGATCTTAAAATGAGTTTTTAAATTCATTCAGTTCTACCATGAAACAGCTCTTTGAAGAGAGGAAATTCAGCATTGATTTTTTTAGTATCCTTAAAAAAAACACTCCCAAAATCTTGGATGTATGAAGTGCCAGGCACACACACAAGGCCTTGTGCATGTATCAAGTAATTGCAGGACAATGAAAGGGCCTCTTTTTTTACATTATTTTTCAAAAATAAAATCTAGTTTAGGGCTCAGATTAGAGTATCAAAGGCTGTTGTAAAGCTTGCTCTCAAAGTGTATAAATAATTAATACATTTGGGGTCTAGAAGAGGAACCAGTCAAAACATATTCACACAGGCAAATAGTATACACTATAATAGGAAGAAAACCAAATAAAATTGACTCCTTTCATAAAGAGGCTAAGGGGCTGGAAATATATATATATATTTAAAAAATTAAAGAGTTATCTGGGACATCTAACATAAAGAGAGGTAAGCAGAGTTTTATAACAGGCTGTCAGAAACCTATAGTAAAAAAATACAATTTTCTTTGGGTTTTGGGCTCATTAAGATTATTTACTGTAATATTCATTACAGAATAACTTAGGAGCAGTTTCCTAGTCTTATTTAAGTCTTTCAGGAGTCAACTGATTTTAGGGTCTATTTTCGTATGTCCTTGCATTGTAGACTTGAACTACTTATCAAGTGTGGCTATAGTATGTCTGTAGCCCATGAAATTACAATAAACAAGATGATGTTCTGGTAATAGAGGAAGTAAAGTTTGATTTCCTATGGTTGTTTCTCTTTTAAATATCTTTCTCTGTAGTAACACCAATCTGTCTTGCTGAACAATATGGAGCAGTTATGAGAGTGGTCCAGAGCTCTGCATGTGTTGAAACATAATTTTTTGGAGACTCCTACCCTTGATTAGGGTGAGTTTGATCAGAGGATTCAAAAGTTGTTAAAGAAAAACAGACCAGCAGATACCTGAACAGTGTGGGTTGCCCACAAGCCAGCAATGCACCATCACAGCAAAGCAGGCCAGCAGCTTCCCATGCTGAAAGGACAAACATGTTTCTTGGAGCATCTGACCTAGGAGGAGAAACTGAGGGAGCTGGGACTGTGCATATGTGATTCTGTATTCCTATCTCGTTAGGAAACTCATCTAAACACGTATATATGAAATCATCAAAATATCTGTGCAGCTGGTTCTTGTTTCTTCATTCTCATTGAAAAAGTAATTTTGCTTATTGAAGGCTACTCACACATCCTGAAAACCCCACCACTTGTAGAAAGAGAGAGCATTTGAAAGGAAAAAAACTTGACAGAGAACTCTGGATTTGTTAGAAGTACCATACATTTCTCTCACAGTGATTTGTTAGCCAAACTCCTCTTTTACGATAACGCTAAAATATCTTTTACTGGGCAAACCAGTGGGCAAACCAGTGGGCAACTGGTTTTTTTTACTGGGCAAACCAGTGGGCAACTTAACAGACAACCTTCTTAACAGTGCTCCAGTGGAAACCAGCAGGGAGTCATTTTAGAATTACTGAACACAAGATAAAGGAAACAAATAATCTATTTTTCTTTTCTACTTTTTCTCCTGCAAAACCTGCAGAATTTATAAATTCTGATAGTAATTGCAGCCTGTAGGAGTAATCTTAACTTTAACTTGGCACTCTTTCATGAATTTGCAAGCTATTAAAAAAGAAGTGGAGATTCCACCAAATTGACCATTAAGAAGTATGTACATCTGATACAAATCAGGTCTATTAGTGGCTTGGTAGTTTCCACTTTTTGTTCAAGAACTGTGGAAATGAAAAATTGGTAGACAAGGCCAAGGCATATTGTCTATAATAATCTTCAGGATTGCACTGGTCTTGGATCTAGCTGTAAGAAACTGTGCAAAACTGGCTTCATGCCAAGGCACAAGTGAGAGAAATAGTACTGAAAAATATTAAAGGGCCTGGAAGGTACTGAATTACTCCAGTGAAGGACTAAGGGCCCTTGGCTTCAGCTAAAGCAAAGACCCATACAGAATGAGCACCTCACTCTGTGAAATAATCTTGTGATTAAGCACGTGCTATTGTCTCCTCTCCTGAAATGAGTGTGTGCACATTAACATCTGTAAATGTCAGACAAGTGATGTGCTGTATTGAGCAGTCTCACTTTAAACCTGTCTAATGCATGTCCTGTCTTAGTAAAGATACAGATGCTTTCTGTGGTCCTATAAAAATGTGCATTTTAATGATAAATGGGGCAGTTTATAGTTCCAATTACTCTTGTCTCCTTTGAAGCAGGAAAACTGGCAATCCCTTATCTAGAGTTTAGCAGGTTGAGATAAACCTCGATAGCAAAAAGTATCTGGATTGTCAGAGCTTTTAGCTACAGTAAACTGCTTAAACTAAAAGCAGCTGTTGGTCAAAAAGGAACAATACCCATTCATTTGTAAGATCTTCTGTGGCTGGGATACTATTAATGAGTTTTTTCTTCAGACAAGAGTCTAAGTTACACATGCAGACAGTCAGGCACAAACGTGCGCATACAGTGATATAAAACACGTAGAGTTTGAAGAAATCTTGTTTGGCTAACACACAGTAGTCACTTGGAAGAAATAATCTCTGGAGATCCCTGTGTTCAGAAAACTACGGTTTGGTTCCAACAATACAACAATGAGATTTCACTCACAGTTATGAAAATGTTATTGTTGCCTCTACAGATCTATTATTCCCATTTAATGTCTGGAATAGTAAAATTATCCTCACTGAAAAATCCTATTCTGTCTGCTTCTTATTTGTTCTTAAGTATATTGGAATTACATGGACAGTGTTGTCTTCTATCATGTCTTCTGAATCATTACCAATGTATTTCATCCTATTACATAAGACAATGATTCTGACTCCTTCTGGGTTTTGTACTACATTTCTTCCAAGCTTCTATAAAGTTTTCTGGTGTAAATTTAAATCTGTGTTTTAGTTAATATTGCAAACAGGAAAAGATACTAATTCAACTTGTAGCATATCTTCAGTGTGCTCACTTTTTTTATAAAACACTGTTCAGCAATCTTAGAAGTCTTCATGGACCTATTCAGTCAAGAATGAAGTCACTTGTAGTTATGAATTATGTCCCCCAGTTCTCTTAAAATGTCTATATTATGCACCTGTTTTCCCAAACCAATCTCCTGATAATATGAAATCCCAAATCTACAAAACCAAAGCTATAACTGACAAACAGTGGCAACAGTACAAGAGGTAAAAACTTACATCAGTTAAAAACTTCCCCTCTGTCTGCAAAAGTCTCAGTTCTGCTTGATTTTTCTGTGGTTTCTGTGCTCTTCTAACTTCTACTAACTTCTGCACTCAACTCTCAATCAGCTCTGCTGTGATTACAGCATATTTTCCCTTAAAAACCTGTTTGGACAGTCATGAAACTCATCCCCTGTTCAGACTGTACTTCCAACAGCCTACACTGATACTTGACTTTGCAACGACAGGGACTCCTTTCTGAAATTTATGTATTCATTCACTATTGGCTGTGAGATAGGGGTGAGCATCTAGTGGGAAAGTCTAGGCTGGCAAAGGAGAGAGTTTGGGTTATTGTAGGTAATCTCCATGCATCTTATCCCCACACGTCTACCAGTGGGTCATCATAACTATGCAGAAGCACAATTTTCCTTCTGGTTCATTTCTGTGAAGGCATCACTACCCAGATGAAGTTTGAATCCCTGCATTACACTCTGAAATTGAAGCCTAAATAAATCATTTCTTCTGACAGAGAGAGTGGAATTGGCAGCCCATGGAAAGTTGAGGATTAGCCTTACCCTTTTCTTCATATTTTTGCATGAATTCAGACTTAGTTGATTCCCATTTTCATATGCATATACATATGACATTGATATGACATGGCTTATGCTGGGACTTGGCAGGTTGATCCACAGTTGTGGACTTCCCTCCCAGACAAGGACCTTGAACCTCTCCTGCGAACCAAAGACCCGAGCTCCTTCTGTCAGGATTTCTTGTGTAATACTATAAAATAGTGGGATCTAGTCCATTCAGTTTAGGCCCTGGTACCTTGCCAGTTTGAAAAGTCTGGTCCCAGAAAAGGGAAGAAAGATTATTTGAGCTTCTCTAAGGTAACTGGCTGCATTCCTTTAACAGTTTTGAAGAGAAAAAAACACTTCTGAGACCTGCAGATGGAATTTCAGGCTACTGAAATCGAATGTCTGCTCTGTGACCTGTAACTTAGGCACCACAAGAGAATAATCCTAAATCTAAGGTACATGCTTATCTTTTTTACTTTAATACAGTAAAATAACAGTAATGTTCATCCTCTCCAATCACTTGGGATTCACTCTACTGCTTTCCTCTGAGCAGAAATTGAATCTCCAAATCTGAAAAGTGAGTAAGATTTCAAATGTGTAGGACTCCAGGATCTGCTCAGGATGTAACCATATAGCCCAACAGAGTGCTTTCCTCCCTGAGACCATGGTCTGCTGACCTGAGTCACTGTGCAGGCACTGACCTGGACCAGTCAATGAGAATAGGAAATGTACCCAATCTACATGCAGGTACCCGTCCTCTATCAAAATTTGCTTCAATTATGACAACATAAAACTTTCTGGGTTTCTCCAAAACTTTTAGACAGAGGTGTGGTATGGTTGGTCATAAACTGGATGCTAAAGAAAAGTTTTAGGCAGTATTTAAAAGGCTGCCATCTCATCAGAAGAAGTACTTGTGATCAATCTGAGAACTGCTTCTTCTTTCTCATCAGAATTTTGTTATTGGTAGATACAGCAATTATTTTTAATTAGGTGCAAATGATGAGTAGAGGTGCATCAAACCACGTTACTGAGATTTCTGGATTTTATACATTCCCTACCTCAATGAAATTATTTATTTCACCCTGTTCCATAGTTCTCTGTTTGCCAATGAAGTAAGACATCCTTGTGTATCAAGATTGCCAAGGGACTGAACCCAAATTTTTAAAATATGGGTAAAAAGTGTAAGGGGTAGAAAAAGACAGAAAAGTCAGATAGACTTCTAACATAAATATGGATTACAATACTGTGTTATAAAACTTTATTTTCAGTGTTTGTATTACTATAATGCCAGATATTTTGATCCTGCCAGAGCCAATCAGATTTGATAAGAACATTAACTTGGCTTGGAGCCAGGAAATAGGTGTAAACATCAGACCTCATTAGATTTTCCTGAACTGTATTGAAATTGAG
This sequence comes from Coloeus monedula, assembly GCF_965178545.1. NCBI lineage: Eukaryota > Metazoa > Chordata > Aves > Passeriformes > Corvidae > Coloeus > Coloeus monedula. The sequence continues at coordinate 66,407,211 of NC_138784.1, read as the reverse complement.
GTTTATTTCATGCCATGCGTAATTAGACAGTTATTGTAATTATTCCAATTTGTTTCACATCAAGACTTTTGCACTGCACCCTTTTAAGATGAGAACTGAAATCTTCTATGCCCCAAGGCAGATCAAAAAAAATTTGTCATGTCCTATCCATCTACAGGACAATCAACATTTGTGTCTGTCCTCCAATAACAGCCAACTCCTGATGCCTTTCAGAATGGTAGAATTTCATCACAACAGAGAGTGCCTGTAGATGACGTGTGTATGAGAAAGGAAGATTCTGCATTTTTTAAAGGGTCATTTAAACCCACAATAATTAATTAATTTCTAAACTACTTTGTAGACTGAGTCCATCTTGAAGTATCTTATGAAAAATGATTCTGCAGAACTGAGTGACTGACTGGATTGAATGATTTGGGCGTAAATTATTTCATTACAGTTGAAAGCTTTTTCCATCTGCTGTCCTTGCATGCACAGCCTGTTTCTAGAAGCATTTTTGACAGATTTAAGCTGACTGGGTTTATGTATTAAATTCATTTGTACACAGCAGGGTACAGCATCTACAGGCAGCTTCAGAACTCTGAGGCCAGTGGATCAAGAAGTAATATATTTTTTTTTCCCAAATAAAACCAGATAAGCTGAGGAAAGGCATATATGTTGGAAAAGAGGATGTAATTTTTTTTCATTTGTGCTGCTTTTTAGTACAAATTCTTATGTTTGCAGTTTATCTTGTGCTCTTTAGGGAATTCTAGACAAAAAATCTGCTTTTTACCAGGTTTTGACTACTATGATCTGTCTGCACAAAACTTTTCACCTTAGTCTCATAAGACCCTTTGCCCCTTCAGTCATTCAAAACATTTAACCCTGCAATTGTTGGAGAAACATTTTATCTTTTGGGGTCATCAGATATTTTATTTCCTGTTGCCTTTGTTGGAAATATCCTGAAGAGTTTTTTTTCCAACAGCTATGTTGTTCTAACATTTGAAATAATTTTCAATTTAAGTATGTTGTTTCTTTAAAAAGTTATCATAGATCTGCACAAGATTTTCATTTTATTGTCATATTCTATACACCTTATACTGTATGGAAATTCATTGAATAGTAAAGGACAAGTAGTACCTCTGGAACTTAGTGCAAGGGAATACAATTTTCCTGAAAATTATAAAATGGGATATTACATGATTACCTCCTCTCAATTAATGATGAGCACACTATATAATTCTCTTTGAGCCTGTACTATTTACTAATTTTTACTTAATTTAGTAACAAAACTGATTGTACTATAAATATTCTGTATGCCTTGCTGATACATATTTGTCTATTTGGGGAGAGGGTACTGGTCTTTTCACAGTAGTATATTAAGATTATCCACAAAATAGTGTAGAATAGTTTCTGACTAAGAGGAACACAAGATTTTTGAGAAGGGATTAGAGGAAAAAAAAACAAGCATAAAGGTAGCAATGCTTGACCAGATTTATGTAGTTGCTTCTTATGGCCATTCGTTATGATAATGTGATACTAATTTTCATTAGAGGAACTCATCAGCAGTCTTGAGGTTTTAGAAGCTGCATACCAGCAAGTATACTTTCTAAGATTAACCTGTTGAATGAGATGCTAGGACCACATTTTAATTCTTAAAGAGATTTTAAACTCATACGCAAAGTCAGGCTTCATGGTCTATTTTTAATAAAATTGTTCTGTCGAAGCATTCTATCAAAATACTCTAAATGGTTGCTCTGGCTGGGAGATACTTTCTCTGAATTAATATCCTTCTGAAATCAGAGCAGTACTAGCATGATTGGAAAGAGCAGAAGATGAGATTCCAGAACTATTTCCGCACCGCTCCAATCCTGAGAATACACACAGCTCCATGGAAATTTAGACACCATGAGACTTCAGTGGTTCAGGGAAATGTTTTCTGGTGCAGAAGTAACAGTGGGTGCAACTGCAGCTAAACATTGTTCCATGCTTGGTATTGTCATAGGAAAATGTGTAAAAGCAGGGCTAGATCAAAAGCGAGTATGCTACAAGTAGAAAGAGAAGTGCACATATCACATAGCGCTGCTACGAGGCTTTTGGATTGTGGTACAGGCTACACTGACCAGCCAAAACATCCTCTCTCTTTCCCGTAGAGTAGGACACCTGTTAACATCCTGATAGCACAGTGGGGCCCCATGTGCTCCCTAGAATATTGTTTCCTCTGCTGTGCTCACTCTGTCCACCAATGAAACAAAGAAAAGCTCATTCGTACCTTATCACTGGGTCCTGTCATTTTCTCAGCTTTCTCTTTTTGCATTTGATAATGAGGCACAACCTGCCTCCAAATCACCTTTTGCTCATGCAAACTTTATTGCCAATACATCTCACAGCCTTCACCACCAGTTTTGATACCCAAACAACACCATGAGGCAGAGAAAAGAAATTTGGAAAACAGATAAAACAAAAGCGCGGGTCACAGTTAATCACAAATTTCATGAGCGTGAGATCTGTAGAAGTGTGAAGCATCAGGCTAAGAGGAATCACAGAAGCTCCACATTCAGGGGAGAATATATCACTTCAAATGATATTATTCTGTGAGAATGAGAGGAGCATATGAACCAATAGGTTTTGTTCTGATAATTCATGATGTCTTCAGTTCATAACAAGACTTGAGGACAATAATGGCAGTAGTCTTTCATTACAGCTCTGTTGATTATACAAAAAAAATAAAAAGCCAAAAGCATTGTCCTTTTCATGATACACTTGTCTAGTACTTTTGTCTATGATTAAGTATATTTAGAAGGAAAACTGTATTGAATTGGGTGGCCAACATGTCTTCAGAAATTAGAAACAAAGTCGTGCAAACCAGAATTGGAAAGTCACCACAGCAGATTATCCCTTGCAAAAATAAACTATTACTGCTTTGTCCCAGTGTTCCTCCCTGAGTATCAGAACATGATATGAACTTTCTTCAGTGAAGATCCACCATGTCTCCAGGAGAAAAATGAATAAACTGATGATCCATTTGTCACTAACTCTAGATAACAAAGACACAAGAGCTGATTTGAAAGGAAAAGTCTGATTCCACAGTCTTTATTTTAAATCCATTCTATTGGGGGGGTTTGGGGGTGGGTTTGTTTGGGTTTTTTGATTGTTGTTTGTTTGGGGTTTTTTTGCTTTCTATTTTTTGGTTTTTGTTTTGTTGGTTTTTTTTTTTTGTGAAATGTCTTATAATGTGGACTTAAAAAACTGCAGGCAAAGGAATTTTTGTATATTTTCATTTCTCCTCTTTTTTTTTGACACTGTAAGTCTTCTCACAGAGCTGCTACAAAGGGTAGTAACAAGACACTCAGTGGCAACCGAAGTAAAAAGCACATCTGCCCCAAAATATGTACTTTCTATCCACAAATCTGTCCATTTTTTCAGTCAGTACTAATGTGACATTGTCAATTCCATTAAAAAAGCTTGCTTTTGCCATGCAAATAATGATTAGACTTTCATTACATTTAAAACATGTTTTCACACGTTTCTTCAGCCTTCAGGGCAAAACACCCTCACCTACTTCTTGGCTTACTCTTCATTCATTTTGTGAAAACTAAACTAGCTTGAGTAAAAACTGGAAGACAAGAAAAAATCTGTCTCCCTTTTTGCCCTCTCTTCAAAGGGGTTACTACTTAGCACATTACTAGTTCTTAGTCATAGTAATTGTGAGGGAAGTCAGCCCAGGCTGTATCACATGACAGTGAAATAAATAGCTAATTGTTCCATAATCCAACTATCAAATAGCAAAAAGGTTGCGTTGAAGAAGGGCAGAACTGTGTCCCTGCACTTCCATGAGAGTTTGTGTATACTTTGAAACTGATGGCCAACAGATGTCAGAGGCTGGAAAACTCCCATTGTGTGAGTCCAAAAGGAGCAAAATATGAGATAGCCACCAAGCTAATATATGATATTTTACTCAAATTGGGCACATGTCTTAGAGCAGAATTCTAAAGACTTCAGAAGGAAAATTCAGAAACTGAAATATTTTTAGGAGCCACGGTGGGGATCTCGGAAAGTGTCTAGTTTAGACTAGACCCGTACATTTAAGCTGGTTAAAACTGAGATGAACTCAAACCACTAACAATTTTAAGTGGGAGTTGAACTTACATGCTAGTCTGTTCTGTGAGTCAGGCCAAAGTGCCTGTTATGACTAAGGAAGTTATTTGAGACTTTCTAGGGGCTAGATCACTGGAGACTTACTCAAATGGCTGACTCCTCACATTCTCATCTAGCTGATGTCAAAGACACTCCTGAGAAAGGTCAAAAACTTGACTGACTCTTTTGAGTTTATCAGTTCCATACCACTTTCAAATTATCATTGTAGTATAAGAGGAGGATTCCTCATTAGTTAAACTGGCTGTCTTGGATTAAAGCTTAGTTGTGGAAGGGAGGTCCATCATCAGCTAATTTGTTTGTCTGCCTGGCAGGCTATTATTTTGCTGTGGAAAAACCTTAAGCCCACAGTATAATGGCATTACTGTCTGGTATTCGTAATTCTAGCCACACAGTGCTCTTTCTTCAAAATTCATCTGCTCATTATTTGCTGAAGCCAACTTTATTTTTCTGCAAGATGCAACAATAAGTAAACAACATATGTTGTTGATTCAAAGAATTAACAAAAGAGTGGGTTTTTTCCTGCTTGAAAATCCTGTCTGTTGAGTGTGTGTAGTATACTTGCTGCTTTTACTAATTTCTCCTTCTTCTAGATGTTTGCATTCAGAAGCTGAAAAGGACTTAGATGTTAATTGCACATGTGCTTTGAGTCATGAATTTATCCTTCTAAATATATCTTATATACACTTAGAAAAATTCCTCTTTTTTTTCTTATTTTATTAGCCACTGTACAAACATATAAGTACAAACATTTGTCTTGATCTTTAGGAAACTATTGTGCATGGCTGAGTGAGTTGAAGTTCCTATTTTTCTGCAGTGAAGAATGATTTCATCCCTGGGTTAGTGACACTATGTTTAGTGTACATGACTTGCATCTGCTCTAACAGCAGCCAGCATCTAAAGCCTGCTCTTAGTGACATTGTTTTCAGATGTGCCAAACTGGTACTCAAAAGTTGCCACTTTTACCTGCAAGAAGGAGCCCAGGCATATTATAAATGTGATAGTGGAAACAAAATTCTGTGTTATTCCCAAACCCATATGGAAAATCATACTATTAAAATTAATAAAGAACATTTGCTGAAAGATATTGGTGGGTTTGATGGCCCTTTACAGTCAGTGATAGTAGAGTAAAGGTGTAAATTTATTGTAAGTTCGGTCCTTCCCAGTAACCTTACTCACTCACCCAGTTTGCAGGAAATCCTCTGACTCACATTTTTGCTTTAATTCTCTGCCTCTTACTTTTTCTAAATTGTTCTTTGGCTTTGAAGACCTTGTATGTGAGTGTAGAGCTTGTGCACGTGTTTGTCTAAATCTCAATCACGGCAGGATTTACACAGGAAATTAAGTAACAACAAATATAATTTGTAAAATAGTAGTCTAGATGGTAGATGGAGCCATGTGAGACTTAGCTGGCCAATCAAAAAGCATGATGTGCAGTGAGTCACATCAATATGCACAATGAGGAGCTGGCAAATGATCAGAGGCTGAGAAGTCACTGAATAAAAAATAGCAAAGAACTAAAAATTGAAGAATCATACAAGTATCTCATTTTGCAAAATTAGCCTATGCCCTGGCTTTTCACAATAATTTTTCTAAAATCTATCAGTTATTTGAACTTAAAGCTTCTTTTTCCAATGCTCCCTGCTGTGCTAATTACAGGTAAAATATTGTCATGGTTTTATAGAGAGTGGTTTTTTTCTTCTGCTAGCACTAGAAATGCTTCTATTGCAAAGCATCTCCTTCCAGATACAGCTGAGAACAATTTTACACAAGTTACACTGCATAAATTCAAACCTGTATAATACAACACATAACTCACTATATTCAGTTGTCTGTGCCTATGTGAATCAGGTAAGAGGAGGTGATATATGTTTAGCATTTATTCTTCAGAGTACTGATGGAGACACATTTTATCCAGTACTCCTAAACGTATTAAAATAGAAAAAAATACATTTCCTTTTTATGCAGGTTCTGTTTTCTTTATCAGGTGTTAAAATGCATTCTACATAGGACTTATGAAATAAAACCAAAGATATATGTCAGTAATGAGTGAAAGGTTTCACTAAGTTGTAGTAAAATTTAGAGAACAAAACAGAAAAATGAGATAATAAACATCACAGTAAATATATTTTTTGCTTATACTGTGATTTTAATTGATATTCACTGGTAGGTACATTTTAAAATGCAGCTTCATTTTAGGATAACTATAAACATGTAATATTTAAAAGCATACATAAAGTCTATATATTAATAACAAATGCTTAAATCTAATGGTGCTAACACAAAGAAAGGGAATGAGAATATTATTATCTCATATGTCCAATTTAATCAACGATTTCACATTTCACAATATGGTTACATATGATGTACACACTAGCTATTATTAATTTAAATAAGGTAGAAATTAATTATTCTTTTAACATATATTCTCTGTAGACATTGCATTTAAGCTATGCATACCTACCTACTTGCATAGAGTTCTGTCAATTGTTTGTATAATAATGTAGTCTGCATTTCATTGTCTCCATCTACTCAATTATTTCTAATCTTTCCTGACGTCTTGTCCGTGAAGACCTGTCTGAAATCAGGCATCTGCTTCTGATTAGAATCAGTTGTGATTTACACATATCAACTTCTAATCTTGCTTTAGTCACTGGACCTTCGTGTGGTCACTAGTCCCTACTGGCTGAATGATTTCTAATTTGATTATCCTGCATTAGTCACCATCTAGCAGATGTAGACATGAAAAATTTCCCAGTAGGTTTATAAAGTCATTTATGACAGGAAGCAATTTTTCAGTGCATTCATCACTTCTGTCTCCATCACACCATTTCTTTCAACAAAGGGTTTTTGAAATATAATACCAAAAAAGGTGAAACCATACAGCTCCATCTACAATTTTAATGACTATGCCTCCAACTTTTCCATATAGCCTAAGCTCAGCTAGGTTGTTCATTGAAAAGTCTCTTCTAAATAATTTATGCTAACTTCTGTATACTTCTGGTTTTACTATCATTATCAGTAATCATTGTATCTGTGAATATATTAAAGCTCAGCAGTCACTCTCAAAGCCATTAATTATTTACTTTTAGTGGCATGTGATTGGTTGCCAGTCATACTCTGCTAACCACATTTTATTAGCACTATATTAGCTGCTAGTCTCATTACATCTCTTTTTTTATTATTGAGCTAAAAATAAATGATAGACTCATGAATAAGAAAAGTCAGATTCTTTTAATTAGTGAATTCATGTCCTCACTGAGACAGACAGCTTCCTGTAAGGGAACGCCTTTTATTAGAGCAGCTGTGATAGTTTGAATAAACAGGATATTCAGCACAGAAGAACTTTCTTCAGGTATGAAATGGTGCAATCCTCAAAATCAGAGAGAGATTGCTCCAAGGTTCAGTAAACCTGTTATGAATTAGACCTATGGGGAGAAAATGTAGTTTGGAACTGTGAAACAAAGAGGAGGGAGGAGGTATTTGCGTAACTACTAAGTTGGCTAAATTATATGGGAGAGAATAAAGAGATGTAGGTGACTTGTTGTCTGTGGGACAAGGAAAAGAAATAAATGTTACGGTAGGATATTCATGTGAAATATTCATTTTTCAAACAGTTATGAGAGGTAAACCCAAATATAACATAAAAAACCCACAAAAATACAGGAAATTATGGGATGCAATGAAAGTTGAAAGATGTGGAAGAAAATCTGTTCTTTATGTTCACTCTTCAGCAGGTTTTAGTCAGCATATCATTTAAAGACTTCTGGAACATTATTGCCCTTAAAATACAAGTAATTTTTTAGTTTTTATTTTTTAATGTGGGCTATACCCACAGATTATAAGAATAAAGCGTGTATTTTTTTGTTTGGGAGTCAGCTTTTTTTGAGGGAACAGTAATGTTCAAGGGGAAAAATTACTCTGGACAGAGGAGCCATCACATGGTCCACTTGTGGTTCAGAAAGGTCTACAATTTATGTTGATCTCTACATGGGAATAAATGCATTATAATAATCTGTGGTTTATTATTGCTCATGACTTTAACATCTTGATTTCCAATCTTATATTTAAATTTACTCTGGCTCTTATATTCCTTGGGTCATGATGCAAAAAGGATCAGTGATTGCATGTGTGTGCATTTAAAATGCAATAAACTCAGTTTCAAAAATTAAGTAAACATTTAAGTTTAAACCAAAGATATCTAGGTAGAAGTGCTAGCAAATGTATTTTTTGCAGTAAAAAAATTCAAAATAGTAAAACTGTTATTAAATGGGTCTCTTAAAGAAATTTAAAGGTGACATCAAAATAAAAATTGTCACTTTCACCATTATCAAACTATTCACAGGCATAGCCTTGCAGCTAGGATAGTGAGTATTGAAGCACCACCATATATCCACTAAATATACGATAGTCATTTTGCCTTTTCTGACTTTTTTTTAAACTCAGCTTTACTAGAAATTATTTTATTATTTTATTTTTTAGTTTTACTATGTCCATGGAATGATTTTTTTTTCTTGTTTTTGTCCTTTTTCTAAAGAAGACCACAAATAGAATTGCTGCTACTTCTGTCGCTATATTGTGCTTGTTTTAACTGGAATGGAAGCACTACATATGGAATAAAGTCCCTTCAGCATCCCTTTCCTATTTCTTTGTAATGGAGTGTTTGGGTAATGATGGTCCCATTCATGGAAGAACTACCTATAATCTGTTTGACCACTTCAGCTGAGAAAAGAACATTTGATGACCTAGTAAGTCCTGCATAATTTACTCATGACTAGGGCTTGAACTCAATGAAATGAATATTTTAGAAAAATATTAGTCTTGACTTTTCATCCAAGAAGGACAAGATGTACCCTAGAGCCAGGACATTTCAAATATCAGGCCTGAAACCCTATCAGCCATTTAAACCTTTTTTTTCTCATGTCAGGAAAGTTGGTTCACCTGTTTTTTCTGGAATACTTTACTCTCCAGTGTGTATCTAAGGAATTACACCAAAGCAGGCTGACTTGAAAGCAATCATTGTGTAGATTTAATTGAATGTGAGTCAAGACAAAATCAAGTTTTATGAAATTGAGAATGGAGTCTGATTAAGGGGGGAAGAAAGATAGGAGAGGTAGAAGCAGTTACAGCATTCAGGCTCTCAGCTTTCCTTCTGGTAGATAAGAAATTTTGCCCAAAGAAAATCTGTTAATATACACATTTTGGAAAAGTCTTTCCTTTTGTTGAAACAATGAAGTACCAGGGAAAAAATCTATCAAAAAATTCCTAAGGACTTCAGTATTGCTTTTTGTGGGGATAGAGTCAATTTGAGGGGGCTAAACTGAAAACTAAGCATGTAGCTTCTCTCCACATTGTGCCTAATTAAAGAATGGAGAAAGCTAATCACTTGTAATGGGTTTTTTTCTATTAATTTTTCTCCCCTATTTCTAGTTTTTCCTTTACTCCCCAAACTTATTTTTTATTACTTTTTTATTGGATAAGTAGGTGTCCTCAGAAATCTGTTATCTATGGCAAAGGAAATGCATTATATTTTGCTGGACCTTTTAGTAAGCTTCAGTTCCTCAGGTTTTTTATACCCGTTGATAGGGAATACCCTAAGCAGCATGAGGTCCAGCATTCACTGCGGATGTATGGCTTTTAATTCCACAGCTTATTTTGGTATAAGATTATCAAGCATTGCCTTAGGCAAGGAGTTGTGTGCATGTCTTTTGTTTAGGGGTGCACAGGTGAAAGCATGGGATGGCCTGCTCTTGGAGGGCTTTTCTGCTCATTCTCATAGGCAGCGCTAGCTCATATTTCTGTTTGTTTCTCCACGGGCCACTTTGAGTACAGCAGATACGTATTGACTCCATGATCTACAGCTCCGGCATATTTCCTTAGTTGGGAGCCGGCTGAACCTGAGCTGAAAGCTGACATGTGGTTTATTTTAATGGGAAATTTCTTCTGTTTCATCATGGTATTTGTCATCCCAAAGTAACTGCAAGTTGTAGTCATATATATCTTCTCCCTTGAGTGGGATTTCCCATATGATGGGAAAAAAATAGCAGTGTCATGAAATTTGAGTACTGAAAGGGAACACCTTTTCTCAATCTCCAACTGCTTGAAACACAAAGTAATAGCATCCCAGCAACAAGACAGGCAAGCTACTATCAAAGCATGCCTTTTTTTCAATTTGACATAGAAGAGGCAGAATATCTCTCACAGAATCTCCCTGACAAAAAAAAAAAGAAAATAAAAGTGTGCTAATAGTTTAACATTTTGAAACATAGATAATTTGAATCTGTTTAGAAGCACCTAAGGAATCTTCCCCACCTTGGAATTAGATTTCTACCTAGGCTTTTTATACAGGGATTTATGATAATCAGGGAATTTTTCTGTAGATAAATGTTTTTCACCACAGTTTGAAATTAGAGCCATTAAGTAATTGCAGGTATTACCTAGTTTATGGGTGACAGATTTTGGGACCTGGCTTCAGCAGCCTAAAAGAGACTCCTGTAGGCCCAGAAACCTAGACAAATGTAAATTGTGAACATTCAGAGTCTGTAAGAGTGACTTAATAACTTGGTGAGCTGTTTTGAATGATGCTGGAATTGCCTATGAAGCGAGTCCAAAAGCGCATTCTACAAAAGCTGATGCCTCTCTTGCATTCGTTCACAGCAATAACATGACATAAGTATAGGTCTCTTAGTCAAGAAAGTTAACATTTTCTAAAGCACTGATCAGTCATTCACCAGTTCTCTGATGAATTGGAGTTGAAATTAGAAGAATTCTCCTGAAAATACTACCAATAAGCTAAAGGGTGTTATGATGCAGGAAATCTCTTTTTGACTGAAAAATCCATACATGGAGAAAATCATATTCTTTCCTGAGCTCTTGTACAAGAGGAGGTCAGTGGTGTGCCTGGACCGAAAAGGAAAATTGGGGCTGATCACATACCAAAATGATTAGTTTGTTGGCTCTTGTCTACAAAATATGAAAAAAAAACATAAAACAAAAAGAACTTTATTGTGCTTTCAGTTAAGTTCCTTATAAACTGTGACTTTTTCGCCCACTCAATGGCATTCTTCTGCAGTGCAGTGACAAGGAAAGGGGTTAATAAATAAATAATAATTTTCAGTGTTTTATTTGTAGTATTGAAACATAGGGGACAGGGAAAAGTGAGTTAAATATAACATTAAGGACAGCAATTTTCATGCATGGAAATACGTTACATATTTTAGAAGTGCTACATCTTGATATGGTCAACCAGTTGAAGTTTCAATAAAAAAAAAAAAATTGACTTCTTTTATAACTTATTGTCCATAGTTTCTAGACACCTTCTCATCTTTCTTCTTGCCCCTTTCTTTTTTTTTCCTTTTTTTTCCTATTTTTTGTTTTTCTTTCCTTTTTTTTTTATTTTAATAAAGCCAAGGAAATCTAAAACTACTCCACCATCCAGATCTATCTATCTGTTATGAGGGAACTAAGATGCCTAACTTAAAAAGTGATCAAGGGAAAGGAACATGGACTTCAAGAGGGAGAAATGTGGTCCTGGTTGGACTGATTTGACATAAAATTAATGTTGGTTTCTCTTCATGGGTATAGTCCAAGCATCAAAGATGAATGAAGGCATGCATGTGCAAAACATGGGCCCAAATAAACTGTCAGATGGAAACAGTCACTAAAGACAGAACACAGGGGAAATATACCTCAGGAATTTTACTCAGGGTGAGGGGAACTCACTAGAAACTGTGACAAAAGTTAAGCACATAAAACCATATGGTTTTAGTCATATTTAAAACTCATCTGTGCCAATAGCATGTTGTCGATAGTGGTCAGCAAATGCTTTGGTAACTGCACATATGTGCAGCTTCCAGCCATCCCTTCCTGGGGCTTTCTCAAACTGAAGATTACACCACATCATCAAGTTTATTAGTTTTTGATGGATCTTCCAGTGCTTATTTTTTTTAATGTGTTTTTGAATCCATTTACACTTTTGGCATGGGAAATTATCTGTGGCAGTGAGTTCCACACTATAATGAGGTGTTGTGTGAAAAAGTACTCTAGTTACTTCCTTCAAACCTACTGCCTGATAATTCTACCTAGTTCTTTCTCATCCATGTGTTATAAAATACAGAGAATGATTATTCCCCAGTGACCTTCTCAACCTATTCATGATTTTACAGCCTGTCAAATCATTCTTGCTTCCTTCTTTTCCTGAGAAGCGTTCTAGACTATTTAAAAACTTTTCAAATGGAAAGCATTCCTCTCCTCTCATCATCCTTGTCACAGCTCTCTATATCTTTACAAGTTGTAATTTATTTATTTGGAGATGAGAGTGGTTTCAGCAGCATAGCAGGTGTGTTTGATTTTTACAGTGGTACAAGGTTTCCTATTGTGTCTTTAACAGCATTCTATTGTCATCTGATTGCTGATGATCATTGAACTGGTGATTCTACAGAAAAAACAATGATCCAAAGATCCCTTTCCTTATTGAGAGAAGTTTATTTAAAGTCCATAATGACATATGAGTAACTAGACTTTAACTATCATATTTATCAACACTTAATTTTCATTTGACCTTTTAACCATCCAGTATCATCTAACATATTCAACTCTCCAAAATCAGTTTCTGGCATTACTGTCTTGAAAAGATGTATTTCAACAGTTTTTGTTTTCCCTTTCACCCCAAGCCATTTATATTTAGCCATATGCTTTGAAGTGCAGGTCTTCATGGATTAAAATAGTAACATTTCAGATTATTTGTTTCCATTATTTGTTTCCCAGCTTTTAACTGACCATTAGTCTGTGAGGAAACCTTCCCTGTTAGAGTAAGGAGTTTGATGAGGAACTTTGAAAGTTCTTTGAAAATCCAGATGTATTATATGAAGGAGCTCATATGTAATTCTTTTTTTTTTTTGTCCCAGTTCACAGTGAAGCCCATTTTCCCCCAGCTAAACTCATACTGAATGTTCTTCATTAAATAGTATTTATTCATGTGGTTCATTATACGATTCAGTTACTTGGTTCAAGAAAGAAAAGACTTACTAATGTGTATTTTCCTGTATATCTTCCATCAGACTCTTTGAAAACCCACCATTTAACTCAGCATCTTCAGTCTTCCAGCATCCAAGATGACTCAAGAATTCTGACCATCTCAAATATAATCTGATTTTGAGTTTTTGAGGGAGAATTATTTTGCTTTCTTAGTCTTATCAATGATAAAAAAAGTTATCAAAATTCTGGATCTATTCTAAGTAAACTTCAGTTTATTTCCTTGGATTTGTCTGCCATAAGGAAAGGCTCAGTGTCAGAGCTTATCTGCATTACTCTATAGTGAACACCAATGCAAATAATTCACTTAGTATTTCTGCTAAGACCGCATCTTCTTGGAGAAATTATCTTTTTTTAATCTATTATATCAACTATCAACCCTGAAGACAAACTGGCATGCTTCCTGCTTTTGGTATGCTTAAAAAAATTTTATTCACAGTTTTTAACCCTCTTGCAATTTTTTAAGAAAATGATTTTTGGCCTATCTTATTCTAGGCTTGCCAGAGTTTATGCTTAAATCCCCCTCTTTTGCTTAAAAGCATTTTCTGTTTCTTGAAGAAAGCCCTTCTGGTTCTAATACCCTGTGCTATTCTTCCGTGATGACTTTCTGGGGATCTGTTAAGATCTCTTTGGGTAGGTGGTACAAGCTTACTCTAGGTCTTTGTTACAGTGTTTTAAAACAATTTCCTTGCCACCTGTGAGCAGTTTGCAGAATGTGCGGGAGGCAGACATCTGTTAATAGCACATTTGAGGGAAAAAGAGATTTTGTGTTACAGATGCTCATGTGTTTGACGGTATTTGAGATTAGGACTCACAGCTTGAGAAACTCTTTAAGCTATGCCTTTCAAAATGAATTCAGGTGAACATTCATGGTTGGATTCTATGACCTTAAAGTTCTTTTCCAACCTAAATAATTCTATGATTCTGTGACTAGTCATTAACAAAAAATACTTGAGGTATTTTTTCATGTAATATGCAATGTTAGTTTGGTGGGTTTTGTATTATTACAAGGGTTAACATTCTATTTATCAGGGAAATCTTCAATAATTTATTGAATTTGAAGAAAGGAATATAATTTTCCATTCTGAACATCAGCAAGGTTTACAGATTTCACTTTCTTCTCCAGGGTTTGTGCTTATTATACAAGGAAGAATCATGTAAAACACAGAAATAATACTGGGAATAGAGACTCTTCTCAGGTGAGCAGCGTGGAAGAAGAAGAACAGGTGGAGAGAAGGAAGTTGTGGTCCAACACCAGACTGAGGATATTCATAATCTTCATAAAGAAGAGCAGAAAAGAGTTTGGTAGTTGAGGCCGTCTTCCTGAAAGAGGAAATATGTAGTAGAGGTCCCTTTTAAGAAGCTTTTAAAGGAAGTTTCTTGACTCTGAATATGTGCTCTGGCACAAGGACAGACATCAAGAAAAGAACATAACTCTTTCTTCTCTGACAGATGTCCTTCTGAATGAATGCCCATGGCATTTGTGAAGTCAGGCATTTGAGAAATCAGCAGCTCTAAGTAGAATTACTGTTTCTCTGAGCCCAAGAAATGGCACTTTCAAGATACAAGCTTTTACAACTTTTATGAGAAATGTTTGACATAATGTCTTTTATATCAGTTGGCACTTAAAGGTGTGAATCAAGAACATATAATGAATGTTTGACACGCAGGATGCAGGACAGCTCTTTTTGTTAGGATACTTCCAGTGTAATGGGGAACATAACCTGGTTCTGAGTATCACATCTTACTTTTGTTAAATAAAATGAAACATACTTTTATCATAAAGATGACTGCTACAAACCACTTCTGCTGTGACTTCAGACTAACTGTTCTTAGTATATTACTCATTTTCCCTAAATATCTTCTTCAGGAGAAACCTAAAAAGGTCAAATCCTGTTTATGCAAAGCTGCTTTTGCCTCAGTGGTATTGTTGAAATAGAAAAGTGAACAGTATTTAGACACATGGTAGACAGGAAATATATTTCTTCTTTGTCAAGAAATGACATATTTTTCTCGTAATAATCCTTTGCATTTTATTAGGGGAAAACATTAACCATAAGAAACACAGTTGAGGGGGAGTTGCTTTGTAATTAAAACAGGATGATTTCACCTACTTAACTGTCATGATCGATCCAAAAACATAAGCATGTCTCAATTACTGTTTTGTATGGCACATCATCATTTCAGTACAAATTGGCTTCAAAATTCTGAAGCAGTAAAGTCCTAAAACTAGAATGGATAGATTGGAATGGAAAAATATTAACTTTAATAATATCTTACTCCCTATGTGGGCCTATCCTTCAGGAAGAACAGTGAGTTATACAAATTTCAATTAAATTTATGATTTACTCCTCCTCTTCTTAATATATTTTCCATTCTACTTTGCAAATAGGAATTTAGATCTTCCTGTAAAAAAAGTGTTAAAATTATAACTAACAGAAAAAGTATATTTATTAAGATGTGTAGAGTTTCTGAAGTCCAATGCTCAACAAGTCAATTTTTTTTTTTCTTTGATATGCTGGGATTTCAGGTAAGACCTAGGGGTGGCTCAGCTTAGCACGGCACTGCCTGGAACTTGGGTGCCATAAGTGTGGGGATTAGATCTCTGCTCTGTATCTTGGGTACTCAGATGGAGATAGGCTCTGAAAACCGGCTCAGGAGCACTAAGGCAGATGATAGAAGGTGTCACAGCAGGAGTTTTAATTGAGATTCTTTCACAAAAATGTTTTGGTACACCTCAAGGCTGCAGTCAAGAAAGTCTATGAAACTACAGTTTAGTTCTTGAAACTCTTCAAGGCTTAGGTGCAAAGTTTTGTTTTGGGTTTGGTTTTTTTTTCCTAAACATAATCGTTAGTGGAGCAATTTTTTCCATTTCACATATTAGTCTCTGAGTCAGGACATTCTCATCAGTTTTTCTATGCCCAACCTGTTTTCACTAAAAGACAGTATTGTGATGAAAGTATAGAGGGGATTCCATGTTCTGGTAATCTCCTCTTCAGCAGGAGGAATTATACTCTGTTTTCCAGGAGAAGAATGACTGAAGTCTTACTGGAACAAACTGTTTAGAAGGAACTGCCCCATCTGTTCCTAGGATTTCTTAGAAAGTTCCTAAGTTCCTGGCTGTAGAGGAAGACCTAGGATGTGGATCTCATCAAGCAGAGGAATTTAAAAGTCCTGTGGCTACATGATCTTTGCTCAGTACACAAGTGTTCAGAATTATTTTTCAGAGGCATCTGGCCCCATTTGCTGGCTATTTCTAGTAAGTGTGGATCAACCTACTCAGTGGACAATGCAGGTTAATTAGATTAGATGCAGGTTAATTAGATTAAGTGAGATCCTGATCTCACTTTTCTATCTCAATTAGGATTGCTACTGGAGCACAGCCCCTGATCCAGAGGACTTCTTCTTTTTTGAGTGGAAAGGTGAAAAAAGTTAAGAAAGAACATATTTTGCACAAGTTGCCAGGGGCTCTGCAATTCACCACTTCTACATCTGGAGAAGTCTCTGGAAAGGTCTCTCAATGCCTCTTTGGCAAAAATCAAGAACTGATGCGCAGAACTCAGTTGTCTTCATTCTCTAGTGACATTTCCAGTGTGATGGGGATCCTGCTAAGTCCATGGCTTCTTTTGCGGGGGAATGTCAGTTCCATAAGTTCAGTGGCATCGCATTTTCTATGGTGCTATGAGGTGCTGGCATAAATCCCATTGAATAGTTCTTCATGATGATTGCTGATTTCCTGCCAGTAATGCCACATGACATATCTGGAAGTAGAACTTGTTCCACATTTGATAGATACAGATATTACTTTACTGAAAAATTGTTTTTATGCTCAGATCCCTGAGTTTTTATTTCACTGATTGTAAAAGAAAGACAAATTTTAGTCCCTTTGCTCTGTGTTCCCTCATGGTCAAAGTAATTTTAGAAAACCAGCAATGGCACAACTCTAAAAATGTCACTTCAGGCTATGAACTAGCAAAAAGCATTTGCTGCTGTTATGATGCATGGAAGCTGCTCACAAACTAACCTGGATTCACACTTTGAGAGGCACCCACTGATCTTTTTCCATTTGAGCTCCTGTCACGTATTTCATGTCATATGTCAGGCAGGACTGCCAACTTTCCATTGTTGTGCACTGCTATTTGCATCACAGAAAGTGATTGCTGAAGAAATAGTTAAAAGTGTAAATGTCTTTCTTATGCCGGAGTTAATACATTAAGCTGTTGATTTATGCTTTGAATGCTGAATGTTTATGTTACAATGTGTTTGAAGTTACTGTGCTCTTTTTTTTTATTTTTTTTTGCTTTTACTCTTAATCTTCTGTATTCTGAGCCTGTTATATAATCAAAGATTTAATTTACCAGTTGTACTGCCCAGCCTTAAAGATTTACCACACAAGAAAAGAAACACTGTGAAGAGTCAGAGTACTGATATAAAACAATTTTCCCTGAAATCCCCTGCACATAGAACATGATTAATTTCACAGCTGTGAATCAGACCTGGCCTTGCTTAGTATACACACTCTATAAACAATGCATGTACATATTTGTACATAATGAAACAAAGAAAAGAGTTTACTTGGCCAAGAAAAAGCATTGCATCAGTCTAATATCTGAAAATCTCCAGAGACAGGATGAATCTCACAGCTTTGTAACCTGATAATTTGATGCTCTAGTAGTTTTTTTTATATTGATGTTATAATAAATACTAGGCAGATGTTTAATTCACATGTAGTCCATAGTACTGAAATCATGTGTCTTTGTAATATAACTATGACCAGGATACAATAGAACACTGTTTTTTAATTAGGAAGTCTTGGTTTCAAACAGTGTGCTACTTCACAAAATAACATCTAGAATAAGAACAAAAGTTATTTAAAGTTATCTCAATCCATTCTCTTTATTTTACTGAGAGAGGGATAAGAATGGGAGTACACTTGCAACATACACTTTTATAAAATTTCAAAACTGAAGAAGAAGGGCTGTGGAAAATTGTATTTCAGGAGAAGATTTCATAAAGAATTCTGAATAAAAAGACATCTTAGATATCTAAAATGATGGAAAATGTCTACGACCTGAAGTATGTAAACTGTGAAATTTTGACTCCTGTTCCCACCTTAGTTACTTTAAACTCTATTTAAATTGGTAAAAGGACCTAATGAGAGAATAATTATCATTAGTTGATGAGTGAATTAAGTTCAGACTTGAAAAATTAGTTTGATACCAAGGTGAGGTCCTAGGTAAAATTTTCAGACAGAATTTTAATTCTATAAACTAAAACTCTATTGCTTTTTAACTGATGATTGTCACAAGCTTGATATTTTGATTTTCAGTCTTCAAATGCAGCAGGTGCCACATGTTTCACTGCTGTGTTTCACATGCCCGCCTCAGTGCCCCTGCAGAGAAACCTGACACCTGTCCTGTGTTTAAATTCTACTGGGTTTTGGAAAGACCAACAATAAAACAACATCCATTTCATCTACTGATTCTTAGGGTATGGGTATTTTAAAGTATTGAGTGAAACCTATCTTGTATAATGTTTCTCTGCCATCAGTTGTAAAGGGCATAACTGGCACAGGTAGAAGTGGCTAGTCCATATTGATCCAACAGCAAGTGACAGAGCTAGGAGAGCACCTAAGTGTCTGGAATACCCA
Source organism: Coloeus monedula (assembly GCF_965178545.1). Taxonomy (NCBI): domain Eukaryota; kingdom Metazoa; phylum Chordata; class Aves; order Passeriformes; family Corvidae; genus Coloeus; species Coloeus monedula. Next base: position 66,388,397 of record NC_138784.1, on the reverse strand, counting down.
GTGAGTCCTGTTAGCTGCACCAAGTCACCTTGCAAGGACTTCATTTACTTCATGTGTCTTCAATTTCTGTGCTACATAAGGTAATTCTGTAAATTACAGAATTTATGTTCAGCATGAAATTTCGCATTTTTGTTTGCAAAAGATATATAATATGTTCCCTTTATTTTTTCCCATTCCATTAATTGATGCACTGTCTTGGTATATTAGTATTTGCTTAATGCAGAAATGTGTGGATTTAATGAAAACCATAATTATTACTTGTTTGGATTATCACAGAAAAAAAGATGAAACTAGAAATTACTGTTTGTCCCCTTGGTATACTTTCGTTATCAGTTCAGAAGATCTTGAGTTCATGGTAAGTCTGAACTTTTGTTCAGAGGGAAAAAAAAGTGATTCACTGACTGAGTCAGAGCTCCCTTTCCTTTCTTCTTTTTCCTCTTTCCCTCCCCATCACTCTCCTTCTCTCAAGCACCCCTGGCCCTCCTAAATTATTTCTTTTCTTTTGAAAGTTTAAAATAAATGATAGCAGCAAGCTACTTGGCTGCTATGCTTTGGTCCTCTTTTCTTGGTAACAGAATTAATCCTGTTTTTAGCTGTTCCGAGGAAGTCTGAGACATGCATGTGTTGGTGAGTGCTGTCTGGACCAGTCACTCTGCACTTGTGAGTTATAGTCTGGAAAAGCACAGCCAGCCTGAGGCTAAGTTGTTTCTCTCTGGCGAAGAAAGTGCAACACCAGCCCTGGCACTCTCTAGCCATGGAATACCTGACTGCAATCATTAATATGATATTAGTGCAAGTGAGGTTTTTTGATGACAATGTCATACGTAAAAAATGAGTAGTAATCTGCTGACCTCATTTGAGAGTGTGCCTGATAGCTTTTCAGCAAGGCCTGAAGGGAAAATTCCCACCTCTAGGCAAGTATTTAAAGCTTTATTCACATTGTATTACACCTTGCTTTTTGAATGGCTTCGGTGGTTTTACGGTTATCTAACATGAACAAAGGAGAGAATTTGATCCTAAGCAAATGTGTACATGTGCAAGAGAGAGGGAAAGACAGAGGCTGGAATATTTTTTCCTGAAACTGGAACCTTAAATGATTATGTTTCAAGCATTCCTTTCTACAGTGGAAATCCTTTCCCCATAGTCAATCCAAAGCCTATTGAAGTCAATGGCTTTTGGATCTCTGTCATCTGCAGCTATGGCAGACAAACAAAACAAACTGCTATCGACTGTAATATGACCTAAGTGTTTGCAGCCCCTTAGCAAAAAAAATTCTGGCTTTGGGTAATTTCAAGGAGCTTACTGAAGTGTTTGTTTCAAGTGTGTTCTGTTTCTAAGCAATTTCATATAAAGGAAGCAGGAGAAAATATAAGTTTTGATTGAGTTGTTCTGACACCTTATGCAGAAAAAGGTTTGAATATAGTTTTGAAACTTTTTTTTTCCTGTTCTCCTGATAATAATAGGATAATTTAGCTGTGCTTTGAAGGCAGAAAAGCACTATCTGTCCAAACAAAAAATGTAAATTATGCTTAAAAAACATCCAAAGGAAATAGTACATGTTGAGCTGGCCCAAGCAGTTTTGTTTCCTTGAAACACTGCTAAGGACCTGGCCGAATGTGTTTCATTTTGTCCAAGTGCTTTAGATCTGTGGCAAAAAGGCCCTGAATACATCACTGATCTTGTTTATGAAAGTGTAGATATTCCAAGAATGAATAAAAATATCTTGTCTTGGAGACATCAGCACACCAGCTTCAATTTGTTCTGTTTCTGCTGCAAATTCCTGGTGAGTGACTTCACTTTTACTGACAGGGGCTAGGTAGTCATTCACTTTTGGAATTTAACTTCTTTTAGCTGAAATAGAGGGAAAAATAGAGGACATGAACATCAGAACTTTGTCCCTCATTGTCATAAAGTGCCTAATGAATTTGCTAGGATATACAAAATGAGTCTTCATTAATTTTCTGATTGTAATAGCAGAAAGAACAGCTCTGCATAAATCGAATAGGAAATATACTTTCTCATATGTCATCCTGTCATTGGATCATGTTGGTGAAAATTGCAATCAGGACTGATGTCTTATGTACCAAGAGAGACTATAGAAAAAGTGGAACATTAAAAAGGCATTAACAATAAGTAGATTTAGAAGAGTCACTAAGAAGAATAGGACCAAAACCTTCGGTAAATCTAGCTGTGGTGGCTGGAGGCAGTTTTTCCCTTACCACTTTGCTGGACAACCTGAAAAGGGATGACAAAGCGTGTTTGCACCTCTGAGACTGGAAGGAGCAGAATTGCACCAGTCACTCTCTACTGACGCTTAATAATATTCACTTCTATTACCCATGTCCCACTGTATAACTTCTGGAAGAAAAAACAAGCAGAAAGATGAGGGTTTTAGACCTTAAACAGATGCAGCTGTTTGGTCTGGCATGTGGGAGTCAGTGTCTAAGTAAGGTGTTCAGCAAAGAGACTCAAGTAATTCTATAGGGAAGAACTTCTAACAGTGAAGATCAGTTCACTTGTTATGTTGCAAAGCTGTCATTTATTTCCTCTGCCTTTAGAAAGGTGTTCACTCGCTGCAGTCTCTGTTTATCTTGTCTTCTAATGTTACTGGTGAACTTGTATCTATCACTAACTCAGTGAATCTTGGTAAGATCAAACCTGTTGCCTCAGAACTGAGCCAAACTCATGATCTTATTGTTGTTGGCAGTAAAAAAACCTTACCAAGCTGTTGGAAACCTGCAAGAATTTATCACTGACTTGAGTCAGTTCCCAATTCTCTTTCTACTCAATCATTTAAGCACATTTCTGATTAGCATTTCACTGGACAGAGACATATTTGAAATCAGTGTTCATTCCATGGAGGTAGCTTCCAAAATAGTTTCTTTTACAAAAGACATTCCACAAGCATGATCAAATAGAATATGTTCCTATTCCACCACAATGTACTTCAATAAAAGAAACTCTTTTATATATTTAAACAGAATTGACAACAGAAGTAGACAAAAGTCCTTTTGATGAGCCATATTTCTATAAACCCTTTAGTTCAAGAATTTTCACTTTCTTAAAACATGTGGTTCTAAGATAGGTTAAAATGACACTTTATAACTAAAAACTGATCCAGAATAACCTGTGGTAGACTACGTCATTAATGCTTAATCCAAAATAACAGCATGTAACTCTTTCACCAAGAGAAAAGGTAAAGCTTACCTTCCATTTGTGCCCCAAATGTCTTCCTTTCATACAGTGGTCCTATGCCTTATTCTGTTTAATTACATTCCACAGAAATTGCATTTGTAAATATGAACTTTCAAAATGTAAGGCATGTATGGGAAATCCTTGAAAATATTATTTTAAAGGAAAGTCATGTTTCATATCTTGAAGAAAGCACACAAATTATCGAAGTGTGTTTATACTTTTTTTCAGGTGCAAGTGTCATTACAAATAACAACATATTAACTTCTGAAACTGGATTTAAAAGATATGAATGAATGACTTGAAAGAACTATTCCTTCACGGGGAAAGAAAACAATTCACAATAAATATTTTCTAGTTTGCTGAAAACCCCAGATATAACTGATTCTAAATTTATTGAAGGAGCATGTGACCAGTGATGCTTTTTCTCCCAAACCCTTTTCTCTGTAACTGGTAAAATATGAATGACAAGAGTTTTCTGGGACAAAAAAAAAACCTGCCTGCCTTTTGTCAGAGACATATATCATGTCCTTTCAAGAAATGATCAAGGGAGTCTCTTAGGACAGGGCCCTGACAATGTTCCTAGCTTGTCATGCTTTAAGTCAGTAACAGGACAATATTGTATTAAAATTTAAGAGCAAGCACAGCTGGTTTCCCTTGGAATACAAACATTGGCCAGGAGAGTGCTACTGAAGATGAGACAGGAACAGAAGTGAAAATCTGGTCATTAGCTTTGACTCAGGGCCAATTCTGCAATGTCTATAATTCTAATGAAGTATTAACACACAATTAAAGTGTTAAAATATCCCCCTCATTTGCTGCTACCACATCTCAAACATAACCCAGGGAGATATTTTCCCTGCACATGAAAAACTTCAGACTCCATGGACAGCCAGATTTTGACTTGATTTTGAGAATGCTCAGAAAACCTTGTCAATTAGTGGTCATTGTAATGAAGCACATCCTCATCCACTCACATCAGAATTGGAAGATATCACTTAGAAACTGAGACAAATTATTTTTCTGCATTACTTTTTTGTTTTAAAGTAGCCTCAGATAGTTTGTTGTTGTATAGATTGAGTTTATTTTATAATAGTCCACATATAACTGGAAAACTGTATCAATACCTCGCTACTGTTACCATGGATAGAGGTCAGGACAGAATGCGATAAATGAAAATCAGTTAAAACTAAATTGCATGGAAAAGAAGATTTTTGCTCATTCTTTTTAAGGTTTAGATAAGGGCATATTTGGATTGGCTTAAAATGAAAAATTTTTTTTTCATGAAATTAAAAATACAGTGAGATTGATTAGCATTAATCAAAATTCACCAGCAAATAAGGTTATAATTAAAGTTGTTATGTTAAAAGCAGACAGGAAAACCTTAAAGTTAGGCCTGGGCCAGTTTTAAAAATCTGTCCAGGTCAACTTTGAAAGGATTTCCAATGCAAAAGATTAAAATAAGTACCAGAATATTGAAAAATACTTTCCTCTTGGACCAAACTTCTGAAACATTTTTCAAAACACAGCTTTAGAGGAACTAGAAACAAGAGACAGATACAAATGTTTCTGCTCTGCTCATATTTCACTGAAGTACCTATGAACAATATTTGAAAAACAAGCCAAAATAAACCAGGTTTTAGTTTTGGGTTGTAGCCAAAAGAGATATTAATGAGAATTATCCAGTTTTTACTCAGTCTAAAGGCTTTTCAGTACCACTGATGATATTGAAAATGGTGACAGAGAAATGACGCAGGGAGTAATTCATCTCTTCGTTTTGCATTATGTCTGAAAGAGAATTGCTGTATGCAATTAATTTTCCACTCTTTTTGAAGCATTATGGAAATAGAGAGCAAATAGAAATTTACAGTAAGAATGGAAAACCAGAAGCACAAACACAATATCCTCAGAATGGCACAGAATTAGAGAATGGTTGAGTTTGGAAGAGACCTCTGAAGGTCATTTTGTCCAGCCTCCCTGTTCAAGCAGGAACTCCTAGGACTGGTTGCCCAGGGCCAAGTCCAGAAGGCTTTTGAATATCTCCAAGAAGGAAGACTCCACAACTGCCCTGGGCAACCTCTGCCAGGGTTCAGACATCCACCCAGTAAAAAAGTGATTGCTGAAGTTCAGGCAACACATCCTACATTCCTGTTTGTACCCATCATGCCTACTCATGTCACTTAGAATAGATTTACTCTTCCAGGGAATTTATTCTTCCTTCCTCAATGGCTTGAATTCTGAACTGTAATTTTTGATAATGGTAACTAAGAAGTGCAAAGTGTGCAGAATAGAGATTATTTCATGTTCAAACCCACCTCATCCTACCTGGTAAAATTCAGTTATCTAGCTGAAAAAATTCAGTAAATAAAGCTTTGGGGACACTGTTCCTTTCTATTCCATGAAAGTAACCGAAAATAAATCAGCTGGAATGAGTCTAACAAGATTAAAAGAAAGAGAGAGAGAGAGAGATGGAAATTGTATTATCACCTCTTCATTTTCTCTTCCACAGTGTTTTACTTGGATGCTAGTAAGTCCAATATTTTCCATTCCTATGTATAAATGACCAGATTTTTGTTTCTACAGAAAAAATTTTAGATTCATAAGGTTAAAGTTCATTTAGCATTTAAGAGACAAATGAGGTCAGCATAGCACTGCAAACGTTTTTCATTATAGAAATTTAGTCACAGGCTGGTTCAGAAGTTGAAAATACCATAAGGAGAGCACAAGACACTAATCTCCTTCGTGACAGTGACAATTCCCAGAGCGTTTTAATACCAGTAAATGCTCTCACATATTTGAAAAAGACCAGCATTTCATATGGATAGAATCCAAAATATCATGGTTCTTGAAATTTTAAAAGCATATTTTTGGGTTTGTTCTTTTAACTCTATTGGGAATCTTATATTTTGTATCCAAAATAGATTTCAGGTTGATTTTGGCAGGTGTTTATTGTTGCAGAAAATCAGCAGAATTGGAACAATATGAGGAGGACCTCTGGCTGAGGAACCACCCTAGAAAGTTGCTGAAATGCCATCTCCTCTGAAGAAAAATTAAATTTATCTCCTTTATTCATCATGATTTTTTGAAGCCCAGATGTCTTTCACTGTTTCTAAAGCTGTGTTATAAGCTGCTGTTCATACTATATGTTTTCAATCCAGCTATTCACGCTTCTTACGTCACTTCTCGCATGTTCATTTAGGTCTTGAAATCTTCTGCCAGCTCAGATCTTATTTTACTACAGTGTTTTTGTATCTTCAAAATAAATGAGATTTTTATCCCAGATTCTGTAGCATTTTAGCTTTTAGATCTACAGTCTTAAACCTTTGGCTCAATATTTTCTTGATTTTGGATCAAGGATAAAATTATTATTTTTCAGCACATTCTTAGTTTTAAGTGTGGATTTCTTCAGTTCTGAGGATTATTTACTGCTTTAATAAAATAAATTTCAGTTAAGGACTTCAGTAACAAAATAAATTTGGTACTGAAGGGAGAATTCATACTACTGTTTTCATCTGCTCACCTGTTTTTGCACTTGATTGCTACCCAGGTTCACAGATTTCACCAAAGGGAACACTGGCAATAATAATGTGAATAAGTTTGGGTTTTATGCTGACAAATATTTCAAAAAATACATTAATGGAAGATAGCCTCCGGCTATTCCCACCACAAAATACTCCCTAACTAGAACCTTTGACGAATATTCAGCTTTGATCCTGGAAATGATATAAAACAGCTACACTGACTACAGACTACCTAAAAGTTTCTCCACTCTGAAAGAGCCTTGGTTGTCGTGCTGGGTTGTGCAATGCAAAGACCTGCTATATTCATTATCAATGCTTGAAATTTCTCTTTCCATATAAACATTATTGATAAATTTTATTTTCAGTCTCAGCAGTTCTGATGGATTTAACTAGACTACTGCTAAAAACTTATTCTTTGATTTCTGTATTTAACATCTTCTCTTTGCAAGCAACATTCTGAAATGTATTTTTTCCATAAGGTTTTCTAAACCAATAGTACTATTTGATTTTTAAAATAAGTAATGAATAAATAATGATAGCTTTTCTTTGATAAATATCTGAAACAGTTAGAATTGTTGTCATGATAGTAGCAATCAGTGTTGGGCTTCAATAAAATCTTGCTCATTTTCCTTTCTTAAAAAATGAGCAAAAGACGAAACAAACAGGCAAACCAAAAGACACCCAAAAATACCCAGCCATGTTTCTTTAGCCTGTTTGACAGTCTTGAGAAGCCCAAAGTCAACCCCATGCCTCTAAAATTGAGAGAGGATTGAAATATCTCTATTGCCTTCTACAAACTAATGATATTTCTGAATAATGTGAATGTAAACCAAGTTTTTCTATGCAAGCAGGCAAGTTAGCATTGAACTTCAAAGTACATTTGGTAGAACAAAAGTGTGACAAAATTAGAAGTGTCTGTACAAGGACGATCAAATTTATAAAATATAACCTTTCATAAACCTTGTGTTGCCTATGTTATGGACAGTAAAGCTGAAATGACACAATCAATAGTGGATATGGCAAGCAAAGACAGATCCTACAGCATTTTTTATGGCAGATAAAGAAACAATGCAAGCTAATATTACTGTGCCTCCTCTGTTTCATCATGACTGTTCAGTCAGTGCCTTGAGAAAAATTAGGTCTAGTCAAATAAATTTGCAGTAGCTTGAATCTGTTTAGGTGGAGTGCAAAGGAACTGAGGATCTGGAAATCACCCCTGCCAAGACGAGAGTCAGAGCACATGCCTTTTGCATAACCCCTCACTTCACAGCTGCTTTTCAAAACACGGCCTGGCTCCCTCTCCTGCAGGCTGTGCTAAGAGCCAGGGGTACTGGATATGTTTGAACAAGTGCCCTGGACGCTCTTTTTAGGTATTAAGCCAACCTTCTGTAGCAGCCAATGTAGATTTGGCTTGGAGAATATTTCTAGGGTGCAAAAAACAAGTATGCTATGCAAAGCCCTCCTATAGGCACTTTCTGTTTTACTTGCACAATTCACATTGGCATTTGGTAAGTGTGGTATTTTTCATGAACACTTTCAGCTAACTCTTTCACTGCTGTGAATGCAGGGTATCTGGCTAGGTGGGCAGAGGGTTTATTTAATAATGTGAAATGAATGAACACCTTATATTAAGTAGCACTTCACCCAGTGGACCAGAACAAGGGTAAAAGACAGTCTTAAGTATAGAGTACAGGGTAGGACAAGAAAAAAGGCTCCTGACACATGGTAAATCACGGGGAAAAACTATAAAAATGTTGTTCAGCATGATAGTCAGTAGGAAAAATTCTATAGCAATTGTTATCTAAAGGATAATTGTGAAAAAAAGAGGAATAGGATGAGCCTTCAGAGTGAATTCACTTTTATCTAACACAAAGGGGGTATAGAAAGAACCATTTCCTAATTTAGAGTAGACAACTGGAGGGTCCATTCTAGCTCCTCATTATTGTTCTGTTCTTGACTTTGTGTTCTGAGAGATGTTAAGGTGATATAATTCCAGTGAAAGGCTTCAGGAATGAATACAAATCAGTACAACACCAGCTTTTGACCTCAGACTCTTGAGTGGCTCTTGATACATACGTTAAAAAACATATGGCCTTTGTCAGACAATGATATGTAACTATGCTTGGGTGTTTATTAATTTTTCTGCTTGGAGTTAATTAAGTTCAATATCCTTTTAAAAAAAAAGTTAATTTCATTGAAATCAACTAATGTTATGTTTTGTCTAAGAACTATAGATAGTCAGTGCTTACAACTTTAATGTAATGCATACTCACATGTAAATAAATCAGACATTTTGAAAAATTAGGTAAACTTTATTCAGTCCAAGTGATTTATCTTATTTTTATTTTATGGCCTAGACACATCAGTATTAATTCTTGAAATGTGTACTATTTCAGTAGCTGTCTGTACAGTTCTCGCAAGAGATCCATATCCCGAAGAAACTCTTGAAATAAATTATAAAACCTGCTGGAATAAATGTCCTACATAATCCCCAGAGATGCACTGTTTTTTATGATTTCTCATTGAAAATGCCTGGGAAAATTGCTAAACTGATGTGATATGAACCTTCTCTAGAAGGGACTTCTGGATATCTGGCACATTATGTAGCCTAGGAAAGGAATAGGAATTACATTTTCCCACCCTTTTCCCTGAGGAAAGCCAAAACCAAAGAGAAATCTGTCTAAATCCTTGAGGAAAACAGAGAGGAGGGTATCCCTGGAAAGGTGATGCAGCTGTTTTGATCTGTCAAACTGAACTTGAGATCCACGGATAGAAGCCTCATTTGAGCAGATGGATTATTGAAGAGGAATGTCATTTAAATGTAAGTATTAGGGCATCCACTCAGCATGGAACACAATAACACGCATATGTTTCAAGAGATAAAGTGTGCTTTGAGAATGGATTTTTGGCTAATTATATATGTGGATGAATTAAAATGTCATTTTTTTAACTATTATTTTGAAAAATAAGCATTTTTCATTTATTTGGTTTTTTATTTTTTTCTTCTGTTAAGATACGGCAATTGCAACAATTTGTGTTTGATTGCAACTCTTGGACTTCAGTAGGACTTCTGTAGGCACATGAAACTGTCCTACGGAAGTCACTGTACAATCAACACCTGGGAAATTCTGCTCACATTCCTAGCTGGTATCAGTGTTCTCTTAGCGTCAAAACAGGAAAATAACCCTGACCCAGGAGAGTTTTCTTTTTGTTGTTGTATGTCCCTATCTTTCTCCCCTTGACCTAGTCCATCAGGGCTGAGTTGCAAAGCTCACAGTGAAATTGCTTTGGCTCACAGCAGGAAGACGGTTGATATGTCTAAGTCTAAAGATATGTTCTTGAAATGTTATTGAAAGAAATCTCAAGTAACCACGTTGGATTTTTTCCTATGAAATCCCATAAGAAAAGAGACTGTAAAATGAAGAGACTTGCATTCTCTTGTATGTTTCACTGCCTTCACAGATTAATTTGTCTTCCCTACATTAGCCTGACCAGATACCTAAGAGACTTTTGATGTTATTTGGCATCTTCCTTGTCCATGGACCTGAATTTTCAGCATGTAAAAGATCACATATATATATAGAAGGAGCTCAGAGATTGCAGAAGCATGTTGATTGTGTATAAAGCTCTAAATCTCCAGTTTTGTCAAAGTCTACATAAATTACACACATTTTCTTCCAAATTATACATGGTTTTTTAAATTTATTAGGATAAAAATAAACCTTTTAAATAATTTAGTCCTTTTTTGGCTTTTTTGTACTTATGCAAAAAGTACATTTACTGTGTTTCTGTGCAGTATTTAAAAAGCAGCAAGCTCCTTTGCATTCGACCATACAGGATGCTGAGAATTTTTTGATTAATGTTTTTATTTTTTTGAGATGAGAAATCCTTGATGAATGCATAGGAGTTTCCTTTGGAAAAGAGTTACTTAGGTGCACAATAGAATTTTGGTCTGAACCAAAGAAAGGAATTTACACCATAAGACAAATTGTGCCCAGACTAGGAACTCACTGGGAATTAAGGTGATATAAATTTATGTTAAATTTGGAACATTTCATCCTCAACCTTTGTGTCTTACAATGAATTACAGGCACAAAACAGAAACAGAATGAAGTATATGGTCCATGTATTTTGTAATAACATTCCTCTTCTTGTGAGCCAAGAACTTTATTTATCATTATATAGTTCAAGTAACATAACACACCAGATCTGCCCAACTGAGCCTGACCATTCATACCTAAGCAAGGACACTTTCATATATTTTTGTGTTATCACATTTGTATAAGGGCAGATTTTCTTCAGCTAGCATGTAATTCCAAACAGTAGAGCATACAAATAGGAAACAGATTTTGTGCTGTATTCATAAATCCTAAGACTACAGGGTTGTAAAGCAAACTGATTTATAGTTCTGAGAATTATCAAAAATAAATGTTACATTATAAAAATGGTTTGGATGTATAAAAATGAAAATTTAACAGGATTCACAGTCCATCTGAAGTTTGGAACTAGATCACTAGATAGGCCTTTGTTTACGTGATCTCTCCTCATATGATTAATATTAGTTCACAGTATGTTATTTTTAAAAGTACATTTTCAAAAGGCATAAGAAAAAAAATCATGTTGCTCATTTAACTATTTTGTTTTTAATTTTTCTCTTCTGCATTCTTTAGCTAAAACAACTACATTCTTTTTAGTGGATCCAGACAGTGAATGATTTATAAAACCTCCGAACCAGCTTTGAGTTATGAAACTGACCCTAAAGTAAGACTACAAAATGATCTGTAAACAATGTTTATTCCAAAAAGATGTTCTCTTTGCTAAACTCTTCCTATTACTTTCTATTGATTTTAAAGACTAATTTTGCTTTAAGGTATGTTGAGCAATAAAAGTCCTGGGCAGAGGGGAAGAGGATTAGACAACAGGAGTGGCAAGTCTTCAGAAAGAATTTACTCCTACAATTTCCACAGCTTCTTCTTGTATATGAAATTTAGTTTGCAAGCTAAGCTGTTAAGAAGTAGAAGAATTTGATATTTATAGAAGCATGTTCTCAGTCCAAAACGATACACTAACATGCATTTTCACTACAAACTCCTTAAAACTAAAATTGAAAAGAGATTTTTTGGAAAAATCACAACTTAGAATAACAAATTTTAAATAAAGTTCCACTACACATACTTGGGAGACATTCAGTTGATTTCGTTGGGATTCAAACTGAGCCATAAACATTTATCGCCACCTTTAATTGGATTCTGTCAAAAACCTGAAGTACCAGAATGATTACTTATTGTCTATCAGAAGCTCCTCACTGTGGCAAGTACAAAACAACCCAAATTATCATGGGGAATGCAACACAGACATGGAGAAGAAAACACTTGCTGGGAAACATTTAACTGAATTTATGATGATAAGCTATTTAGTTTTGAGCAAAATAAGCCTTATTGAGATTCAGTGGAGTTAAATATACAGCTGTAAGGTGTATAACCTATTTATGACATGAATCTCATTTTTTGGGGGCCTAATTCTTTTCATTAGCTGTAAAGGGAGCTTTTTTTACCAGATAATATGTACCAATCTTCATGGAAGCATGCATGTCAGCATATGCATGTCACACAAGTGTGTCTTGTCATGTGTTCCTTGAGGCAAAGCTGAGGATGCTTTACCTCGTGGATCTCACTAGGCACAGGAAGGGAATGAAAGAATGGTTTACAGCTGCTCAGAGGAGAGGGGGAAAGGAGAGGGAGGAAATGCAAATAATTTCAGGAAAACTGTATAAATTATCATATGGCTTTGCTATTCTGACTTGCATGGGTTCTTATGGGTTCAACATTAATTAATCTGGTAGCTGTGCACATTTCAGTCATGGCTTAACTAACACAACTAAAATGTTCAACGCTGGGTTTTTTTTCCATTTCTATCTGGAGAAACCAGACTATACAGGGAAATTCTTTAGACATACATGTACCCTGAGAGCTTGTAAAGGAAAATGGGCATCTGAGAGGGGTTTAGAGTTTGTCCTGACTGAGACCTGAGTATTTGCTTTTCCAGTTGCATATTTTGCTATTCCCCTCTTGAAAGCAATCTGAAACTTTCAAGTTATCACAGCAGGACCCATTTATGGACAATGTCAGTGCTGGTCTGTATGCACAGACTCCTGAGTGCACAGGTCTCTTAGTCATACCACACTTTGATAATGGAGTAGAAAAACTGAGCAGGAACACATATTGTAGAACCAAAACCCTGGAAAGATCACACCCAGCTGTTCCATCTGTGAGTTGTAGTGGAGGAAAAAGAAAGATCATTAAACAAACATTCCTGCAGATCTCCAGTTAAAGGTGTTCTCTGTTCTGTCCGATGTTTCCTGGGAACTCTGCAAATACATCCATCTATCCATCAGCAATGTGTCACTTACACAGTCTGTGCCCTTTTAGCCTCCAAGCTTCCACTTGTATGAACTGTTTCCTCTGCTCCCCCAGCCACTTCTGTAAAGTCTCCATCCCTCAGCTTTTTATGCTGTTGGTTCAGCCAGTTCACCTTTAGGAATTTCCTATGGAACTGACTGTAAATACAAGTCAATTACTTAAATCCAGTCTCTGTCATTGCCTTTTGTGCCTGTATGTCAACCAGTAAGGGCATAAGACAGGGTGAATGGCAGGGGATTAATGGCCACCTCATAGTTTGAAAAGGCAGCAGGGGAAGCCTTTGCCAGCTGACTTCAAGAGCTCTGTTGGTAAATAGGCTGCAAGAGCTTCAAAACTCTTTCAGCCGAAGGACTGGTTATCCTAAGATGAGATTCCAAAGTCTGTGCCTGAGGGAACTTCTCCCTTGCGGCAGGAAGACTCTGGACTCAAACACCATCTTTTGTAACCAAGTTTTATCAAGTTCATTGTCATTTTCAATTGTATGACACTGACAAGAATGTCCAATTCATAGAAAATTGCACAGTTCGAGGCATGAGGTTGCTTTGGTAATCCTGCATTTTGATTTTTCTTGATTAAAATTTCTTTGCAATTCCCAATTTGCTTACAAAAATGAAAGAATGTATTTCAGACTGAACTGCATGCATCCCTTGAGCTTCCTGTTAAGAGGCCTATTCTTTAATCAATTGAAGCACTCTTTCATACACAGAAGCATTCACAGATTTATATACTAGTTTCATGGTGATGACCAATTACAAAAACAAAAAGCAAATGGCAGTTGAAAAGGGCAACTTGTATTCAAAAGCATAGCCCAGATTGCAGAAAGTTTGAAGAAGGAGTTATTGTTTCTGCATATAAATCCTATTTCTTTTACGCACTTTTAGCATTTTCAGATGGTAAGTTGCTGTGACAGACACAAAAAAATTAAACAAAAAAATACACATATAAAATTCTTATATCATGCATTGGCACAATCACAACATGAATCAAAGCAATAAATAATGAGGTTACTTTTTTTTTTTTTTTTTTTTTTTAAATGCAGGTAAGTTCTTCCTGCATAATCTTTTGGAATTACTTCACTGAAACATGTTTAACTACACAGTAAATGGCCAATGGAGTAGTGTCACTGTCATGATTACACTGGAAAAGTTTATTTCTTCTTCTTCTCCTAATTGGTGTTGTAATAAATACAAAACTTAATGATTATTATCACTTTTTCTAATACCAAAAAGCGCATTTTTCCTTATAAGTCATGTACAAATAAATATAATAATTCAATCACCATTCCTTTTGTAATGAGCACAGTATGAAAAGCTGATGTATAGGCTATCTATAGTACATAACAACAACATCATTTTAGATAAATCCAAATTATTTTAAATTTTAACTTGTTTTGTCCCTTTCTTTCACACACAGATTTTAAAGGAAGGTATACTAAACATGGGAAAGAATGAGAAATATCTGAGATAAAACAGAGGAGAAATATGTGAAGATATTAGGAAAGTGACAAAGAATGAAAAAAAGAAGAAAGAAACAGAACGAAAAAAGGAAAGAGAGAAGTGCAGAAAAACAAGTAAGATGATTAGGAGGCTGAGATGGAGGACCACATTTAACATTTCCAGAATATTGTCATGTATCTGTAGGAATATATCTTGATTATTTTCATTATGGAACATAATTCCATGGTGACTGGACTTCCACGCTTGGGTTCCAGTCTTCAGATTTTTGGCACTTTTTGGATCTTCCTTTCTATAATGCTAGTCTCCAAGAAGTCATTATGTGTTTTGCTGAGCTGAAGTTTTTTTCATATTTATCCAGCTTCCATTTAGAATTCGTTAGGCTCAAAATTATTTGGTTATCTTATAATACAATTTAATTTTATAGGGAAAAAAAAAAAACCTCTTGCATAAATTCTGGCTAAGACAAAAGGATGTAGGAACAGTCCCAAAGCATATGGGTTAAATTAACGCCTGCTGAGTTGCAGTGCCAGCATTTGTCTGATTTAATGACATGATTTTAAATAATTGGAGGGGGGTCTTGAGCATCCTCCCTGTGATTTTCTGATGGATTAATTTTAAACAGAGGCGCGGGGAACATTTGGGACCACTAGTGTGAATGTTTTCTGTTGCTTAACAGTGAATAATTGGCCTAGTTTCTTGTCCCATTTCTTCAGAAAAAACATAATTAATTCAAATGTGCTGGCCGGTGATATGCATAGCAGAGCTACAAGCCGTGCTAATAAGGCTAATCTCAGGAGTGAATAAAGCAGGTCAGATGGTCAGGAGTGGGACAAGCAACAACAGCGAATCAATAAGAAACAGGTCGGTCAAGTTCAACCTATCACTACACAGGCCAAGAATATTTAAAAATATAAAGATTTATTTACAATTAAACACTAATACAAAAGTAAAAGAATATTAAAGGTGACATTTTAAGTCCTGATCATAGTTCCAGAGTTTAGGAGTGAAAATAAAATGAGAAAGTCTGGTTTTCATAGTGCCTGAGGAGTTCCTCCTAATAGACAGATGAAACATAATCTCAGTGTTATTTCAATGACTGCTTCAAAAACACTCTTTTCGACATATTATTTTGCCTTCAATAACCATATTTTTTGCTTCATGGTGTAAGATGTTATCTGTTTTTAAAGGGGTGATTTTCAATCTGTTAAGACTAATAAAAACTGGAATTATTTTATTTTCTCTTCTGATTAACTTAGTCAAGCAAACATGCGGATGCAGATCTAAATCTGAATTTTCACTTATGTAACAGATTAAAATCCCACACAAAAACTGTTTTATGAAAATGCTGCAAAGAATGTATGTGTATACATTCAACATGGAGAGCAATTTCGGAAGAAAAAGTGAGTTATCTAATGAGAATTAATATACTGTGCTGTAATTTGGTAAATACTGTCGCTTACAACACACAAACAGAAGAGTGGATCTGAAGTACATAATGCTATACTTAAGCAAATTTATTTTTAGGATATGGAAAACCTGGACTAGGAAAATGAACACATTCATTGCAAATCCAAAACTGACTATGTAATGTGACCTGAAATTTAATCACAGTGGCTGTAGCTTTTTCTTGGTAGATAGTTCACTATAAAGACCTTATTTCCTATATTTCTTCAAGCTAAATGCAACAGCTCCATACTTGGATTTACCAGCCTGTTATTCCTTCAAGTTTTGGAACAATTTTTCTAATTTAGCTAAACAAGAAGTATCCAGTCTTCAAAAAGTAGACAGTTTTCAAAAAAAAAAAAAAAAGATACAGACTTTTTCTAATATAAATCCACCCTCTTAGCAGTCTTTGAAGTCAAGGTGTCTCCTGCAACGCTGTGCATCTGCTGCTCTAAATGAAAGAATAATCTAGAATTAAGAACTAGATGGGCAGAAGAGCGGATGGTGACTCAATGAAACATTTAGCTCATGAGATGAGAAAAGTTTGGACCTTGAGTAGAACAGCTGGAATTTATAATTTCTGCTTTGCAAAAATTTTGTGTTTCCTGAAAAATATTAGGTTTTCTGACTGAAAAGTCTGCATGGTTTATTCAGCAAAGACTCTCAGCTTTTTGCTGTTGGATAAATTTACAGACTGTGAGAAACTTTATATTTCTAAAATTATTTTCCCTGTACTTGTGTCTGCCTAATCAAGTGAAGAAATCCAAGAAACAAACAAAAAAAAAATTCAAATTTCCCATTTTCCAAGTGAAGTCAATTTATTTCAGAAATATTTTTTTCACAAAATACTTTCAGAAAAGTGAAGAGTTTTCAGTACAAACAGAACAACCTTCCCTCACTCAAAAGGGTTTTGACAAAATAATTCTGACCAGTTGTATGCAATAATAATGACCTCAGGATGACCCCTCATATCAATATAATTTACATGAACCTGGAAAATGTAAATCAGTCTATCAAATCAAAATGCTATATTTATTTACACTTCCACCTTGAAAAACGTCAATTGAGTCTTTGTGTTTAAAAAAAAAAATAAAACCAAAACCAAACAACCTGTTAGTAACAATTGTAGAAGCTTTAAAACCAGAGCAGCCTTCTTCAGTCAGCCAGTCCAAGCCTTTCTTTACCACAGTGCAAACCAGGGAGGTAGGAAACTGATAGCAGCCCAGACTCTGACCTCAGCCATCTGACCCGATTTTTAGAAGAGCTGAACATGCTGAGTTTAAGCTGAAGCCAGCAGGCCTTGCAGCTGTGTGGTTTTCTTGCCAATCAGCCTGTTGGCCCAAAAATAAGAAAATAGCTTTAAATTGGCTAAGGATTGGGGAAGATGATCATTGGTTATCAACAGTAATAAAGGGGTATTACTTTTATAGTAGCTTGACTTACTTTATTTTAAGAAAGAATATGTAATACAACTTACTTATTTTGGAATACACCATCATGAAGCTCAAGATGAAGTCTCATTTTCTTTAAGATGGTAGTATTCATTATACCATACCTGGGATAATGTTATAGACACTTAAAAGGAAAATATTGTCCAATCTCTGAGTCACAGGGGTGACAGAGTCAAAACATGCCTTTTCATTTTACTAAGCTGTTTCATATGATAGATATTTCCAAGAGCCTGAAAGTTTATTATCTATAAACTGTTATAAAATCAATTATTTAAGTACTGTTTAATATTCTTAGAATATTAGAACTGGTGAAGTAATAAAAAAATATATTCCCAAAGGAAGGATTCAAATCTATTTGTTTCAGAATAAAAATCTGCACATTTAAAAATATCTGCTCTCACAGTACAGTGACTGCACATATGACCGTCTTAAGTTAACTTGGATGGTGCCTAAAAGCCCATCATAAATTCATGAAATTGTTAGACTCATAATAAACTTAATGGAGAAATAAATTATTCCTTAGTCAGTGAGTTATCTCTATTGACTTTAGTACGCGCTGGCTGAGACATGCTCTACCACCCCCACCACTTAAAACTTCTGAAGGAAAGATTTCAAAAAATCATGAGAAATTCCTGGAGTCAATTTCTTTTTCTTCAAAATACATGCATTTAGACAAAAAGATTAAATACAAAATTCAATTAAGATTATGATGCTTTTCATTTTTTTCTTGTTCTCTGTTCTCTTCTGGTCCTCAACAAGCACAATGATGTGAGCTGAAAATAGCTGCCCATGTGCAGAACAGCCCTTCACTAACTCCTTACTAAAGGAAGAAATGAAATTGTTTCCTGCAATGTCAGCTACGAGCTTGTCCCTCACTTTTTCTCTACTCTCAGTTGGGAAGTTTTCTGGAAGTGCTGGGCCATGTGAAGGTGGAGGTGAAGCCATGCTATGCCTAAGCTTCCTCTGATGTCAGTTTTCTTCCAGAGTCTAAAGGACAGTTTGCATGGATCCTTCACATTCCTAATTAGTCCCAGGACCAGATCTCATACGTATTTTCTTATCTTCTTTTCTATTTCCAGAAATGCATCTTGACAAACTTAATAATGGCAAAATAGGTGTCTTCCCATTTCAGTTGTTCCTTGAGTCTAGTGTTCTGCTCTCTTTTTTAGCTCTGTACAAGATACCTCACATAAACTTTTCATAATGTCCTTTCTGGTTTATCTACTTATTTATTTATTTATTCCAAATACCTTTCACTGAGGTACCATTAGTTCACAGTGTCCTTGAACTATGATGGCCTTGCTGCTCCTCACCAGAGAGCTTCAGCAGTCTGAGGCAGTGAGAGTCACAGTGTATCTTCCCACTGCAAAAGTACCTGTTATTTCAAAGGATGTCAACAATAATCTTCCCCTTCTTTGTCAGAAATGTCCTATATTGTGTCACCCCAAAAACAGTTGAAATGTCAGGTAAATACGATCATTGCATTTTGCATTAAGTATTTTTGTGAACATTGAAAAAACATCAAGAAAACCCCACGTTTTTTCTGCATTAAACAGAGAGATTTTATTTGCTTGCAACTCACTGCAAATCAATCACAGCAGATGGAACCCATAATTCACTTGATCTGGGGTTTCCATTAACTTGAAGTTACAGTCTTAAGCCAAATCTTCATATTTCTTTAATTGCCTAGTTAGTGTCACTGGCAAAGCAACCCTCAGCAGAGATTTTTACTTCTGAGCCCTGCTGCCTGCTCCTCCAGGCCATCACCACTGCTCAGTAAGGGTCGGTCCAGATTCATGTGGCCTTTTTGAAGGCAAAACCTGTTATCCATCTGGGTCTTACTCAGTCCTCCTCAGTCCTAATACCTGTTGTAAGACTTGGGTAAAGCATCTCTGGAAAGGGCTACATTTCCAGGGTTCCTTGATCATGTGGTTTTTTTTTATTATTATTTTTATTTTTTTTCCATTTTAGTTTGTTTGGCGTTTAATTGTTGGGTTATTTTTTGTTATGACGCTCCCAATATTATAAGCAAGTTCCCATCATTATTTTCTACTGAAGGAATATGTTTATTATTTTTCCTTGGGGGTGTTTTTGTTTTGATTTGGGGTTTTTTTGTTCTGTTTTTGGAGTTTTTTGGTGGGTTTTGTTTTGTTTTGTTTGTTTTGTTTAGAGTTTTTTGGTTTGTTTTTGTTTGGCGTTTTTTGTTTTTTGTTTATTTTTTGTTTGTTTTTTGTTTTTTGTTATTTTGTTTTTCTGATAATAACAGTGACACTTTTATGTCTGGGCTCTATGTTCTTCAGAAACTGAATTTATTTTTATTTATTTATTTATTTATTTATTATTATGAGAAATTCATTCTCAGTGCAAGCAGATAATTTCCTTTCATCTTAGGCGAACTGCTAATACCATATTAATATTATTATTTTCTGTGTAGAAAGTGTAAAAGCTGGATTAGTGTGCATATGTTTACAGGACTGACAAATCTCATGCTGTTGATAGCTTTTGGAATGTCTTATTTAATCTTTTATTGTGGACCTTCCCTACACAGTTTGCCTCAGACAACTCCTGGTTATTTTCTTAAGCACCTGTAGAGACAGAACAGGCTACAGTAACCTTCTCACCAAAGATTTAATTCTTTGTGAGTTTTATGATTAAAAAGTTGCTCTGACTTCTAATGAAATTAAAATGTTTCAGTCGTACTTCCTGATTTGTGATGACACTTTCACATAAATAAATAAAGGCTGTACTGCTTATCTTTCAGTTGTGAGAACAACTTGTGATCCACTTGGGATGCAATTCAAGGTGATGAGAGAAGTGATGGAAATACTCCATACACTGAAAAAGATTTGTCTGGATGGAGAATGGGCATGCTGAGCTCTTTTAACCTCTTCAATAATCTCATGATTCCTCTTGGGAATGAGCAAGCACTTTGCTTTCAGTGGATTCCTGGGCAGTGACTGTGCATATATCCATCTTGACTTTGACCTCCAAAGCTCACAGCAGTCAATTAAGCAGCGTATCTGTGAACTGTCCTACTTTAAATAATTCTGTCATAATGTCACACTTTGATTTTCTTGAAACTCTGCCTAACTAATAATGCATTTTGGATATATCCTGGTATTAATAGCTGAGGAAATTTATTCTGTTTTTTGAACCTCCCACGGTAATTGATTTTTCTTATCTATAATTAAGTTCAAACCAAACTGGTATCTTAAAATGGTCCTAGACCCCCACGTACCAACTAGCATGGTGAGTACATGCCAAACTGGAAACACCTCGGACCAGTGTGTCTCTGCAAAGTATTTTAAGGATATGTCCATACTGGCAAATAAAACAGGCTCATATACTTGCCATCTATAAAAAAGGCACACAAAATGGTTCTTCTCTGGCCCTAAAGCCAAATGTCTCGTCATAGTATACATCAGAGATATGACTACACTTATTCTTCCAAACCTGCACAGCTACATCCAAACTACCTTAACCTGTGGCACCAATGTGCTTCTGATAATTGGGAAAGCCCCCACTGAGATGGGAAAAACCCATTCCAGGGCTGTACATTAAACAGTACATCAGGAATCAATGATCTACCCTGTGCCCTGGATTACAGCAGTGCAAGTGGCTCCAACCACTCTGTCTCCTGAGAAGAACTCAGACAACCAACTCTGGTAGTCACAACCCAACTTTAGCATGTAACTTTCAGTCATGGTGAGAACCCATGATTCCCTTGTTCTGCCTTTTGCATGTTTTCTCCCAATTGGTTAATGTTTTCCCCTCCCTGCTTTATGTATGAAGTTAGGTATATTCATTTTCCGTCTTTAATATGTATTAGTTCTAGAAAGTTCTTTGTTCTTCGACGCCCCATTGGATCCTTCCCTGAGTCCCTCCTATGTGTTGTCCCCATTGGTTCCCTTGCTGTCAACCCCGCCTACTTGCCCCTATCCCGTTGGCTGAGATCCCTTTCCCCACCTATTCTCTACCTTGTATAAGATCCCTGGACCCTCCTACCACTTGGGCTCTTTGTCCCTGGCTTTTTACGGAAATAAACGTGTGTGGAACACATATGGAGAGTCCCCTCTCTTTGCTTCTTTGCCTCTGCTACTGCACGCCTACTCAGCCAGCTTAGAGGGAAGCTCCCTCAGGTGAGGAGTTCAACTCCATCAGCCAGCTTTACTTGTGAGTGTGTGACTGCTGTAGTGTGGATGGGACCGTGGCTAGACCTCCAGGCCCCTTTTTAGCTAGCCCACAGCACACCCTCACTGGATGCGTTTTATTTGCCTATATATTGATGGAGCCTAATTATGTGCAAGGTGCTAAATTGAAGTGTGACGCTATTTTGAACGTGTGGGAGAAACGTAAAAACCAGGCAATGTTCTTTAACCTCTTTCTCATGGGTAGAAAACACAGGAAAATAATCTGATTCCAATTATGTTCAAGAAACAAAACTTCTCTTGCAGGCAGGAAATTCACAGCCCATTTCCAAATTAAAGCAAAATGTCATGGGCAACATATAAGCTGCTTAAAAATGGCTTTATGTAATGAAAGTGCTGACAGACCTTTAATTATATCTGTGAGTGTGACTATATAGCTGAATAATTTTCAATTTTTCTTTAATTCTTGAGGTCTGAAGCAATTTTAATCCACTGTGAAGTGACATCTACCAGATACCAGTGTGAGGCAGTTTATTTTAATATTAAGCATACGGAATTACAAACTGGTCATTTTATCAGTGTCCGTAAGTTTTGCACTGACCACAAATTAGTAAATTAAAAGTATTATCATTATTAAAAAATATGTTCCTGTAACTGTGGAAGAGGGGGAATTATAATATTAGTGTCATGGATCTTTGATAACCTATTCTACCTACTAATTATCGTTATGGCAGCAGGAAAAATCCCTTTAACATTGGCTAATGCTTGAAAGTGTGGAACTTTTGTCATCCTATCATAATTCTGCCAGACTCCAAGAGTTTGCTGTAACTTGCCCCTGCCAAGCATTTGCCTAAGTCTGAAGGATTTTCCCTTTTTTGCTTTCTGTCTCTTTTTATATTTCAAGTGCTACAAGCAACTCATTTAAAGTAAGTGGAACTTTATGAAGCTGTGATGAATTAGAGACTTATGTATACGGTTAAGCCACAGCCCAGCAAAGAATTATATGTTTATCTAAAGTTATCCTGTGTAAATAATCCAGATGATTCTAATGATGCACATTTAAGCCATGCAAAATAAAGCATGTCTGTAACTTTCTTCATAGAAATAAGGACCTTACAGTGTGTATTAGTGGTGAAAGCATTTCAGTTTCATAGAATAGAAGTACAGGAATAAGATCATTCATATAGAATCATGGCTGATAAAACAAATGCAAGAAGGAGAGTACTCTGTATGTTTTTCAAATATCTATTAGTATTTAGCCCAGCTCAAAGTCCAGCACAGATCCTATTCACAATAATCTGCTAGGTCTGGGTGCCTGAAAAAAATGAATATGATTAAATTATTGCTATAGATCTAGTCTGAAGATTCAGTTCTGACACTTTTGTGGGGATGCAGTTTTAGCACACACTGATGACCTGTGTATCTGATGGAAGGATCCTGTTACAAACAAATGAGTAATGTTCAAGCCTTGGAAATAATTAGAGAATATAAATTCTCCCACCTTGCAGATGAAACATATGTATAGGCAAAGCGCAAATGGTCATGCAAAGTTTTCCAATTGTGAAAAAATATCACTCATTATGAAAAAAAAACCAAACAACAAAACCCACTCATATTCCCCCTCAAAAAAAACTTCGGTATTTCATACCAGATCCTCTTGGTTAACTTGACTAAACCTACTTTTCTCTAAAGCATGTCGGTAAAGTAGAAAATTCAATTTCCCTGATACAGACACATTTCTATGTGCCACCTACTCACAGATGAGCTGCACCTGCTGATTTCAATACAAGGCTTTTAAATAGTAAAAATGTCTTTAACTCCACTTACTTCAAAGAGGAAAACTAAGTTTGCATGTTGGCTGGAATTTCAAACACTGCTGAAGCCAAGCAGGTGGATTCCAATAATGTTGGTGGAAATAGGTTCATTGATTGTACCTTTATGTGAAATTAAGCAGTGTCAGTCTTTGACTTACAACTCCAGAAACTCCAAAGGCCTTTTGTGTTGATGGGGAAGCAAGATGAAAGGATAACTCACAAATTAAGCATAATATTCTTGTGTGTCATCTATAAAAACATTAAATTTATCCTTTCGCCTTCTTTAAATTAATTTCCTTTGAGTCAAGTCATTAACTCATTTGTTTTAGGTTCTTCCTACAGGTATTTGTCTAATAATAACATGCTATGCTCCCATCTTCTTCACAGCTGTACGTTATGTATAAGGGCATTATTCCCCCCCACATGCACACACTTCCCCAAGCCATAGCAGACAATTCCCAACAATTGAGGCAAGTACTGTAAACAGCAAAACAAAAGGCAAATATCAGGGATCAATAAAATTATTTATGTATTTTTACAGTACCATTTGCTAGTGATAATGTAAATTGCTCATATATTTTTGCAGATTATTAATACTGGGAATATACTTTCATATTTTGTAAGGAACAAAGCGTCCATTAGTTAGTTTAATGTGGCATATTTCTATGTGGGGATTGCTTTGATTTAAACTAGCTAAAGGGATCTGCACACAGGGCAATTGTTAGAGAATTTAGGGTACTTTGGGGTCTTTTTTTGATGAGGAGTGCAGGCTGAGAGGTTACAGTGTCAAGGTTGAGCTGCCAAAACTCTGACAACATTAGTCTCATTCGAATAGTGTGTCACGGAGAGTTCTGTGTTCAGCCCCGGGCTGAGGCTGAGCAGGCTCCACAGCTGTCCTGCAGAATCTCTCCCTGGGGAGCCCCACAGGCTCCTGCTGCCTGCGGAGGTGCTGCTTACCACTGTCAGGGCAGGAGATGTGATGTGTTCAGAGAAATGCATAAAAGTACACCTGGGAGCAAAACAGGCAGGAGATAAACAACTGTTCTCCTTTCAGGACTGATGAGAAGGTGCAAAGGCAATTTTAAAAGTTATTATTGTCATTATTATTTTTTATTATTATTATTTCTTTATTTGCCCATCTATCAATTTTTGTTAGATTTCTTCCCTGTTTTGCATTGTCCTGTCTTCGAATATGTATAATCTTGTCATAAATTGGCTTGATTTTCCACAGGTACTGACATAGTTATTTGAAAGAGACTTATGTTAACGAACAGGCTACCAGTGTTTACATGTACTTTTGACAATAGCTGCACAGACTCCCTGTTTGGGAGACTCATATTTGGATATTAGAAGTGGCCAGCTTTTGTAAGCTGAACTACTACTGGTAGCAATTTAGAAAACTCTAAATTTTATAGAGACCCAGCTATACAGACAACATCTATTCTTAAAAATCTGTACAGCATCATTTGACAGTGTAAACTGATTACCTAATTATAATAAATGTTGGTTTATAAATCTGTGAAAGTAAGTTTATTCAAAGTTTCACATTATAGTTAAATGTTAAATTAGCTCTTTTTAAAAATCCTGCTATATAATTAAAATAAGTAAAAAATACACAGTTGCTTACACTGCCAGGTATATATAAATAATAATTACAGTGAAAACCAAAACTGAATCTCAGTATTCTCTCACAGCTAGAGTGGTAGATTGGAGTATTTTTAGTAAATCTGATTCCATCAGACACAAGGCTGTCTTTGCTGTCAACACAATCAACCTTCTTGATTTCAACTAATAGGTGGATGATAATAATAATTATAATAATAATTCTGAATATTTTACAGAAGTAGAATTAGTATAATGCAACATTGCAGTTAGACATGGTGAGTATGAATATGGTCTCTTCAAGTTCTTCTGTGGTTTTCTAAGGAACAGAAACAAATTTTTCGCTATAGAACAACATAATAGGGTGAGACACTGATTTTTTTCTCACATATAAAAGTCCATTATATGCCATTGAATACTTAATTTTACAATTGCAAAATTCTGCAAACCATTATTGTTTTGTTTGAATGGAGAACTGTGTGTGTGAAAACCACAGTTGCAGTAATATGATATTATACCATAGACTGAAAAAATACTGTGGACGATATGTAAGTATCTTCCAGTTTCTGAGCATGCAGAGGTGATAATTTCATATCTGTGCCTGTAGACACATGCAGACCCATATTAGTGAGAAGCAAGTAGCACATGTATACGTATTAAGGATAGATTTACAGGTGTACCATGACTATAAAATAAACTAAAAATTAATTTTCAAAGTAAAATAGAATTCAGTGTTCTAATAATTAATTCTAATTATTATGCTAATAAATAATTCTAATGAATGCTCTAACACACACACACACATAAAATCCAGCCTAGGGAATGTATTGCAAAATGCAATCATGTATTTCACAGAATCACATATTCTTACTTCAGTGTATTAACTCTTATGACAAAGTACTGCATATAATAATTGTAAATACATTTTGCAAGTGTGTCATGAGCAACATAATTTCATCACTGTAAATCATAATTGATTAAAACTCTGTGAATGACCCAGATTTGGAGCTGACACAAAGTGAAGTACCTTCACTGAACTCAGTGGATTTAAACAGCTTAACTGATGTCAGTATCTGCCTCTGTGACTGGAAGCTGTGAAAAACAGTCTATTGTAATACAGAACTGTTTATTTATGAGAAACTCCATGTGAAGAACAGCAGGATGCCAGCTTAGCTGACTGGAGGATCACAGAGGAAAGGCAAAAAGAAAATGTGGAGAGGGCAGAAGCAGGGAGGGTCTGCCCATAAGGAATACAGAAGGATCATATAGGGATGGAATTGGGAACACCAAACCTTAATTTGGTTTGATTTGCAATTGATGAAGTATGCTAAAGGCAAAACACTGGCTTATCAGCTGCAAAGAGCAGGCCATGAGCGCCCACAGGTAGGTGGTGCAGAAGACTTGTTTTCTAAGCTCATGGACACAGAAAATGTACTGCTCATGATCTGGAAGGACAAGGAGAGACCAGGAAACCACTGGCTGCTCAGTCAGAACTTAGTCCCTGCCAAAACTGTGGTTCAGGTTATCATGAAGGCCAGTTTATTCCAGTCCAAATCTTTTGTGATTTTCTAAGATTCATATAAGATGCATAGACAATTACTGGCTCCACATGGAGTCTCTAATCCTTTCATCCTGGAAGTGCTGAGGTGCTGTAGGCACAAAGCATTTCTTAACTCAAACATTCAGCCTGCTGTTTTGTCTGCTTCCATTTCTGTCCTATTTCCCATTTGCCCAAAATAAGCAATGATACAATAAAAATAAAAGTATTTAAACTTTTTTTTTTTCCTAAAAAAGGGGGCTCATATTCATTGCCAGCTCTTCTGCTCGTCCATCTCTCCTCTCCAGACCCGTATTTAATATGTCATCAAACTATTGCCTTATAAAACCTGTCTTAACACTGGGAGTGCTTTGAACTGTGAGTCTAAACTTCAAAGGAGATAGAGGTTGTAGACTGATAGAGACTAATTGCTTTAGAGTCTATATTGAAAGACTTGAATAAAAAAAAAAATCCTTTCCATATAGTGAAATAAGAATAAGTGAAAAGAAATTACATTTCTAATGTTTTTAAGAAAGAAATAAAGTTCTAAGCGTGAAATTACCTAGAAATGCTAGATTCTTGAAGAAACCTGGAGAAGAAGCTGACCTGGAAATACCTACATTGATGAAATACATCCTGCAATGGAGAGTTAGCTACAGTTCTGCAGAAGTAGAAGCAAAAACTGAGTGGTATGAAGGCTCTCTTTTTACCACTGCTTCCGATCATTTAAATTAGCTTGGATATTTGATTTCCCTTCCCTTTCCTTCTCCATCTGTCTTGTCCATTGTCCTGGGTTGCAGTGTATTCTATTACCATCCCCATCAGCCGTTGAAATCAGGTGGGGCAGTGTTTCCTTGCCTCCTCCCCCCAGACTATCTTGCTGTTAATGGCCCATCATTGTCCTGCCATGACTCATAGATAACTCCCTCTGGACTATCATCTGTTAATGAGCCTAATCAACACCTGGCCTCATGACTCATTACCCCATTGTGAGATGCTCCACCCAGAGGGAGGAACCAAGCATCCCAGCGTGGATATAATCTGAGACTGAACACCAGAGACAAGGCCTTTCCACTGGATTTCCAGAGGACAGGAGCTACACAGCCACCACTGGACCTTCTGAGGAAGAGCAGACCCTCTTTTCTACAGGATCACCGCTTCAGAGGACTGCAGCCACCATTCTAGCAGACTGCTACCACCACCCTGCCTAACAGGGACTCAGGTTGTATCTTGACTCTGTCAGTTTGAACCAGTGTTTTCTTTTAGTTTTTTTTTCTTTCCTTTTCTTTAAACTTCCCCATGAAATTGTTATTCTGACTTGGTATCTCCCACTGGTTTGTTTTCAAACTAGTACATCCATTTAAATAATAGTATGGATAGATAGTGGTTGCACAATAGCATTTGCAGAACACTACCAAAAGAGTTCTTATTGTCCTGCATGTTTCAGCATTATAACACCATTCTCTAACAAGATCCAGTCCTTTTTTGAATCATAGAGCTGTAGAAATGAGGGTGTCACTGTCTCAGTCACAGAGCAGATTTGTCTGGAAAATCAAATTAAAATATCCTAAAAACACAAAAATCTGCCATGGAGTGGGATGTATGACTGATAATGTGACTGTAAATCACTGTAATGGTGATGTGTATTTATAGAAATCATTAAGAATGACCTAAACCTCTGCCAGTGTAGTTCTTTATGGTGGAACTAGTAGGTTCCACTATCCTGAGATGTTTATATATTCCTAGCTTGCATCTCTTGTTAGAAGTCTCTGATCTTATTTCAATTAAAAGTTTACTCCTTAAAAAATAATAGACAGCAGAATGAAAACTAGAATATATTTCATACTCTTCTTTGCTTGCTGAGCTATGATTCACCATGATAAATGTTTGCTTTTGTTTGAGACTTCCAGATGTTTACTTCCCTCTGGTGAGCTCAGCAAAACAAAGACTTGTGGCAGGATGATTTTGTGATCTGTGAGTAGGGTTGGCCACCTGTTGTTTAATTACTGTGGTTATTTGGTCACTGTTTATAATTAAGTGCAGTTTATAAAAGACTAATAAACTTTAAATTAAATTCAGTCAAGTCCTAGATGTCAGTAAAACAATCTGTCACACTTTCTACTGCTGGGCTACTGATTATCTACCAGACATAATAGCCATGTTTGAAGTCTACATTTCCTGGTCAGCTCTTCACCTTTTACCTTACTTCTCAGCAGAACTTTGATACAATTCAAAATTTTAATTTTAAAACTTATAGCAGAGTATAAGTTCAATAATACATTTCATTTTTGTTAATGTTTATCTTCACTGAGGCATTCAGAGTTGGTTTTTTTGGTTGGTTTTTTTTTTTTTGTTTTTTTTTTTTTGTCCAAAGGAGGGCAATGTAGATGGTGAAGGGCCTTGAGAGGAAGCCATATGAGGAGTGAGTGAGGGCACTTTGTTTGTTCAGCCTGGAGAAGAGGAGACTGAGGGGAGACCTCATTGCAGCTACAATGTCCTCAGGAGGGGAAGCAGAGGGGCAGACACTGATCTCTGCTCTGTGGTGCCCAGTGACAGGACCTGAGGGAATGGCCTGAAGTTGTGTTGGGGGAGGTTTAGGTTGGATATCAGGAAAAGGTTCTTCACCCAGAGGTTGGCTGGGCACTGGAAGAGGCTCCCCAGGGAAGTGGTCACAGCACCAAGCCTGACAGAGCTCAAGAAGTGTTTGGGCAATGCTCTTGGGCACATGGCGTGACCCTTGGGGCTCATCTGCACCGAACCAGGAGTTGGGCTCAATGATCCTCCTGGGTCCCTTCCAACTCAGCATACTTTGTGATTCTGTGATTATTTTCATTTCCTTTATTTTTATCCTTAAAGATAATATCATATTGTCATATCATGGCTTCAGAATCTTATAAAGATTTTTAGTCAATAATGACCCTCCCAATAAGGTTTACTTTTCCATCTCCAATACTTTTATTTCTCAGTAGCCACACAATTCCATTGTGTGAGCCTTCTCATGAGTAGTAGACATGCATGTTTTTAATAGTTTTCATTTTGCAATTTCTGATTTTATTTAATATACATGATTTAAAAATATGGATTGACCTCATTTTATAAAGAACTACAGTACAAAACCCGCTTTATCAGGCTCAGATCATGTAGAGTGCTAGAGGTATACATGTGAATGAAGCTGAAAGTCTGAAAATTAGCCGAGTACAGATCAGCACTAAGAAACTTCTTCCACTTAGTCTTATTTTCAGTGAAGGGTATCTCATATATGTTCTATATATGTTCTGCAGTTCCTAAGGCTCAGTGCTGCTGCATTTGAGTAAATATCATTGTTTGACTTGGTTGTACTATCTATGACCAGCTGTAGAGGTGGGAAAAAAAACGCAAAAAATCAAAAACATGTCTGTTGCATCATCAACAATTTTGATACAGCCTATAAAGCTTGTAGATATCTTATGTTCTTATAGTGGGGAAAAAAGACTTTTTATAAATATAGTTTGCTTCTATGATTTATTTATTAGAGTTGCCACCCAGAATACTTGAAAGCTGTTGTGGTGATGGAAGGACTTTTCAGTGCAGACTAAGTAGGATTCAGATATGAAAATGTAATTGCTGTAAAAGAGAATTACACAATATGCCCACCCACTATTGAGAGGTCCTTTAACCTCAAAGTGTTTAAAGTCTCATCCCAATCATGCAAACAGAAATTGTTGCCAAGTAATGTGTTAAACACAGAAATGACATTGCAGGATTCTGCCAGGAGTCCTTTGAGACAAGTGAAACATTGTAGATTTCCAAGAAAGCAAGTACTTGTATATTTTAAAATAGGGAAAGCCAAATGAAAGCTTTCCATTTAGCACCGAAATGCTCTGTGGAAGGCTGAGCCTGAACAAAAGAGGTGAGCATGTGGAGGTCTGTGCAGGCTATCCCACAGCATTCTGGAATGCCCAGTCTTTGAGCATAAGCGAAGACAAACACAATCAAGACTCCAGCCAACACAACATGCTGACACCAGCTTAACCTAGAGTGCAGGGCTGTTTATGCTTCAGATGACTAATTATCATAGATAGAAGAGTACTTAAATTATACAGAGGTAGCCAAGCTTTAAAAACACCACAGTGAAGCAAGAAAGTGAACTACAAGAATTTCTAAGTTATAAAGCAAAGAACTGAAGTGTCAACGAGAATTTTGCTGAGAAGTAACAAATCACAAAGCCAGATATAGCTACCTCTGCAGTAAATAACAAGCAGTGATACTCACAGACTTTTAAATTCAGTTACTTTCTGTAATACTGTACAGAAAATAAAGATGGAGAAGGCATAAAGGCAAAGAAGAGAAGTGAGATGAATTTCAGGAAGGTACCACTAAGAGAAAAGACCTCTGTCACACGTCTCACAGGTACTATGTAATATATCATGTTAGCTTTTTTTTTTTGGTGTACCTAAATTTGCCTCAATGTGTTCTTAACAGAGAAAACTTGAACATTTCATAAATGAGATGAGACTGGAGGCTACCAGACACAGAATTTTCTGACTAGTGTCAGGTTTCTGAAATAATCAAACTTTTCACACACAGATGAAACAAAGGTGCCATGCATGTTTTATTGCATGTGTGATATAAGTTGTTGATCCTCTGTGACCTATCCTTTTGATCCTTATTAAATACCTTTTGAACTGCTCACAGACCACCTAATAATGCAATTGGACAGATGAAGAAAACACTTCTAGACAGTTAACTATGAGTGGGATGGAATAAATATATTTTGCAAGAATTATCAACCCATCAGCATTTTTACAGCTGTTAACTGCCTTCATCTGGCAGATAATTGAACCCTAAAACTGAGCTGAGAGGTTTCTCTGCATCGTTTATCCTCCAGTGGAAAGAATTATGTAAAAAAAGGCCTAAGTAGATCCAAAGTCTCTGCCTGACCTTGGATATAAGAACAATGACTAGAGTACCAAAATCTGACACTCACATAAAAGGTTAATCTAAAGAATGAAATTATTCTGAAAGTACTGATTTTAGGATGGGAAAAATCACCCTCTGAAAGTACCTTCATACCTAAAGAAAGAGTAGGCTATGAATTTTAAAGAATCAAAATTAGGTTTCTTGACAATTCTGAAGATTAATTTGAAATAATGCCACACTTTGGTATCCCATTCTGAGAGGTGTGCTGCCCAGCTAGTTTAGCTCAGCACTTCTCAGCAGAGGTATAATTAGCTGATGCTAATTTCCCTCACGTTAAAATATATTGCTGTCATGCATAGGTCATTGAATCAAATAGCCAAGAACAATCCCATGAGAACTATGCACCACACTTTTCAACATGGATGTAAGCAAAGTTTTGGCTACAAACAATTTTTTTAGCTTTATATGCTCTGTTGATATAAAACAACCTTTCAGTTAAGTTGGCACTATGTACACATTAGGCTGCCTGTCTTTTAGTCCAAATGGAGACCAGTTTATATTATAATTATCTTAGAAACTACATTTTTTCACAGAATACTTACCTGGCTTGCAGTGTGAATCACATGTAGTTTGAAATAGTTTTCATAGTTCTTTCACATCTAAATCAGTATATTTAAATCAGAGAAATGCATTGACATCAGAATATGCTCTTCATGGTTATTGTCAATTCTGAAAGCCATTGCAAAATAAACATTGATTATACTATTTTCAGATCTAGGCTTAGAAGTGGAAGTGAGCCAAAACCCATAAGCAACAACAACAAAAATAAACAAACAAACAACAACAACAACAAAACAAAAACAACAACCAAAAAAGAGAGACAGAGATGGAAAACAAGATTTGCTTGGTAAAATGCAATTTTATCTCTCAATTGCCTTTTATTTGTACCATGGGTCAGAAGAAATAAACTGTGTCTGAATACTTCTGATACATTTTAAGTTAATGATGTGATAGAATGAAAAATGCTGGTGAGCATTAATTGAGAAGCCCAGCTCTGTATAACATTTTCTGATCTGTATTTTGCAATTGATAAAATTAATCCAAATTCTTTTATCTGTATTTCATGAGCTTCTTATGGCAAGGTGCCTTTTAGATTTGGCATGGAAAAAGTGTAACAGACCATGTGAATCTTAGGGTAAGGAGAGCTATTTTCATTCTTCTGTGCTGGCAACTACAAAATTCAGGGCAGATTTTGTCGTTTTGTAGATAGATTTTATTGCAATCATTCACTGCTTCATGGCACACCCACTGTTCTTTAGTCTACCAGATCATTATTTTAAAGTATACCAGTCTTTATGTAAATATGGATTGAATATACTATATTTTGTTTCTAAACGTAAAGATCACTTACCAGGAAAGAGGAGACAGCTTTATTTAACTTACTAAATCATTTAATGGAGTATTTAATAAGATAAGCATTTAAAACTACTTTCCTATTTACACCATTACAAGGGAAGATTAATTGAGAGGTCATGATTTGATTAGTTTCTTTTAATTGGTAACAGATTATAAAGACTTCAGGATTCCCAGGCAAATTGACTGGCTGGTCCTTTCTTCAGACCCCATAGCAATGCATGTAATATTAACTTCCTGCAAAGCATTACAACTGTGCCTGGCAATGCACCTTTTGGGGCTTAACACTGGTGCTTGCCTTTGAAAGTAATTCCAGGGTGATACCCAGCAATGGAAAAGTAGTAATTCACACTTTCATCAAAGGCTTATTTTACACAAATGCTGTTTTAGCCCTGTGCAATTAGAGGAAATTAAAAGCATAATTCAGCTTTTCCTTCACAGACTTTGGCAAATACTCAGTAAGGTGTATTTGAGAAATTAGGCCATACATACAGAGAACACATACAAGATGTGTTTAGCTTAATTACTGTGTTACTCTGCCTGGTTATAGGAAACTCACTGAGCCATGGCAAAGCAGAGCTCTCTGCAAGTGTCATTTGGCTCACAGCCCTGGAAAATTGTATACAGACCTAAACAACAGGAAAAGCATCGTAGACAGAAAGGGTAGTTACTGACTGGGGGGCAAGTTCAGCTTGGTACTGCTGAAATTAAATGTTTTGGGGCATTGCAGTGGAAAATATGGGAAAAAAAGAGAATTCGAGACTTTCTTTTTCATGTAACATAAATTTTCATGTTTCTGCAAAACACTTTGGAAGATGCCTGCCCACTACATTCTAGCTATTGTGGAACTATGTTAGAAAATATTAATAATCTCATAAATCATTAGGAAAACTTAAGTTTCTAGTGTCTTTGAAGCTAGTGATCATTATTCATAATGCCTGAAAAGAAAAAGCACTGTTAAATCTTAGTCCAGCACTATCCTCAGTGATTGACAGCTTTTCCTGAGAACTTTTTTAGCCATCTAAAGGGTGTGAGACAAAAGCAAAGCTTCTAAATGTCCTGAAATATCTGTCAAACTTTCTGCTTCAGAGGAAATTTTGTGCCTGAGTGTGCTCACAAATTTGCATCAGAAAACTGTTCATACGAATTTTTTTAACTTAATCATGAGCTCAACCTTCAGCAGTAGACATAACAGAATATGTCTTTTAACTGGATTATGAAGAGTTATTTTGTATTTACTGTGTGAGATATGGGCAAAACCATACTGATATTTTTCACTGATGAGGTTTTGAACTTTCACAAGCCTAACTGTGTACTCCTGTAACACATTATAGCTGGTAGCAGGCCACAGGTTTTGTACTGAGCTGGTCAGGCTTGAGGACCGAGGCTTGTCAGATTTGCCTGTCTAAACTTGCATAGCCCTACCTGCACCTTTGATTTTTTCTTGGTTTAGCTGAAATAGATTTTTCTTTTCATCTAATCAGGTGGCTGTGGCTGGTTTGGTTCACCTTTGCTTTCTGGGGTTAAACCATGACAATGCAATAATTGTCTGGGGTTAAAGTATGGCAGTGCAATCATAGTTTTATAGAGGTTCTACTGACAAGTAATTTTTTTGTGCAGAATGAGATATTTTCAGTGTTAACACTATGATGTCATGTGGAGACATTCAATCCTACCACAATATCAGAGACCTTGAGAGGCAGGAGGCAGAGCAGAGGAGTTCAGGGCTGGGTGAGAAGAGATGGGTACCAGAGGTGGCTGAAAACAACTCAGTAGTGGTCAGTGGAAGAAATGCCAACTTGCAGGTGGCCAAAGTTTGTCTTAGGGAAAACAAAGAGAATAAAAGAACTATGCAACATCTGCAAAATTCATCATATTCAGTGAATTCAGATGTAACATGGAGTTACAGAGCAATGCAGAATGGAAGAGGTGTAGCAAACTGCCCAAATGAATCAGAGTGACAAAGAATAAACGCTTGATGCATACGTCATCTTCCTGTCAGTGAAAACTCTGGACAACTCACCATGGCATCACCCCAGCACCAGACTCAGCCACCGACCTGGGATTCAGAAGAGAAAGGGTAGGTGAGTCCACCACTGGGAAAAGGGATAGAAATTAAGAAGTATCTATATAAGAATTTAAATTACATTCTATTATTATTACTATTATTATTATTAATTATAGAGGTATTAATTTCTTTTTTTTTTCTCTTGCTATAATAATTTTATCTGGGCTTATAGTGGTTCTTGAATAGACTCCTGAGATTCCTATTATGCTACCAATAAATTATCTGCTTTATATGTGAGGCATGTTCCCTCTTTTCCTATAAACAAGATTATGAGCACAAGAGTAGAAATAAAATATGCTAGACTAATAAACAATGTTTAGTAAATTACAGATGTTTGCCATTAGCAGATTATAACACATGAGAAAAAGAGAAACAGTAATACATCAGAGGGCACAACCAGCAAAGTGTTATTATGTGAAAAACTTCTAAATATTCCCCAGTTTATTAAGATTTACTGATGAACATTACTCACCAGTCTCTGATATCAGAAGTCCAGCCTCAGAGAGATGCATATTGACTTCTTTGTTTTGAAATAATTGGGATTTCTAATCAATGGTTGCATGTGTGAATTTGTCAGTGCTGATTAAAGGTTATCTAGCCTTAATCATAGGTAACTGCATGGATGTCATTCTAAATATAAATAGTAATAACTGATATTCTTCATTTTTCATGTCAAATGATAGTAGATTGAGAATAATTTTACTTGTATTCATGCAAGTTTTTGAGTTATGTAGATATGTGTTTGTGCAAGGGATTCACTGGCTGTTGGAGAAGTGGAGGTACTCGTAGGAGTAATTATTTTTTTGTTCTTTAGGATGTGACTTATGTCCTCCTGTTTGCAGTCTGGCATATAAAATAATATATATTACACAAGTCAGAGCCATTTTCTTCCTTTGAAGTGTTTGGATAAATAATTATTTATTCACTTATTTTATTGTGAGAAATAATAGTACACATATTTTTAATTTATAAGATAGGTCTCTATTACTTTGGAAACCAGAAGTGAAATATTAGGATACTATGTGTGCAGTAAATCCTGTCAGCCTAGAAACTAAGAGAACAGTATGATAAAAATAAAAAACTTGGCATTTAATTTTCTGGGGTTTTTTAGTCCTTACTCTGCAACCTCATTATTTCCAGACAACACAAATAATTAGTTCACACTCTTTCTCTGGCAGCTGTTTGGGCTTTCCAGCAGGATGCATTTTGATCAAATCATGATATTATTACACTTACAGCCACTGATTGAAGTGATTGTTGAGTGAGCTGAGAACAAAGCTACCCAGCAAGGAAAACTGTACTTGTGTATTTGATTCCAAAACCTACCATTCTGCTATTAGCAATGTGCCTGTGACTTCACTGAGTGATACAATCAGTGCTTGCTTTCCCTTTGAAGTGGCATCAAGCTTTTTTCATACTGGTCAGTTGGTGTATGATAATTAATTCAAAACAGAAACTTTTTTCTTTGGTAAGAGCAAGTCCATTCTGCTAAACATTTGTAAAGAAATCAGAAAGCAAAATATCTGAATTTGAATTTAATATCAAGAGAGCACTCTGCTGACATTAGGTCATGGTCTGACTGTGACCTCACAATAGCTTGACTATGATTGCGTAAAATAAAATTAAAGTTGTTTTGAAAGGATATATCTGCTTCACTGAATTACAGACTTAAGACTGACACTTAGGGGAAAGAAAACGTTCAAAATAATACAGTATTATATTTCTGTCATCTGAAATTTTTCTATGTGGATGTTTATTCTACGACACAGAGTATGTAGAAAGTCTGTGACAACTATATTCCTAATTTAGATGCTAAGTGTGTTGCCTAAAATTAAGTGGGAACAATCTGGAGCAAGCTCTCTGTATTGCTATAACTGCGCTGGAAGACACTTTAAAAATTGTACTTCTCTAGCTTGAAACTAAGCCAGTAAGAGGAAAGATATGTTATCTTAGAGACTTTTCTGCCTTGGATAGGATAGAAACCAGGAACAGTTTTTACTTTAATGATGATATACCCATTTTTGCAAGAATTTGAAGCTTGACATCAGTATCCTTGCCAAATTTCTGTAGGGATGGCTACGTTCTACTTCTATGTATTTCTCTCCAAGTTCTGCTTGGCATCACATGCACTTTCTTGCTATTACTGACACTACCCTGTCATAGAATACTACTATCCTATTACAAGTAGATTTGAAATTGCTTTTGAATCTTCTCATCAGCTGCCTTTCTACTTAAGAATCAAGGGATAATGATAGATTCCTTTGCAGGCAATAAAGCATTTTAATGAAACACTCTAAACAGATTGCTTATCCCACAAGAGTGTATCTGCTTGCTGTGTCTGTGCATGTTTGTAAATAGAAGTAGTCAGTTATAGTTATTTTACCTGGCTCTTGAATGTCAGCCTCTCCTGACATTCATTCAAAATCAGCCTCTCCTGATTTTCATTGCTTTTGTGGCACTTTTCTTATTTTAGCTTTATAGATGGATCACCGGCATCTTTCTTATACTTTTTGGTAACTGCACTATACAAACAGTGGTATTGGATCTATGAACTTGCCAGTTTATAATAAGGTAGAACCTTCCTGATTCAAACATGTGCATCTTACAGGGACCAACCAATCTATATGACAGAAAAAGCTAATGCAGAGTCATATATTTTCCTGTGCCTTGTCACAGCTAATGCAGATATTTCATGTATACCTCCACATCCAGGCCTGAGTTTCCATACTTGGGTTTTTAAAGAATTAAAGTGTGTTTGTTGTCTAATTGGAATAACCTAAGACACCAGTTGGTCCACTTGTCTATTTTTTTTCAAATAATCTAATAAACAAGAAGATTAATAAACTACCTGGATACTCTGGTGGTTGAGATTCTTCACATCTTCAGGCATATTTAGCTACAGGATGGTGGTTGGAGTGGAAAGATTTAAGGAGAGATTTTGAAGGAGTGTTAATATCTTAGTAAATGATGAAAAAAATTAGGAAACTCTACTTTTTTTCCTCCCTGACTCTTGTACCTGGTCACTCTGGGAAATCTAATGATATTTCCGAGTTGGAGCTTGTCCCTTAAGAGTTCAGCCTAAGGCAGCCCTGAACTAGGAGACCTGTAAGCACCTAAAAAGTCTGGAAAACATTTGGGGAAGCCTTTGGGAACCATAAGGGTTCGGTGCTTAATAAGTGTGGGTACATGAATCACAGGTTTTGCATTTATTTCTTTCAAGTAAATTATATTTTTCCTTGTACAGTGAAGTACTTTTCACAAGAAACACTGAAATGCCTTTACTGGATGATTATCCAGTGAGAAAAATGAAATTATATGGAGAGACCCACAATACCTCAGTGGAACTGGATCAGGCCCAGTCCCTTATAAAATAACCAAGTTTGTTCTTTCTGTATGGTATCTATTTCTGGTTATTTCCTTGAGGCATACTATTCCAAAAATGACTTTCTCTTTGTTATGACCTGTCCAAATTCTAAAAATAATACAACCTGGAGTGAGATAGCCAGATAAGTAATTAACACACTAAGCCAGGAAATCAAATTACGACGCCACTGCCATAAGGAACTCAGAGTGTCAGGACACTTGCAGACCAGACACAACAGATGGTAACTGTCTAAATCCTTTAATTTCATTGTTCAGTGACACAATATTGAAATAAATGTCTCTCACGCATATCCCTACACTTACAGATATCCCCAGAGTTTAAAGACATTGCTAAATCAGTCTTTCATTCCCCTCCAGCCCATGATTTGAGTACTTAACTTCTGCTGAAATGTTACTAAAACCCTCTCTGAACTAGTCTATGGCTACTTCAGTGCTGCAGCCTTTGTCTTGTACCAGCTCCTCTGCATGTCAGAGTTGTCTGCTCAGCCCAGCAGCATGGGGCTGGGATCCTAATTCCATGGTGCTGACACTGCAGCATGCACCAGGTTTGTGTAAACCAGGTAGAAACATTAGGGAACACTTCCTAGAGCACAAAAATAAAATAGCCAGAAACCATCCTGAAAAGATTGTCAGCAGTGAGTCTGAGAGGCTGGAAAAGGTGGCATACACATGATGGAGAGAAGGAAAAAAGAACAAGAAAGCAAGCTTATAGAATAAGACACTCAGAACTAATATGCCATATTGTAAAGTACTAATGCAGTGGATCACCAGAAGAACAAAAGAAATATTAAAGGGTCAAATCTGACAGACGTCCAATGTGTGTAGATGAGTTGTTCTTAATTAACAGACTCTAAGAAGGTGGGCAGGGAAAGTCTGCTACAGAGAAAACTTAGGCTGACTCCTTAGACACTTCTTTGAAATTATAAAATGGAAAGCTGCTGAACACTTACACCAATAATGAGTTGGAAAAAAAGTCAATATTAATTTTATAATACAAAAGATAATGCACCCAGCATGAGGAAAGAATATTTTAGGCCTCATTATATAAGATGAAGTTAATAAGCTTCAGAAGACTACGTCTGCCAACTGACTTGGTATCATTACCTTGTTACAGTCAGTGTAAGCAAACCTATCTGATAACGTGTAATCAGTAGGTCATTTATTCTGAAGACAAAGAAAGACAGAGTGGACTGCAAGAAATTTTAATATATAAATAGTAAAGAAGGCTTTCTCACATGTCTGAAAAGCCATTGTTACAAAACTAAAAATAAAAAAAAAAAAAAGAGAAAACAAATTTATTTGATTCCCTGGAAAAGTAAATATAGTGGTTAGAAATGGAAGGAGAATGTGTAAAAGAGCTCTGGAAGGAAATAGAGTAGTCTGATACAACTGGAAAGTAAAGAGAAAAAGAAGGAAGAAAGAGTGAGACAAGAGAGTGAGAGAAGGAAGAAAAGATGGAAATGAAAGAAAAAATGAAAAAGAGAAAGAGAAAGAATGAGAAGAAAAGGAGACAAGAAAGAAGGAAAATCAAGTATAAGAGAAAGAATTAAAAATAAAAGCTAAGTAGGTGGAAATAAGAGAAATAGAGAAAGAAAAAGAGTACAAGTATGACAAAGGAAAATAATGATTTTTAAAGTTTAGCAACAGTAATGGTTTGTTACTGAATAGAGATGACAGTGATATCCAGTGTTGCAGTTATCTTCTATAAATATTCTGTCCTGTATTTGGAAAGTAAGATGACATACTTATTAGACAAATGTGGTGCTTTCCAGATAAACCACATTTACAGGGAGTTAACATTTTAAAAACACAGGATTAAACCATTCATTGACACCACCAGGGCTGTAGAAGATCTATTAGTGGCTGGGGTTAATTTGCACATATATTTTGCAACATCCAGAGGCATTTAGTTGGAGTACTTTACATTAGAAAGAATGTAAAAGTTAAGTCACATCTGGAAAAATGCAGGCAATCAAACCATGGTGACGCACAGGGTCACTCTAAGCAAACATCACTGCATTTTCAGTTTGTTGCAATGAAGCAGCTTTGGTTGGAGAGATGGATAACTCATTTTTGTGGTTTTTCAAAAGTAGAAAGATCCCCTTTAGCCTCTATTTTGTGGCAAGGATTTTGTGTGGGTTCAATGCAACTACTCATGGTAGATGCCCGAACAGATGTTGGGAAGGCAATTACAATACATCCAAAGCAAATTTTAATTAAAATTTAGGTATTTTAATTCCAAATTTGTTTAAATCTGTGACAAACAGAGAAAAATGCTGAAAGTTTAGCAGCATTCTTGTTAAAATTTGACTACCCTAGATGGAAGATTTTATTTCTTTTTGAAAAAAATCTTAGCTGTAATTTTTTTACTCTAGATCTAAGGCTTGTTAATATGGGAAACTGAGAGGAATTCAATGATGTTAATATCCAAACATTTGAAAATCAGTATTTTATGGACACTTTCCAGGACTAAAGGTTTGTCTCTTCATTTTGGGCATTACAATTTATCAAGGCAATAATGCTTGCAACTCCTTAGTGTGTGGATTTATGGCATTGTTGTCAAAACATTTGCAGAATGATCACAGGAGAGTGCATGAAATGGTTTCAGAATGATTTGTCAGAGCCCAGAGAGAAGCTGTCAATGTGCTGCCACCTACAGAAGCAGGAGTTCCTAACGAGCTTTCAGAATGACAGAGAGTTGACCAAGAATTCAGCACTCTCATCAATTATCTGAAATTGTATTTAATTAATAAGAGCTCACAGATGACACGAAGTTGACACAGTGGAGGGAAGCAGAAGATGGAATATTTGTATCCAGAGATGTAGCATTCCTGGCAGTATCCATTCCCCAAAATGCTTTGTAAGCTGTAAATACAAAGCTACACACCTTGAAAGACTGAATGTGTCTGACATCACCCATCATTGTATCCTGGTCTGTTCCAGGGGGTATCATGGAAGAAAGCATAAAATCACTGCAGCACAGATGTTCCATGAAAACTGACCTATTCTTGACTTTATTTACAGGGAAACAATCAGTAGGAGTGAAGAGAGAAGTATTTTCTTTCTGTATAATTTCCAGGAACACAGTTTCCATATTTTCATGTTCAAAGTTTTAAAAGGCTTATAAAATATGAACACAAATTAAGAAAATAGAAGAAAATTATTTCAGTGGCTGAAGAAATCCCTTAATTGAAAGATGCAAGTTTTTCAGAAAGAGATACTTAATGTGACCATAAGTTTAATTTGAAGTGCCTGCACACCTTTAAAGAAAGAAACAGTGAACATCATTTGGCTCTTGTTATAAACTAGAAAGGTACGAAACCTCCCACACAGTTAGAAGTTCAAAACAGAACTCCTTGATTTTAATTTATGGCCTACACAGTTTAACTGTGAGTAACTATAGGTGAATGTACAAAAAGGATGGTTTTTTAGTTGGTAGAATTTAATTAAATACCACTTACTTGATTCAGACAATGGATAATTAAATCAAACATAGAGATACCCAAAGAACAATACTTGAAATTACTATCAGAAACTATTCAGGGGCCATTTTTATGTGTTTGTTTTCGTTTGGTTTTGGTTTGGTTTGGATTGGTTTGATTTGGTTTGATTTCACAAGTCTGAAAGTCTCTGTGTGAATAAGGGCAAGAAACAGTCTACAATTTACAGTCAGTTACAGTAAATACAACAAAGATTCTTTAGAACTTAAATTTATTGAATCAAGCAAATATTTCCTCCTCAGAAATATTGCAGCTGTGGGCACTGACAGTATTTGGTCACAGATGTACTTCCATATTTATAACACATATTTGACATAGCAAAATTAATTCATTTTATATCCTATTTGTTTATTTACTTGTTTTAAATAGCAATTGTTGATCTTTTCTCTGCTCTAGGATATACAATTCTTTTTCAGAAGACCATTAACATTACTGTGGTAGGCTCTGAAACCTGTAGTCATCTCTTGCTTGCTTTCTTCACTACAATGCCTACTACTACACTACAACATATTTATTTAAATGTGTTCTTTTCTCAGATACAGCAAAATAATCTTCAGAATCAAAAACATATTCTGCTCCCTTTTATGCAATATTTCTGTAATCCATTTATTCAATAATATTTTGATGTAAGCTAATACAAGATCTAAATTTAATCATTAAAGCACAGACCAAAATGACTCTCCCTTTAACTGAAACTTTTTAAGTGCAACTTTTAAAATTATTTTCATCTTAATTACTCTCTGTTTAGTTTTAGTTTTAACACTCCCGCTCTGGAAGACTGGTTAAGTTCTGCAAAAGTCTTTAAGAGTATGCTACCATCTTCTGGAAAGAGATGAAAATAGAGCTTTTAACTATTTAAGATTAAGCAGATTTGTGTTATCATCATCAGTTGCAGACTGTATGCTTGTATTTTCCAAAGCCCATCTGAGATTTTTTTTCTGAACAGGGATAATTTAGAAAACCAAAATATTAAGATTTAACCATGTGTGTTGAAGAAGTCTCTCCTCCAGGAGGGAATTATTTCTTTCCTCCCTTTAAACTGCACCTCAAATTATACAATTCTTGACATTTT
Organism: Coloeus monedula; assembly: GCF_965178545.1. NCBI lineage: Eukaryota > Metazoa > Chordata > Aves > Passeriformes > Corvidae > Coloeus > Coloeus monedula. The sequence continues at coordinate 66,345,477 of NC_138784.1, read as the reverse complement.
AAGGCTCGTTAACAATTTACATGCACAGCATGAAATCTTTAGAGATGTAGTCAACTTTGCTCTAAAGGACCCTCATTTCATCAGCTGAAATTCAGAATTCAGCTCTTTTCATATTGCCTTTAACATCAGCCTAGAAAGCAAAGTTCATGTCACATCCAACGCTGCACAGATTTCCAGTAAATGTATCCAAGATTGTGGGTTGTTGGCTTGTTACAGAGATAAGGCTGTTTATGAAGGTCAGTCCTGAGTGCTGAGGGACTAGATTTTAGTGAAGCAAGCCAAAAAGCAAAAAACTTCTTGGATTAAATAAACCGATGTAGTGGCTGCAACTGAAACCACATCATCTTTTGAAATGAAAAGTTCTGCTCTGTATTAGAAAAAAGATGCACTGAGCAGTGTAGCCCTGGTATTGATGCTTCCCATATTTCACATTCTATGTACTGAATATTTTACAGGACACTTTTTAGAAGTTTTTTGCTAAGAAACAGCATTCATAAAAGGCTCAGAAATCTTTGATGTGGAATTTAACTATTCTTTAATTATGATTTTCATTAGTAGATGGCACAAGCCACAGCAGTTCTAGATCTCATTACTCCTATAAATGCAGTTCACTGAATTTTTTTTTTATATATATATATATATATTTTTTTTTTTTTTTTTTTTTTTTTTTGAGATATTTACTGTAAGAATATGTATCCTGGAATATAATGGCAGGAGTGGTATTGAAAGATCTGCATAGTGAACTTGGAAAAGAAACTTTTTCTTTTGAAACTACTGTGGGAACCTATTATCACACTCTAAGGTGTCTGTTGAAACTAGACTGGTTAGGTTACCTTAAGGGAAAACAAGATTTTAGAAAGACAGATACATGTGTAGACTTTCAAGAAAGAAATAAACATTAAAAATTAGGTGGTCATATTTCTGTTTTCAGTATTTCTTCACTTCCTGTTTGAACTTGAAAAGTGGGGCAGCTAGTGAGGAAGAGAAAAAAAGAATTTTTGTTAGTCTATACTTTTATTTGCATGTTTTGTATTTTCAAAGTCCAAAGAAAATACTGAAAAAAGACCTAGCAGTGCTTTCTGTAGGAGAGTTACTTAAGTTTTTTCTGTCTTTGGTGTATGAGAAAAGAAGAAAATATGGACAGATATTCTCTTTTACCTGATATTTCATGATTTTTTTAGCCTGTTGTTTTTTACATTGATGACCCACAAACAAAATAGTAAGTCAGCATCCTGTCTTGGCTCCTGTTGGATAACTTTCACAAGGCAGAACAGAATATTGCAATGATAATAACAATTCTATGAAGGTTAAATGGCTGAAGAGTTATCTGGATTATGAAAATATTTGGACTTTATTAATTGAAATTTCAGTTTTTTCCTTTGAAAATATGGAGTTTGTACTTAAAAAGAAATTGCTTGTCATAGGACTAAAAACCAAATTATTTTCAGAATAGGAAATATTCAGGTAAAGCATAATTACAAATGCTATAGGGACTAATATAGAAACTACATGAAAATTTAGAATAAGTGGAAGATGGCTTATTTAATTCAAGTAAAATTCAGATTTTTAGCAGGTGCAATATTTCCATTAGCTGAGCTGAGCAACTTAATAAAAAAAGTAAATCCACCCAGCTTTTTTCCTTTTCCTGTTCTCAAATGCTTCAGTGTCCTGTGTACTTGTTCATCTCACTGCAATTTGTTTATTTAATTATTTGCAATGAATATTTTCAAAATATGGTTTGTTCTCAGTTTTTAACCTTATAAATCATATGGCATTCTATCTGTTCAGCAGGACAGGTTTTAACCTGAAACACTGAAGGAGAATGCATGTTCTAGAACGGAGATTTTGTAACTTTTGGTTATTATATCTTTGAGCTGATTTCTGAGACAGACTCTAGTTGAACTGAAGCTCTACTGCTTAATGTTTGGATTAACTGAACATGCAGTGATCATGAACAAACAAATGAAAACTCATTCTGGGAATGACTTGAGCACCAGCAGAAAAAGTATTCTCATTATAGCCCCAGATGTAGTGGCATTCGTCCAGGACACTTGGCTTAGCAAATCAAGTCTTGCAAAAACATCAAGGGACTTTTCATGATCACATCATGGGAACTGCTGCACAAACTAAGGTAAGATAGCTGCTTCTAGAACATGCTTATACAAACATTCCTTCATTTTTAAGATTGATATGCCACTTATTAAAAGAAAACCCCTATTGGTTTTTTGGTTTTTTTTTGCATTACCATGTATTTTTTACATTACCAGGTAAATAACATTGTTGGTTTGAATTTCACTTTACTGGCTACTCATGTGTGCTTTCTTGCATTATTAAAGTAACAGAGACCTGGTTTTGATATACCAGTACATCCCAGTGTGTTTTTTTCCTTAAAACATCATTATTTTTGACTTTTCTTTACAATGTATTTCAAATTTTACAATTAGGGGATAATTAGGAGGAATCAGATTTCAGGAAATGTAAATACTAAGAGTCTACTTCTGAAAGAGTAAAAAAAAATCAATCTCATTCATATTTTTTTCAACAGATAGGCACACTAACCACTAAAATTATTCATGTGTTAAAAATTGTATCAATGTTACGGGAATGAACACTTTTGCTGGTAAGCATAATAAGCATATTATGGACTTGGTTATGCTTTCTAGGTATTAATGAAATAAAAACATGAATATGTTTTTGCATTATTCTTCAAAAATTGGGTTAAATCTCAGTTTTCCTGGTTCAAAAATGAAGGCAAAAGCAGTTAGAAGAGGAAGAAATTGAATTACTAAGACCACCAAAAATGGAAAATTATTATTTTCAAGTCATGACACCAGGAGAGGGAATAACTAGAAATGCATTAGAAAGCGTCCTGAATTAAAAATATTTTTTCAAAAAGTTTCATTTTGTAATGAAAGAAGATGTCATGTAGTATAAACACTGGTGTACTAGTATACAGCATGGTCTTCCTTCATAACACTTTCAGCTAAAATGACTAAATATGCACATTATGATGTCAAAATTCCAGGGGCATATTAGCCCCATGCATCATCCACCAACACATGTGCCTGATCTGTGTTAGCATTCCCCGTGCTCTGGAAAAGCAGGCACTTCAGCCTGGATTGCTTTAGTACCAGCAGGGGATTTATTTATTCCAGTTCCTTTGTACGTCAGTGGTTGGGCTGTTAGCTTGGGAGGATTGGGTGTGGTCCCTGCTTGGGGATGTCACATCAACTGTGCCTCAGTTGCCTGAGTAGAAAATAGCAACACAGCCCCTCTCTGCAGGAACGTTGCAAGGTTGAATGCACTCAGGTTTGCTGCTGAAGGTACTGTGACTGTAAGGGCTGCAGGAGCTCCTCAGTGAATGGTCTGAAGGGAGTTAGACAAGGCTCTTTCTACCTGATGTGATGCACAGGCACGGCAGTGAGGGGGTACAGAGAGAAAAGGCAAAAGATAGACAAAAGCAAAGGCTGCTTCTCATTTGCTTTCAAATGTTTCAAATTTGCATCACTAAGCAACTTTTCACACAGGCGGATTTAAACAGGACAAGGAGGAATGGTTTTAAACTACAGGAGAAGAAATTGATTAGATTAGATGTTAGGAAGAAATTCTTTAATCAGAGAGTGATGAGGCACTGGGAGAGGTAGCCCAGAGGGGCTGAGGATGCACCATCCCTGGAAGTGTTCAAGGCCAGGTTAGATGGAGCTCTGAGCAACCTGGTCTAGTGGAAGGTGTCCCTGGGCATGGCAGGAGGTTGGAACCAGATGAACTTTTGAGGCCCCTTCCAAGCCCAGCCATTCTATGATGCCATGATTCTATGATTATATTTTTATATTAGCAAGTGGCATTTTTTTTAAAAAAAATACATATTTAATACTGGAAGAAGGAGTGTCCAAAACAGAGGTGTTCAATAGAAACAATTGTTAAAAATTTGTCAAATGAGTTTCATATCTTCTAACCTTTAAAGAGAAGCAGCACTGGAAAAACTGATAACTCATAAGAATGTCCTTTGTGGATTTATCTAATATTCGAAATAAAATAAAGTTATTCTTTTAGATATCATTATTTCAATTATAGAATGAAATTATAAATTTATAAATTATAATATTTCATTATAAAATGAAATATTCTGAAATACTGCATTTTATGAAAAATCCTAAGGCTTTGTCTTCTTATCTTGTTTGGGACAAAACCAAACTTCAGAACTTCAAGGGCTTCACAGACTTGTCTAATAATAATATGTAAGATAAAACTATTTAATACCTCCACTTTTAATGAAGCATTGAAACCATAAAGGTTCAAAATATGTTAAGTCTTGTTCAGGATGGATTTGGATAAGTAATGGAGAGATACTTTTTTAGTAATAACTTGACTGAGTAAAGGAAAAGGATTTACATATTAATGGTGCTGGTGTTCCTGAAGATGGAATAGAAACCTACATGGTTATAAAAGCCTGGCTCTTTATTGTTCACCAACTGCAATTTGTGTGGGGAAAATATTGGGGCATGTCCACTATGGGAGTTACTTGTGTTTGTGGGGAAAAAAAATGTCTCCAAATTAGAAAGAACTGTTAAGTAATTTATTATTTAAGTTATTTATTTCTCTTACAGTCTCCAATAATTATCATAAATATGGTGTAGGTAAAATACAACATTAATACATCAGCTTTTTATAAAGCTGATTTTTTTTTTTTTACTAGCTTTGTCAGATAGTCACTGAAATTCAGAAACCACTGAAATTCAGATATGATCTGTTTATTTTAAGCATATCTTGAACCATTGCAGATTGCTAACAGTACATGGAACAATCTTTTTCTATGGAAATGTTCCATGCATACAGTTTATGAGCATAGCTGGCCTCTCTAGCCTCTGGCTTGCTCTACCTTTCCCTGTATTTTGCATTCCCATGAATGAGAATGAACTATTACTTATTTTTGGCTCTCCCAAGAATGGAGTGAAGGAGTAACTTAACTTTTGCCCTCAGTGTCTCCACCTCCTCCAGTCAGAGCAGATGTCACAGGCATGTGCTAGCTTCCAGCCATCCTTATTATGTCTTAATCATGTTCTGAACTTAACTCATTCCCAGGAGTCAACAAAGAGTAGTCAAGTAGTAGGAGTAGTTATGGGAAAGAAGAGTAAATAGTGCAGATGTCAGAAATTAAATCCTGACCATATTTAAAATGTCTCTTGCCTCTCCTGGAGTCCAAATCTCAACTGTTCTCTTCAGAGTCCCAGTCCAATGGTTTAAATATTCTGGAATCAGGCCTGGATGCAGCTCTGAACCAAGAGAAGGGTTGCTCAGCTCTGGGATGTGCCCAGGTACCTCAGAGCATCCTTCCCCCACTGACGGGAGTGCAGGGATTTCAGTGAGCTATCCCCAGGGACCACTGCTTTCCTCTCCAGTCTGCTCAGGATCTGGGCTTTAAGAGAGGGAAGGAAAGAGGTGGGTAACTGGCACAGTGTCATAAAATATCCTGAGTTGGAAGGGGCCCACAAGAATCATTGAGCCCACTTCCTGCCCCTGCACAGGACAGTCCCAAGAACCACACTATGTCCCTGAGAGCACTGTCCAGACACTACTTGAAAAGTGCATTTGAGCTCTGTCAGGCTTGGTGCTGTGACCACTTCCCTGGGGAGCCTCTTCCAGTGCCCAAACACCCACAGGGAGCAGAATCTTTTCCAAGTATCTGACCTAGACCCTCTGACAGCTTCAGGTCATTTCCTCAGGTCCTGTCACTGGGCACCACAGAGCACAGATCAGTGTCTGCCCCCCTCTTCCCCTCCTGAGGACATTGTAGCTGCCATGAGGTCTCCCCTCAGTCTCCTCTTCTCCAGGCTGAACAAACCAAGTGACCTTGCCCACTCCTCATACAGCTTCCCCTCAAGGCCCTTCACCATCTTTGTGGCCGTCCTAATGAAGAGTAGAAGGGAACAGCAAAAAGAGACCGGAAAAACAAGAAGTGACCTGGGAACCAGGGAGAGGAGGAATTCTGCCCCTTGGGGAAGCCGCGCAGGAGAGCAGGGCTCCCATCACCTGCGTGCAAATTCCACGTGGCACACGCTGCTGGTTTGCAGTGTGGCCACCAGGTGCCACCAGTGAACCAGGAATGAATTTGGTGTGGATTTTTTTTTTTTTTCTTTCTTTTTTTTTTTTCCCCCTTTCTTTCAAGAAGCTTCCGGAAGCACCTGCCGGATTCTGGGCATATTCGATGTGGTTACTGAAGAGTTTTTGGTTCCTTCTGTGAAGGTGACCAGAGTATTCAATTTCAGACACTTGAAAATTCATAAGCACAGATGTAAAAATAGCAGAACCACTGTACCCAATCTGTGCTTCTAATTATAGCAAGTCTCTTCACAATATCATTATTTTAACCTTTAAGCTACTTTATTGTTCTTGCTAAGAACTGGCTAAGTAGTACTGTCTGAGCAATGAACAATCATTAAAAATTATTTGCATTTTGACCCAGTGTTTGATTCAATTGCCTCTTCCCTGTTATTTTTTTTTTGCTATTTGCAAATATGGGACAAATAAATTTTTGTTCCATTTTATTTTTTACCTATGTATATAGTCTCATGATTGAAACTCAGTTAAGCTTAGTTTTTATGAGTTTATTTTTATGCAAATCTTTATTTTGAACTCTTTATGGGGAGACTTAACCCATCATGAACTTTGGTTTTGGTAAATTTTGTATTTTCAGCAAGAATTACACAAAATCAATTTGGAAATCTTAGCAGGATTGACTTTGAAATTACAGCTTTCTTTCACTTCAGCTCTAAATAGTTAAATAAAATACAATAACAGCACAATAATTGGTAATTCAAATTAATATCTCATTTCCAAAGCTATGAATAGCTCAGTTGTTATATTATTGTTTCTTTTTGAGTTTAATAACAGGTATTGATGCCTTAAGAGGCCTCCTAGACACAGAGACTGGACAGGAGTAAAAAAATAAAATAGATATTTATTTGAAAGGTCTTCAAAGGTACCCTCTGGGAGCCAGAGGCTATTGCCAAAAATGGACCCCAAGATGGACAACAGGTCACGAGTTCTTCACACCTTTATAGGTTTGGTTCATTTGCATGTCAGGGTTAATTCTCCAATTAAAGCTTCGGTTCAATGATGTAATTTCCCCTCTCCTGGCCCCCCCTTAGAAGCTCTTTGGATTATACTTTTTGGGTCTGGGTGTCCTTGAAGAGCAGGCCCGGAGAGGCTTTGATATGTCTACCTAGCAGAAATTAGCAAGCTACAAGAAACCCCAGAGTTACACTCTAAGCAGTACAGAATTGGGAAAATATAAAGGTTAAAACCTAGGCATCAGTATGCAGTTATGTCTGTAACAGTGAAACTATTGCAATACATATATTGAACTACCAAACAGGTCGACCATCAAAGAATATGCAACATTCATAATTCAGCACCAAAGATATCCCCCCCCCCCTTGACCACTTCAGCTTGAAAATAAACTATCAGTATAAATCAAATATAAGCTCCTTTTTACAGATGAAAACACTGACATATTTTTAATACACTGGAATGCTTTTTAACAGGCTCTGAATGTTTTTTCCAGCTTAAATAATATATTGGTGTTAGTATTATAAGCTGTTGATATACAAACACCATTTTGTTTCTGCAAAAATTCTTCACAGCATGCTCAAAGTAGATCAACAGCAATGCAAACTGTCTGGTCTGCTCAATTGTGTCTTAATCTCCTAAATTAAACAGACAGATGCTTGATCCGTTATTAGATGTTCACATTTGACACTCTCCTTTCAGTGACCATTGGAATATGAATTCTATTTTTTCCCTTCTCTTACCCTGAAGCAGCAAGTGGCTCTCTAAAAGTGGGTTAAGTTTTAAGGGAAGCAACTGGCCTTGGGACAAAACCACACAAAGTACTTGTTGGTTGTTCTCCACTGAAGCTGTTTTCCAACAGGATATTGGGTTTTCTTCAGAAGGACATTTTTTGGAAGGTGCTTGTTTTCTGCGGACAATTTAATCTTTTATTTTTGTTGGAAAGAGAGAACACCTGACAGCTGAAAACCCTTTGGCTGAAAACAAAAAAAAAAAAACCAGAGAGACTTGGAAATGCCCCTCAGTGCTTTACATCATATGTCCCAGACAGACCATCCCCCTGCACTGCACCCCAACAGTCTGGACTGCAGGGTGGGGCAGCTCTCCCCAAAGGGAGGTTTTAAGCATTTTTTTCGGGTTCCAACAGAGGTTTGTTATGAATAGCCTCAGATGTTTTATTCTAGATTTTTTAATAAATAAAAGCATGTATTTTGTAACCTTTTCTGTTTCAAGTACCCTACTTGCATAGAACAATTCAACTGACTAGAGCCAGGCTGGGATACCATCCTGCATGTGGGGCAGGGTAAGATCTAGTCAGGGGAACTGGGGTTGGACAGAGCCTGAAAGAAGTGGGCAGGGCTGTGGGGACAAGGACATGGCAAAGCCCAATCAGGACGGCAGGTCAGTGAGCTGGGGTCCAGATGAGCAGGGCAAGTGTCCAGAGATGGGCATGGCTGCAGTGGTCAATGGCTGGTGGCTTTCAGGTCACTCAGGGTGGGAGCTCTGGATTGCAGATGCAGAGGTGCTGCTCTGTGGGGGGAGACTGGGACCAAGATCCCACAGAATGCCTCAGGATCCTGGTGATATGAAGGGCTGCAGGAGATGAGGGCAGGGCTTTGAACTGTTTGGACAAGAAGGAATGCGACTTCTGTGACAGGAAAATGAAATAACTCTTACCTGTGAGAAGCAGTGGGAAGATTCTTGTTTGCCTGTCAGTCAGGTTCAAATGTATTTTTTTCCTTGCCAAGGATTTTGCTTTAGGGCTAGCTGTGCTTATCACTTCCACAAGACTCTTCTCTTTTGTGTCTCTGATGTTCTGGATTTAATTTTAGCCCTAATTCTAACTTTTTTCCCCCAGCCTAAATAACAGTATTGTTCACCTAAAACCGTCCACATGACAGTTATTAGTAGATAAATCCTTTCCCTCCAGTCTTCCTTCAGAGCTAGCTGAATTTAATTCATTTGCAGCTAACAAATGCCATCTAGTGGTTATTATGGGCTTAGTTTAGCATCTAGTAAAATACAGCAGCTTGGAGTTGTATGAATAAGAATCTTGAGCAGTTAATACAGAAAAGAGGACTGGGTGCTGTGGGCATTCTCAAGTTATCTCCACAGTTTTTGTGGACTGAGACATAAATAAATACATATTGATCTGGTTGTGTTGATGTATGATGTTTTCTTACCACCTGTACTAGTTACATAACCATCAGTGCTAATCAGGTTAGTGCAGCCAAGCTCCATTTTCTGAATAAAATTTGTATATCCACAGGGAAATTTTTCCACACACTTGGTACTGATTTTTTCACTCCTGCAAACAAATACTGTGATTCATGGAAGGTGTCTCCATTTAATTAAGCCAACAATTAGTCGGGCATTCAATTAGTGCAAATTCATTAACGAAAAAATATTTCCAAACTGGAGATTTGCATAAGCCATGAACGGCTGTTATAAGCATTGGACTACAGAGATGAAAGTCCACCTATGAAAGCAGTGGACTGTAGAAATTACAGGGGTTTGTAAAGTCATGATCTGTACTGGGCAGTAGTTATAGAGAGAAGTTGTTATTTCTCAGGATTATAAGGTAGAAGGTTTGAAAGAAGTACATTTTCACGATGCACGCAATTAACTCGTAGGATGCATTGCTGTAGGATTCTGACCACAAGTGCATATGAGTTTTAAAATGAACTCTGACAAATTCATCTGGCATAGATCCATCCTGTGATGTGTAAGTATGTATGTGTATTCCTGGATGAACTGTCCAGCTCAGGATTTCCGACGGTGCTGAAGGTAGGCAGGGTCCCCATAACGAAAAATTAGCCTATGGCTGTCTCACTTTGTGTAATTCTTGCCTGAGAAATAAATTACTGATGATCATCTGGTAAAAGGCTCTGGACTTTGCTTCAGCCCTGGATGTCAGTTCTGACAGTCTTATCTGACTCAGAAACATTGTAAATGTTGGCTGATTTAGGAGATTTCCTAAATGAAGCACATATAATCCTTTACTGGAAGTTATCAAATATCCACAATTTTTATGCATTATATGCACTATATATACACTCATTCATTAAAATGCTGACCTATTTCACACTTCCCCTATTGACTTATTTACTTTTCCTTTTTCACGTCTTCATCCATCTCCTTTCTGGCTTGACTAAACAGACCAAAATGCTCTCCATACTGAGATAAGCATCTCATTTGCCAAACTGTGGTCTATGACTAAGGTGATAAAATAAAACAATTTTGCCTGTTCCTACTTGGTGTATAATAAACTAGAGAACAAAGATTTTAAGTAAAATTACTCTGAGGTTTGCCCTTTGTGACAAGTTTAATGAATCACTTTTCACATAGCATGGAGAGCATCTGCCAGGTGAAAGATGAAGCTCATGAGCTTGTTCATTGTAGTTCACTGTGTGCTAGCTCTAAAGAGAAACAGACTTAGAGCAGTCTCTTAGTCTCAATGTATCCCAAAATAGCTTACATTCCTACATCATGAGGTTAATTTATAAACAAAGGTAAGTTACTGAATGGGGAATAATAGTGCAACCATGTTACCTGTGATATGAGAGAGGATGTAGAGCCAGTCACCAGCATTACAACAGGTCATGCCTTTCCATAGATTGAGAAAAGCCACCAAATCCTGAATAGGTAGCAGCCGTCAGAATATTGTGTCACCAAAAAATTGATGGTGAGTTCAGTACTCGTCCTGGTTGTGTGGGGATGACATTTGTGGCCTCTGATTGGCAGGAAAGAAATGCATTGATGTTGTTTTAGTTTCCACCTAGCCACCACTTATGCAGGGGGCAAACCCAGGGGGGATCAGTGATGGCAGCAGTGACCTGGCAGCTCATCTTTGCTTTGGGGGAAACCACAGGCAGATAAACTTTTGATGGTACATACACTGTACTCACTGTTGAATTGCTTGCACTGAAACAACCTAAGGTTCAAAAAAGTCTTACTGTTAAGAAATTTATAGAAAAATCAGAAAATGCTTTGAGATTACCTGCAATTTTTTTTTCTGTATAAAAGCCATAGGTGGGAACATTTCCACTTAGATGGCCAAGACCCAGGTGTGATCTCTTCTATATAACAGAGTATATCAAGAGAGCTCTCTATTCAATTCCTTTCCTCTGACTGCATGCTCTGTCCCTTCTCAAAGAACATGTATGAAGTAAGGGATAGATCTGAGCTGCCAAGTTCTGCCAAACCCCAGAATCCAGCAAACTCTCTCACCTACTCTGACTCTTATTGAATAAGTTTACTGCCTCTTCTTAGGTAAGTTTAGTGTAGTATGTGCTTCCCTGCTTGATAGAAGATTTCGCTTAGTACGTTAAAGACCAGAAGAAGAGGAGGTGGTTAAAACTCATTCTTGCTTGGGGAGGTTTGAAAGTTTAATGTCCCATCTCCTGGTAAGGTTTATGACTGTGATGATGGGAGGTTCATAGTCTACTCCTGCTTGTAGGGCTGGGCCACTGGGCATATTGGATGCATTGCCCATCCAGCTCAGCACTGTCCTCTCTGTAGCTGCCCTCTAACCCCCATCCCACTTTTACAATGTTGTTGAGCCACTGTTCATTCCTCGGGGCAATCTACCTTACCCTGCTGTAGGACAGCAGTGATTTACCACCCCAGGGGAAAATTAAAAGTAGCAAAAAAAATTTTATCTAGATTTTCTTGGTTTACTTATTATTTCCTCTTACTTTATTCATGTGATTTCTCAGGAATGAAAAGTATCTGTACAGAGTCTTGTCTAGAAAGAGTGATTGATGCAATTCTACATTAAATATACTAAACAGTTCATGAGGTTAAAAGGATAACATAATAAACACATTTTCCAAACTCACACTTGCTCAACTGTTTACATTCAGATCTGTAGAAGAAACAAAATCTGATTAATGGAACTACCCTGGTAGTTTTCATATTAACTGATCAAATCCCCCTTTCTAGACATGAATGTCATAACATAAGCTAAATGTATATTTTACAAAGTTTTCATTATTTTTATGGTGGAATCAGGGTCACCAATGAGCTTCAGTTCCATTTGACCTGCATAATCATAGAAACAGCCTTTCACAATACTTTCACTGTATTTATCCCCATCTTCAGTGTGTTTAAGTAAGTAGTTGAAATAACAGCCACAATGAAATAAAAAAAAAAAAAGACCCAGGGGCAAAAATGTATCAGATTAGTAGGTTACATTTATGGTAACTGATTTTCCACATATTCAGATGGATACACATGGTCTAAATCCAGATATTTCAGGAATCTTGAAAAATTAATCAGCTTTCAGAATTTGGTTCTCAGAGGATAAATGGAGAGTTAAAAGTCAAGCCACATCTGCTGATCTCGTATATGCTGTCATACTGTACTGTAAGTAATGAAATAAGACATGATGAGTCTCCTGAAAAGAATGAAAATAATATGATTTTCAGCATTATGCATAAGACACACTTTTGGAATGGGAAGATATAAAAGACCTGTGGATCATAATAAAAAAAAAAAAAAAAGCAGAAATTTAAAATATTTCTTTGATTAGAATATGAAAAATGGAATGAAGTGGGAGTTTCTAGGAATGAGAGGCTTAAGGGATACGTCCTATTAAATTAAATTATATCTGTCTCGTTTCTCAGAGCAGGATCAACGGTGGAGGTTCTATAGGTAAGAGGAGATGAACAATATTTTAAAAGCCTTGTAATGTGTTCATTTCTGTTCTGGTACAACATCAGCATTAAAGAAGATCTCTGACTGTAGAGAGGCTATTAAAAAAAATAGCAGGTATCTTTTGTGCCTCTGCAAGATCATGCTTGGGAAAATACATTTTAGACACCAGTCCCTAAATTTTCTGCTAAAATAGGAAGGATGTAAGGTATAGTATTTGTATCTAAGCCTATGCTTGGGAAAAGATAGTTGTTTATAACACTCTATAATGTGTTTAGATAGTGATAGGGAATACAGAAATGTAATAAAAACCAGCCTGTTCTCCACACACAATACAAAAAATGTTAGGAACTACCATGAAAGAGGTGATTAGGCAGTCTGTATCACAAAGCCTGTACAGACATGTAAGATGGGTAATTAATCCCATAAGTTCAGATAATAGATGCTTTAAAAGGTTTGAAGTTGAAAAATAAAAAGAGATAAAAGCACAATGACATTTAAAGCATTTTAACAGAACTATTTTTAAATTGAGTTGTAAAATTGTTGACTGCAAGACAATGCATTTGCTAACCATGAATAGGATGATGCAGATCTTAGCTTTCTCTAAAAAACCACAAACTCTTACAACTGAGCTAACAATTTTTTTTTTATTTTTTTTTTTTTTAATAACAGGTATAAGAGTTCTACAAATGTAATCTAAAAGCAGGGATGTTTATCACCCCACTGAAAGAGTTTGAAAGTGGATCCACGTGCTACCTTTTGAGGATACAAGGTGGTTAAACATAATTTGTGAAAATGGTAATTAGTACAAAGTTTTCTTATTCTCAATGACAATCTGATATGTGCTGGAGCATGGTCAGGTACACAGGCACACAGCAGTTGTTTGGGATCTCTGCCTAAATGCAGAATATGGCTCAGTGCTGGTTCAGTGCTGTCACATCTAAGGTTTGCAAAGTCAGATAATTCAGGATCCTTCCTGGCAGCTATGCCATAGTTCTGTGTAAGCTGTAAATTACTGCTGTGGGATAGCCTCCAAACCACTCTAATTGCTCTCAAATGGGCATCAAGACTGCTTTCTTCCTATCTTCAGCAAGCAGATAAAAATTATCATTTTCTTTCATTGAGCATTTTGCTTTTTATTTTTTTTTAATACTTTAAAGAGGCATTGACTGTAATCTCTTGATGGGTCACTGTTAGGGAATAGCTGTATGTTTGCTTGAGAGTGAATCTTTAACAAATAAATTGATAAAACACGGCTGTGACTGATTAACAACATAAAACTTGATCAAAATTTGAATGAGGGTATTAAACAAGACCAGAAAACATACAGTGAACAACTACCTAGTTACTGCATAAAGGCAAAAGTCCTCTGGAAAGCAGAGTACATGATCATGAATCATTCTACCTCTGAGTAATGATAATAAACTATTTTCCTAAAGAGACTCTTTCAGTATAAAAGAAACTGTAACCCATAGGGATTGAGAAACCTGCAGTGTTAGAGATTCTATCTTTGGGTTTAAACCTAAATTCTTGCTCACTGAGGTAATTTAGGCAGCATAAAAAACCGTGCTCAAGAAAAAAATGTTTTGCCTCTTTCAGGACTCCTTGAAACTTCCTCCGACACCTTTCAATTCCTTCTGTTATTTAGAGGAATTTAAGGGTGCTTTTATACCAAGGACACATGGAGGCAGAAACTAAATAAATAACCTAGATATTAGACTTCATGTTTTGTCAATATATTTATCATTTTGCAAATAAGTGGAGTGTTATTATTAATCAATTTTATTGGTGTCATAAAAACCCTGATCAGAGAAATTATTTGTCCCTGGCTGTCCAGCTGCAGAAACATAATCCAGGAGTCCTAAATATTCATGCCAAGAGCATCCAATCTCACATATTTTTATACCAGTTTTAAAAGTCTTCTGGCAGAAGATGAAAGGTGCTGTAAAAATATTAAACTATACAATTAAAAGCCACTTTTTTCTACTTCATATACAACGTTCTAGGATGGAGGTCCCTGCCTCACACGTGTTCAGTGCTTAGGGAGCTGTCTTGAATGCTGCCTTCATTTTCTTAAAGAAATAGATTAGCACATTTCTTTATTCCTCTTTTGTAGCAATAATTTTAATATTTATTTGTAATAAGGCGTTCATATTGCATGACAGTGTTGCAACATATTAAGAGAATTTGTTAGATTGCCATGTCCTTAGACTCTTGTAATTCAAAATTAGAAATGCTGCACAGTTTCAAGAAAAGTCATGAGGTGTGAGAGGTGTATGAAAGCTCATGAATGCCACATCACATTTGAGCTCTGTCATACTCATTTAAACATGGTGTGAAGCTGATGTACTGTTGTAAATATACACAAAAAGTGAGATAAATTTTTAAAGAATAAATTTTTACAGATGTACAATATACTAGATTTGAATGAGCTCTACGTTCTTTGCGCTGTTGGGGTGGCCATGACACACACGGACAGTGCCTCTTTCAAGGGCCAAAAAGCCGTTTATTAAACAAAGCAGCCTCTTTTATGCACCTTTTGTGTGTTATCACTCGTGTTACAGATTCATTGGCTGCTAAACTACCACAATAGATTCACTGGCTGTTATTAACCATAATATACTACCATTGACTACCTATAGCATAAGCATTCAAGCATTCAGAAAAATAACAGGTGCGGATATGTTGCTGTTTTTCTCATTCTACTGTTTAACTTTCATGCTTCTGTCGATAATACATTCTCATGGGTAAAAACTAATTGTTTTTCTTCTCACAGACTTTTCTCACAGTCCTTCTCTAGCTGAAGTAACAGGCCTGAGCCATAATTTTACAAAGGCAACAAGGCCTTCATTTTATAAGGTTTTACTTAAATTCCACATCTCCCCCTTTTTTGTTTTTTATGGAAAGGGTTCATGTATTCTAATGTTAAAACAGTCTGCACCACCCCACCAAAACCACCACTGGCCACCTGCTGGCCACAGGACAAAACACATGGCATACAGATCACAACCAACAAAAACCACCAAGAACAACCATGCCACCGACAAAGAGACTTATAGTAAACAAAAAGATAGTGTCCAGTGTTCCCAGAGAGAGAGAGCTGCTTCTTCTTCTGCACTTGGCAGTAAATGGCTACTGTTCCAAAGCTCCCATGGCTGGAGCTCAGGGGGCCACACCACCCAGACAGGAGGGAGTCCACCAGCCAGAAACACGGACCCCAACACCGCCAAATGTCTCTCTGGAAGCATGGAACAGGGAATAACTGGAGAAGGTCAGCAGGAACACAACAACATGATGGCAGATGCAGTAGGACACGAGGCAGTTTCCAGCCTGCCTCCACAAGCCCTCAGGTCACAGCGATGTTCCTGCCAGTCCTACACCTGCTCCTGCCTTGGCCACGAGGGCTGGATGGTGACTGGGTCCTTTTTCCTCTCGCTGGGCCTCATTTTCTCAGAGGTGATTGATGTTTGTCCGGTCAGGCAAGTATCCACGCTAGATCTGTTGGCAATAAAACACATAAATAAAACACATGTACCTTCTCCCCTAGGTCAGTAGATCAGCTAGGCCTTGCCATTGCACGCCCAATTGTGGATCCTTACGTAAAAGCTTTTAGAAATTGGTTCCGCACGTGCAAATCTTCAGACCAGTATCGCTCTGCTGGGGATCAAAATTGATGATTCACCTGCAAAAACTTTAGTGTAAATATTGTATTATCTAAATATTCCTGAGAGGTCATAGTTCATGTCTAGAGACAAGACATTCACTCTTAGACCAGGACTTCTCAATCAGATTTCAATTATTGTTTTCAAAGTGCATGCAAGTACCTGTATCTTGCATAGGATTTTGGAAGGGAGACACAATCTGAGAGCATCTCATCTGAGTGCTCCTGACTTAGCACTACAGCTCCATCCTCACCAAATCTCCAGTTAGATAAAATCCTGATGCTCTTTTTTTTATTAATCTCATCAAATCTATTTCTCACTGACTTTTTGATAGTCATGTTGCTCTAAGGTCTATAAGAGTGTAATAGCACATACATATTTTGCTGCAGAAGTGACCATTTTAAGAGAGTTTTGTCTGCTCATCTATGCTTGTGATTTTTTACATCCCTCAGTCACACAGATACACTGAAATAAACACTGACTCCAGAAAAAAAAACCAAAAAAAATCCCATACCATAGACAAAAGTAATTCCCTATCTCACTTCACCACATGGCACATAAAAGGGGCAGGGAACTACAGCCCAAGGTAGCAGCCAGCAGTTGACAATAGGCTGCAATATTGAAAAGCAACCATAATATGATGACAAAATATATGCAAAATTGTACCAGTGAAAGAAAAAAATAGGTTTAAATAGTTGGCTAAGAAAATTTTACTGCAGGACAGGAATACACAGCAAATGTGCTAATTCCCTACTTTAACATTTTGGGCCTAGCATAAATTTCTTTCTTATGAAAATTTATACAGCAACAGGCCACAGGATGAACTTTCATTTTGTTTCTCAGTAGATTGGTCTGAAGGTTTTCCTTAGAGAAAAAAAAGGAAACAGCAGCAAACTCACCCAAGACTTAATTTATCAGAAACATTCCAACAAAATGGACCCTTAAAAAACAATTTAAAGAGAACAGGTCTGAGGTTGCACTCATGTATAGGCCAGCTGCTAGCATTACCAGAGGTCAAACTTAGTTTGTTTTCAGCATGTGTCCTTGCACAGATATTAGTCTTTGTCTGTAATTTTGGCTATGTCTCTATTTTCCTAGCTCAGGTTAATCTAACACATCATCTGTCTTATTGTTTCTTTAAAAAACCTCAACCACCGACATTTACAAGTCACAGTATTTGAAATACTTTCCTTTGGGTCAGTTTGTTAAATTGCTTCAGATTAAGTAAACAAAATCACATTCTGCTATGTTTTTGAATAGTGTAAATTTATTTATATAGAATATCTGTTATTTTGGGGTAAAACCAGCAAGCCATATCCTTAACCCCTATAAGAAATTATATATCTACAGAAGTTACACTGGTTTCGGCTCTCTGAGGGCCCAGCACGGAAGGCTGATTACATGATTGTCCTGGGTTGCAGTGGACAATGATCCAGACATGTTTTAGATATTTCTTTTACTAAAGACCACTATTTTCAGATGATCAGAGTGGGAAATGGGGTGGTTTTATGAATGAAGGAGCACTTGTCCTTCTTGATGGGACCGAATCTGACTTCTGCTGTTAATTATCAGATTATATTGTTGGATCTAGCCCTTCAGATCCTTAAGATCAGACTTAAGGCTAGGTTCAAAAAGAAACATGGATTTGAGGCACAGTGTGTATGACCCCTGTTGTTGGCACCAAGGTCTGTTGTGCCTGTGACCAGAACCTCCTGTGAGGCCTCACCATCTGTTTTACACCGTTCTCCAGCTCTTCCCATGTATTATATGAGAGCAAGATTTGCCACAACATAGTCCACAAGTGGTGCACATGGTGCCTCAGCTAGACAATGTGGAATGCTACAGAGGGCTACATCTGACACTCTCCCAGTTAGGTGCCCCTGTCTTATGGAGATTCAGAGTCTGAAACAGATTAATGTGCTTTTGTTAAACATCTTTTTTTCTCTTAAAAAAACCTCTTTTTTTCCCCCTTCCCCACCAGTGGTTAGAGCAGTGCATAGAAAGTCAGAGCTTTAAGATACTCTACTTTCCTGTGTCTCATTGCAATATATGGCTATGGGTACTTCTCACATATGAAGAGTAGATAAAAATGTACACTGGCTATTCTGCTTGCCAAAGTTGAGCCACTATATATCCAGGAGTGAAAAATTCACTGGCTCAGAGAGAATGCATGGTGTAGACTGGATTTCTGGCCAGTTTCTGTCTGTATTTAAAGCTCTAATTTATTAAGAAGTTGAACGGGGCAAAGGAAGCTATACCATCTTTCTTCAGCTACCTCTATAATAAGAAAGGTTCCTTTAAAAGCTGGAAACTGACCTCAGTTCATGTAGTTAAGGATAGGCATTTAAATACTGTGCACAAATCCTTTATGTTCTTTCTGTTGTAGAATTTATAGGGATGCAATCAAGATCTGCTCTGCATGTAACTCCTGCTACTGCCAGTGATCATCTTCTTATTGGTATCTAAAATTGGATTTGGGCCTGTAGAAATGTGGAGTTTGCTGATATAAGTTTCTCAATCTCTCTTTTTCAAAAGGCACTATTACAAAGAGAAAAATCCTTATTTCTTCAATTTTTTATAACAAAAATAGAATGACGCAAATTAACATCATGTTTTTTCCTAGATACTGAATTTACCAAATCCTTAAAGAAAAAATATTTAATAGAACATATACATATAATTTTGTTACAAAACACATAAAAAAAAAAACCAGATGTTGGACTGAATGTTTAAACCATCAGCTCTTTAATAACTCTAATTAAGCTTTAATACCATTTTCTGGTTAGGAGTGGATACAAAGTCCCAATAAATCACATATGTAGAATTTTATCATTTTTTCTTTACACTGTAGTAGTCAGTCCCAAAAGATTTTATTCATGTTTACAAAATATTAAAAAAAAGGAAAACATTTCTAAATAGAGCAACTGAATGAAACAATAAAATTTTATTTAACGGACCATTTTCCATAAAAAAATACTATCAAATATTTTTACAGTCTTTGATAACAAATTCAGAACTAAGTCCTGATTTTATTTAAAGATGAGATGGGGCTGTGTTAGTATCTCTGAAAAAATTGATGGTGTTGCAAACTCTGCAAATGTAACCATGCAGTACTTCTTCAGGAGGTTTACTTCTCTCCAGCTGAGTTTGTCGTAAGGTGCTGCTGACTTTGTATTTCTGTTGACAATAGTGTGCTAGGAAAATTAGTAACTTTGTTATTGTATATTTCATGACCAAGGTCCTGTTTGCGTCCCTGACCTTCCCTTCTACTTGGATACAAAGTGCTGGGAGATCTACCAGAAGTGTAAGGCAGATCTTAATCCTTTATTTTTAAGTAAATGTTCAATAAAAGAAACTTTCTGGTCTGCATTGAATTTTTCAATAACTAGCCAGATATTTAGAAATTTTTGGTTCTTTCAAGAGAAATTGCTATGGAAATCAAGTTTCAAAACAGGGCTTAGCTCAACAGATAATAGAAAATATAATCAGATGTAAGTTTAATAACAATTGTTTGCATATATGAAAATTACATTCCAAATATATGCAAATTTTCTTCTTAAAAAAAACCACTACCATATTCATACAGTCAAAATTAGTTTACCAAGAACTTGGTTCAATAACTCATGTGCTCTGTGGTCCAACAATTCTGACATGAATTGTGAATCATTCTTGAAAACTTACAAGTAGTACAGGCAAGCCATCAATTTTCAGATAAAAGAAGCAGCTATTTTTGCAGAAATCTAGTTTTACTACCCTTCGGCATAACAGAACACAAAGTTTCAATAATGGAGGCCATTCAGGAATTATAAAGTTTTTGGTCTAGAGGCATTTTGCCTTTCCCAGAATCACCAAACAATTCCAGTTCAATATGAATTGCAAACATAAAAGCAAGTCTATAAATGTCTCTTGTGAGTATTTAACAAAATAGACACTTTTTAAAGTTGTCCAAGACATTGCAGTTGACAAGGAAATAAGGCAAGATTGCTTTGAATCTTATATTAAGCCAGTAGCAATAAACCAATACAATTTTACAGTGATTTTTCCTATGACTGCATTAAAATTATGTTGTAATTCCCAAGTGTCTGGATAAAATGACTTTTTTTACCATTCAATCACCAGTAAATTATCTAAGCAGATGGAAATACTTTAATCTCTTCTTATTGTGTTTGTCTCATGCTGGGTACAACATATGCTGAAATCAAAAGCTCAACAGTCAAACAAAATTTTGATATTTAAAAAAAAATAGTTTTAAAGATATTTAAAGAAAGAAAGAAAAAAAAAAAAAGAGTCAAAGGCCATTCACTAGAATTTTGCTTCTCAAGAGCCCCAAAAAGCCAGAACATCCTCCTGTAGTCTTCATTTAAGAAATATTGAGTTTTATGTATTTGAGTCACAGGTTATTTTGAAATGTTTTCCAGCTGAAGAATCATTTATCTATTCCAATCATGCAGCAACAGCACCATCATAAAGAAGATAAGTAAACCAAGAAACACTACGAGGATCTACCCAGAATCAATATAACTCTACCCACTACCCAAACAGGTGCTCTCTTTTGCATTACAGAAGTAGAGGAAGAAAAAATCTCAGTAGATGTGATTCTGTGTCTGTGTTTTCTTCTAAGGCAGGTTCAGATGAGCTGAAACAACAGCCTGTCTCCCAAGAAGAGGGTACCACTTCTTCTGCTGCTCTAAACCCCTGCTATGTGAATTGCTGCATGTGATGTGCCATACAACAGCCAAAACAGGTAAGCACCTGAGTCTGCAACAGGTACACTCGAGTCTTTACCTCCCAATAGTGGAAATTCATCCTTGTTCAAAAGAAAGCAAACAATGTCTGTAGATGACACCCTGCTTACACTGTTTGACTCATCATTTTCTTGGTGAATCCAGAAAAATAAGTTAGAAAGTGTGATCTTCTGTAATTCACAGACTGTTATAGATGTGTCAGGGAAGTTTTCAACAGAAGCTTTTTTACAAGAAAATGTAAACTTGTGGAAATTTAACAAGTTAGAATTTAGAAATTGGGTGGTTTGGGGATTTTTTTTCCAAAATAATTTGCTAAAAATATCTTCCTGGTATAAAGAGGAAAGTTGTAGTAGAAAAAAGAATATAAAGAAAGAGCTAAAAGAATATAAAGTTGAGCTAAGGTCTCACATGCAGGGGGCATTTGAACCTGTGCCTTGCACAGTCCACACTGGTTTATCTCTTGAATCCTTCTCTTGTTCTTCCTCTAGACCAGCGAATAAGCAATTATTCTCACACATGATCTTCTTCAGAAGACAACTCTGATGTACACAACTTAGTCCAGGGTAGCTGTAATGTTCACTCTGTCTGTACAAGAACACTTGTGGAACAATCTGTCTTATACCCAGAGCATTTGCTCTTTGCCACTTTCTGTGTTTCATTTTCATCAGCTAAAGTGACAGATTAATGATGTATCAACACTGCCTCTGCAGGAACCTGACTGTGGGTTTTCTCTGTCCTGAGCTAGTGCCCTAGACAACAGAGACTTCTGATCCTGTCAAGGGCGGCAGAGGGGGAGTACTGACAGAGAACAAAAGAAAGAAGTCAGTTTATACTTTGAAGCAAAAGAAGGAAAGCATTTAAACCTCTGAAAATTCCTAAAGAATAAAAAAATTCATTTAATCTTAGTTCAGGAAGTTAGCTGTGCAATGAATTACATACATTTACATTACACACATTTGAGTGAGCACTTTTTACTTCATTAATATCTTATTATATACTATATACATTATTATATATTATATACAGTTGAACATAATACATTGTTCCAATAACAGTATTTTAGGTATATATATTGTAAAGGTAACATGATTTCATTGTACTTTGAACTTCTTTATTTAAGACATCAGAAGCTACCATTTACTGTCTCTAATTTCACATTGCACAAGTACATCATTTATTTCACCACAGCCAGGAGTTACTTGCTATCTATCAATGCTTTCCCATATATCAAGTCCTCCTGCAGGCTCTTGGCTTCTCAGTACAGCCTGAAAAAATGCCAAGCATTTAGGTGAGCTCAGCTGTCATGAGTTTCCACCTTTTCTGCTCAAGTTTAAATTGTGTCACTTCTTTTACCATATTCATAAGATTTATAGGAAACTTAGGGCAATGACATGGTATACTTTGCTGTGGGTATCCATGACATTTAAGATTAAAGTTGTTCATATATTTTAGTAATTTTTTTTAATCTGAGTTTCATATACTCAGCCTGCAGAAGGTCTAATGCAGCTATTTTCCTTTACCCCTAAATGTCACCTCTAAACCGGGATAACTCAAGGAAGGAATCTTTCTTAAAAACAGCACTAAATAATTTAGGGTTCAGATACGTGTGGTGTTATTCCTCCAGGCACTTTCTACAAGTGGAGTGTTAAAACTGGCATCCAAGCTGGTGCTTCTACTAGTGATCATTTCCTACAGGTAAATAAGGCCAGTTTTGTTTCATGTCAGTATTATGCCAGCTATTAATGCTACCTTGTGCTCTAGTCCTGGTGCACATCCCTCAGAGGGGGAGGGATCTCTGTGCCTCTTGGAGCATGCCTGCTCTGTCCCATGGGAATTACTGTCATCCAGAACTTCTCATGAACAGGAAACAGACAAACTCTGTCCTTAGGGCGCTGCATCTAAGCTGTCCCACCCTCATGATGGGACGGTGCTCGCTGGTGTGACACCACACTCCTACAGCCACACTGTCCTCACAGGTCAGTTGTGCAGCTCTGCCCCTCACGGGTGAAATGGGATCTCAAAACCCTCTTCCCCTTAATTTTTTGCTGAGCATGAACACATCTTTAACTTTTAGTATACATCATCAGTCTGCAGTAGCTTCCATATTTATGTGCATGCAAGAACACTACTTGAACTGACATTCAGATGTAGGAGACATTGCACTGACTGTACTGTTGCATTTTCTCTAGTATAGTTCAATCTTTGAGCTTCATAACCTTTCTGATGTGAGTACAGTTGTGTAATATAAGCCATATTTGCCTCAACTATGTATTATTTAAAGTGAGAAGGAAAGGAGTGTTCTTGTCTAGTCCAAGCTCCTACATAACATGACTCTTAGAGTTTCAACCCACAATTTTGTCAGTGTTTTATGAAACGTCCTTTTAGGAGAATAATAGAAGCTTCTTTGTCCTAAGACTTCCAGGAAATGTAGCCAGCTCTTATCCCCCAGAATTGGCATTGAAATGTGTATATGTTAACTCTTTTCTATTTTAGTACCAACTAGTGTTTTCCTAAGAATAAAATATACAAGGTATAATTAAAGCCTTCTGGATTTCTTCTACAGCCCATGTCCTCAATAAAACAAAGTAATCAAAGCTGTGGCACATTCAAAAAGACTCAGTTTGCCCCAGAAAAAAAATCTGGTTAGTTTT
This sequence comes from Coloeus monedula, assembly GCF_965178545.1. Lineage (NCBI taxonomy): Eukaryota > Metazoa > Chordata > Aves > Passeriformes > Corvidae > Coloeus > Coloeus monedula. Next base: position 66,321,696 of record NC_138784.1, on the reverse strand, counting down.
CTCCAGGAAGCTAAAGAGTGAAAAAATATACTGCTCCACAGCAGTAAATCTGCTTAATAAACAGCTTCTCACCAGAATAAGCTCTGTTTAAAATTATTACTATTTTTATTTTATTATGCAAGAGGAATTGCATGGAAAATTTAAGAACAGATTGGAGACAAAAGCCTGAGTTGATATGAATATTTTTTTTAAAAAAGTTTAATCGTCTGGTTTGTTAGGCTTTTCTTGCAGAATAACAAAACTTAGTAGCTAGTGTTCTTATATTTGTTTTCTCCTGTTTATTTCTTTTTGTGTATCACTAAATTTGAACTGCCCACACTACATTACACTTTATTTCCTTAGTGATTTGAAGCCTGGTGACTGGAACTGAATGAATAATATTTGACTGACTAAAAGCAAGGCATATTCTAACCCCTAATTATTAATCATGTACAAAGAAAGTAAGGGACATCCATGTTAATAAATTCCATTACATGCAGACTGCTTGGTCTGGGCAGTGGCATTTGCCTTTCACAAATCTGTAGAGTAAAAGGGCAAACCAGCATTTGTCTCTTTTCCCTTACACACTGCTGCTGCCTCAGTTAAGGAGTGCAGTCTCCAGCCAAAGCCATTTCACTTTTTATTTTTGAAGGCATGTCTATAGTGGTACATGCTCTAGCCTGGAGCTCAGAAATAACACAAAGAACGGTGATATTTATTTTACAGAAGGTGACTGAATCAGTGTCTGAAGTGCAGGCAAGAACTCTAAATCCTCGTGTAAATACACTAAATGAGGATCCTGGTGAAGGGCATCTTTCAGATATCCCATGCATAACATAGGCTTCTAGCCAGCTGGTTGCCTAGTGAGCTGCAAAATACACCAGCATATAGCTAGAGCTACTCTAAAAAGTGCTGAAAATATTTTACAAGTCAAACCCAGTCATTTTCACATGAGCTTTCTTTTAAAAATTAAATTAGAAGAGAACTAGATCTGACAAAAACTGGACAGACACAAACAAGAAGGATTAGCATAGCTAAAAACGTCTCCAAACTCCTGTAAAACTAAAATAGCTTAGTATATTATCTAGTGGATCTCTTTTATATGGAAAACAGATGGGTGAAGGAAGTAGAAGAAAAGTCATGCTGCAGAGCACTAAAAAAAAAAAAAAATACAAAATATCATTTAATGAAGTAAAAAATGTCTTCAGTTGGCACTTCCATCACTCACATCCACTGTATAGAAATTTTCAAGGAAGTGCTCTGTTCTCATGCCCAGTAACTGGCTTCCTAATTCTTCTGTAGAAATCATATCATGACTTGTAACTTCACAAGACTGCATAGAAGCTGAAGTCCAATGCCTATGCCTTTAACAAAAGGACCAAACTAGCATTAAGACTGGCTATGCAGTCTTAGATTTATTTATTGTTTTATTATTTTGAGACATTAGGTATCTGAGTGGGATGCCATAAGTTTTGAAAAAAAGAAGGGTTTTTTTTTTTCTTTTTCTTTTTCTTTTTTTTCTTTTTCTTTTTCTTTCTTTTTCTTTTTTTCTTTTTTTTTTTCTTTTTCTTTTCTTTTTTTTTTTTCTTTTTCTTTTTTTCTTTTTCTCCAGGAGCTAGAGCTTCTAAACATTAAAGAACAGTTCAAACAAATAAGAAAACAAAAACCTCTGTGTGTGAATGATAGTGGCAAACTCTTCTGCTCATCTGGAAAAAGCTAATGAGATGTTACAGAAAAGAAGTGCTGTCCTGATTTTCTGGCTTTAGTGATAAAACCTAGATGCTTTAGAAAACATGCAAAGGATGCACAATAGGAATAATTTCTTCCAGAAAGGTTTCCTTTTAGTCTTTTGCATAAAAGAGATTAATTTAAACCTGAAATAGGGACTTTTCAAAGCCTTTCCAATATTCTTTATTTTAGCATTAATTATAACAGCTCTAGCTTTTCTTGGGGTATGTATAAATGACAAACTCTTTTAAACTTGGTAGGGAGATAATCTAAGACATGTTCTGTTACACAGAGTTGGTGAAAAAATGATTTGCTGCTTATATGGAAGAGAAATGAAAGCTGTAGCATGCTAAGGACAAATATTAATTGAATTTATCAAGGCCTATTCAGGCTAATTTATAAGGACTGGGCCATTAAACAGCAACAATGGAGATGGCACATAACAGTATAAATCATAATTACATATAATGATTTGCATCACTGAAACATTCCACTGCAACTAATGGAATAAGCTAGGGTCTTTGTTTTGAAGAAGACTAGTTTTAAATTGTTTAACTAGTAGAGACATTGTTTTTAAAGACAGGGCTTAAATTTTTAATGCACTCATGAGCACTAATATCTAAAAAAGTATGGTGAGAAATAAAATCGTTCCTATTTAGGGTGTTTCCCAAATCACTCTGCACATTTATTGACAAGCACTGTGAAGGCTATTACTCAAAGAATAAGACTGAAAAAACCCAAATCAACCAAAAACCTACAAATGAACAAAAGAAAGCTGCTAAAATTCCTTGCATGAACCTTCTTAGTCAACTATTCTTATAGAAATTTATTCTTGCTTCCCAAACAAATCCAGTCAAGTAATATATCTATACTTGGCACGTTACATTAGGTAACGAAGAATCTAGGAATGTAAGTGTTTAATTAAGGTTATGAACAAGGCTTTGAGAATATTTGATTTTTGATTCATTAAAAGAAAAAAAAAAGAAAAAAAAAGAAAAAAACATGAAGGATTTTATTTTGAAATGTCGCTCGTGAAATATCCTTTTATTCCAACAGAGGTAAAAGCTGTAAAACTGTATTCAGCTCTGTCCTAAATGAAATATTTAATTAAGAAAGAATGGCTTTTCCTGTTCCCTCTTTCACCTCCCAGCTCTCAGCAGAGACTCAACTACAGCACCAAGTTCTATCATGTGTATCTGTTTCCTAAAAATGGTTCCAGGAAAGGACAGATCATAGGCAAGAAGGTGGGAAGTAGTGATTTTTTAAGTATTTTATCTGACTCTCAAGTTTCACAAGTATTCACATGTAATCTGTGACTCCATTTCCTTTGGTCTAGAAAAAAAAAAAAAAAAAAGGTGCTATTTTTATTTTTCACCATGTACTTATATCCCACAAATGTCAACAAGGCCATAGGATAAATTGTAGCCTTAAGGAAGCTGAATGGTGACAGACAGTTCTGGGATCATCTGGGTATTTGCTATAGTATGAAAAACCAGTCAAGTTTCCCTTCAGACATTGTCTGTCTCCTGTCATTCTTCTAACATCCACAGGGCCTGAAGGCTGAGAGCTGAGCATCCCTCACAAAGGGCAACCTCAGCCAGCTCCTCTTGACAGGATTTTGATGCAGAACAGCAACAACAAGTCAGGCTGGGGAGATCTTCTACATCTGTTTTGAGCAATTAATCCCCTAGAGGTAATTCCACTCACATGAAACTAATTTTGCAGTGTTTTAGTCAGAATGTGATTGAGTGAGCAGACTGGAAATTGAAGAAACTTGGTATTTATTTTGTGAAAACAAATGAAGAGGCCATTAACCTTCCAATAGAAATGATTACCATATATGTTTTAAAATACTAGTCTTTTCTCTTCCCAGGCTTGAGAGCTGTGCAACAGCTTTGGTGACAATCAAGATGATGCTACTTGTCAACACTAAGCCAAAACAGATTATTGTGATGAGGGAATCAGAACTCTCCAAACACGATCATGAAATCTGACCCCATAGACTCCTGCAGCCTCTCTTGTTATCAATCAGCTGTAGGTTAAATTCTCTCAGAGAAGAAAGTAATCAAAGTTTATTTCAGAGTATATTAAGATAATTTCCTAGACCTTACTGAAATAAATGAATGCCTCTCTTACAAATTAGTGTCTACTTGGACTTGAATATTGAAGTCCTTGCATTCCTTGGATATCTGAGGTCACAAAAAAGTCAAATGTATTGCTAAATTTTCAGATTCACATAAATTCATCAGATTGTATGTGCATACATTTTATAATTCTACTGCCAATTACAGACATGAATGACAGATTTAGTCTAGATATATTTGGTTTTGTGCATAGATACAGATACTTAACAACACAAAGTTTTCTGCTTCTCCTGAAAGTGCTTTTCTTACCTCTTGGCTATGTACAAAGAGATTCCCAGGGTACATACTATTTAGTCACAAATCAAATTGAAAGAATCACATTAGTACCTTGGTCACATGCAATTTCTGAGGCCAAACTGTTTTGGAAACATTCATTTCTTCTGTGGTAAACATAAATTCAACCTAATTTTGCTGTCCCCCCCACAAAACAACTTTAGGCTGTACTCCATTCACTTATTTGGAGAAGTTTTGTAGCACTGAGTGCAGGCAAACCTGCTGGGGATAGGTGCTTTGTTAACTTTCTAACACATTGCCTTAGCAATAGACATAGCTCTTCCCCTTCAGCCTCCATCCTCATTTATTTCGATATTGAAAATAATTTTTATGTTTTAAAAAATTGCTTAGGCAAATGTAAACTTGCCATCCAAACTTATATTTAACTCAAAGATAAATTTAACCTACTGCTTCCAAACTGCAGGTTAGCCACAGAATCATAGAATGTTTTAGGTTGGAAGGGACTTTAAAGATCATCTCATTACAACCCTGCTGCCATGGGCAGGGACACCTTCCACTAGACCAGGTTGCTAAAAGCCCCATCCAATGTAGACTTGAACACTAAAAGAAATGGCATCATCCCCAAGTTCTCTGGACAGCTTGTTCCAGTGCCTCACCACCCTCACTGTAAAGAAAATATTTAGTTAACTTACAGTTTAAAATTAAATGGGTATTTTAAGAACCGCGTTTGTATCCTCTCATAATAAGGAAAGTATGACTGGTGTGCAGAGATATATGGATGAGCTCATTTGAAAGCTAAAACCATATAAATAATTATTGCTTCTTTTCAAAAATTTTACATGTAATAAAGAGACTGATATCAGCATTTTTGGGTTTTTTTCTAGCTGAAACACTCAGGGATTTGTAAGTCATTGAATTTTAGAAATGACAGGATCTCTTGTTCTAAGCAGATGTGTGTCTTGAGCCCTCTTTCCCTGTGGAGCTCTTTTATGGCTAAATCTGATAGGAATTTGCTTCCGCAGTTATCTTTAGGATATCAATCTTTTTTTTCAGCCCTCAAATCCAGGTAGATCTTCAAGTCAGGGGTAAGCTTTTATTATTTACAGAATCAAGTGATCTAATTCCCAAAGAGCGTTTGCAATTGGGAAATCTTTTAAGAGGTACTACATTCGGATGGCAGTTCTCTACGTATACAGAAACATAGCAATCATTTAGAAAATGCTTTTCTTGCCAGCAGATTAACTGTTCTGACTGATGTTAAAAAAGAAGAGAACTATTGCTAGCATTGTCATAAATTGGTGGTCCCTTCCCCCTACACCTGAAAGGCCAGGCAGAAGTTCTGAGCTTAAGAAAGTTTGTCTGGCTGAGATAGGCCTTGGACTGCTACAGCCATTGCTCGGGGCTGAATTACTTAACTTGAAGCAAGCACAACCAGGATGATTTCTGTGGGATATTTAGTCATAAAAAATTAGTTGTTATGAAAATCTACTTTCATTTAGAGAACACCATAGTTGGAAAGGAACCCCACGAAGAAAAATCCGCCTTAGAAATATGTAGATATTGTGAAAAGTGAAGGGACACACTGAAAACACAGAATTAAGAAACACATAATCAATGCCAGACACTGACAAGTATGTTACTATGCTATCTAAAGAACTATTTTTATGTTTTACAGTTTTCTTCACTTGGAACACATAAGTTCACTGCATGCTAGCTCACACCAGTTATCATGCAGTGAACTGTGTGTCTTTTTGTATCAATAGACTGTAAGTTCTCAAAAAAATTAAAGTATATTGAGCTCTCAAAAAATAAAATATAATGAAAAAAGATGAATTGGAAAAAATGCAGCTTGGAGATTTATTCCATTTTTTATGTGAAAAAAGTGTATGTACTTTATGATCCCTCTGGGTACAACAGTTCTTAAACCTTGTGAATTTTAATATGAGTATATGAAAGCGTACAGATTTGAATAAGATTTATGAGCAATGTACATTTAAAATTATTGTCTACACATAGCAAAAATAAAAGCCCATCTCATCACTAATTTCTTCTCACCCTGAACTTTCCCTTTAAATCTTATAAACCTGATAAAAGAAGCAAGGGGGATGTCACAACTTTAAACTGTTTTTCTATCATCGGGTCAGTAAGGTTTCATGTATTTTCAGACAATTTTATGATTTACAGTTCTCACATTCCAGTCTGGTTATGACTACAGCAAGGTCCCAGCGACTGTCACATCCATGAGTCACATTATTAATCCACTGCCAGACTCTGTTTGAACTGCTACACTTGTAAAGGAGCCAGCATGAAACTCTTGGTTTTTGCAGACTGTCTGCTAGATCCTTAGTGAGTGAAAACTAAAGTTTCATAGACCTCAATACAATTCCAGCCAAACACAGCCACTGATAGTCCCTTGGTACTTATCTTAACTCCTATTGACTTATTAAGTGTCTAAATAGCAGTAGCATGCAGTGATCAGAGTCACAGAACATGTATTTTGCAGAAATGCCAGAAAAATATTTGGAGATGACAGTGACAACAGAATATTTCTGGTGCATTGTGGTGATAAATCTTACAGAAGGTACTACATTCGATAATACATTTTAGCAATCAGTTTTTTATATTTGTCATATTACCTTCTGTACCATCCAGCCATTGGTGTTAATAAAAATTTTACTCATGACAGCATGGGTCTAGAGGCACACAATCTAATTACATTCCTCTCATGCTGAAATCTTTACTGGGCAGTTCACAGGCCCAAATATTAGTTTAATAATGGACAAGAATGATGGTAAAACACATGAACAGCACAACTGTATTACAAATATATTTTAAATTTTGGTCTTTTTTTCTCAATAGACTACTGAAGACCGACACCAAAATTATTTCTCTGTATCAGGAGAGTTCTGACTTGAATCCAGTATCGGAAACAATAAATGCTGTCATAAAAATCAAGGACTGTGAGAAAGTCACGAGAAAAAATTCACCACAGCATATCACCAATTTACGAACTTCTGGTTTCCTTCTCTGTTGTGGAAAAAGTGTTAAAGAAAGGATTTTGAGGGAAATGACACAACGGCTATGTGACTGTTAAATGAAACCAAGGGTAAGATGGGGAAAAACATCAAAAGTCACATGCCTCAAACTCACAAAGTTTGAAAAATAGGTGGTGGAAAGCACTAATAAGATTGGAGATGAAGCTGGTGTGTCTTGGGGTGACTTTATGATGTGTATCCCCTATTGCTGCTCTACGCCCAGAAATTAATTTTGTGCTTTTCTGTGCCTTTAAACTGAGCCCGAGAGGGGGGAGAGAGAAAAAACCATGAGAACTTTTCAAAACAGTAGTTCAAGGACACGGATACACACTCCTCTGCGTTCTGCTCCTGCTGAGGCAGCAAGAGCGGAGGAAGCACAATGCTTGCTTTTCAGCCAGCTTTCGGCTCCTCTCCTCTGGAGGGAGACAGAGAGTTGAACTTTGTTTTCCTGGGACCTCGGTTTTTCCCTTCTCTTCCCGACTGTTGCAACATCAGACTACACTGGGAGAATTTTCCACTGAGGCCCCAGAGGTGGGCCTACAATCCAGCTCGGAGGAGGAGGAGAGAGACCACATCTACAGAAGGACTCTGAAATTTTCCCAGGTTTCTCTCCACAGCGAGAGGTTTTATGATTTAGCATTATTATCCTTTTCCTATGTGTTCGTTAAATAAATAGTTTTTATCTCTTTCCTCCGAGGAAAATTTCTTTTTTCCCAAACCTGGTGGGGGAAGGTGGTTGTAACCTGCCTTCTATCAGAGGATATTTTCCTCCAAATTTGTCCAAACCAGCACATGGTGCTTCAATATGAATTATGAGATGACAAAACTACCCTTAAACTGAAGGCAAGTTATTGTGGCATTCCATGTGGCAAGGGAGGTCACAAGTACAGCAAAATGGATGTGACAGTGCAAAAGCTGTCACATCTGGTTTGGTGTGCAAGACTACATTTACCCAAGCTGAACAAAGGATATTTATAATAGAAGTGCAAGATGATGAATGTCTGGAGAAAACCTTTAGCTGAAGATTGGTAGGAAACAGAGATATCCTAGATTTTTTTATATGGGAGGAACATGACCACATTGACATTGGTCAGATGAGGTGATCAGATGGCAATGACCAGGCAGATCATCATCCTGACTGCCAATATGATTGAGAAAAGGCAGCACGGAACATATGAAATTGGCAGAAACAGGATCAAGCAAAAGAAGGAACAATTAATACAATTTGTACATTCATAGTATGCAGCTCAATTTCTATTTGCAGAAAAAAAAATATACAAAAAATACAGAGAGAACAAAATTATAGTATCATTAAGGTTGGAAAAGACCTGTAAGACCATCAAGTCCAATTATAAGCTCAACACTGTCAAATCCACCGCTTAACCAAAGACTACTGTAACGCACTGTATGTAGGTTCGTGAAGGGCAGCTGCATTTCCCTGAAACGTCCCTGGCAATGGGATCGTTCCGGTGGGTGCAGTACAGCGCTCCAGCAAGCTTGCTCCTCTCACCCGCGCGGCCCTGGGCACGGACTCTCACCACACACTCAACCGGACAGCTCAGCGTTACCAGAAGCAAAGAGTCAGGAGGGCTCTCCCGCAAGGCATTCCACAGAGGATGGTTTACTGCACCCCGCCCCAAAGGGAATCCAGAGACCCAAGAGAGCTGACCATCCAGGGGTTCATGTACAGGAGCGGGGCGAGCATCAGGACCAATGATCTGAGGGCACGGGGGCGGTACAAAGGCGGGACTAGGGCAAGGGAGCCAATGGGGAAGGTCTGGAGGCATCCAGGGGTACAAGCCATTCAGACAAACCAAGTCTGCAGAGCACCACAAAGACTGGCAGGAGAGGCTTCTCTTTTCTCACCATGAGGTCAGGGCATGTTCTTAAACCTCAGAACCGGTCCACCAGCAGACCCCTGCTATTTCAGGGCTCCTTGGCCCCTTAACCATCACAATCACTGGCTCAGCAGCTACAACACTACTGAAAATAAATAATAAGGAAAAGAGTGGGCAAGGAAACGGATTCTCACCTCAGAAGACTGAAAACACCAAGGTCCCTCAAAGACAAGGAAGACTAGAGAGGATAATGAATGAGAAATATCTGCATTTATAGAGGAGGAGAAGGAGCAAGAGTGAGGTGAATGCCTGTATGGAAAACTTGCTACATCTTCTCTGCTTTCAGATATAGACAGTCAATGACAGGAGTGGGAGGTTCAAGGTGACTTAACTAAAATTGCAAATGAGTTTAGGATGTCCTACTTGATTTTGGAGTTAAAGCACTCAAAATCCAGTGGAGGTTAACTTAGGCTGCATTCAGGTGTAATTCTTACCATTTGATTTGCAAGGTATATGCCCACATGTGAGCTGATTAGCCTATGCTCCTTTCACAGTCAGTGAAGAGAAATTCATACCTGTAGGAAAAACTTAGGCTGATTTGTCTTTGACCCCCATATTTGGATGACATGAGTTGGGTTTTTATTCAATTTCTTTCCAGTCACTGCAAAAGGAATGTTGGGCAATTAGTTCCAACTTCAATGTCTGTCATAGGGCTCTATACTGTCTGCTTTTGGTCAACAGAATCACACGTTTTAACAGATATTTTATCATGATGATATAATAATGAACACATCTTTGGTCCAAAATGCTGTAAAATCATTTGAGATTTGTTTTGAAATTTTTTAACAAGTCATGTAGACTGAAACCATAAAAATCCACTGGAAGTATAAATTATGTCCCTTTACCTACAAAATGTTGCAGTCCTGGGGATATTTACAGCAGCATTGATTTAGGTCCAGAGAATCTTTTAGCTCTAATGGTCACCTTTGCATTTGATCATTCTGCAAAATCACAGGGAATTAGGAAAATATCTGTCACCATGCTAGACAGCAGTGAACAGAAATTTTATGGTAAGAGACAAGTTATTTAATTTTGCTTATGTATTTTTTCTGCAACTGAGGGTCACAGTTGTTATGTGTGTGCCCTTCCATATGTCAACATACATATTTAAAATTCATATATATATATATACATACATATATGTTTGAATACATGTTTAAATGCTTTTTATATTAAGGCTGCCTCTCTATTCCAGTAGTGATAGCAGAACCAAAAACTCTCTTGATCATATCCCCTCTGACATCTGCTTGCCTTTTCATACATACCAATTTGGGACAAAGCTCTTTGAACCTATTTACCTCTTTAACTATTTTATTCAGCTCAGAGAATACAGAAAAGGGGAATTTCATGCAAGATACCTTGACTGGAGAAAAATTAGATAAGCATAAATTATGACAGTTATAAAAATAGCAGTATAATCCACCATCCCTCCTGTGTGTATTTCCCCCTCTATATGGGTCCAAACTCAGATTTTAAAAGGCAGTTTAGGAAAGTAGATACTGATGTTCCAAATCTGTACTTGTGCTGCACCAATTACCCATTGGGAAGGATGGCTCAGCATGGCTGTTTGCATTGGAACAACATACTTGTGCAATTTATTTCCTTTTATAAACCCTGGAGCGGCTCTAAGAACCATTTAACTCATGACCTGGAAGAAACTTGAAGCTATTTCAGTAGCTTTGGATTGCCAGACTAGCAGGTTACTGCCAGGTATCACTGGCTTTGCCCTGCAGTATTGTCTCCAGCTATTTGCATTGGCTCTGTGCTACAGGGCAAGCTGTCATTTGGCCATTTCCACCAGTTTTTCTTCACCAAAGAAGCAGTCTAACTCTCAGCTCACAGCATATACAAAGCACTGCTGTTTTCTATTTAGGGGTGAGGGAGAGGGTTGAAAGCTTAGCCTGCAATTCTTCACCCTTCACTATGCAGAAGCACTTCACATCATTAGCTCAGTATCTGCCAACACACTGGCACACTGCACGGGAATGCTCCTTACTTCTAAAAATAACAAAGCAAGAACAAGGGAAAAGCCTCTATTTTATACAAAATAAAGCAAGTTTTAGTCTGTAATATGTACTCCTAAGTGAACCCACAGAAGAATTTTCTTATGCGTCTAAAAGCAAAAATAATTTAGAAATTATAGAAATACAGGATACAGGAAATGTCAAAAGGCACCATGGATGGTTCATAGTTAGACACCACAGGATTACTTAGTCAGAGAGCAAAGCTCTGATGCAGAAACCAAACCTCTATGGCAGAGAAGAACTTTATAACAGCCATTGAAGTGGGGGATTGCAAGAAGGACATTTGCATAGCCATGCCTTCAAACTCAAGACCAGTAGTAAAAGACCAAAAGCTACAACTATGTCACAAGAAAAGATCAGAAGAGATTCAAGGCATCTTCCTTTATCAGAATGCAACTCAGATCATCCAACAGTCCCTCCTGACATAATCACAGGGATAAAATATTCCCCTAGTACTCTCTTCTAACTTAATACAGAGTCACTTAATAAACAGTGCTTCAACAGGACATATGAATAGGCACCAGTAATAGTTTGATTTACCAAAAGAAGAAGAGTAATCTCTACCAAAATCTTTAATGTGATACTGGTGCTATTTCTATAATTATTTTTCACTTAACTTCTTCTCAAGCTCTTATAATTTCTTGCTTTGGGGTTTTCTCTAAGAAAATGTTAGACTCACAGAAACAGAAAAAAATTAGTTGGAGAGAATTGCAGAGGTTTCTAATCCAGTCTCTTACTTGCAGGATGGCTAAATTCGAGGTTAGATTAAAAAAAAACATGTTTTGGAAGTTTCTGAGGACAGAGCTTCAACAGGGTCTCTGCCTGTGTATTGGGTTTCACACGTGCTTTTGTTGAAACTCCTGCCACTTCTCTGGGTCAATCATTTTAGCTTGCCAAGGTCCCTTTCCTCTGAAGGGCAGCTCTTTCCTGCTGGTGTTTGACACTACCCCACAAGGTGCCACTTGTGAAGGAGGTGAGGCTGTGTTCCTGTCCCACTCTCCAGGTTTTCAGTGGATAAATTAAACAGTATAGGCACTATACCAACCCCTTAGGAACGTTATTTGTAGCTCAGCACCAGTCAGATTTTAAACGGTAGCTCGTTGTTTTATATTAATGTACTTCAGCTCTGAAATTATGCGGAGCTGAACTGAGAGATTTCAAAGAATTGACATAAACCCAAATCCAGCAACCCAAGCAGTTTTTCACCTACCCTGCAGTCCACCTATCTAGTCCATATCCTTCTTGGCTATAATCTGACTGCAGGGCTGTTTTGTGATACCCTGTCAAAAACCTTACTGAAGTCTATCTCTTCTTGCTTCTTTATTACCCCAAAGTTGTTACAGATGTTCTCACTTGTGTTTCCTATAGTCTATGCTCATACTGTGTGTGCTCTCAGGCATATTTATATCACTCAGAATTCAGAAATAGTTAGTTTCAGAGTATGTGTAGAGTCTGTAGTGGCCACTGCAGCACTACATCACCAAAAAGTTGATATAAGCACTAGAGGTACTAGAGAAAGAATAAAGCAGAACTATTCCAAGGACACTGAGGCCTGCATGTCTAAAGCTTAGCTAGACAATGCTTCCAAAATAACCCTACCTTCAGCCTCTCTTCACTCAGTATATGCCAAAAAATATTTCTTTACTTTTTACTGTGTTGCTGCCCAAAAGAATTACAGATTCTTGCTTCAGTCTTTGTTGAACACTTTTGTTTTAAAAAGGCTATTCAGCATTGCTTTCTGAGCAGAGCATCAACATGAGGCTTAATGAGAAATCCAGAAAAAAAGCCCAACATAAAAACATGACCAAGGCAACAACAAAAATGCCACCCCTCCAAAATGCACATAAGAAAAAGAGCAGCAGTTGCTGAGCATCCAGTCCAGGAGAATGTATTCAAATGAGCCATGTCTCTGAATTTTTACCTAGCCTGACATGGAAGAAGCATCATTTATAGAAACTGTCAATTAAAACCAGGAGATGTAATGCAGTAAAAATTAGCTCTTACAATACAATCACAGCATATCCTCCAAACCAGATGTCAATGCTGTGGCATGAAGAAAGTTAGTTTCACAGGCAGATAAGAAAGGCTGGTAGGACATCCCTTTATGCTTTAGGGGAGTAGGAAAAATGCAGCATGGCAGAATGCGGGGAAGTTCTGATTCTTGACAGAAGTGTGAAGCATGTGTTGTGTATGTGTTCTGCATGGAAGTAGGGAATGCTCAGTGGAGCTCTGAATCCTCTCAGCAACAGCCCAGACACTCTGTGAAATAAAAATCCAGACATCAGTCTGGCTGAAAGCATTGAAAGTAAGCTAAAAACATATGTGATTACTTGTGTAGGTGACAAGAGAAACTTGAATATAAAGTACTCTAGACAGTCAATAAACCTGTCTTACAAACTTCCCTTTGTCCTCAGTAAAAAACCCCAACAAACAACAAACCTCTCAAAATCATCCAAAAAACTTAGCCTCAAGTGTAACTAAACATAAATGTCAAATATTTTAGAAAACACAAGGTTAGTAAGGTTTTCTGACTGCAAAAAGACTACATATTCAAAATATACAGAAAATATTCCCAGCTCTGTACAATAGCTGTGCTTTCTGTCTGCTTCTGCAGTTAGCACATTAAAGACTTTTAGGTGCATCACTAACATGTGTTCTGCAAACTGTGCCACAGGGTTTGGATGACCAGTGGCAACTGTGAGATCTAGCTGCTCAGTCTTGAACAGTGTGCTTTCCTACATGATCATGGAAGGCCAAAACACCAGAGTAATCCTTTATCACCATGAACATCCTGATAGCAGATACAGATAAGAGTTGTATTGCATGAAAACAGTTCACTACTATCTGTCCCACCTTTTCCCACCCCATTTTTTTTTCTCCACAGCTCTCAATCAAAAAGGCTGTAAGAGGGAAGGGAAAAGAATAAGAGGATTGCATTTTTCATACTATCAAGTATCCTTAGTAAGGAGTACCATGATGTGCTGTTGAGTATTTGTGATAATTACAATGAAAATAAATGGACTATTTTAAAGAAGCAGCTGATAGTGTTTTCATCATAATTTCCATGAGTATCTTTTTAAAGGGAGATTATGTAAACATTCCATATTCACTAAATTACAGTGATGCAGTGACTTACAAGCCAGCATGAGATACCTTCCACAAGTAATAATGCATTTCAAGTTCAAAAGTTCTTTCATTTTCTATAACACAGAAAGGTCCTTGATGTCCAAGAACAAGTCTCAGAAAGATCTAGAAGGTTTTAGGACAGAGGCCAGAAACTGCTGCAAAAACTTCACTTTAGTAAAGAAGGAGAAGGAGAAACTTGGTGTGTGTTACCCTATAACCAAGGCTGTCATCCCTGCAAGAGAAGCTGGTCTAGGGACACCTTAAAATGTAAATGAACTGCTTTTATCTGTGCTGGTTGATGTTTCTCCACACATAAAGCAACTACCACCTCTTGACACAAAGCTTCTTTTCAAACTAAGGACTAGGTTTTGCTAAAAGAGGGTATCTTGAAAAATTGATGCACAAACCCACGGTCTTGTTAATCACTCCTCTACAGCTGTTCCAGAACTTGCCACGTCATAGATAATGTGTCTCACCTGTTGCTGAGGCAAAGCTGGTCTGACAGATTGAGGGCAGTCAGAGGGCAGCAAAGGAAATTACATAGATAGGAAATTACAAAAGAAGTGAAGCAATAAAACCAACCTTGTGGCGCATAGATCCTCAAACAACAACAGAGTGCTAGAAGCTAAGGAATAAGAAAAAGAACAGTTAGAAAAGTAAATTGCGCCAGCTTTTGCCTCAGAAGTTTACAAAAGATTTGTTCTACCTTCATGGTGATATTCTTCAGGTGTTGTTTGTGCTAAATACTTAGTTCCAGAAATTTAACTGGCTGCTCTGAGGCTTTTCCTGCTGCATGAGTTAGTTTTTGTGCCATGCTGTGAAAGCTCTATTGTACTCACAAACCATTTTTTCCAGAGAAGGGAATCTGGCAAATTCACAAATATTAGATCTCAGAGACTACTCTGCAGAGCAGTGAGAGATTCCACGCACCAATTATGTAGCAGCATATACATGGGAGAGGAGAAATAATCTCATTTGATTCCATGTATTCAATTCACTTTTAACACTGATTGTGTGTTCAGGTCTAATGCAGATGAGAAATGCCAAATACTGTGCTAGTCCAAGTATTGTGTACTGGGTAACACCCAGTCTAAGGTGGCTTTAATTGTGAAAATGCTGTCAAATATCTTCTCCAATCTGATGTGAAAGCCATAGAATCATAAAATCATAGAACCATAGAATATGCTGAGTTGGAAGGGATCCATCAGAATGGAACCCTGTGCACGACAGCCCAAGAATCACACCACGGGCCTGAGAGCATTGTTCAAATACTTCTTGAACTCTGTCAGGCTTGCTGCTGTGATTGGGGAGCCTGTTCCAGTGCTCAGCCATCTTCTGGGTGAAAAACCTTTTCCTGATATCTGATCCAAACCACCCCTCACTCAGCTCCTTGACGTTCCCTTGAGTCCTGTCTGTCTCTGGTCATGAGAGTGAACAGATGAGTACCTTCCTCCCAGCTGTCCCTCACAGGGATGTTGAAAATCACAATGAGATCTCCCCCTAGTCTTCTCTTTTCCAGACTGAACAAATCAAGTGACATCAGCTCCTAAGGATTCCCCTCCAGACCCTTCACCATCCTCGTGGCCTCTTTTGCAAACTCTCTAATAGCTAAATGTCTTTTTTTTTTTTATATATTGTGGTGCCCAGAACTGCCCCCAGCACTCAAGCTGAGGCTGCCCCAGTGCAGAGCAGAGCGGGACAATCCCCTCCCTTACCCGGCTGGTGATGCTGTGCCTGATGCCCCCAGGACAGGGTTGACCCTCCTGGCTGCCAGGGCACTGCTGGCTCATATTCAGCTTTCCACCGACCAGAACTCCCAGGTGTCTTTCCACAGCTGCTCTCCAGCCTCTTGTTCCCCATTCTATGCACAGAACCAGGGTTGCCTCATCGCAGGTGCAAAATCCAGAACTTTCCCTGGTTGAACTTCATATGGTTGGTGATTGCCCATCTCTCTAATTTGTTGAGGTGTCTCTTCAGGACCTCTCTGCCCTCAAGGGAGTCAAGAGCTCCTCCGAGTTTAATGACACTGGTAAACTTCCTCAGTACTCCTCTGAGTCCTGTGTCCAAGTTATTAATGAAGATATTGAAGAGAACTGGGCTGAGGATGGAGCCCTGCAGAGCCCCACCAGTGTCAGGTCACCAGCCTGTAAGCAAGTCCTTATATATTTCTTTATTAGGTAGATTTACACTATACTTTATTTCAAATTAAGCAGCTAAGGCATAAATGATGATAACTATTAATGTAGTTGAGTTTTCAGGTGAAAACTAATCCAGAAATCAAGGTAATTTACTTTAGATTTACAAAGCTCCAAATAAATGGCTAGATCCCTATTGAGAGCTTCGAAATAATTGCCAGTACTGATGCTAAAATATTCTGGCAAGCAGAGAGCTAGTATTAGGTATTATTAAGGGCTACTGAAAGTGGAAGAAGTTGTAGGAATTCTTTCAAGAATGGGGTCTTATCTTTCCCCAGATTGTGTCAATAATCTTGCAGATAGTATGCCAGGTTTCTTTCTGATGGTTGCTAAAAACTGCTGGAATCTCAGAAAGAGCCTGATTTTTTTCACTTAAAAAGTACTGGAGAGTTCCAATTGACCTCAAGCCCTGTGCTGACATAATGCAGCTTGTACTTAACTGTCAAATTTTTTAGAGACTTGTATATATTTTTAAAATGTGTTTTATGGCCTAAGTGGCTAAATATATAGATTTTTATAGGAATACATGTGTGTATATAGCCTGGTTAGTCTATTACAGAATATATTGAACTAAAATTTTATGCTCATATATTGACTTAGAAATGCATTCAAATTTTTTTCAGCCATTACCTCCTCCAGATGTTATTTTCTCTGACATTTTAAAATATATGCATAAACCATTTCTAAGCTTTCCCTCAATACAGTATGTTTGAACTCTTCTTAATTAAAGCATTTTAAATAATTGATGTTTAAACAACCTGTGTTTTCTGGATTGAGGCAAAAGTTTTGAAAATCTTATCTGTGATAAATTTTATTGAAAGCTAGCATGAGAATAAAGTGAGTCTCTAAAATTGTTTACTGTGGTGGGTTTGGATAGAATCACTGTCATTCTCCTTTATTCTTCTGGATTTTGGCTAGAAAAATTAATTTTCTAGGGACCTAAACTAACTGTAAGACCCCATCCTCTCTTAGCACCCTATTTTCCCTCTACATCTGTATATCTCTAGCCTTACAGACAGAACTTCCAATGCTTTTCTTCTAAGTGTAAATTTTCAGATATTATTTTCTCAAAGTGACCAAGGAATACTGAAATTAATAAAATAATCCTGTCCACAGTATGAATACCAAACCAGGTTGGTTGTTTGGTGGTTTTCTGGGTTTTTTAGTTTGCTTTTATTTATTTATTTTTTTAAACACTATGTATATGTTAGTATGAGAACAGATAAAGGGCAGACTGGCTCCAGACAGAGCTGGGCAGGGCAAAAACAGTCGCATTTCTTTGTTGGCTCCACATCAGCAACATTGGCCATAGCAGGCAGGAGCTCAGGGAGACTTGATGTCCTGGAGTGAATATCTCAGAAGTCAGAACTCTCTGTACTGGTGCCCAAACCAAGAGGATTTCATCCTGTGTGTGGCATCACTCCAATATGGTTCCCATATGGCTCCAGTGTCACAACTTGCTTAAGTTAATCAAAGTCAACCAAAAGGAAATTCCCCCCTTTGCCTCCCTTGTGCCAGCATGAGCACTTGTATGGCTGGGTGGGAAGCCAAGGCACTTCTAGGTAGACACAGAGTGTTTGGATCAGGGAAACAACCTGTGGGTAAAAAAAAATAAGATAAAATAAAATAATAAAATAGAAAATGATGGGGTTTCTGCATTTCAGCTCTGCTTCCACAGCAGAGGTAGAGGCAAAATGAGGGATCAGACTATGGTCAACATAGAAACAAGCTTTTGCTTATCAGACCTCGTGCATGGAGGACCATGTTGTCTCTTAATTTTCTGTGTGGAGAGAAAAGCTGCCTCCAGACTTCACATACATTATGTGCTTTCCTTTCTCCTATTATCAACTATGTGTGGCTTGTATGTGGAGACTTTTTAGGTAGAATCCAACACTGGAATGATCAGAAGAAAAACAAAGTGAAATTGCTTTAACTGAGGCATTAAGGAAAAAAGTGAAAGCAGTCAGAAGCCAAGAGCTTGAAGGCAATCAGTAACCAGCCAGAGAGCCAGCAGCTTAATTCTGGTTTTTATCTGGCTGTCATGTGCTAGGTTTGCTCAGATAAAGAGAAAGAAGCCATTTCAGTTGATAGCTGTGTTAGTCAGTATAACTGTGCAAGGGAAGGGAAGTGAGGTTTCTTTTCACATTGTAAATATAAGGTTGTGGCAAAACTGTGTGATTCTCCAAATGGGTTGTTTCACACACTTGTATAAATCTAACTTTTCTCTTGAGAATGCAAGTTTTGACACATTTTCACAGAATGGTTTCCAAAGTGTATAGAGATGTTGGGTTGGACAGATGTTGTAGGGGTTCCAAGTGAAACAAGCATAGAAACATTATCAACAATTACACAGTAAATACAAAATCCACAAATAACTTCATCCTTTTTGGATCGATCATCTGAACTGATTTCTCTTTCTTTTTTTTAAAGAAACTTAAATATATTTTTGTTGATTATTTGTCTTTCAAATACATAAATTACAAAGAAGGATGTAAAACTTAACAAATTAAAAGAGAGACTTTGTAGACAAATGCAGTTTTATACTGAAAGGCATTGAGGTAGTGATAATATATCTCCTTAAACAGTGTGTTTACCTAAGTGTTTTCTATGCAAGGTGAGAGAACTGCCCAGAAACAAAATTCAAAATCTAATGAAATGAAGTGCATACATGGATGACCTCTTCCTGACAGTTTGAAGTAAAAGGTCAGAAGGTCACACAGCAGAGCAGAAGTTAATGAAATGAAACCCAAAAGCACCAAAGCTAATACAGACAGAGCTTCTCTTGCTGTGTTCAGCCAAGTCAAGCAGTGTAAGTAAGGGTTCAGACCCAATATATATGTAAACTGTAATCAGATTTCATAACATAGTAAAATAATTTCATGTTTCCAAAGAAGGAAAAAAACCCAAACCAACAAAAAAAAAGGAACTGACACCAGAAAACTTTTCTACAGAAGTCCATTTCAGCCTTTTACAAAACACCTTCTTTTTAAGTACACAATATAAAATAAAAATAAATTATTAGAAACATTATCTTGAGCCACCACTGCAAGTTTCTTAGATTTCTTGGACACCTATAAAGGTCAGTTTATCTCCATTACTGGGAAAGGAAAATAGAATGTCCAAAAGGCTGTTGGGCACTGGAAAGATGAGGTGTCATAACATGGTAAGTGACAGGATGAAAGCACATCTTTGGTTTATTTTGATATGTACTCCTGACCTGCAACGTAGTGCTTCAACACTTAAAAAAACTCATATTGAATTATCTGCTCACGTGTGCCCGCTGGCCTCTCCAGAACATTTACCCCTTTTCTGGCAAAATATAAACCTTCCCACATTCCATCTGTAACCCAAAAAACATAATGTGATATTGTCAGAAGCAAAACTTTTTAAATAACCATCATAGATTAAATACACCAAGCCAGTTGAGACCTGCCATAGAGCCAGCTGTGTTTAGCAACTAACAATAAGACAAATTTACTGTGCAGATGCATCATCCCAAAATGTGGTTTTCACCTTTCAAAAAAAACTGTGTTTGATTTAAATTTGTAATTGCAATTTTATTGAGTTTTTGTTTTATCCAGACTTCTAGAGGTAACACATAAGGTTTTGTTAGATAAATTAGATAAAAGTTTTCTTAAATACATGAAAGTGTATTTAACCTTCAGTGGCTTGTTGCTCAAAGTAGCTTAACTTCAGTGCACACCATGCTAAAGGAGCAAATATCTTGAAGGCATCTTAGGGATTGAGTGGTTACGTGATTTATTTTCTGAAGGACATTACAGAGACAAGGAAATATCCAAGTAAACCGTTGCAATTTTTGCAGTAGTGTGCAGTATATGCCATAGATGAATGAATAATCTTCATGTTATAGAAAACCAAGAGGATTGAGGTTTACTAATATTACTGCAAATGTCAAAAGTTTCCACTTCTTTCAGAAGTTAAAAAAGAAAAAAAAAAGAAAGAGAAAAAACCCAACACAATAAAAGCCAAACAAGAGAGTATTTTCTCAAGGCTTGTCTAATCAGTATTTAATAAAAGTGGAGATTTTAGCCATCCTTTTGGTTAACTATTGGTTTACATTGCAAATGACAGTTGCTGCTTGTTTAAATATTATTTTTGCAGGGGAAGGGAAAGAAAACTTTAGGGATGCCATAATTATGCAGAGTTTTAAAAGAGATCTGCAGATCTTTAAATGTCAGTGGTTGAGCTGATTAATGAACACATCTGTAAGTTAAATTCTCAGAGGCTGTTTCCATGCTGGCTGAAGCCAGAAAGTGTTGGAAATCTATTGAGAAGGTTTAAGATTCCCAGCTCAAAAGTCCAAGACATACTTACTTGCCTAAGGATCTGAATGGAGTTATTTGAAACCAGATTGCTGCCACCAGTCCATTCATATTCAGAGCTACAGAATTTGCCAGCTTAGGATAGGCTTATTTATGAGATAGAGTCACATTGTGCTCTGTTCAGTCCAAACCACATGATAAGCATAAGGGATAGAGTTGTGAGGTTTTTTCTGTAATATGACCTTAGTCTGCTTTCACTTTGTGTGCAGTCTCATCTCTTACAGCAATCAAGAAATACATGAACACTTCCAGTAGAATAAGGCAGCATGTGACTCCAGCATCCGATTATATTCCTGATGATTAAAGAAAAAAGAGTAATTGAAATTCCAAATGATGCTAGAATCAGAGTAGGGTTGAAAAGACTACTCTACTACAAAGTAGGAGAATGAAAAGCTAACATAATTTCAATAGATAAAGCCAAATTAATAGAATAATACTTTGCATTTTTTGGTAGTGGCTTCCTGGCTTTAATAACTTTAGAAATGTTACAGTAAACTTATTTTCCTTTTCAAATAAGCTTTTGGAAAAGTAAGAAGAAAGATTGTTCTAGTTTAATTGACCTTGTTCTCTTGTTGCACCAAATGCTTTCAGAAGGCAAAGCCAATCTGATGGGAAGGTGGCACACAGGAATTTAGGAATATATTCACACACTTGAATGCCTTATTAATCATAGGTTATCTTATCAAGCACCATTCTCCTTATGAGTCCAATTCAAGTTTTAAGATATGAGCAGCTCAGGAGCCATGAAAATCACAGTGTTTCCTCCAGACGTGGTACTGTGTATTTGATTGAACCAAACCCTTTTAAGTTTCATTTGTATCTAGCTTTGTTCTGGCTACAAACATAATGAGAATACTTTCAGCTCTCAGGCTAAAGCAATTACTGAAGCAAGATTATTTTTATTTCTTTCAAGTGTGTCCTAGCTTGTCGTGTGGCCAGGTAAATCCAAAAAGACCAATAAATTAACTAACCATGTGCTTTCCAGTGAGAAGCTTACCTTAACTTACTTCACATTCAAAACTTTTTTTCACCCTTTCAACCTTTGAGGACAATCTCTAAAACTGAAAGAAACCCATCACCCTATTTGTTATTCCCTCAATCATTTAAAAGTGATGCTTACCTGTACTGTCATGGCTTTAGAGAGAGACATAAATTTATCTTAAACAAAAGATAAACCTGAACAAAAAAATATACCTGAATTTATTGTCTGAAGCTTCACACAGGGGTGTCATTGGTCTGAATACCTCTTTTCTAGGACAGGAAATATATACAAAATAAGGAGAAGCTGTAACTAATAAAGCATGTCCTTAGACTGAACTTCAGACCTTGATCTTTGCAGTTGAAAAGCAATTCTACAAGCTCAATTGCCAATAATGTTTCTTACTGAATTTTAAGACAAGATGCTTTGTGTGAATCAGTACTTGACTGGAAGTTCACAGTGCTACTCACCTTGATTCACTCTCATTTTCAACAAGTGAGATTGGCTTGTTGAGAGATCGGTAATCTTAAGATTTATGGAAAGAATTTACTATTTCAGATGTTTGGGATTACAAAAAAAGACCTAATATATATTTAGGAAAAGAAATCAGTGGTCAAAACTATGTTCCTCATACATTCTGAAAAAATGTTCTGAATTTCTTAGGCTTTTTCAGTGTGGTGAAGGGTTAATAATGAAAGAAATTCTACATTTAATTCACTCACAAAAAGCTCTGGCTAATATAAATGCTTCAATCAAATCATGTTTGTGTTTTGACTAAGGAGCTCAAATTCAAAATTGATTTAACTTCACTAGTTTCTTTGGTCCTTTTGCAGAATTAAATTACTAATTTCATTTACTAAGTGGCACATTTAGTTACCATACAGCCAGATCCTGAAACCATTCCAGAATCTCGTACCAGCAGACACTGAGATGCGTATTCATTTTGAGACTGGTGCTGATCATTCTTGGCCCAGCTTTCATCCCTTTATTGTTGATGAAAAAAATAAATTATTTAAGTAGATACACTATCCAGGTTTTTATGCTGTATGAGCCTTCAGTATTATGAATTCCTTCCAACTCACCACTAGAGGTATAGATAAGGCATGCCCTTTCATATGACATGAAAAGAAATTATCTTTTTCTTTTATTAAATGGGTTTTTTTCAATATGTAATTTGCTGAAAAACAAAGTAAAAGATGAATGGGAGAATTTTTATGCAGTTGATAAAATTAGTTGCCTTTCAACAATTTGTTTTTATATGTGAAATAATTTACACTTTTAGTAAACACTTTTCCCTATTTTCTTCACATTGCTGCTTCCAAGAGTGTTGTTAGAGTTTGAGATTAGAGCAATTCACTATAAAAGTTGAAGATAATTGAGATAACATCTTAAGAAAGACAACCTAGGTCTAAATTTATAATGAAGTACGACAAGTTATCAAGGTAATGTGAAGCTGAGGGAAAAGCTAAGATGGAGGCAGTATGATAGCTTGAAGAATTGAAAGGTTCTGATGTAAGAAATATTATTGAAACCCAGTGTCTTGTAAAAATATTTAACTGGAGAAAATACAGAAAAATTTTACTTCAATAAAAATATTTCTTCCAAACTAAAATAATCTGGAACACAACAACATTTTCTGGAATTAGTTTAACAGTAGAGAAGATTCAGAGTAAACTGGACAAAAATTACTTTTTTTCCTTCATCATATTCCAGATATGTCCCTGGGAGGATGGCTCAGCACTCCCTTTGGTCATTTGGAAGAAGCTGACCTGTTCTAGGTCCCAGAATGGATGTGTTTATGTGAGGAGCAGCAAAGTGAAACAGTTTGTGCAAAAACAGTATTGCCAGAGATTGAGAGAAAATGAAGCTGCCGGACTCAAAGATACTTTAGTCACCTCTTTCTGGTATGCAGTGGACTGTCTAGTTGAGCCACCATTTGACTATAAACAGAATAAAACGTATCAAAAGCTTAGATCAAAGACTGTATAAAAGAAAATCTGTAAGGCAGAGCTACTAATTAAAACAAATTCTCTTGACTCTGCCAAACCACCTTTCTTAGCTTGTGTCTGTTAGTAAGTGTGCAAAATCTAAAACACAAGTCAGATGACAGCAAAAATAGGCAAAATGCCCACATAGAAAGGATGTATTGGGGATAACCAATTACACAATGGTTTGATGGTTTGGGGTGATAGTATATGAGTAGAGGAAGGGGATCATTTGGCCAGCTGGAAAGAAATGGAAAGGAAAAGTATGGAAGGGTTTAGGGATGAAGGAAAGAAGAGTTAACATTGAAAAATGTGTAGTTAAATGATTAAAGCTGTTGGATCAGACAACTAAAGTAGGCAGAGGAGTAGTAGTTAAGGTATAAAAAATCTTCAAGATGCCATTAGCAGCAATCAATCAGTTGTTTGTAGAAATAATTTTTTGTTGGATGATGTTAAGAAGCCTTAAAATTCAAAGGAAAACCCAGACACAAAAGGTGTCAGAGTCTGCAAATCTCCTCATTCTTAGATTCTTTTTCACCTTCAGGACAAAGTAATGCCTGTTGCATGGTAGTATGATGTACAGTTCAATATAAACTTCTAGCTCTTTAAACTTCCTGGAAAATTAAAATTGCTCTATAAGTAAAGAAGTATTTTAAGTATTTTTTACTGATTTTTGTTGCTGTTGCTTTAATTTCTTGTGCATATTTTGATGCAGAAACTTTATTTTCTTTTTAGTTTTTAATGGCTTGCTTTCTTTTATTATTTTATTTTATTTTTTCTCCTTACTTTATTTCATCAGCACTATGAAGGAGAACAAATCTCTTCAAATGAAAAAATCTTTCTCTGAAGTGCAAAGCAAAAGTTGGCTCACTTTGGAGCTCACTATTCATGAACCACAGAGACTTTCCAAGGTACCTGTCCCAGCTGACTCCCTTTTCAAGCATTAAGCAAAGTCCATAAATTCTATTTCAAAGTTGAAATTTAAAATGGACTCCATTCATAAAACTGTCATGATAGGTTTTCTAAGAGCATTTCACACTGATGTGAAAATGCTTCCAAGCTGAATAAAAAGCTGAATAAAAGCTGAATAAAAGCTGAGTGGCTCATACATATCAAAGATTTCTCCTTTATAGACAGATGGTCAGCTTGACATGGGACTGAGAGAAGGTGAGGGGAGAAGTGTTAGCTCAGAAGTGCCAGACTACAATAAGCTGGTTCATAAGGAGCTGATCCATGCTCTTTGCTGCCTGCTCAGAACCCATTTTAAGAACGTGACCTAGCTGCCATCGAATCCACCAGGCTTCAGTAGGAATTGGAACATGCCATATGTCTGTAAAGGAGCTCTTCTCTGGCATGAAGCAAAACAACTCATGAGTGGAAGTTAAGAGAGAATCACAAAAGGAAAGAAATTTCTGTCCTATTAAATTTCCTCTTTGCTATTGTAGTCCTATTAAATTTCCTCTTTGCTATTGTATTAAAAAATATAACTCGTTTCATGCCTTGAAAAATGGTTATGTCAGACTGATTCTTAGTTGATAGAAATTGTCACAATTGTGACTCATGTAGATGTACAGTAATTTCTGATTTGTACCATGATCCTTTATGTTAAGTAGAGGAGGAGTTGTATAATGTATAGATTGGGTAGAGATCATCACACAATGGCAGCATTCTAGTTTTCCTTCTGTACTGAATTTCTTGGGGTTTATTTATTTTATGATTTGTTGTAATGCTAGGTTTAGTTTAGCAGGCCACAGCTTTCCTGAGAGCTCAGCAGAGCTGCTTAGGGCTGTGCAGCCACTGTCACCCTCTCGTAGCCCATTTCGGACAGCTCCGCCGTTTTACTCCAGCAGCTCTCAGCCTTACAACCAGTGATGAAGAAGGAGGGAGAAGGGTCTCTCCATAAGGTTTTAAGAGGATCTTTTAATAGTTACATCTTGTCACAGCGATCCCCAGAGGCAGACAGACCTCGTGATCTGGGCATACGGGGGTTTTGTCAGATTGCAGTGGCAGTACATGGGTGGAGTTGGGGTACAGGAACCAATAGGGAGAGCCCGAGGGAGTGGTCAGGGCAAGGGGCAAGGAAAGAGGGAGGGGGGATACGGGATCAGAAAAGCAGTGGATAAACACATCACCACAATGACTAATTTCTAGTCAGTTCCCTGCAAGAGTTTTAAGTCTCCTTTGTCTTAAGCAGAGATCAAAATTTTTGGGAAAAAAAAAATCTGGAAACAGAAGATGCTATAAAATAGTTACAGAAAATGAAAATGAAAAAAGGCACGTAAATGTCTGCATTAGACCCCAAATTTCTATTCATGCAAACACAGTGGTGGAAATACAAGACTTCTATAATGTGGTTTACCAAATACAATCAATGTAACTTTAGAAATTCCAGTGTAGATCAAGGTTGTTATTTTTAATCTTCTCTCTGATCAAGTGAAAATAAAGTGTTTACTTCTTTGGTTCACAACTGGAGTTGGGAAAAAACTTGACTTAAACCATTCTAAATAAACTATGATAAAACCCAGTAGCATTATAAATGTGTGTGGGGTTTTCTGTTTAGATACAATCTGTAAACTATATCATTATAGTATTATGAGGATTAAATAAGTATGAGACATTTCATGAACTATAACTGTATTAAATTATTCCAAAAGAATGTGAACTTCCCAAGAATGTTCTGTAGGAGTCTGCTGGGTACTATTCATTTGCCTGGCTGTTGGAATTTGAAAAACGGCACCAGGGCCATCGCTTTCTAATGGTAAGACTGGATTATGATTTTTTTTCCCCCACTTGTGCCTACTCAAATACCCTCTTCTTGAACACGTCTTGACTTTTTTGGTAAAGATTGCGTAAAATCTGTTTTATTTTGGTATATAATAGACTCCCGTCTCCAACGTCAAGTGCAAGTCTTCGAGGAATACAACTTAGTCAGGATTCATACTAGAATACTTAATACTCTTATTTACTTGTGTCTCCCTTGCTCCCCCAGAAAACATTTTCTCGATTTTTCTAAAAAAGGAATTCTATTTCTTATGGAAAGGTTTTGTCCTTACTCTGACAAATAGTGATACAGGCTTTTATTTTATATATTAACAAAAGTAGGATCAGTATTCTATTCTATTCTATTCTATTCTATTCTAAATTCTATTTTTTACTACTCTATTCTGTTCCATTCCAATAGATGACAAAAAAATTTCATAATCATTTTTTCCTAATACGTCTTAGACAAGCTACTGCTGAATCCAAGAGGAAAGTTACCTTAACAGTAAAGAGAAGTATTTTGGTTATGCTCTGTCTATATGATAGACAAGGGAACTAGTGCAAAGACACAAAAGGATAAGAAAAGTACGTGTAGGAAGATTTTTGGAACACATACAACAATGTATGTGTTCTAGAGGAGAAAAAAATGCATCTCCTTAAATTGGTGGTGGCTTTTCTCATGGTCCTGAGAGGATTTTGAAACAGAAATCTCTGTGCACTACACAGAGTTTCAGACTCAGAAGGCCTGAAATTTGTCTATCCTTTTACTCAATATTTTATTTCATGTACAGAACACCTTCAAATTCCTTCAATTCCTTTTAGAAGCATATTTTCCTGTCCTAAATCTTTTTACATTCCCTGAAATTTATAGTGTCTATCACATAATAAGCATTTTGAAATAATGCTGCAGATTAGGCTCTAGGGAGAAATTTGCGAATTCTTTTTTTTTCTGTTTTTAATGCAGATGAGTATGTGTACTTGTATACATGCATGTGTCTTATTTACTGTGTTGAGTTAAAATTACATTCTTACAGCAGTTAGAGGAGTGAGAGATCTACTGTTTTCAAGTTGTTTTCTTTAAAATGCAGTATGTTTCCTTCCAGACACAGGACAGATTAGACAGAAAGTTATATTCCACCTTAACAAATACACCCTTACAGATTTTCTCATAAAAAATGCCATTCCTGTTTTTCCTAAATACCCTTTCAGGTGAGCATCAATACACAGTTATCTGTCATTTCAATGCATAAACCCTTTTCAGGTGATTTTATGTGCATGGAGAATGTAAGAGATTTTGTTATTCCAAGTAGAGCATCAGTATACCTGGATGTACTTCAATGTTTTGCTGGCAGACTACCTTTAGAGTCTACATAATTTCTCATTGATCGCAATGGCTTTGCCTGGATTTTCCAGGGCCATGGACAGACTTTTCCAAGTGGAATATGCACAGTTGCTTTTCCTATAGATTTTCTAACCATTATATCTCCATTTTTACTCTGATCCACCTACAAAACCAGTCTAAACTTTTCACATTCCTGACTTAACAAGATAATGTAAGTCATGCCAGTTTAAAGTAGTGGCTTTAGCTGTCTTCTTACTATTTATCCTTAAACATAGGCTTCAGCTGAACAATGTCGAGAACAAGCTCTCTGCTAGTGCTAGAGTAGGGAGCTGAATTCTGTTCTATTTTACCCTCTTAAATCTAAGGGGAAATGTCCAGCTGAGCCAGGTCTGATTTGTTTGTTTTCGAAATTTGTCTGAATTTGCTCCACGACGAATCTTAATGAATGGATAGGGATGACAAAATTATATTGAAATGTAATGGTACATTTTACATCAAAATATAAAATCTTGTGGATGCACACTGTATGTATCCTGCACAGTTGGAAGCTTTCTTGCCAAGTAATGCATTGCCTGGGCATTCTGAAATAAAGCACAGTTTATAATGCTGTGTTCCTTATAAGTTTTCAACCAAGAATTCCAAAGTGCCAAACTGTAATTTAGAATACAATGCTACTTTTGTTTAATCTATTGTTTCATTCATTCAAATGCAAAACTTTTCTTCTGAGACCAATATTCTACATAAAAGTCAGACTCCCCTACAACAACAAATGACAGAAGTAGTTTCCATTCAGCATTGCATTAAAGTGAACAGATGTAAATTAGTGGTTAATTGGTCCACAATGAAGTAATATTTCAATTATTTTATTTTACTTTTTAGTTCACAAAAGTTTTTTGTTTTTTTTTTTTTCTCATCTCCTTCAGGAAATTAATTTTGAAAACCAAGTGAGAATTCCACTTAATTCTGAGTTCTGATATTCATTCTTTACAGATAAATACAGATCTCATGCAGATGTTTTCCCTCAATAGTCTTTCTCATCCATCATTAACTACAGAAAAAATGGAAACAAATTATAACTCTAACATCACAGTCATAAATCACAGACTATGTTTTAATTGGAAACACATTTATAGATGGATCAACAAAATATCAGAACTATGATTAAGTACTAGAGATCTAGAACTCTTCAGCCCAATAATCTGAGGATTTCACACAATGAGATGTCCTAGATTCATTAGAGTTATTCTCAATTATTTCTCCTGCAAATGCAATAGAAAGACTAATGGAAAGTGACTGTACAGAACAGAAACCAAAAGAGATTTGAGAAGATTGAAAAATGAGAACATTAAAGTATGTTTCTCTACAAGATTTGTGACTAAAAATTTAAAGAACTAGTTTTATAAAATTTTCAATTTAGAGTTACTATGATGATTTTGGAGACTAAATCCAGTCAACAAAATTTAAGGAGAGGTTTTCAAATCTCCTTTCTGTGTAAACCAAAATGCAACTTTTAACTACTGATGCCTCCACAATTTTTTAAGGATACAAACCCCACAGCTGCATTCACATTGGGCCCTTGTCTTTCTCCTAAATTGATGGGATAACTGAATAGACTGATTCTCTTTGCTATCACGTGTCTTGCCTTGATTGTTTTGATTAAAATGTCTGTTTTAAGAAAAATGTTTATTTTCTAGTCCATTTACTTTGGATGCCATTTTATTGATTTATAGATTTCCTAACTGAACTTACAGCAGACATAGATTATTTGATCCCATCAAAGCACGTAACTAAGGCTGCAAAATAAAATATTCTCAAATGAGACAAACCTGTATTTCTGTTTTACTTGGATCATCTGTTTTCTCTTGAGAGCCTAGTAAAAAAACAACTTAAAACATTACATTGACCTAAATATCATTGCTATGCATAGGATATATTTTATTTTAAGCTAAAACAATTCCCCTAGCTTAGTTACTTGTTAAAGACTTGAGGTTTGCCAGTATAATTCAGCTGGGAAGAGTGGACTTCCTTCCTTAGATAAGAGCCTGGACTCATATTTTTCATTATTTATATTCCAACAGTACTCTGTAATATCACAAAGGCTCTGAGCCTCCTGTGCTAGAGAGCACAAGCCCATTAGTAGATATGGGCTAGATCCAAACAGTTCAGCATTTAATTTAAGTGCTAATAGAATAAATTTAATTAAAAAAAATAAAATCCAACTGGTTATAAACATAAGAATAATATTCGAAGATTAAGGAGTGGAAGATTTTTCAAGTTCACCACACTGAATTAAATGTGTATTTAGGGAACGCCACAGAAATGGAAGGTACTGGCTCAGCAGGTGGCACTATTCCCTCAAAATCAATACACATCTTTTTCTTGACAGGTATTTTGGTCATTGAGGTAGTAAAAGTTTTCTGTTGAAGATGTACAAAATTCTTCATAACGTCTCTGTGGTGAATAAAGATACTGTACTTACAGAAAAATACACATAATATTATAATAAAATACATTATATACTATAATATAAATACAATATATTATAATATATATTATATATTATAATATAAAATACACACTTGCCAAGTAGATAGCAACGTTGGGTAAAAATAATATGTATTTTTTTTCTTTTTGTACATAACATATTATTATTAATTTTTTTCCTGAATTTGGTGCAGAATACCAATCTTTTTTCCAACTAAAACTTGATATTTCATTTTTTGTTAATGATAATAAAATTTATAAAATAAAGCCCCTTCTGAAGTCAGACAAAAATACATCATTAGGAAATCTTACCCCACCTGGTGAGATTTTTTTGTAAAAAAAAAATTATTTGCAATACAATTTTTTAAACATACCAACATAAATAGAATAATCTCTCACATTTCTGAATATGTAACATTCTAAAAGTTAATACTCACAAAGCACTTCAAAAAATGAAGTGTCTAAGAAAGTAGGGTAAGTGCTAATAACTGGTACTTGAATGATGTACTTGAATACATCACTGACGGATTCCATTTGCTCCAGTACTGCAGACTTTGCTTAGTTAAGCTTTCTTCAAGTACTTGCATTCAGAATTAGAGTTTGACTTACAAACCAAGCAGTTTGAAGCACCTTTTGTAAACTTCTTTGCAATACCACTGTACAATATTCTTTTTGTAATAGATTCAATTAAACCTTTTTATTATTGAAAATAGCAATGAACTGCATGAGTTTTACAACCAGTGCATGACGTAGTATAAACTGAAAAAGAATGTTAGCTCTATAGCACCAAACTTCATGGGTGCTTTCTAAACCTACAAAAACTTTAAAAATATACCTATTTGTTATAACTCTTTAAGGCTAAAATTCAATGTGTATAATACACCTTTAGATGAAGAAAAAATTTATTAGAGTGAAATAATTTATAAAATTATTATAAAATTTTTATTAGAATTAAATAATTTATAATTTAACTAGGCAGATGATTTCAATAGTTAGGCTTTTATTTAAAGCTTTCAAATTATTCAAGAGAGATTTCACAGAAAATATTTTCCACAGTCAACATGTTAATGCTGGTTTTTCTGAATAGAATATCCACATATCACCGATCATTTCAGAAAAGATTAAAGGTCCTAATTTGGCAGTATATTTCTCTGAAGTGCTTTTAGGAAAATAAAATCACGTGATGTAATAGGAGCAATATTGGAATGCTTGATCCCTTAATTGCAGTTGTTTATTTTTCCATCTTGCAACCCAAGTATTCAGGCACTTTACAGCTTACATGCAGATTTTGCTTGTAAAATAAACCATCACATGTGTAACCTATCACACTAAAAGTGAATGAAGCTTTATGGTAACTTTGAGGGTCTTTTATGACATAGAGAAAAGCCCACAGCTACCCTGGTGTTACAGATTGTTAAGAGTTGCTATTTGAATTCTTCTTAATGGATAACACCCAATAATTGTTTTGCTTTTCACTGTGCCTGCAATCCGATATCTGTAAGAAATCTTAAATCTGAGTCAGCTTAAAATCTTTACTAAAATATTAAAGAAGAGAATGAATAATAAAGCATCCAATGTTTCTAAAAGCCATATGCCCTTATTTTTAATGTCCTAAAGTTCAAGCTATCCCCAGTTTACAATAATATTAACTGCTTGGGTTCAACTTTTGGCTTAACTATATAAGCAAAGCAAAAAAAAAAGACTATCCACACAGTAACAAAGGTGATGATGATTTCAGAAGTGGTTTCAACTTTAAGTCTGAGAAAAATATGGCTCTATCATTAAAAGAAATTCCTCTGCTGGCACAGAGCTCCTCAGCAGCTGCATCATGGTTGATTCTCAGTGGCTGGCCTTGGCAGAGCAAAAAACTGGCCCCAGTCTACATTTCATATTCAATATGGTGCCTAGAAGTAAGTGAAGGTTCAAAATGCACTTAATGGAGAACACTTGGTTGAAGCTCAGTACATCCTATTGCAATCCTTTCACAGTAAGTGGTTCCACATATTGAAAGAAAGTAGAACAAAACAGGGTTATTTTAAAAATCCTGTTTCACAGCACTAATTTTTATTTTCTTGGTATTTCTAGAAATTGCTGAATGCAGACCATTGTACAATCCCCTTGCTTTTGCAGATTTTTTTTTTTTTAATCTAGTTGCTTAATAATTTTTCTGATATCTCTCCATTGAAATAAAAGTAACTTTGCTTCTACCCATGGTTGATAGAAAAGTCTTCTAAGTTATCTAATCTTGTACCTAGGTAATCTGTCATTATGATAGGAATGTCTTCAACAGACAGATGAGCAATGGTTCATTTCACAATTTGGGTCCTGTAATTTTGCTATTTCTTCCAAATTAGAAATGAAAAACAATCACAATATGAAACAAGAATAGAAGCATATTTATATGCACAGTGTGTATCTTGGTTTAGAGGTTTTTTTTTAATTGAAAAGCCATAAAAATTAGATATTTTATTGTTGGGAGCTAGCATATAAACATGTATGTGACATTCTCTATAAAACATATCTGAAAGTACCTATGGTTTAATTTGCATACAATAAATGCTATCTTGTATTAAAAAGCTCATTTAAATTTGAAACACAGGGTTAGTTTTCTATGAAGGAGAGACTGACATAAATTTTTCCACCTGATGAAGCAATTGATCCAGTTCTAATGCTAAACCCTGACTGTCATTCAGTTTCCACTAATTTTGAAAACTAAACCATTTTTTCTTCCAGAAATGAAAAAGGTAGTTAGTGTTTTGGTGGGTTTGTTTGTTTGTTTGGGTTTTTGATTTAGTTTGGTTTGGTTTGGTTTGGTTTTTTGGGTTTTTTTGTGCCTGCTAGACACCTGCAGTAATCTACTCAGGATTTTAAGTAGTAGGCTGCTTAACTTTTCCAATTTTTGAATATGAATATTATAATAAATGATAAGCTGTTGGACTGCAAAGTATACCTATACAATAAGCTTCAGAAAATATCTTAAAACATAATTAATATTGATAAAAAGCCAGGAGGAAACTGCCCTGGCTGAAAATATCATCTTGTTCAAAACACACACCTCTTTTTATCACTGTGGACAAAGGTCTTTGCTAAAGTGCATGTAATTTATGCACTGGTCGTAACAAATAGCATGTGGAATTCCATATGCTGTTCTTCATAAAACCTATGCAAACTGCACCTCTGTAGCAGACAGTGGAAACTCTGTTAGAATGAAACGTGCTATGAATGGAGTCCAGTGTTGGAAGGCAGTTCAAAGAAACTTTATCTAAGCAAATTGGAATGGCTGATTTCCTTGCAGTTTTACAGTAATTATTAGGCATATGCCAAGCTTCTCAGGAAAACTTGTAGTAACTTTGAAATGAAGTAACACAAATACTGGCCTCCTCTACTTGGGAAAGTTTAGTAGTATGATAATATTTTTTTTGCATCGTGAACCTTTCTTTAAAACCTCTTTGCACATAATTACTCTTCCCCATAGGCAGAGGCTTTGAATATTCCTAAATTTAAACACTTTAGCTGCCCTATTAACTAAAACAAAAAAAAGGCTATCAAATATCCATCATTAAACATGTTAATAAATCCTATGTAATCATGTACTTCAAAGCCTTAATTCCAAGTACAAGCATGAAAAACAGCATGAACTGCATAAAGAGAATAAAAACTAAGAAGTCCTTTTCTCAGCTAAACTATTATGAGCCATAATTGAATTTATATCTAGGTGCTATTTAATAGTGTTATATAATAGTTCATGTTCAAATGTATTGTGAGAATTAGAAAATTGCCAAAACAGCTTTTGCAAAGAAAAATTCAATAGTAATATTTTAATTTCTGCACTGTGGTGATGGGAGAATGGAGACTACTTATCCAGTCCCACTTAAGGGCAATGGCAAACCTGTATTTAGAAGTATTGAATCTAATTCTACATTTCATCAACATGATGTAGTCTCTAAAGCCAAGAGCATTTTCAGTATCTGCCTCTCATCTCTCGTAGTATCCATGAGACACATTACCACTTTTGGAGTGCCTGCACATCTTCATTTTTACAATTTTCCCACCTGAACCAAGTAAGAACAAAACAAGGACACAGATTTATTTTTTTTTTTAATGTGTACAGGAATCACTACTAACCAAGAAAAACCCCAAATACTTCCATACAACCTTATTTGGAGGATTTCAGTGCTTTATCTCATATGAGTTGCATATTTCAAAGATTTGCGAACACTGAAAAATAGTTAGAGAAATGTATTAAAAAAGCTCTTTCCTAGGCCAAGGCTATGGAAACAGCTTACAAAGATCTCAGGAACTCTCCACATATCTTAATTCAAAACTGTGAGGGATTTGTGGGCATGTGAATGAGGTGGGGGGAAAAAAAAAGAAAAATATGTGTCACCTAAGGCCCATAAATCAGTAACTAAATCTTCCAGCCTAAATAAGAGGAACTCATCTCATCTGTGAATGTCTATAGCTGAGCACATGCAGTCTATGTTACAGTAGTGTCTCTTTGTAGTCTGTAGAGGGAAGTGTCTTACAGTATAACTCAAACATGTCAGGTAAGAAGAATTCCCTTTTTGAAGTTATCTTTTTTTCTCTCCTTTGACCATTTAATGCACACATAATACCTAGCTCAGACATAACCATCTAACTTCTGGATGCTCAAGTCAATTCCTGGGCAGTTGAAACTCTTCTCAAACTGCTCATAGGTTTTACATAACCTCTCTGCTTTCTGCAGTGAATTGTTCTGTCTCTGATAGTCACCCAGCAAATGATAACAATAAATCTGTTTTAAATCTGAAATAGTGCCATGAAAGAATGTCTAACATCTGAAGCAGTTTGTAAATAACCCTTAAGAAACACTTCTCCTGTAATCTTCAGCATCAGGTGCTTTCAACACAAGAGGATTTTGGTGGAGGAATCTCTGTATGGTACTGTTGTAAGAAAATGTTGGCTTACCCTTCCTTTTTCACATGAAGAACTCAACTTCAGTAACCTGAAATGTTTTCCAAATGCACTCTATAGGATTTGGATTTATGTTACAATCCTCTCTCATGATTAAGTAATTCTGTCTTGAGTGAACTCAGCACTTCAACATACTCCTTCCTGATACATTATTTGGTTCATGGAAGACCTTTAGTCATGGCTTTACAAAATTGTTTTTTTAATAGAAAACATAAGAAATTATACAATTTTTTCTATACTTTTATAATATATTTTCTAAGTAAGAAACACACTGTGATAGTAACAACAAGGCAGAACATCTCTGAAGTCAATAGTATCAATTCATTGTTTCATAGAATTTGACCTCACAGTCACAACACAAAATTTGTAAATCACAATGAGCAAATCCACGCTGTTTGACATGATAGTGCAGCACCCTTTTAGTAGTTACATTGTCTTTAATGCAGGTGTTCTGACTCCTAAAATTTAATACCAACGTCAGTTTGCTCTCTGATTTATTCAGGCCCTTTAGATGTAATGCAGCACAGCCCTACTGCAAACATCCACGTCTGATAGTAAATAAGAAACATTTTATTAAGTCACATAATGTTTGTAGGCAAGCAGGCTAGTCTCTTTAAGAGCCATGTACCTGATAATTCATGCAGTCAACACACAGGCAACAGCTGCTTCTATAAAGATTTAATACTTCATCCTTGTAGAATTTGGATCTCATTGTTCTTAAAAGAAGTTAAAAGCAGAGAAACAGAAAATTGCATAAGTGCAGAAAATAAAAGCATGTGGGTTTTACAAATAACAGATCTTTGTTAGTGAACTTAACACAGACAGTCTTAATTAGTCCAGGCAGAGTTACAAAACCAACATAACCCTTGTATAGAATTCTTATGGAGAAGACAGAAACTCCATGAATTTTCTCTCTTGATGTATTCTCTAGAGGCTTTCCTGCTTGTTAAAAAAACTATTTTTTCTCTAACTGTACTTTGGCTTTGCTATAAAAGACAGAAAAGCCACCTATACATGGGTTACTGACAAGGTTTTTACCACATTATAAGATTGAAAATGTCTCTGCTAAGTGTGTGCCTTCACAACTCTCTGCTTTAGAGACTGCTTCATAACATGAAGACAGATATCCAAAACTACACCAATTTCAGAAGCATCAGTTTGTGTGACAAAGAAGGTGCAAGAGTCAAGAAAGGGGTAAATATTTCTTCCCAGGACAGCTGTCCCCACATTGTTCTTTCCTGTAAAGGACTTCAGAGTAAAGTCAGAATAATAGGTTTTGTAGAACTGTTACTACATTTAAGACCCATCTTCTAAAAGCTTTGTCATCTCCTTCTATTTCTTCTTACTCTAGATAAAAATGATGAGAAATTTCCTTCTGCTGAAGCAAAATTTAAATTGAGTTGCAACAGTTCCATTTATATCAAATAGCAATCACAAAAACTGAAGACCTGTTGTCGAGTTCATAGTATCACATAAGATTAAGAACAGAATATGTGAAACATATTTTGCAGTGTTATCTAGATATAAGATTCCTCACAGCCAGAACTTTTTGGACAGTGCAGAACATGTTTGCTCACTAGAAAGAATTGTAATGGAAAACCTAATTCCACAGTACCAGCTATCTCAGGCAGGTATTCTTCATTCTGAATTCCATTTCTTCATCACCCCTGCCTGACAAGTTTTTGCAAGACAAGAAAGCTACAATAATGGCAGTCTACATTTGAAGCACTCCTGAGCTCAACATAACCAATATCTGGTTGCTGATGAAGTGCAATGTCAGCAAATTCATTATCAGTGAATCTCTAATGGGTAGAATACAACAACCTACAGTGTTGTAAGCCCTTGTACAAGTGAAGCCAACTGGATTTGATTCAACCTAGCTCTTATTTTTATCTACTGCTGTCTACTCAAAAATTTACTGTGGTGCTACATTTCTGCTTTATCAATGGCACGGTCTCTTGCTATTTAAACATACTCTGCAATTATTTTGGATATTACTGCAGGGGTAAGTAGTCTGACATTCTAAAATAGAACTTAATCAGAACATGTGGACTGGAGATTTCAGAAAGTATTCTAGGATCTTTGAAAAAAGAATCCGGACAAATTGTTTCTATCTTTCATCGAAAATGCAGCAAATTGAGATCATCAGCTAACGTAAATCAGGAGAACCCCACTGAATTCGTTAGAGCTCTTCTGGTTCACATCTGCAGACAATCTGCATAATCATGTTGTCACATGTAATAGTTATATTATGTTCTCATGATTCCTCTTTAGCTGGATAGAAATGGCTTTCCTGTCCACAAAAATGTTAATGCCTTTAGAAAATTCCCATTCCATGTTAGGGCAAGCCTAAGACTAAACTTGTATGTATAATATCTTGAAGTTTTTTGGTTGAGATGCAAGTGGCAAATGAAACTGATTTTTGTGGTATTTTCAGACAATCATAACTTTTTTTTTTCTTTTTGGTTGAATGAAATGTTTTCAACTTCTTGAAGAACAAATTGGTATGTTCAGTTATAAGCCACTTCAGATTAAAGCAAATGAAATAAAAGACTGTTTTGTTAAGACATTATGGGATAATATTCTATATTCTCTGGCAGACAGAGTGGGAAGGATTCACGTGTCCTGCAAACCCCAGGGGAAACCAAGTCATTTTTTATGATGAGTGATATTCAGCTTAACAAACAGTTTTATATAACTTAAAATGGCTTCAGAGTTGCATTGCTTTCTTCCCTCACTCCTCAAACTCTTAACAAAAAACAGGAGACATGAATTTTATCCCATACTCGAAGGCAGATGGAGACAGAATATGAACATAGGGTTCTTGCATCTGTTGAGTTCACTAAAAACTGGACAACTTGTCTCTTAATAAATTGATTTTGTTGGAGAGTGTATAAAATAATCTGTTATCATTCAGAGGTGTCTTGCAATATTTACATTTCTGACTACTTATCCTATGTAACAACAATCCTCCAAAGAGAAGGGAATGGCTCAGAAAATCAGTAACAAACCTTGTCTGCGGGAAAAAAGATTCAGGTTCAAGTCTGGTTTGCTTTTTTTCTCATAGATATGGGAATTAGAAAACCCTTTCAAAGCAAACAGCCTCACCAAAGTAGTCTGAGTACTTCATCATCATCATCACCATCACTGACTTTGTTGGATAAACATACTTAGGATCTGCTAGTATTTCCATAATTTGGAATAGGGGTTTCTTACTGTATTGATACATGTAGCTAAAAGCAGCATTAGGATATCAATACCATTCCTCCTCCACCAGACTGCTTCAAAACCTCTGCTATTTCCTACATATTGCTTTAAATCAAAGTCTTGTGCAGTTGGAAAGTCTTCAAGGTCTCATATGTTAAACAATAACTGGCTGTCCCCTAGGTTTTTTTCCAGCAGCAAAAGTAATTGCCAAGCCAGGCTGGCAAGCTTTCAGATCCTGATTGCTACCTCTAAAGGATCAATGATCCTCATGCCTATGCTTTCAGAGAGACAGGAAAAATTTGCTTCAAAATTTCAAAAATCAGTGAATATTTTATGACAACTATCAGCCATCCCAGAGCTGCCACTTGAAATTTGTATAGATTGGTATAAATATATAAATATATAAAAAAAATATATCTATATATCTATATCTATCTTTCTATCTGTCTATCTACCTATATATATATCTGGCTAAGCAACCAAATTAGACAGTAAGGAAAAACTGAAAAACCCCAAAGTTTAGGATACCCAGTTCTTATTGTTCCCTGATGTACTTTTATTGCTTTATTTGCTCCAAAATCAGCCCAGAAGGGAGTGCTGAGCACCCAGGGGTTAAGACATGTTGCAGTGGCTCCATCCCAGCACTGACTTTCACTGAGGCCTTGTGACCCTGTCCAGTGCAGTGAAGGATTCAGGATGACAACACCAAGACTGTGTGCAAGCAAGTGCACAGCATTCTGCTACAGCCAAGACATGATTGCAACAGCAAAAGAGAGAGTACAACACTTACAGAGAAATTTCATGAGCCTTACTGATGCCTGTATATGATAACACCTTGACTACATTCTCACAGCTGTTGCTTTCCCTCAATGAAATTTCATCAGAGTGCAGTGATATTGTCATTTCTTTGCTGATGAAGGTGTGGCTGTCCTGCTTTGTGAAACGGATTTACTTTCAGTATAATCATATAAACATAGAGTCATAGAATAGTTTGGGTTGGAAGGGATCTTTAAAGGTCATCCATTCCAAGCTCCCTGCAATGACTGGGGACATCTTCAACTAGGTCAGGCTGCTCAGAGCCCTGGCCAACAGGCCCCTGAATGTCTCCAGCAATGGGGCATGTACCATCTCTCTGGACAACCCTCTGGGAAGCTCTGCAAGCTCTTTTCCATTGTTTGGAAAAGGTTTTGTCTCTGAATCTTGATTCTCCTATTTGCCTCTGCACTTGAAGCCTATTATTTTTAAGCCACAACATGATATAGGTATTTTCTAAGTTACAAAAATAAGAAACATGGATAGGTTAGTGCTAAGAAGGAATGAAAAAATGCTTTAGCACTGGAGTTAGATTCTTGTTATATAATTTTAGCTTTTACCTTCTAAGCTGGTGATTAGGTTTCCTGAAGAGTCAGTAGAGCAGAAGATTTTGCTCAGCAGACCAAATTCACCACCTGTTGGGAGTGATTCATCCTTCATGTATCATACTGCTTATTTTTAGAGAACAGCTCTTTAGGTAAGCATAGCTTCATGCTTTGTGTGTTTTACCTATACTTCAAATTTTTAAACCCCATTTCTCTCAAAAGAGGCTTGTAAACTTTTTTTTTTTATATATAAAACTTTCTGATTTATAGAAAGATTATATTAAGGAGCCTGAAACAATGCTGTGGATGCCTGTGGTTAGTAAAATGCTGTAATGAGCAATCATCTTCTTCTAAGAATTTTACGCATAACTTTAATCTTAAAGAGTGTTTTAACCTTATGGCCAGAGTTGTCATATTATACCTAAATGGAATACAAAATTCTGAGAATTTACTTACTTAATCAACAGCTGCAGGTCAGATATGATGGGTGTATGTGTGTCTTGTCACACCTGTAGCCCACTATATCCTCTCCCATGAAACACATCCCTTACATTGGCAGAAAAGGATGTAGTCACTACTTTTATTTAAGCACTGCAGAAATTTGGAAAAAATATAACATTTATATTTTATTTCTCTAATGTTCTATCCAGCTTTATCTATACAAGTGGGAAACAACACCATTTAATACCAAATATCATTGATTAATATAGATTTTCTTTGGTAGTGTCCTTCAGGTTGATCTCAGGGAAATAACATTGCTTCTGTATGTGTAACGAGAACTTTAATTTTATTAATTTCATTTTTAATTAATGATGTTCTAAGATTTTAAGAAAAGTTGTAGAGTCATATAATTTATATCCTCTTACTGTGTTTACTTAGCTACATGATGCTTAAGGAGTCT
The DNA here is from genome assembly GCF_965178545.1 of Coloeus monedula. Taxonomy (NCBI): domain Eukaryota; kingdom Metazoa; phylum Chordata; class Aves; order Passeriformes; family Corvidae; genus Coloeus; species Coloeus monedula. Next base: position 66,281,021 of record NC_138784.1, on the reverse strand, counting down.
GGTTCTTGGAGAATTTTGCTAAGATCAGTAATTACTATTTTCTCATCTTTGAGAAAAATTAATTTTGACTTGGTCATTTTGACAGGTAATTTAATATAGCCAGAACTTCTATTTATTATAATTTATGAAGTAAATTAAAGTGGAGTAATTTGAGGTCTGGTTTTCAGTCATGCTGTAGTCTAAGATCCCATCTTAATATTTTTTTGAAATGAGAATTTTGCAGTACCATTTTTTACTTTGGATATTCTTTAATAATTGACCTAGAAACTCAGCTCAGGGAATCTGCAAAATGTTCACTTGTGTGAATTAGGTTCCTTATCTGTTATAAACATGTTCTCTTTGAAATTATTTATTAGAACAATTAGATTTTAATATGTAGAGACAAATAGAAATAAAAGGAGAAGGTTTTAAATGTTAAACCATCATATTGTTGAAATATTTATTCATTACTTGGTTTTCTACAGTTTTATAGAGATCTATCTAGGATCCACACATTTCTTCCAATTAAGTGCATTATTTTGTTGTGGAAATAAAAAAAATTAATAAATGCACCATTCCAGTTTATTTATGAAATTAAACTGTTCCAATCTGCATCCCATGTTCTCTACAAGACCATAGGAACCAAAAGGAAAATAATTTTCTTTTTGTTATTACTTTAATTTTACTGACATCATAGTACTAATAATACTCAGGTAAGAGTTCTTGCCATCATTCATGTTCACCAGTGTTTTCTAACTGATTTTCCTAGTCTTTGTTTTTATTCTATGTAGGTTTCCTTTTCTATGTAAAACCATTGCCATCTATTCATACCCCCTTATATTCCTATTCTAACATAATGCTTAAATAAAATAAATTGTAAAAAAAAAACTCAGACAAACAAAAAACCCAAAATTATTGATCAGATATTTTAAAAGGTTATCCCACACTCAGATCTGAAAAGAATGACCCAGTGCATCCTACATCAGATCCTACACACATTTGCTGCACAGCTGGTCTGCCTTTGCATAGTCCTTAGGTCAGCTCCTGCCACAAAGGCACAACCAGGCACATTCCTGCCAGAGGAAGCAGTGTTGGCAGGAATGCAGCCAACAAAGCACTTTGGGATTAAACAGATCTTTCATCAGGCTACAATTATTTAATCTCATTGATTAAGCATATAGCCTATGCATCCCCCCTAAGATTTGAATCCTCATAACTGCAGTGCTGAGTGTATTAGATTATATTCACCATGGGGCAGAAAATTTACGTGATTGTTTAAAAAAGAAAGACCACATAAATTTCTAGGCCTACTAAACTGATAAATATTCATCAGAATTGTAAAAAGACTGTGGAAAATGATGTCATGGTTTGCCACGTCAGCAAAAATTCTAGCAATCTTTAAGCATGTCCCGGGGTGTATTTTCTCCTGGCACAAAGATGGAGAATATATCAGAGAATGATTCTGTTTAATTTAAAATACTTCAGAGAAGTATCCCATGATCAGTTTACTCTGTTGGACATATCCATGTAGGTTTCAGCTCCTCCTGACCTCCTGCAGAACAGGGCTGCAAACTGTAAGTTTCCAGCAATTCTGCTGGAAGATAATTTGTCAAGAATGGAACCCAAGCACTTTTTGATTTCATAACTGAATAGGAATGCACAAAAGCACAACAGAAATGGAAGTCACTACTTACACTTAATTCTTTGTAGTTCAACATACTATGAACTGGTCACAGCACCAAGCCTGCCACAGCTCAAGAAGTGTTTGGACAACACTCTGAGGCACGTGGGGTGATTTTGGGGATTGTCCTGTGCAGGGCCAGGAGTGTGACTTCGATGATCCTTGTGGGTCCCTTCCAACTCAGGATATTCTGTGATGATTCTGTAATGATTTCTTTGCTATTCTTAAGTATATTCCCTCCAGAAGTAGTAGATTTGCCCTCATCTAGATATAGTTCCCCCAGGAGCCTGTGACCCATGTTGAAAATTATATACTAGTGAATATTCAACACTTTTTAGTCTGTATAGTTAGAAGTGCATTCTTTATAAAAGGATCTTAGTGGGGGAGGAATGCTAGAATTTTCTACTGAAGTGCTTTTAAAGCAAACATGCCTTGAGCTGTTATGGATGAAAGGTGTTTGTTAAATTGCTTGATGTTACAAATATCTGAAATTGAGTGGGTGATTGATTTAATTGCAGTTGTCAGACTGGTTTTAAAAGCATTATTTCTCTTTTTTGTTCTGTTTTTCAGATCTGCAGAACACTTGGATTCTGAACATAAAGAAAAGAAAGTGTCTAAATATACTAATCACAAAATGTAGCTTCTGGCTAAGCCAAGGCATACTGTCAAGATGAAGTGCTGCATAATTTTTAAAACACTCAGTCTGGCCAATGCATTCAATCTCTGAATAGCAGTGCCCCTGTTGTTCCAGCCTCTGTTATTTTCTGAATAAAAATATCCAATAATTGTGATACAGTGTTACTTTCACATATATGTAAAGCTAACACAAGTAGGAAAATTAATGAATGGTGTGAAGCTGGAACTCTGAGCTCAGTATCCTCTCACAAGTTGCCAAACCCTATCAGTGACAGGGTGTCCATCAGAACTCACTTCCCCACTCTTGCATCAAAGCTTACTGTTTTAGAATAAAAGCAATTCGAGCAGCACTAGGAATGTGATTTGCTTCAGCCTGATTCTGTGTTGAAGTCCACAAATAAATGTTGCTGGGTTGTTAGTGTGCTATGTTCCTGTAGTTCCCACTGTTTCAAACCTGAAGCAATCAGGGTTAGCTTCACAAGAACGGCTTTAGTTAGGTGATACTACTGCTCAGAATACCACCCGGCAAAGCACTGGTATAAAAGTTTGGCAGCTTCTCCATCTCTCCTGTTGAAGCTGTGTCAGTTCTATATTGTGTACAATAATCACAGGTTTAATAGGCTAGAGAAAATTTTAGGAAATTTACCATGACAAGCCCTGTTCTTTTCTTCTTTCCAGTGAAAGATGAATGTTGTAACATTTCAAAGAAAGCAGAAAAACTGTAATGGGAGAAACCGTAATGGGAGAAACCATGACAAAGCCTCCTCACCAGCACAGGATACCCTGCGGCTTGAATCCCAGCCTCTTAGAGTGCTGGAATCAGTGAAGAGAATCCCTAGATGAAGTGTTGTGGATAAATGATCTTCCTGAGTCAATAGTGGCTAAAAAATAATTAAATTAATATGGGGATTTATAAGGTAGAATTGGGTTGTGAGCTGTAAAACCTGCCTGCAGAGGCACATGGCAGCACAAAGGAGCACATGGTGGCACACAGAGGCTTGTCCCCACCGGACCCTGGGGGGAGGAGGTGTCACACGGCAGACCCTACAGAGAGGAGCCTTCCAGGAGCTGACAGACGAGTGAACAGCGAGTGACCACCCCATAGAAGGACATTGAGAAAGCGTGTTACTGATGTGGCAACACGGGATAGGTCACGCCATATTAGGAAATGCTGTGCCTTAGAAAAGTGTATAAAACCAGCTCACTGCTTCGAATAAACGATTAAGATCCCCTGTCGGCTGGGTCCGAGATTCAATCGCCGACAAATGGTGCCCCGTGTGTGGAATTTATTATACACCTATCTGCACGTCCATCGATGAGCCCCGTGGGATTTAAAGTGCTGCTGCAAGAAGCAGGAGGGCTGGCCAGCAATAATCCGTACAAGTTGTAGGTGAGCCATGGGGGACGTAGGGGATGGAGTATCCTAGGAACAGAATGTCCCAGAAAAGTTAAAATGGATTTTAAAGAAACATGGCAGGAAAGCTGAGTCTACAGATTTGAACAGACTCTTGTTCTAGGCAAACTTTATCAACTTTAGATAATATTTTTGATCCTCGGACATGGGACGCTTTAGACGTGTTGTGGAACCGAGCTACACGCGGCAGTGCAGCGCTGATGGAGCTTTTGTGTCCATGGAGGACAGCGTGCAAGGCGTTCATAGCGCATGTGGCACCCAGAGACCGGACAAAGAAAACCACTTGTGCCACTGCAGCAGCCGTGCCGAGCCCTTCTGTGCCGCCAGCGAGCGACCATAAGTCTGTCGGGGCTGTGAGAGAAGAACCAGAAGATGGCCCCTCGTCCTGGGGGGACACTGGGAGCTGGCAGGGCCGCGGCTCCGCTCAGCACATGGCGAGGGCTGCGAGGGGCACTCTGCATGAGAGAGGCGGAAAGACAGGCCAGCAGGGCCTGCGCAGCTGGGTGCCAGGCCCGCACGGCCGCCCGACCTGCTACAGCCAGGGCTCCCGTTCCTTGCAGACCCTCAGGAGCTGATACTGTGCTGGAAAAAAGGACTAAGTGCACTCATGGCCCCTTCCTCAGGGGTGGGGGGGCTGCAGCATTCAGCATTTTGCACCAGCTTGTGTGGGAAAGGCTGCAGGTTAGGCATGTCATTTCTGCAGCTGGTCCGTATAACTCTTCTATTTTCATTATTTATCGCTTTTTTACCACACCACCTTGTGCCCCTCCCTAGATTGTTCTGAATAATTATAATTGGTAAGCTTTTTTTTTAAGCAGGAATTAGTCTTGTTACCTTTTGAAACCTTTAACTCTCTAAGTGGTTTTAAAAGGCTTTAAATGTTATTATAATTGCAATTTTCCAAGACCTAGATTTATATATATTCTGTGAAACGATGAAGTATTTAAGAAGTTAATGATATTACTTTTCTTACTTTTACTTGGCACACTTGTTGCTTTATTAGATGTATTATTTTACTGTTCATAGTAAGAAAACTGCATCTTATGTTCCACATTTTCTTGAATTTGGTAAGTCAAAAGATGTCCATGTTACATATTGTTAGAAAAGAAAAGGGGGCATGCAGAGATGGGGTGTGGCCCCCGTGAAAAACTGTAAAGAAGTTTACATGTTCTTAATTTTTCAATCACATTCACAAGATATTAATAAAGTTTTCAAGTAATTTTGTAAGTATTTTAGAGAAACCCTCAGTCAAAGCTTAAGGCTCTGGCCAAGCCCTAGCCCTGGCTGACCAGGGATTATACCATCAAACCCAGGTGTTTCTGCCCTAAAAGTGTGATCAAGTCATTTTGACTTACTAATTTGATCTCTAAAAAGCTGAACCATCTTTCAAAGTAAACTTGAAACTCTTGCTTAGGAAAGACTTTCTAAGTCCTCACTGTGAAACAGGACCTTCCAGCAGTTGCAGATTCTGAGTGATGGTAAAAGTTTTAGACAACATTACATTGTTTCTCAAAGTTCTATCTGTTCAATCACTGCCATAATTCTTATTTGTATAAAACAGAAAAGGGGGAATTATGGGGATTTATAAGGTAGAATTGGGTTGTGAGCTGTAAAACCTGCCTGCAGAGGCACATGGCAGCACAAAGGAGCACATGGTGGCACACAGAGGCTTGTCCCCACCGGACCCTGGGGGGAGGAGGTGTCACACGGCAGACCCTACAGAGAGGAGCAGCGAGTGACCACCCCATAGAAGGACATTGAGAAAGTGTGTTACTGATGTGGCAACACGGGATAGGTCACGCCATATAAGGAAATGCTGTGCCTTAGAAAAGTGTATAAAACCAACTCACTGTGTTGAATAAATGATTCAGATCCCCTGCCAGTCTGGGTCCGAGATTCAATCGCCGACAAATTAACATTTTCTTGAGAATTCATAAAAATCTAAGATTCTGCATGCTGTCATTTACTGTGGTTCTGCTCAAGAGTGGTAACTCATTAAATAAGTAATTATTTAGCCGTTTTTTATTGCCTGTCCATGTCCTAAATTTCTTCTCTGACACCTTTGAAAATACTGGCCTTGCATCTCAAGTCGCCTAAAATCTGTTTTGAAGCACTTACTAATGCCTAAGTTCCCCACTGATTTTAATGGTCTTTGGATCAGCCCCATGAATAATAAGGAACAGTTGTAATTTCTTTTGTATGGTTTATCACTGGGAAGCAATGAAAGTTACCTTCATGCACAGTGTGCTTGTATTGCTGGGTCTTTAGTTCTCAGTTAGATGATATGATTGTCTGGCATCAAAGCAAAGCTCAAAAGAAACAAAACAAAATGAAAAAGCTTATAGGAAAACATTTATTGAAGCACAGGATAATCTTAGATTCACTTTTTTTTTTCACCACACACACTTGAATGTGCAGGAATGTGCATATCAGCAAAGTCCTCAGCAGACAGGTCTTTCAAGGTTTCACTTTAAATGTCGGAGAGGTGCCAGGAAGCATCAGACACTTTCACAGCTTTAGGCGTCATTAACCAGCATTGTCTAAAACGTGTAAGGTTCAGAAGAGGCCTCTGGTTGGCTCTTCCAGAGGGAAAACAGTTCATCTCATTTTTCAGGGGGCTGCACTAGAGGTTACTGAGGAACTGAGGTGAGACCTCATGGCCATCTGCCACTTCCTCACAAGGGGGAGCGGAGGAGCAGGCACTGATGCACTGATCTCTTCTCTCTGGTGACCAGTGATAGGAAAGGCATGGAGTTGTGTTAGGGGAGGTTTAGGTTAGGTATTATGAAAAGATTTTTAACCCAGAGGGTGGTTAGGCACTGGAACACACTCCCCAGTGAGGCTGTCACAGCACCAAGCCACACAGGGTTCAGGAAGCATTTGGACAACACTCTCAGGCATAAGGTGTAATCCTTTGGGTTTTTCAGGGCCAGGAGTTAGACTCAATGATCCTTGGTGTTCCCTTACAACTGAGAATATTCTATGATTCTATGAATCTCTGATCTACAGACCTTCTGCCTTCAGCGGAATCTGTGTAAAGCCTGTGAGATGCAGTTTAAATTGTGCAAGGACAGTTAGAACAGATTCAGCACAAGTGTTGGAAACAGCATTATGGGTGTGCCCTGCTGTCACCCCTTAAGTACAGTTATAGCACAACAGATATGGAAATCTGTCTTTAGTATTAGATTGAAGAGACGTAAAGATACCAAGCTGGCTATGGTGATGTGCTACTATAATTTCTGAGTGTGACATTTAAAAGACATGAAAAATGATGTTAATTGGTAAGAAAAAGATGGTAAGTGCATGCAAAGATACAGTAATTATTTATAACCCTAGAGAAGGTCCAATAAAAGAAAGAAAAAACCCTATATATTTCACTCAAAAGCATGTATTAAGAATTCAGGCAGCACTTTATTTGCAATATTCTTTATTTCTGTTTAAAAGCCCTTCTATCCAACACAAGTTTAAACCAGTTTTTTATGTACCATTTGTCATAATATTGCAGTTTAATCAGCATCATAAAGTGCTTTACTGTGTTTCTGGTGTCAGAGCCTATTCTTGACACCTAGCTGGACCTTTTCTAAGGTTTTCATGAAGTACCTGAATGGAAAATTCCTATTTTATCTCCTTTTTAATTTTAATCAAGACATTTCAATGGGGAATTTCTCTCCAGCTCTAATAACTGCTCATTTATAACTGAGCAAGCATATGGTGGGATGGAAAAGCTGTAGACTGTTCAGCTCTCCTGGTGGCAGTAATGCTGGCTTCCCTGCTTCCCTCTCTCACCACACCAGTGATTCTCTAATCCTGGACACTGACCTTGAAAGCCAAACTCTTTTGTGTAATGTGCCCATTGCTGCAGATACAGGACCTGGTAACTGGCCCCACGAGTTGTTGGCCTGCAGGCAAACTATGCTTTACCTTCAAAGGTACCTGGGTGAGTATATCTGCAAAGCAATTCTGCAAACAGTGAGAAGAGGAAATTAAATCCTTCTGGCAATCTTTGCTTCTGGCTGTGGCAGTGCACCTGAGGTGTTCCGCTGTGTAGGGCATTGCCAGACTGCTGGTGAGGAGTAACAAAGGGGTTTGGCAAGAGCCTGCACAAGTGGTACCAAGGGGTGTGCTGAGGGCTCTTCCTGTAGGCAGTGAGAGGAGGGCTTGGCATTTGACAACAGAGGATGTCTGGGATAAAGCTGATGGTGGGTGGTCCTGAGCCTGATACAACTGCTGAGACCGGAGGTTGCTCAGAGGCTGGGGGAAACTTGGGCATGCCTGTCCTGGGTGGGGACTTTCAGCATTTTACTGTCCTTCCTACCCTTGCTTTATTAGCTTTCAATTGTGCAGGTGTTTGATGAAATGTTTTTCATAAAAGACCCACTTAAACTCTTCTTCTGGACCTTTCCATAGCATACAAATTTGGGCCCAACAGAACAGATGCAGGTGTTGACTTCCTGAGGCTGAGGATTTCCCTTGGCCTCTCTGACCCTTTCTGACACTTGTTTCCCTAGGTAGAAATTAGTTTATCCAGCTTAGTACCTTGGACCCTTGACCTGCCTTACCCAGATGGAGGACATGTTTTCTCTCTTTAACCTCATGAGATATTTTTGGCTTTGCAGTGTAGGTGCATTGTTGCTGTATTTAAAGAGAAAGGACACCAAAGCATATGAAAGCCACCTACCCTGGAAAAATCCAACCTTACAGATTGTTAGAGAGCTTGCAAGTACAATCATTGCCTCCAGCCAACCTTTCCAAGAAGTGTTTGGGTATTATTTAGGAGGTAGTGTCAGACAGAGTAGTCTTTCCTTTGAGGGGCAAGGATACTCCTTTATGTGTGCAAGAGACTTATCACATTGAGTTAATGGATATCTCACAAGATTTACTAACCTTAATATAACCTCTAGTACATTACCTCTTCTTCAGCTTTTTCACTTGATTTTGACTCAGACAAAATTAATAGATAAATGTAGCATGTATAAAATACCGTTATCCATCTATAACTCTTGGATTTTCATTGAAGTTATTATTAAACTTATTTTTAATGTGTTTATGTGCTAATCACCACTATCCTAACAGATAACTACACTTGAAGATATCTATGTCAGGGTTCAAGGCTGTCCGTGTAATCAATGGAGAGAGACAAATGCCCCTTGGGGACAATCTTGAGGCTCTGAATTAGGAGCCTAATAATTAATAAAATGAGATACAATAATCTCTTTCTATAGAGGCATGCAAAATCCTCTAAAATGTAGAAATTTTTCCCCATTTTTTCAGCAGATCAAGGGCTCCTTTTTTTTCCAAATCATTTGTGATTTGAATAGCTCATGTTAAATATACCTGATAAATAAGGCTTTGATTTCTGATCCAGATCTCATTTTGATTTCCTTTTGGCTCTGCCCTGATTAATATTTTAACAGTTAAGATTTTGTATACTTTTAGTGGAATTAGTTATACACAAATCAAGACAGTAAAGTTTCAGGTAAGGAAAGGAACCTGAAAAGAAACAATCAGTAACATTTATTAAAACTTGTTATTATATACACAGTTAAATATTTAAAGGCAAACAAATACAAGAATCCCTCTCAGAAACTCTCTTTGTAGTATCAGGATCTTATAATCTACAGTGTGTACTCCTAAGCAACAAAGACATCTTTGTGCAGTTAAAGGTTAAACATTTTGATAGACCAAAAAATTCATGCCTGGACTAGATGTAATATACTTTTATTGTGCCTGAATTTTCTCATGAATGGGACTGTAACAGCTTATGTAATGGAAACAGAATATGAACAGGGCATTTATATTCAAAGAATACTATGAAATTTCGTATTTTCCCCTTTGGGTTTTCTTGAGTGGGGCTTTATAATTCTAGCCACATATGCAAACACAGATAAAATATCTGGCTTCTTTTTTGGCCAGGGGACAGAGATATGAGTCATGGAAAGCAAGATTTATTGGTCTACCAGAAACTTTTAGTTTAAATTTTCTCCTGTCAAATTCTTTCAAAGAAACTGAATCTGCATGTAATTGCACATAACCATGAAAAGTGCAGTTTACTCTTTGACTAATTTAATTCACTGCCTTTTTGCTGAGGTTCTGGCCTGTGGCTTTGCTCTAATAGACACAAATCTTGTGTTGACTTATCCAAGTCTCCTGTTTGATTTACTGTTTTAATGTACCAGTGATAAACAGCTTAATATACTCCTTGTAGGACTTGAATATACTGTCCAATTATTGTCATATTGCCTAGAGGTGTGACACACAGCCTTTTCTAAAACCTGTGCCTTGTTTGAGAACTGCATGAAAATAAGAGCTAAATTGAGATGGGTGGCTGGTCTGTGAAATTGGCATCCAGCTCAGTGGAGCTTGAAGGGACAATAGCACCAGTGTCACAGAGCAGCAAGAGAAACCCTGAAGATCCGGCTCCCTGCTGCCAAGGGGACAACTCCACAGACTGTTCCCTTGGAGCTTTGAGAGCTCTGACATCAAGAGGTCAGCCAGGACCGGCTGGTTTGTAACAGGGGAGCCCATCTGCAGGATCAGGAGTTAAACTCCACCTGGAGTGAGGTTCACCCATTCCAAGGAAAAATCATGAAAACACAAGTAAGTTCTGGAGCTATAGGTCTCAAAATATCTGGGCCCTGACTTCAGGACAGATACAGTGATTATTTTGGCTAGGGACTGTCCCCATTTTCCAAGTACATCTGCTAAACAGAATGGACACTTTAGTGCTGTGATTTTATGGGCTATTTGCTCCATGAATGAGGCTTTGTTGACATTTAAAAGGCTGTCTTCTATGGAGGTACTTAGCCTTCCAGGGAAGCATTCACTTACACCCAGAAACTGGGTGAATATAGACAGTAATGTACGAGTATGAGAAGGCTGTTTAGGGAATATTTGACTAACTTATTTAATTGATGAATAAGGCCTTAGATTTCAGAGGAGAAAAAAAAAAGGGCTTCTTCAGCAATCCAAAATAGTGCTAATGGATATCCTCAAGTATCTTCAAGGATTTAAGTACGTACAGGTCTTTCTACTGCCACATGCCTCACAGAGTCCCTGGTGGGAGCACAGTGCTCCTAGGCACATTCGGAGCATAACACACTCGCTCTCCTGTTGCTTGCAGTGGTGACATCTATGTGGCAGAACATTAACTCAAAAATAAAAGGCCTGAATCCAAGAATTTCCTAATCTTGTGGAGGTTTCAATCCTATTTGTTCACACAGAAATATGCTATAATGCCCAGACTACAAATTATAAGCATCTAAGGGGTTATTGTACCCTTACACCCTCAACACGTCATACCCTCAAAAGGAGAGAATGGTTAAACCACGCCTGGACCTCCTAAAGAGCTTAGAGCATTATGCTGGGTGTGAAGCAGCAGAGAGTCCTGCTCTCAAGATTAATTACAGGTTTTATCCCAAAATTGTATAAAATAAAATCTATAAAAGACACATAAGGTTTCTGGCCTCAGGACTGAGAAATGAGTAGCTAAAGCCTAGTGCTGGTGAGCTTGGGTTCCCTCCAGGCTACTTTTCCTCCTTCATGGTCTTTATAAAATTAGAAAAATAAAAAATGCTCTTGATTGAATGTCCTAATTGGATTAAATCATATTTCAAAAGGCCTCTTCTGTTGGCATCATAGTGACTTCATTTAGGCTTTTGATGAAGAGATTGAAATAAAAAAGAGATTAGAGTTCTGTCTGGTATAGTAATGTTATAAGAAAACATTATGATTTGGGGAATCTCCAAATTTTGCTGGGTTTTGGCTTTTTGTTTTATATAAGGTACTGTGTTCTCTCTCATTTGGATTCTTAACCTCAGAAGGACTTTAAAAAAACCTGCTGTTCAAACACTCACACACATACCTGCTTGCATGAGTGCTCTCTACATTTTCACATTCTGGGAATGCACTTGTGAACAAATATTTGCTTGTACAACAGTTCTCAAAAGGTGAATAAAAGAACTTGTGAACATTATCAAAGCAAATACATGTGGCGCCTGGTACATGAACATTTATGATTGCGTTTTTGCAGAACAGAGCCAATGCCAACAGGGTTCAAGTACAATGTACACAAGTGTACTTTTGCAGATTCAAAGATATGTTTTACTTCAGCAAGAATTAGAAGCTCATTGTTCTTGGAGAGCTCCCTGGATGATATTTTAGCCCTGATGAACTGAGGGACAACTCTCCTACATTCTGTCATCAGAAGTAATTTCATATGTTCAGATATTTTTTCATACTTTCTTCCACCTTTTTCTCAGGACAGAGCATTCTCTTGTTTGCTTGGGTTGTTTTTTAAAAACCACCAAATTCAAGGGAACAGCTTGTGCCTACTCAGAGGGCTTTCAGTTGGCTGCTGACTGCCTATGACATATCTGAAATAGATTAACAGTAGGATTTACCGTGTAAGAACTAGGCTTTGTTTTATCTCTTTTAATAACGTTGAATGCTCCAGGAAATCTTCAAACTCAGATATTAAGTTTCCTCCAGACTAAAGGTAAGAGCTGAGATCTTGGAGACTGCACAGCTAGCCAGTACAGTTAGAAATACACTTAATGGACTGTGATAGCCTCTGTCCCTGGTAATGTTTGCAGCATTAGGAACAAATCTCCCACTATTGGTACTTCCCTTTGACAGCAGAGGGAGCATTTCATCCAGTAACTCATTTCTTTTTCTACATTTACATGAAAATCCTGGCAATGGTTAATAAATAATTGCATTACCAAACCGAGTATCTCTAAGCAGGCAGGTAGCCTGTGGTCGGTTAACTGTAAACCAAGGTAGAGCAGCTGAAAAATCACACAATGTAGGAAATTCAGATGGTGTTAATGGAGGTGATCAGAAACTGTTTCTCCTTGTTTTCTTGAGAGATAATTTCCTGAAGAGTAAGAATCTAAATGAGGGAAAGAGAATATTTTTTCACTACTGATAAAAAAAGACCATGAGGGGGTAAAGCAATTGGAAAATATTAAAAACTCCTGACAACTAAAGACCAAACAAACAAAAAAACCTGAGTAAGGAGAGTCCCCAAACAAAAAAAACTGATTAAGGAGAGTCCCCAAACCTCAAATTTGCTGTCAAGTTTTATTAAGGTCTGGCTGCTCAGAGCTCCCCATGATTTTCTTTCAGACATGTCTGTGCTGAAGACACCAACTATTTTGTTACTGAATCCAGGCCTTCAGCTGCTGGGGAGGTAAGGGAGAGAAGGTAAAACCATCAAATTTAAAGCACCTGGAATAGGAAGGGCATCACTGATTTAACTGCAACCTGTGTAAGGGAAACAGATAAAAAGGGCATTGACAGAACACAAATTTTAGTAGCTCTGGTCAGATGATGAACATGAAGTAGCAATTTCCTATTGTAGTAGTTATTTAAGGAGATGTTTCTCTCTTTTTTCAAAAATGTCCTGACTCTGTCTCCAGCCATTTCTGGTTAGAAAAATCATTACTGAGTACATTAACAAATGCACCCTGTACGCTGCAGCCACAGCACTGACAATACTAGTTTTCTGTGAGCTTTACTCACTGGAGAATTTATTGATCATATTGTTTGTTTCCTTGAATAGTCTTTTTATTTTTCCTTGGCCTTTACTCAAGCAGACTATGATACTTCAAAGAGATTCTATTAAATGAAGACCACTTGCCTCCAGGTGACACTAATAACTTTGATTCAACTACACTATGAACTGATTTAAACCAGGCTGCATTCATATGTCAGGTTAAACCATGAGATTCAAAAGATAAACAACTGCTTCTCTAAATTGGTGGAAATTTTGCCTGTTCAAGGAGGTGGTCACAAACGTTAAAATAGTTTTATTTGCTCATTAAATTAGGATTCAGCCCTGAGTCAAGTTCTGCCAATACTTTTAAAAAAACTTGTAATGCAACCTGTCTTCAAGGGATACAGAATATTTCTGACTACATAGAGAGCCGTTGGAGTTAAGTAAGATAGTCAATAAAATATATTTTTAAGGTTTTAAAAACTCTGCATTTGACCAGAAGAAAGCTGGAAACAATGTTTAAGCAGAAGCTCGCTCTCTAAAAATGAAATATTATAGTTAAAATTTTCATTTAGGGATCAGGGACTCTTAGCCGTGACTTTCTCTTTTAAGAAGGCTTCTTGATCAGTAACATCAAGGGTGAGGTTGTAGATGGACCTGATACATCACTGATCACAGAATCTCAGAATGGCTGAGATTGGAAGAGGTCACTGGTGTTCATCTGGCCCAACCTTCCTGATTAAGCAAGGTTACCCTAGAGCACATGGAAAAGGATTTTATCCAAACAGTTTTTTAATACCTCCAGTGAAGGAGACTCAACAATCTCTCGGGGCAAGAGATAACTCCAAATCTCTCAGTTTTTATATTCCTTCCTCTCTTTATTGTATCAGGGTTTTTTCTGTTATTTTTTCACCCTACTCCAAATTTTATTTGAATATTTTCACCTCTTTTTTCTCTTTGAACCAACATTTCCTAACCGTTGGCCAGGAACATATTTGAAATGAACATACCCCTGTAAATATTGTAGGGTGACTCAGCCAGCCTCACAAGTATGTTGCAAAGCTGGAAACATTGTGTGATTTCTGAAGGGATGACTTTTTTATCTACAATGAATAAAGCAGTTTTCTAGATTCACGAGCCTAAATACTCATGATTTCTTATTAAGCCAGTTTTCTAAGTGGAAATAACTGTGTACCTAGCAGCCACTTGTGCTAGCTGAACAAGATGAATATTAAAAATTGCTCCACACAAAAAAATAAACAAAGAAGCAACAACAGCCAAGAAGAAGAAAAACTGTTTGGGTATTTGTTGCTTGGATTTTGCAGGCGCTTCTTAGGACCTCTCTGGCTGGCCTTTAATTCCATATTTGTCCATCTCTACTCGAGTACTGTTTTATTTTGAGTAGGCAATATGCAGACCTTGAAATTTGTGACAGGAACATGCTGGGCTATTTTTATTAAAGAAACTCCAGAATTCATGGCATGTTATGATAAATTCTTATCCTTGCACATTCTTAGAGCTGAATTTAAAAGAAACAGGAGAATGAAGCCAGCAGCTAAGATACCTGTCTAAAAAGGAGACTACAACTTTCAGCAAGTGGTAGGAACAGATCCAAGTCCTGTCTCAGCTTAGACCTATTTGAGTTGATGGGTTTGCACTTGTATAAATGACAGAAGAACTTGGCTTGTAAACTTCAAAAGCCTCACAATCGAAAACAGGGGAAAAAACAGAAGAAATGAAAAAGCAAACAATGCCATGTGGAATGAATATGAGACATCCCATCCCAGTAAGAACACTCAGCAGTCCACTATATTTATTCAGATCAAATGCAGACTGTGAGATATATAGACTATGTTAGGATAGGGTGGGAAAGCAAAAATGTTCAAATAAAAGCATTATTTTGGCACTGCTGCTGAGATTAATGTGAGTTTATAAAAAGAGTGTATCTAAGACTGGAACTGTCACTCCTGATAACTAAGCAGGTTCACAGGGATGAACTTATGACAACCCTAATATTGAGGGAAAGAAAATAAAAAATCAGGACCTATAATTTTATATGAAGTAATTATTGGCAATAAAAAGGTTTAATTTAAATGGAACAATGAGGTTTGAAATTGAACAGGAATCCGTTAAAATAAACAAATTATTGTAATAATTACTGAATAATCAAACAACAAAAATAGCAAGAAAAAAATTTGTCCTTCAGTGGAAAAAAGTATGCATACTAGGTACTGAAGACCTTGATCACCTATGCAGCCTGGGCAAGCCTACGTGGTCCACACTCATGCACATTTCACCTTTTAACTATGAGAACTATGGCTATCTAAACCTTCTTGGATGTAAGTGAATTTGTAGGTCAATCTTGCAGAAAATCTTCTACCTGGTCAGTATGGTGCTGCTGTTGTGACCACAGGGTCACTCCCTCTTTTTCTGATTGCTGAAGAACAGCTTCTACTTCTGAAAACCTCCTCAGAGGCACAGGAGCTTTACCATTTCTTTTCCATTGCTTAAATTGTACAAATCAGGTACTGGTATGAAGAGTTCAGAGTGGAAGGAGGGTGTCCAGAATTGTACTAAAGAAAGACTCAGCTCCACTGCAGGGTACAGGAGACCTATGACCATCAGCTGTACACTCCAAATGAAGTCTTTCAATGTTCAACTAGTTTTCAGCTGGTTCCTATGGTGGGTTTTTGTGTTAACAGAGAAAAAGATCCCCTTGCAGAGAGCTACTCATTGTAGCTGTAGCAGCATTGTTACGTGTCAGATGATTCACCTTTTGAGGTTCACATTTCCTGTGTGTCGGTTACACAGTCAGCCTGGGGAGGTTGGCTTGGACACAGATACCTCAGGCAGTCTGAGTGGGAGGAAAGCACAGTTTTGACCTGAGTTACTAAGAGATATCACTCTGAAACATTCTTAAACTTACTATTTTGCTCTTCTTTTTCAAGTACGCAGCTTAACTTATTTACCTGTCCTGAGTTATTTAGTAGCCTATGCACAGTGACTGTATTTGCCCACTTGCTATTAATTCCTATGGATGAAACTAATCTAGATGAAGTGTCTAATAAACACAGACCAAAAGGGAGGTGAAATTACATCATGAAGTTTATAGCAATTCCTGAAGAGAGAAGAGCCTCCAAAGAGACTACATAGATAATCCTCTTTATGACTCACAAGAAAGTTGCTTAATCTGAGGAAATATGTAGCACATGTAGAACCTATTTCTAATAGGATCATCCTCTAAATATTTCAAAAGTCACTCCAGCTAACTGAACTTTAAAATGATTTAATGCCTCTCTGCCAAACTGGAGAGTTAGAACAAAGTTCTGTTTGCTTGAAAGAAAAAAGAAAAAGAAATGTTATTTTAAAACTGTTATCATCCTGAATCTTAGCTCTATGAGCAGAATATCATTTTGCCAGTCCATCAAAATTAGGACTTTGTGTTGGTAACTTGAAATGTGACTATTTTTCTGCAAACTGTGATTCATAATTGAAAAATCGTTACATAACCTGGCTTTGCTTTCAAAAGTTTGTAAAGAGGGGGATATAACTATTCAGTACAAAAATATTGCAAAAGAGCTGGATAGAGATTTTTTAATGTCTGAGGGCATGCAAGCAATTTTAAAAGGTGGATATGTTTTTCTTCTTTCTGTTTAAATTAGATTAAATACTGATGGTTCCAGATAGACCATTGTCATCTTTGTACCTTAATTTTATAAGACCAATTCCTGTTTTGGAAAACAACCTCTGCATTTTGATAGAGTTTTGGAATTCTATCAAAAATTCTCAGCCCATCGTAACATGAATTCCATTGGAATCAGTACCATCCCTTTCTTCTTGAGGGGCACTAGCTCCAAAGCAAGAGTTACTGGGAATTTTTGAATAATTCTAAGGTCGTGCAGAAGCGTTTTTTTTCAATATTTTGATTCTGAAACACTTTATGTTTTTATTAAACATTCTTCCAGATGGTAGTAAAAGTCTTTTCCTTGATGCCTCAAACTCAAAAACCTGTATGTTCTGTTACTTTAGTGAATATATCTGTTCTAGACATTAGGCAGCCACTACACTTGACAAAACACTGAAGAGGCTAGCAGCTACTTGGAAAATCTTGGGTACAATTAAGTTGTGACATAATTAATGTTTAAAAAACTAATGTAAGTTGCATTACTTTAGTTTTCCTACATTTTTTACTTCAGAATTTGGGTAAAAAATTAGAGATAATCCACAGGGAACTTTCTTATTTAGTGGCTATCTGGCATAGTAAACTGAAATATGAGGGAAGGTTTAGTTAAGTTTAAATTTGCAATAAATCATTTAAACATATGTTCTCTATTGAAAAGGTGAAATAAAGACAATCAGTGAAATTAAATATCCTTCCTGCAATAATCCCAGAGTTAATTAGTCTTTAGAAGATCCGTGATTGAACACACCATCTGTCTCGGTTTTGGAGACAAAACTTCAGAAGGAAACACTCTGGAGTGTCTCCTCCAAAGGAAAAAGGGCCGCCCCTTTTCCCCCACCAATAAGACAAGAGCGTCTTGAGTGGACAAGTGAAAGTGGAAAAAAACTAAACTGTTTATTAACACCAAACAGAACAGGGTAGATCAGGGAAAGAAAACCTCAAAATACAACAAATTCCTGGAGAGGGAACAGACACATGGGCTTGGACCAGCCGGGGCCACCCCCGCAGGCTCCCCGGACCAGCGAGGAGGGAAGGGAGGCAGTGCGGCAAGGGGAAGGAAAGGGAAAAAAGAACAAGAAAAAAACCCAATAGAACCTTTTCCCAGCTAGCTGGAACACAAAGGAAACCAAAAAGCAGCACAGCGCTCCCGGCACACTCCCTCCCGAGCCCTGCAGAGCCCCTGGAGCCCTTGGGCCGAACCGTTCAACGCCCCCTCGGGTCCTGGCTCCAGCCCCAGGCCCATCCTAAAGGCACAGCGTCCTCGGGCATTGAGCGGATGGTTAAGGAATAAAGCAGCTTCATAGCATCACCCCAGGACCATCCATCACCTTAGACTGAGCCTGAAGAAGAATGTTTGCAAAATATCGATTCTTCACCAATAATAGATATAGTGCTGCTCCACAATGCTACAAGATCCCTTTTCTGTGAGCCCCATTTTTTTGTATTGTTAGTTAGAGAAGGCATTTCTGCTGCATACCTTCATTTTTGCAGACATACCCAAAGGTTTTGGGTTTTTTTTTTTAATTCTTGTATGCATGCAATGGCTTAATTGATATTAGCATCACACATCTATCATTAACTGTTAATATTCTGTCTTACTGGGTTTTACTCAAATTTACATGTTATTAAAGATTTTATGTGACACATCTTTTATGCTTTTCTCTTTTAAAATGAAATCTAGCAAAGCTTTTCTGAAAGTGTGGGAGAGAAAACATGCTAAAAATATCTTTTTCTCTTGCAAGCATTAAATTTTACTGCAAGCAGTTACTTCTACATTGACGCATCTATTAACACCTACTGAGGATGTGGTTGAGGAACAATAAACTTTCCCTTATAAATAAGTTCAAATTGTTTCTAAGAATAAAGTAATTCTGTTGATTGCAAAATTAATTGGATTATTAAATGTAATGTCTCATCCTGAAATATACCTATTATTTATGGCTACAGCTTCATCAGGATTAAGAACAAATGAAATATATCATGTTGTCATCCTGGAAAGTACAAAATGCCCCTCCTGGCTTAAAGGATAAGTGACGTAATGCTTGTTATTGTAAGCCCCATGCTAATCACTACAGATGAAATGTCATCTTCAAGCATTTTGAAATCATTATTATGTTCATGATTATTTTTACATTTGGTCAGGTTAAAACAGTATGAAGAAGCTCCTGCTGATTTTAATAATTCCAGACTGATTCAAACACATTAGTATTCATGTTCTTCCCGTATCTTTACTTTTCCTTATTCTTTTAGCATTAAAGGGGTAAAAAACTCCAGTATACCTGGAAAAAAAAAATTAATAGCAGAGATAGAAGAAATGGTTTGATTGCTCTACAAATCAAAACATATTTTGAACTCAAGTCTGAACAGAAAAATACTTGTATTTTCTGTAAAAATCTAGAAAAAGAGACACAAAGATTATTTAAAGTATTTTTGCCTCTGACATATAATGGTCTTGTCCTCCTTGGGAGTTTGGATAACCTATTTAATTCAGTTCAAGGAGAATGACAAGCAGGAAAATTGCATTCATTAATGAGTTTACATGGAAACTCCATTTTAAAACTAAATTAAGGTAGCTGAATTCATATTGTAGCAGTATTTTGCACACCTGAGTGTTAGCAAGCACCTTATGTATCAGATGAGGCTGCTCAAGTCCTCACAAGCAGCACATCCTTCAAGGCAGACAGATGAGTGAGTATGCAGGAATTCAGGCAGCAACAACGTTTGACCCACGCAAACACGTCTATTGAGGATGAGCACACTAAGTGGGAAAGGTGGCAGTAAAACAAAAATAACCCAGTTCCTCCTCTAGGATTGTGTATATGTGTCTTCTTAGTAAGTGCTTAAAATCATTCAGTGCTAATGTACTATTAGACTTACATTTTGTAAGGATATTGGCACAAAATCAATGTAGGGAATAAGATTTCCTCCTCTTTTTGCTTCCTTTTTTAATAGAGAAGGAAGTGACAATTTTAAAAATTTATTCACAAGGGTTATGTCAACATATGGCGTACATGTGCATTTTCTGGGTTTATATCCTAAATATTATTGGGAGAGTAAAAGGTTAAGAAAAGGTTGATTTTAAATGTGGGCATATTCATGGCAGACACTTTTATCCTGAAGTGACTGAAGTCATGCTGACCTCAGAAGTCAGGTGTGGCTTTTACTTTCCTAGGTGACTACTCTTTGGTGGCTGGAAGCTGCAGACTGAAGACACCAAAGAATGAGCTGCAAATTACAAATGCTGCTCGATTCAAGATATATCTGGAGTCAGCATAATTCCTTTTTCTATTCACTTATTTGGCATGATATCTGGAACACTCTCTTTTATAGCCAAAAATGTCACAGAATGGTTTAGCAAACTACTTAAAACCTGTCAAAAGTGTGTATTTTAAAAATTACAAATTAGTCATGAAGTACCACATGTTTTTTGTCTCAATGTTAAATAAAAAAGTCACCTGGGAGCAGCATTTCTTCCAGGAACTAATATAATGAACTCACCTCTAGCTGAAATGCAAAACTATAATATTAATTTTTAGGCATTTAGGCACTTAAGATCAAATCCCTAAAAGACTGTGTGAATAGCACATGAATCGTTGATCAAATTGAAAAAAAACCCTTCTCCTTTAAAGGGGGCTAAGAGCTAAGGTAGATATAATGTCTCTTCTGTAGTATTTGTGGCCTTGCCAATAAAAAATATATCTGTAGCCTGAATGAGCTCAAGGCAATAGTCTTGGTTTTATAAATTACATCAATGAACTTTTGGGAGTACAAACCAGGAGCTCAGGTAGCTTGGAACAAAGTTCTTTTGTTGTGTGCATGGCTGGGGAAAAGGGAAGGTGTGCCAACAAAAGCTTCTATTTTGTTCTGTGATCTCAGTCAGACCAAAGCAGGTCGCATTCAGATTTGGTGCGGCCGTCAGATTTTGGCATTTCAAAATCAAAATAAACTTCCTAATAATCCAGTGCTGGCACCAGAATAGTATAATCAGGGATCTGCTACAAGTCAAAATGGCACAGTGCCTCACAAAGAAGTTAAATGTTGTGCCTTCTTAAATGATACTAAATGTAAATAGATGTTTTCTGCATTAATAGCCTTTAATAGTAGATAATTTTTAAACAAGTGGCGCGATTAGTTTTGACTACATATTAAACAGGGCAGTAATATAACATATAACCTGTAAGAGTGCCTGGTCTTTCTCCAGACAAATGTGGTGCCCTGCTATAGCAGGGAACAGCAACCCTTCTGTTTCTGTGTGTTTTTCTACCCCCATGTTTTAACCAAGAAATCTGCCCAGAAATCAAAAGCCCGTTTAGTGATTATATCACCTTTTTCTCATTATATCCTATTTATGTGTAGTATTGTTGGCTTTATCCTAACTAACACTTCTACTAGCTTCATTTCTTCTTCCTTTTTTTTTATATCAATGAGTAGAAATTATTTTCTTTATTCTCCATAATAAGTTGGATGTTCCATATTTGGGATGCTGCAGGTGATGATGTGATGCTGCATGGTGCTGAAGCCCTCTTTACTAAAAACCCAAGCTATGCTAAACCATGACATTCTCTTTTTTGTGTTTAAGAATCTCAACTCCTTAAGTCTCCTCGTATGTGACAGGTGTTCTTTATTTCCTGATAACCCAGTAGCCATTCTTGGCATCTCCTCTGGTTTAAATTAATTTTCTTGAACAGAGATCTCTCACAGAGATTTTTGGATCATCATAGTTATTCAGATTTTGGATGGTGATTCCAGTCTTCCTCTGTAATTATGTTGATTTCCAGTACCTACTGGGTTGCTATAATGTGCTCCTAATCAGGTTTGAATTTTCCTATTAGAACTTTAATTCAGATTTTTTCTAAAGACCATAAACTGAGACATTCCCTTAGAAGCCTTTTTCCAGCCAGATACTATCTTCTTCAATCACTGTCTTTCTAGAGCCATCCCTTTGTTCAACACTCAGTTCCTCTGCTAATCCCTATATCCTCCAGTTTCAGATGGAATTTCCTTTGTGCCATTGCATCAAATCCCTTACCAAAGTAGAGAGAAACAAAAGCTGCAACATTTCTTCTGGCTTGGAAAAGAATTTCCTTATCAAGGAAGTTACCTTTTCAAAGATCTCTGGGAAGATTTGCCTTTGGGAGACACATGTTGAAGTTTGCCTAATTTATTATTATTTTATGTCTTTAATTACTCCCCTCATCCACAGTTCGTTCTAATACATGCATGCAATTGAGAAATATATCTAAACTGGTCTTTTTTGTTCTTGCATGACTCCCACTAGACATCAGAATTTCTATGTGACTGTTTCATTAAACAGTCCGTGGTACTGGACCTCTGAAACATGCCAGTTTTTTATGACCCTGGAATGAGTTTATGCTGGCTTCCCATTTTGAGAACATTTTACCTGTTTAGATACTGTTGCTACTCAAGAATTGTTTCCATTTTCACATTGTTTTCATTTGCCTTTGATTCTCTACACAAATACAATTATTCTCCCAGAAACCTGACACTAAGTACTCATTTATCTTTGTGTCTGTAATTGGGTTATGCTAATGTTCAAAGTCAGCAGGCTGCACAGTTCTTCACACTTTCTTCTTCTTCAGTCTGTGTATAGCAGAAAAACAGAAGTAGTTTTAAATTACTGTAGCAATATGGAAATTCAGTGAAGTACAGGCTAATCTCTGATTAGTGCTGGCTATGAATGATGAGACATTTTTTATTACTTCTCATCTTTTCTTCTTTTTTAATTCCAGCAATTACTATTCTTATTTGCCACACATGACTGTTCAGCTTTAACATTAACTTCAGACACCCTTTCTCCTAACTCTTCCTGAGTTCTGACAGATTTATTCCTGTCTGAAAAATTTTATCAATTACTATAAACTCTTTTTTTCATAGACTCTGTCTCTACTATTTCCATCTCCTCTTCCCCAGTTATCCTGACTTGTCTCCCTGTGTTCTGAATCAGTCTTAGGAAGAGTGATTTCTGATTCTCTATAGATACATTTCACATTGTTCTTATATTCAGCTCTACATAATTTACCAAGCATTTTCTCTGAATCTCATCTCTTTTTTTTTTTTGTTATGTTCTTTCTGTTTTCGCTGCCCTATCTTTTTTCTCCTTAAAGTTTAGTTTATTTTTAGCAGTTCTTAATTTTGTCCCCACATTTTTCGCTATAAATACATAGCTTTTCTTTCAGATCATGCCCTAACATTAGCTGAAAGATCTAACTAATTTTTGGCTATAATAACACTAGTGAAACTATGTTAACATGAACTTCAATACAGACTAATTGCCTTAGAGTATGCCTTAAATCACTGGTGTGTTTAAGATTCCTGAACTAGAATCCGTGCTTTTATAACTGATTTCAACAACAATCTAAACAAGCTACAGTAGAACCTCTATGGATAAGTTTATCTCAACTGCCTTTGGACCAAAAATAAGTTTCTGTTTTCTCAAGTGCTCATAAATATCACTTCCCAAATTACAATATTAAGTCAAATGATGTGAGATTTAAATTTAAAAAAATATTATTCACGATTGAAAAATTCATCTACAGGCCTTTTCAAAACAATCTAGTTCTCAAACCTAGAATAGGTACAGAAATTAGGAATATCACTGGAGATACAAAATCTTGTATCTCCACTCTGCATGACATATGTGAGAGACTTGAATATGAGGCACCCACAGACCAGGTGAATAAGCTGTTCACCAGGTAACAGATTAGGAAATACTAAATTTTATTCCCTCATTGAACAATGAAGAGAAAACAAACTTTTGAATAGTGTTGAATCAGCACATCCAATTGAGTCCTGGACCTAATTTTCCATGGTCGAGATGAATGTCCTTATCACGTGTCTATAGACATAGAGAAGATATTCTTCTCTCTCTCTCTGTCTCTGGGAATATGAAATTATTTACTAAAAACGGGACAACACAACCAACACAAACTACAATAAACTCCTCCAATAATAGTCCCAAATCATACTCTTATGGTGATTCAAGACTTTGGTCCAAAATATGCCAGATAATTTTCCTTATAAGTCCTTACTCACGTAACCCGTGTCAATCCCTTCTCCTCAACATCCCTCTCCTTCCCTCCCTCCTTTCTTATCTTAGTGTGGTACTTGCTTTGATAGACATTAGCTCTTGGCTGATGGAAAAACTTTCATTAAAAAAATAAAATATTGTCTTCATTATGGTTCCTTGGGAAGGCTCAGTTTTAAATAACTGGTATTTTCTGTCAAAATTGTTTTAGTGGAAAATCTCCAGTTGAAACTATAGTTGTGGGGAACTATAGTCGAGGAAATGTACTTACATGATTTAGGACCAGCCAACTTGAGCTATTGGGTATTGGCTGACTTCAGACAATTCTCTGAAAAAATTTTCATAATAATTTATAATTAATCAAGTCAATTATTTAAGTGAAAATATATATATATATATTTTACAAAATAAGGCTATATCATAAAGCAGTCAGATTAGGAAAGATTGCAACTAAAATTGTTCTTGTTATTTCATTCTGGTGTCCTTTATGTATTCATTACAATGTAGCCTTTAATTATATAATTGTATGTTATTTATTCCATGTAGAGAATGGGAGAGCTCACTTGCGAGCAGCTAATCAAGGTTGTGTATACAGTGTGCAGTGTTCACTGTGTAGCCCAGGTTATGTTTGCTGCCCAAAATGTAGGAGTTGCAATAGATTATTAAAGTCAGCATGTGTTTTCTCGTGGCATTCCTCACTATGACATCGAAGTACTTTGCATTTTTTACTAATTGTCACATCTTTGATGGGATTGGTGGCTGTGAGAAATGGGGGATCATAAAGCTTGAAGCTGATGCACATAGTAAATCAAATGGATCTTTTAATTTGAGGCATCTATTAGCTTGTTTTTTGAAGTATATACCATGACACAGCACTATCACTGTTCAAAACACACTTGAGTGCACCTGCAAATTTCATACCAGAAAATAGGGATGAACACAGAAATAAATATAAAAAAATATGGCTATTGACATCCAGGACAAATTTCACTGAAGCAGAATTCTAATATTGATGTCTTCAAGGCAAATGCAAACAAGAGGTTCTCAAGGCAAAGTTCAACAACATTTCATTTTCCCACACTTAAACTTTGTCATTCAATACTCATCTTCCATATCTGTGGGAATGCTTAGATGCAATATCCATACAAAACTCTGGCTGATTTTGTGCTGTGAGTAAGGCAAGGCAGATTTGGAAGGCGTGAATAGGAGATTACATGTATGACTTTATCACATTGAGATTGCACAGGAAATACAAATACTGGAATTGCCTAATTTGGTATTTCCTTATTTTTGAGCCCTAAATCTAGTCAGTGGGACAGGACATGAGTTATTCATATTGCTAATGAACTAGCTAGAAGATGGAAAACAAGTGGTCAAATTTCACAATAATAGGAGATAACCAGTGAAATCCCTCAAAGATCTGTGGAAAAAGCTGATGTTAACATAAGTGATTTAGAATGGAGGACAAATTGCAAGCTGACAAAATTTGTGTATATTTAGGCATTTAAAGCAAAAGCTGATTATAAAGTTTTGTAGTAAATACTTGCAAACCTGGGTATCTGGGGGAGAATATGAGTAAAAGTGCATAAAAAATCATAAAAAACGTCCCAACTTTATTTTTATCAAGAGTAGGTCTGACCTACTTGTTATGATGTTGAAATGAGATAATGAATTAGATAGGAGAGATCCTGTCATACACAGGTGGAAATCAAACCAAAAAACATTATTTATACCTCTGTAAACACTCCCAATGCATCAACTTTCTGTGTGAAAAACGAAGATGTAGTGAAACTGGGAAAAGTGCAAGAAGTGGAGAACAGTTTCTGGATTAGGAGGATGGTGCAGACACCTATTAAAAGTCTGCTCAAAAACAAAATCAAAGTAGAATATGTAAAAAAACCCTTTGTCCTTACAAGGACATGGCTGAAGGAAGTACGAAGGAAGTACGGTAGAAAAATGCGAAACTATGGATGGAAGAAATGCTGAACTGACCTCCATTCAGTGTCTCTTCAAGGACCAAAGATTCGCAGATGAAACTGGGCTGGGCAGGGGATTCTTAGGTTCAAAATTAAGTAGAGAAATATTTATCCATATAACTTAAATTTACATGCTGTTATTTGCTGGAGAAGTCTGAACGTCAACAGCTTATACAGCTTCAATTTGCTTAAGTTCATGGGACAGAAATCCCTTGAAAGCTACATCAGAGTTCAGAGCCATCACTTCTGGCACAGCAGGTCCCAGATGTTTATTAAAGAGCACTGGAGAGTGTCATACACACTTCCTCTGTTATACTCTCCTATGCCTATGACCTACTTTGAGTGACAGCATAGTGGGCGAGAGAAAGAGTGCAAATGTTGTATTTCTTTTGTTCCTGGTATGCTTTTCTGTGTGAGTTTAGGTATATATAGAATAGAGAACAAAAAGTCACAGAAATGTTTTTGTATATAAAAAAAGTTTAAGGTTAGGTTTTTGGTTTTGTTTTTTATAAGTCATTAGGTAATTGACTTAAAATAAAATCAGTTTATTATTCTAAGTATATTGTGTAGCTGAAGCTTGCATCATTGTTCATATTAATAGTTTCTAGGCCATACTAATTACTCTCTTCCACCAGTCAAACAAAGCATTCTGTGTAGAGATATACATACTGCTACAAGTACCTATTTTACATAGGAACTCTTCACTTTCAGCTGCTTTTAGGCTTTGACATAATTTGGACCTCTCAGCAGTCTTTTTGCTCCTAAACTTGTGCAATTGCTGCCCCTTCATCTACTTGACCTGTATTCTCATATACTGTAGGAAGGAATTCACAAATTTTAGAATAGCAAAGAAGCTGAAAATAGCTCCACCAACATGAATCCTAAGATGAGCATCTGTGCCTTATTTTGTCACCTATAGAAGATGTAAGAGTTGGACTGGATATTTTAGCATATTTTTTAGCAAACAAATTTAGTGATCCATTATGATTATCCCAGGAGGTACCCAAACAAATGAAAATTAAGTGTCCTTGAATCATTTTCTTTGTAAAAAACCCAAAGAGCCAAAACACCTTTGAGACAAGAAAATCTATAGATTGGGTCTTAGATGAATGAAAATTAATGGATATACTGTGCAGTAAGATTATCTCCAGTTCTAGCAGCTGACAAACTCACCACTTCTATTTAAAGCAACAACTTCCAGTGCTATAATAGAAATCTAATTTAATGAGACTCCAAGTCTGTTTTCCTGTTTTCAGAGTCCAATGGGGAGATGATTATATAGATGACTATTCTCCAGATGCTTTTAGAGAAGGCAAGAAGTAACTGGGCTAGAAGTAACTGAATCATGGACTCTAATTTTGTACATTCACATCAGCAGGATCATACCCAAGTGGAAGCTGTGATTTCCTGTCTTTAAGAGGTCCCCTTAAATATAGCTCTGAACGGCTACAGTGAGATAGTTATTGCATAGTTTTTTGGAAAAGAATTATTATTTTACATAAAGTGATGTCCTCAACATGTAGAGACATTTAAATACATACAGATTTTCAGTGATCTAAAATCTTCCATGTAGTTAAGAGTTGAAATCCTATTTAAGGAAACAACTTTCTTTCTTAATCTGTCTTCAGGGTTGAAATTGAACAGAGTTTATGTCTCTGCAAAGCCACAAACTACAAAGGTTAATGACAGCATAATTAAAAAGTAAAAAGGTCTTACAGTCACTGGGAATTTTAGTTTTGATTTATATGAGTATGGTGACTTGCAAATCTTTTCCTTCATAATTCCTTAAACTCCCCCTCCCCTAAAAATTGAATATGTTTTGCTTGTATGCTTCAATATTATTTTAATTTTCATTTCACTTACTTTTGTTTTATTAAAAAAATATTAAAGGAACCATAGAAAGTCATTTTATGATGTCAAAATGTTAAGATAATAAGGGTCTTTGATGACTTAATTCTGCAATTTTTAGGCACATAAATATACAGTATTTGAAAATGTACATTGCAATACAGTTGCTCGTTGTTCTAGGCCAGGACTCCTGCACCAGTGACATAGTTTAAGTGTGCAGATTTAAAGGCAGATTAAGCTGTCATTTGTGGCGCCTATGCCAGAAGATAATTCCTGTGTGTTATAGTCAGTAAATACACTTCCGTCTGCTGTAATCTCGTTGGCCAGCAAGTACAGAATCCCCACTGTAGCAGAACTCTGGCTCTGCATTAAGTTGAGCTGTGCTGCAGGCCTGGGGCCATCACATGTGCTTTGTTTGGACTTGGCTTGCCTTTCTCCAGCTTGTTTGTCTTTAACAGCAACTGATTAATGACAAGGTGGCTGTTACTTAATTTTAGTTTATTTAGCATTTTATGGTTTTGTGGTGAAATGCCTGTGGTTATGATATAGAAAAGTGAACTACCGTAGTGTAACTATCATGAACTTTAAACGACAAAGCTGGGATGACAGCAGAGGCCTTGAAGATTAGGGCACGGTAGGATTCCAGTGGTAGCAGGGCTGTCAATAACTCGCCAGTAACCAGTTAATGAAAAAAATCAAAACTCAGGAGCTGGAAAGGGAAAAAAAAGAAAAAGGAACAAGTACCCAACCTGAAGGGATGAAAGAGCAGGATGTAAAGCATAAGAA
The DNA here is from genome assembly GCF_965178545.1 of Coloeus monedula. Lineage (NCBI taxonomy): Eukaryota > Metazoa > Chordata > Aves > Passeriformes > Corvidae > Coloeus > Coloeus monedula. The sequence goes on along the minus strand of NC_138784.1, from coordinate 66,252,478 downwards.
AACATAAAAATGGCATCAAGAGGACTGCAAGAAACCATGTGTAAAATAAAAGGAATTAACCCCCATCTTACAGCAAAGGTTTTAAGGAACACATGAATCCCCGTAATTGTCTCTAGGCTGAACTGTTGACCTTAGGCTGCAGAGAACAGTGTAAAGGTGAGGCTAAAAATGGAGATAATAAAAGTTTGGTTGTGGAAGATTTACTTAAATAACAACTTTTGAAATATTGTATTGTTAAAAAGACTTGCTTTCTATTTAGATTGTATTACCATCAGCGTATCAGGACTAATAATAGCACACATTTGTTTCATTTTGGTTATACTGCTAAAACTTTCAATTCAGCCAGTAGTAAATTCTAGGCTTCATATAGAAGGTTGCCTTTAAGCCATAACAAGGTCTTGAGTGTAACACTGCTGAGATATAGGATATTAACAGTTGGTTTTATGCTGCTAGTCCCTGGCTTCTGGAAAGCCAGCTGGGAACTCATGCAGCTGTTGCAATTCAGAATAGCTTTAATTTCCTGTGAACTCTTTATCGGACCAGACCAATACTGGTCATTGACAAATCCTGTAATCGCCAAACCAGGAGTAATTTTGGAGCCACTTCATTGCCTCATATTGCAGACTAGGCTTCAGGCTAACCAGTCTTTTAAAACATGCAAGGTGATACACAGCATCTCTAAAGCAGGTTTCGATTAAGAGCGTCCTCTTTGCATTCTTGCCTTTTTCAAATTGCAAGCTCTAAATGAGAAAAAAGTAGTTGAAATGTTTATAACCACTCAAAATGAGACGAATGGAATGAAAACTTTGATGCCAAAATAAATTGTACTGAACCAGCTACATCATGCAAGCCTTAAGTTTTTAGTGATCCCTGTTCACCAGCTCCTGTGAGACAAATGCAATTACTCCCACTTTACAGTTAAAGTGTGATACCCATATACTTATGTACAGCAGGAATCTGAGTTACAGAGTAAGGATACTTTCAAAGTAATTGTGCCTGCTATTATTTTCACTACCTGAATAGTTTCCTGTTATCCTGTCTTGACTTCTGGCTTACAATACACAAAATATTTACAGTATGAGGCATAAAAAAAGGACTGATGTGTATAAAAAGAAAAAGGAAGACTAGGAAGACCATGTTGTATCCTAGGTAGTTCAGTTAAATTCTTCAAGTTAGGTTGGATGGCTTCATGATAAAAATGAGGGTGACAGTACTGGTCATAAGTTCTATTTTCACACAGTCATCATAAAATTTCCCTGGTTTAGACACTCAACATATCTTAGTCCTTCCTACCACTCCATCCAAATTTTGCTATGTATCAAACAATAGCCCCTTCACCTGCCATTTGGATACAGAACATATACACACACACAATATCCCACTAGTTTGCATCACTAAAAGTTATCAGTCCTAAGGATTTTTTACCAAAGAAAAAGCACAGAAGATAAGCAGAAATGTAATTGTTAAGTAATAAATGTTTCTTGAAGAAAAGAAACCAAACAAAACTCCCCAAACAACAGCTCTTTCTCATTCTTCCTGTAGTATCACAAATATTTTTGTTTGCAGTATAGAAATGCATGATTACACATCCATATTTTACATCTGAAATTGATATACGATGCTACAGTCAAAACAGTATTATACCTTCTCTATAACAAATGGTACTGAATAAATACATGTGATACTGAAATACACTTACAGCCATTTCAAGAGGTGATATAACTGTGATAGGGCACAACCAGTCACAATTAACACTACAACCCTGCTCTGTCAGCAGCTCAGTCATTTTCTTTAAAGCAACAGCAGTTAAATTATAGTCTATGGACTTTTGTGGGAGGGTGGCTTTTCAAAGAACTTTCCATTAGGGAACTGTTTCTAAAGGCAGCAATAATGACTTCACTGGACTTTAAAAAATGTTATTGCCCAAGGTATTTGATATACATCTTATGGTGGCTTAAATTGCTCTAAAGGTGTTCTCTTACTTAAACACTGATTTTTGTTGGCAATCTTATGAGATTATTGACTTCAGCATTTTATATACTTTGACTTTACAATAAATGCTCTTAAGAGTTATATAAGCTCCCAGATAAATGCAATAGTTATGACCCTAACCTTGCAGTGCTGAGATTTGCCTATTGACTTGAATGAGCTCATATCAGTCACAAAGTTCACAAGGAAGAATGTGTTCAGGGTGGGCATGTATGGGTGTATTCAAATGAGTATAAAATCAATATATCTGAATTTTTCCTGCATCTTGTAGGAATAAAAAAGGAAGACAACATTATTGCAGAGCAAAAAGAAAGCACCAGAAGTTAATTGTGAAAATTACTCCTGCTACCATCAGGATCTTCAACAGGCTTAAATAGCCTTCCCCCTAAAAAATAAACCCAGTCTTTAGTGAAATTTGTCATTACTTGCCATATTAAAAAGCAATGAGGTAAAAGTAAGGAAACTAAGATTCCACACTGACTAACAAAAAACAAGTTCCTTGACTGCAGACTTAGGGTTTGCACTATTTAGCACTAAGTCAAGTTCTTACTTGTTTTTTAAAGTTTCTTAGGAGAAACTCTGACAATAGGAAATTAGTTTGAATTAAGAAAGAACAGATTGCAGCTGCCTTGGTCCACACCCTTCTTGCATGAGGGAAAAAGAAAAGCCAGAGAGGGTTTCCAACCTATAAGCTGTGCCTTTATGATAAAGGAAATAGAATGGTATGTGGTTATAAGTGTTTTCAAGTGTAGCCTGTCCATTTCAGTTTTGAGATAACTTCCTCTTGCTATGGTAAGCAGCACCAAGATGACTGTGTGACTCTTCTAGATAAGCAAGAAGAGTATTAATATTGCAAGCTCAAGGAATTAATACAAATAAATTATTTTGAAATCTAATAAGGACTAGCAGAAGCCATTCTTTGGGATAGTTCCATTTTGAAAATACATACTTGGCGTGAGTAGCACTAATCAGTATATTTGAAAACATCAAGGTGAAACTGATTTGTTTTGTAGTGGTTCACTCAACAGAAATTATGCTTGTTTATAAGAAAATAGTTATTGCCTTCCCTGCAATAAAACAAAGCAAACTAGTAAATGAAGGTTTCTCTGGATCTCAAAGGCATACATCAAAGATATCCTGTTAATTTCAGTAAGATTTGGGGCATTTTTAATTTATTGATAAAAAGATTAATACAAAGCACAATGACTGCATGTATGTTTGGGGTTACATTTCCTAGGTTGAGTGTCATCTCCCAGAAGAAAAAAACCCATAAAATTATAGCTACACAGTTTTAGTAATTCTTCAGACATCCTTATTATCCACTAGAATACTTATCTGTTTGATTCCTTTTTAATGTACTTTTTTCCTACCTTTTTTTTCCCCCTAAAAATCAGGCTACTGAAACACACCTGCAAAATAGGTTGCAGAAATCATTGATTTGTAAAATGAAAAAGTAGGCAAGGATTATCCTAAATATTCTGACTATTCTGCAGAAAGGTATTCAGACCAAAATCAGGCTTTAAACTCAATGCACCTCCACATGAATCTGTGAACTCTCAATATTGAAAGTTTGCTGGAACTGGTGTTAGTGGTTTATACAAGTTGTTGCTTATGTTCTTAAACTTCTGCTGCCTAATCAGCCCAAGCAGTGGTGGATCTGTTGAACATATATAATCTAGGTCTGTTTGATTTAGATTTCTAATATGTTTTTATTGCAATGGATTGTAAGACTATAAAATAAGAGGGGTATGTAAAATGACCTCTGTAACACTACTTTGTTATATTATCCTTTGAACACAGTGAAAGGTCACCCAGGAACATGATGGAAAAGGGGCCCACAAAACACAGAGGATGTGATTGATGTATCACGTTTAGAATGTAATCTGAAGTACAAGAGATTTAATTTATTCCATGACATACAGCCTGAAGTTTGTTTTCAGTTTGGTCTGAAATAATGAAAATAATGTTTCCATTTGCAGCTGCCATTGATTATTGTAATCCACAATGAAATTAAAAGACACAGTGGATCAAATCAAGGTATTGGAAAGATGGCTCATTTACAGTGCAGAAGTGCAGGCTAGCATATGCATGAGAAATATGTTAACTATGCTAACATTTCCCCACATGCTGCTAGAAAGGAGAAGTTATGATTAATAGTTTAAATACCAACAGTTAGGCCTGCTCACCACGCTATCTTATCTCACTGTCTGAAATGGCATGTGGTGTTAATGTGTTAAATATGATATCTTATTTTTCTTGTGACCTGTTTTTTAAGAAGTGACATATGTATGCACACACACATATGAAGTGTAGGCAGTCTGCTATTTTCTCATACAAAGCCTAATACCTCATGTGGGTGAGGCTCTTTTGTTCCAGAACAAAGCTGGGATCATATGTAGCCTATAATTCTTCTTGCTCCTCTGGCTATTTTTCCTTTAGAAGATCTCCATCTGTCTATCATTATAATAAGTTTGGACTATGAAATACACTCTAAATCATAAGGCTTTTGGAGTTAGAAGCAATAGGAATAGGGAATGTTTAATCACTCTCTGCTCTGTCCTGTGAACTGTAAGGAGGATTTTTGGTATTGGGTTAACAGGAAGAGACATGGGATTAAATGTGCTTTTAAACTCCTGTTGAAACACGGTGTATATTTAAAGGTATCATATGTAAAGATCAAAGCCCATAATTGCTGGCCTTTAGTGAGCCAAAACTGCCACTGAATCCTCTTTTTGTAGAGGCAGAAATTACATTTCTTTGTCAGGACCTAAAAGTTGGGCCCACAATATTATTTGCAGCTGTTCATTAAGAAATATTCTAAGAAGCTTCTTCTCCACAGCTACCTTTGTGATAAAGGTGTGTTGTTTGTGAGAAGTTGCAGGAACGAGAAAATGAGATTTTTAGGGACACAGAGCTATTGGTGTAGGCACTGCTGTGTGATGACCCTGACAATGAGCAAGCTTTGTGAGGTCACTGTGCTACAGTATCACAATTTATTTGAAAGCATTTATTTTTCCTGATGTTTTCTTCATTATGTATTAGTTGGTTACCTCACATATAGTTTCCTGAAAAATATTTTAACAAAATATTGTTAGAGAGTACCTGGTGAAGTTTTGGGGGTTTCTTGGGGGGGAGGGTGTGGTGGCATTTGATGGACAAATTTCCTTAGTCTTCTATCTTATTCACACCTAAAATGGAGAAACAGAATAAATATTCTGCCCGTCTTTCCCAGGAACACACCAAATACCTGAGTTTGGCATGATCTTGTTCTTGCATTAGAAGACCTGTTCACCTAGCATAATATTTCTCCTCTGCAGAACTGCAGAGACTTTTCTCACTTCTCTGAGTCCCCAGAAAATGCTGCTGATCAAACAGTATTGCTCAAATGTTCAATAATCCAGTTATTCTCCAAAATCACAATCTGTATTAATTCTTGTCATTTGGGATTGGAAATGAGCCCCAGAAAACTATTTTCTTAGCTTACCTTGTATTTATCAAACCCTTTGGAACGTTTTTTCATTATCGGTTCTTCAGTATTGACAGACAGAAACACTGATAAGATATTATATACCAGTTAAATGGACTGCTGGATACAAAAAGGTATTATTCAAATTCAAAGTTATTCAATGGTGGCAAGTATTGATGTGTGTACCCCAGAACTACTACTGCAAGGCATGTTCTTCAACACCTTCATCAACATCCTGGAAAGTACTAAACTAAACTAATCTAATCCCGTTTCCCTACTGGAAAATACTAATGTGTTGTGTGGAGGCCAGGTGAAAACACAAATTACAAAAGAATAAATAAACCACAAATTATGTGATTTGTATCATGGACTCCATTAAAAGGAGTGTGGCAAGCAGATAGAAAGTACTTCTTTTAGTCATGATAAGTCTGTTGCTGGAATGTGGTGCCTGCTCTGGGACCCCCTTATTCCAAAAGCATGTCAGGAAACTGGAGAGGGTTCAGTGTAGAGCTACAAAGATGTTGAGCAACAACTGCACGTGACCTGCGAGGTGAAGCTGAGGGAAATGTGCTTCTTTAGTCGAGTGTAGAGGAAACTAAGTGGACATCTAAACACATGACTTTGAAGGCTGTTGGAAAGATAATAGGACAAAATTTTATCATCACTACTATGAAGGCCTATAACAGGTTCCAAAGACTGTGACTTGGAAGATTCAGTCTGGGCATCAGGAATTTTTCACTGGGAACAAATCACCCAAAGGGGCTGGGAACTCTTGGAGATTTTCAAGATGTGACTATATGCAAAGCCATAGCTGACCTGCTTTAGTATTGTTCGTGACAGTTCTTCTTGAAATTCAGGTCTCCAATATTTCTATGATTCTGTAGTTTATTTTCAAGACACTTTGTGGTGCTTGTGCAATCCCATATAGTGATCACCATGCTCAAAGAATTCACCCCAAATCAGTCATGGCTGAAAGAAAAGGTGGCTTATAGAGTATCACATTGCTAATCAAAATTATCTTGGTGTCAAACAGTTCTTGATCAGCTTTTAGTTTGACAGAAGGTTTATTGAAGCCCATTTTTACAGATGTAATTCCTATGATTTGTCCTGCCAAATCTAGACAAGATATAGGAATTTTGGCTTGCAGAACTCAGTGAAATATGCAAAGATTTAATCTGTCCTAATGCATCCTCACCTGACAAGTCTCTTAGGGCATTTTTCTGAGAGGCAGGAGTGAAATCAGCTCAGAACAAACTTATAAGTTCAGTCTGTTACAGTTTAGCACATTCTGCCTTCACAGATACAATTTTTGTGAGCCAAAATGCAAAAACAGAGGTGTGGTGATTATAAGAATGTCTCTCTGAGGTATTATAGGGCATAAAGTACAGCCAGAAAACATTCATCATATAATTATCTCAGTGCTTTGGTTTCCATATTACTTTATAAAATGTGTTTTAAGAAAAAATGAGATACAATTTTTTTTTTTTTTTTTTTTATTGCAGGGGTGGTTCAGTGCTTAATTGAGAATGTTAAAGCAATAAATTCCTAGCTTCTGCCAAAGATCAGTGTTCTCTTTCAAAGATCACTGGCAAATGAAGCTTTGTCTTCATGTGAATACTCGTAAAAACATTAGTCATTATTCCAATTATTAGAAGCTTAAAAATATTTTTGGATGGTTTCCTGTAAATGTCACACTCCACTTAGCTAAAGATTCTGTTCTGAACTCTTAAGTTTTCTTTTCATTTTGTTTTTGTTGAGTTTTTTTTCTAAATTTAAAGAAACTCCCAGATAAAATGTAAGTTTTCCTTCTGAAAAAAACATCATATATTGACTACTCATATACTTTTCAGAGCCCTGATTATAAATATCAATGGGCCATAAATGTTAAAGGTTAATGCTGTAATTGATTGCTGTGGCTGAAAGGTGTTTAACTTTAGAAATTACTAGGGTAAAATTTATGTTTGCTGAGGTCAGATGAAAGGATCATAATGGTCCTGTCTTGTCTATAATCCTTGACTGAATCAATAGCATGAATGCCATACAAAAAAACCCTAAAGGACAGGAAAACTCTGAGTTAGATGAAAATGTGAATGTACAATAATTAGATACTGAGGAAAAGATTTTTAAAAAAAAGTATAAATTATAAGAAGTTTATAATACATCATAAAATAAGATCTATAATAAAGAATTGGATTTGACATGTTTGACATACAGGTAAGTTTGATTTACGGTGTATTACTTTATAAGCCACATCTTCTTCCAATCTGGACTGTTTTGGGGTGATTTTTTGATTCTTAAAATATTAATTTTACTATCTGAGTTCCTCACTGACAATGCAATTATGCCTACTTCAGCTTATTTTAGAACTCCCTCAATTTATAAACACTAAAAATTATGAGTGGTGTAGTTTATTCATATTTTATAATCAAACATCACTGAGAAAGTTAGTGCTTTCTCAAGATGGACGTGATCTGAAGCTCCTCCCTCATCCTCTCCTACCCATGCTGTGAGTGTCAACCATCACATGACACATCACATGAGCATCTTATAGTCTAATGTGATTATTTTCTTTCCACAGTCCCATTTGTTTGGCTGTATCTGTGTATGCATTAGGTCACTCTTTTTCAAGGACTGAATGGTGTGTATGGACATGAGGATGATTTCAAAACTGCATAGACATAAGGATATTAAACATGCTCATGATCACACTGTGACTGACTGTTTCGCTCTGACAATTATTTTAATATTAAGCCCAGGAATTCATATAATTACAGAATCGTTGGTAAAGACCCCTAAGATCATAGGGTTCAATTTTTGACCAATCACCACCTTGTCAGTTGGACCATAGAACTGTGTCACATCCAGTTGTTTCCTGAACATCTTCAGGGACAGTGACTCCACCACCTCCTTGGACAACCCATTCCACATAAATATATAGTGATGTGACTTCTTATTGTAGCAAAATGTTATGGCAAACCAGGGAACTCAAAGAAAGGAGAGGAACGAAAGGCCATGTCCTAATTTTCCAAAACAGTATTTTGGTGCTCAGCAGTCAGTGCTTGAGAGAGGATTAAGAGATTTGATTTGAGAAAGATAATAAAACGGAAAAGAAAAGCTTCCAAAATAAGGGGGGGAGTAAAAAAAAAAGGAGGATGGGAAATCCTACAGGAATACATCTAAGATAAATACTCTGAATAGAAGAATGAAGTATTTAACTCTTTCTATTACTAAAAGAAGAAATAAGACTTTGTTTCATTTGTTAACTTGAAATGTGAATGTAAAGAATGACACTGAAACAAAGAGTGTAGGAAAGACTTTACGAACGTGTCAGCTACCATGATACCCTCATGGTGGAATATTCTTGTTTGGCTAGAAGGAATTTTTATATAAGTATGTAATTACTGAATGTCTGTCACTGTTAACCCCAGTTTAAAAAACCCTTCACCGCTTCCCTCTCCTTGCATCCCTGATCCCTCTGCCCTGCTTCAAGGGAAACTGGGAGATGGATTCTGCCAGAGTGCACAGGTCTGCTATCATCTGCTTGCTCTCTCCCGATCTCCTTTGTTCCTCGCCCAGGGTGGCACTAGCCAGGCCACCCCGGGTTCTACCCCAAACCTCTTCCCTCTACCCATTTCCCCTTTTTTTTCCACTTTAAATTTGCTCCAAGACGGTGGCAGCATGGCTGGTCCCACAAACCCAGATGCTACGTTTATTTTTAATTCTCCCACCTCCACTCCTCAACGTGGCGGGCACCGCGTGGAAGCCCCGGCAGGAGTGGAGTGCTATTCGTGGTGTCCGCCATGCTGAGGCTGCCTTGCCTTTCCCACAACCACGCTCCCCAATACTCCTGTTGAGATGTTTTCTGTTAACTTGCACCCCTCTCTTTATTCCCTAACCACGTGTTGCCATACCTTTGTTTAGTTATACCATTCCCCTTTCCACAGACCTTGAAGTAAGAGAAGGGGGGAAGGGAAAGGCCTCCTACTTGAAATTGCAAAATTTTTAACTTTGTTTGAAACCCCAACAGAAGTAACTGCCAGAGCCTGTGCCTGCATTCTCCACCATGATGCCCAGCACGCAACACTGTTGCTGTGGACACAACGCCAACCAAGATGAACAGGGTGCAGTCAAAAGACCAGACCACTGCTGCTTGGAAATGGAGATGACACAAAACAGCACCGATGTCCACCATAGAAACAGACTTGCCGTCCCATAACCAGCACTGCAAACAAGGACTCTTAGAACTGGGAGAAAAGCTTCCCACAGGAGATGAGAGAACTCTGCCTCCATGTCACTACTGCCACAACCCTTTCAGGAAGCACAACTTGATGTGGCAAAGCCGCTTTGGAAAATCAGCTGCAGTCACCTGCAAAAGCAGTCACACACTGGTACTGTCAGTATACCTGTAATTCTGTACTCTGTGAATTTTTTCATTTTTCTTTTTGGAACCTCCTACCTGCTCCTAAATATTTACTGGCCCAGATTTGCAGCTTTTAGAATGGGCCAGTGGAAATGCTTTCAATTAATTGCATCTTCATGATGTGCTGCAATGATATTTGGAGATGACAAAGTGGGACATGCAAGACACATGGTCATGATTACACCATGATTACATTCTGTGGAAAAATTTCCTTCATTTCTCAATTTTCTATTAAACCGACAACATTCTTCCACTCCCAATAAGTGGTGTGCTGTTAGCTGGGGTCCAGTCACTCTTTCCAGTCACCCAAAGCTGACTCCCTTGACAAGTATTCCTAAATGTTAAGAGAGTCCTTGACTGAAGTGGAATATTTAATACAGAGGGAGTTACTATTATGGGGTTTCTATTCTACATGTAGGAGTGACACAGTATGCAGTAAAAATAAAGCAACATCCAAAACTAACAATTCTGTAATCCATCACCATGAAAGATAAATTAAGGGAACCTTACAATTACTGTATTTCAGGTCTCAAGCCAGTTTGTGTTTGTGTACTTCAAGGGAGTTCAAACAGAAGCTTTTATTTACTTGTGATAATTCAAACATCCAGGTGATAGATGTTAGCCCAACTAATTTTTGGACTAGATACACAAGTTGAAATTTTCCCTAGGTGTTTTTTTACTCAATTTTTCTGTCTTTTGTGACATTTATGTCTGCTTTCACCACTTAGACAAACAAAAGAGGGAAGACAGTCATTCTTTTTATTGACTCCTTCATCTGTTTTTGTCTTTCTCACTCCTTGGCAAAATGGTGAACCTCTTTATTTCTTCTCTTTAAAAAGCCACAGGTTATTTCCCTTGTAACCTCAGTACCAGTGAACAATCAAGCTCACTCTCTAAAATCAGCTTCTCAATAGAGTAATTTACTTGCCATTCAACGGTGTAATTTACTTCCCTTCATTCCAGGAAGAATCTGGAAGTTTGTAAGAAGGCAGTAAACTGTAGAAGAGAAATTACTGACTATGGCAGACACAAAATCACAAAACCACAGAAGGGTTGAGGTTGGAAGGGACCTCTGGGGGTCATATGGTTCAGCCCACCAGTTTGAGCAGGGCCAGCTAGACCAGATTGTCCAGAACCATGTCCAGATGGCTTTTGAATATCAGTCCTATCTGATCATAAATATAACTGGGTTGCAGAGGACTGAAGAAAAACACTATTTATAACATCCAGAAAGTAGGAAAAGTTAACAAGAAACAAAATCCTAAAAACTGGTTGCTATCTTGTTAGAAGTTTTGAGGTTTCCAAATAAATGTGTGAAAAAAACTATCTTAAGAGTTAGAGTGTTAACACTGAAGTACTTCTAGACCGGAGAAGATATTTCAGAGGTAGATAGATTTGTGTTGAATTAGAGGTGGTCTTCATTCAGAACTCATTTACAATTTAGCCTTCCTCAAAGTCTGCACATAGATATGTTTGTGTATACAGCTGTAAAGGACTCAGATTTTCCTGTTTAATTTCAGTTTGCAAACAGTAGCAGGAAGTTTGACCACAGTCAATAATCAACTCAAGACAATGTTTCATATTACTTACTATGAAAAAAGTTAACGTACAGTAGCTATGACAAATGCAAATAAAATGTGTTCCATGTTGTGAAGAGATAGTGTGAGTGTGGATGTGAAATTACAAATGTATGTCACTCTCTCCTTCTGGGACTGTACTCAGCTAGAGCTACCAGGTTTTGCATACAATGTTCCATGAAGTCTTTCTGTTCCTGTAAATTAACAAATAGTAGATCTCGGTTTAATTATTATTTTTGTACAATATTCTTCAGATTGAAGCACACGAACAGGGAAAGGGAGATCTGAGAATTATATCCCTCTTGGTTTGAGGAAATTAAAACTTAAATTTGTTGTTTCTCAGGGGAAGAAGTTCTCATTATCAGGGTATATATGTGGCTTCTATGGGGATATTCAGTAGCTTTTTTGTTGAAAAGGTTTTATGTCTATAATTTTGAATTATTTGACAGAAGAAAGAATGGGTTTCATCCCAATTCAAAATGCTATTTTATGCAATCACAATTTAATGAATTTCTAGGAACCAAGTATCTGAAGAATATAATTTTCAATCCTCAGTAAGTTATATCCTTCTTGCCAGCCATCTTTCTGAATTAGAAGTACCATTTTAACAGAAGGAATCACTTCTTGCAGGCTCCCCAGTGCATCTCAGAGGAAGAGAAATATCTAATAAGTGCTTTAGACTGGATATGCCCCAATCAGGATTCTCATTCAGAATATTTAGGTAGTCATGTGCTGAGCAGCAGTTTTCCCAGTAAGATGAAGTTCTGCCTTTACATGGAAATTAAATAGTCAAAGAAACACAAGATCTCTGTCTTGGTGCTTGAGACGTCTTAGGAATCGAGGCTGCACCATCTGAAATTGTGTAACCACCTCAAATGATTTCAATAAAATGCCCATGACATGTCAAGGTGGTAGCTATGACAAATATACTACAGCTTAGACAAACAATTCAGAACCTGTCAACTTCAGAATCATGGAATATCCTGAGCTGGAAGGAAATTATATGAATCCCACACCAAATATCAAGAGCCTGGCTGCTTTTCTTTTCCATACCAGTATTCCAAAGAATCATTGTAATGGTGCTTATAGTATAAAAGACCAACTGAAAGTAAAGACTTGGCAACTAGATAGTGTTCCAGAAAAAAATTTTTTTTTAGACTTTCAAAACAGTTTTAATAGGATTTCTTTATTAAAACTTCTTTCATTGTCTTGTGGTGACCTTATGATGTGTATCCCATATCGCTGCCTATGCCCAGAAATTAATTTTTGTGCCTTTCTACACCTCTAAACTGAGCCTGAGAGGGGGAAGGAAAAAAACTGAGCAAAACTTTTTCAAAGCAGTTTGCAGCTTGTTCAAGGTCACACACAGATAGCAATTTGTTTCCAGCTGTGGCAGGGGAGGGAGGAAGCACCCGGCTTGCTGCTCCCAGGACAGTTTTTTTGGCCAGTGGTTCAGCTGCTTTTTCTCCAGAGAGAGACTGAGAGTTGAATTTTTCCTTCCCTGGAATTTCAGATTTTCTCCCTTTTCTACTGGACCGCTCCAATATCAGAGCACATCGGGAGGACTTTCCACCGAGCACAGAGGGCCTGGCCCTGGGCCAAGCCCCAGCTCCGAGGAGACCAAAGGGAGGACTCAAACGCTTTCCCAGGTTTTTCCTCCACAGCGAAAGATTTTATTATTTAGCATTATTTTCCTTTCCTGTGTGTTTGTTAAATAAATAGTTTTATCTCCTTCACTTTCCTTCGAGGAAAATTTATATTTTCCTGAACCTGGTGGGGGAGGGGTGGTTGTGCCTTCTCACAGAGGATATATTTCTAAATTTGGCCAAACCGGAACATTCATACAGGATCGATCCATTTATAGTGTTGCTTAGATAAAATCAAAGCCAGTATTAAAATCTGAATAATTTTTTTTTATAAAAAATATCTTGTTTTTCTAAATATTCATTCTTATTGACCAGGAAAATCTCTATTGAATTACATAAGTCTTCCTTGTCTATTTGCAAAGAGTTTTATAGATTTTATTGAACACTGTCATTTTGGGGAAGATTCTTCCTTCCTAAATCCTCATGGATGTCGCAAGAGGCTGTACCTCAGCACTTAACTCTGCTAATGGTCTGTGTCTTATCAAAAGAAAAGACAAATGGGAAACTTCTTATCTAAGGGAAGAAAAGTACCCTAGAGGCTTATCAAACTTCTAGCAGTTTCCCCTTCTCAGTTGTTCCACAGCTTCTTCCAAGCTGCTGCACAGGGATTTCTCTACATTTCCATCTCCAAGCTAATGAACTACTTTGAATATTTTTGCTTCCATGCACATGATCCAAGCCTATAACCAACAGTCATTTTTGCAACTACAAAACAGCTTTCTTATATCTAGTCTAAATCTACCCTTTCTTAGTTTGAAATCATTATCCCTTGTCCTATCACAAAAGGCCGTGATAAAAAGTTTGCCCCCATCTTTCTTATGAGCCCCCTTTAGGTACTCTAAGATCAAAACAAGGTCTGTCTGGAGCCTTCTCTTCTGCAGGCTGAACAATATGAATTCTTTCCATCTTTCCTTTTATAAGAGGTGTCCATGCCTATGATAATTTCTGCATCCCTCCTCTGGACCTTTGACAGGTCCAGGCCTTTCCTGTGCTGGGACCCCTGAGGTGGATGCAGCACTGCAGGTGGGGTCTTGCCAGTGCAGAGCGGAGGGACAGAATCCCCTCCCTTGTCCTGCTGCCCACACTGCTTTGGGAGCAGGCCAGGACATAATTGGTTTTCTGATGCACACCTGCTGGGTCGTGTCCAGCCTGTCATCAACCAGCACCCCCAAGTCCTTCTCAGCAGGCCTGCTTTCGATCTGTTCATCCTCCAGCCCGTGTTTACACCAGGGGTTTCCCCAAGCCAGGTGCAGGACTTCATACTTGGCCTTGTTGAAACTCATGAGGTTCCCATGGGCCAACTCCTCAAGTTTGTCCAGGTCCCTCTGGGTGGCCTGCAATTCCTTAGGCATGTTGACCACACAACTCAGCTAAGTGTTGTCTGCAACCTTGCTGTGGGTGCAGTTGATCCCACAGTCTGTCTCATTGATGAAGCTATTAAACAGCAGCCGTCCTGGTATGGACTCCTGGCCCCATTTGGCAGGAACACTGTTTGTCTCCAGTCTCCATCCAAACACTGAGCTGTTGATCACCACAGTCTGGATGTGACCATCCAATCAAAGGTCCTGGTTAAAAATAGCTTAAAGATAGATACTGGCTAAAATCCTAGTCACTGTAATAATATCTCTGATCCTGAGGCCAGATGGACCAATTTGTGCAGTGAGATGAAAATGATGGTCCCATACATATGTACTGTTCTGTATAAACATTAAAAGGACCTTTCACAATTCTGCTTCTCACTGCTCACATCAGCTAAACTTTCTCTGTTTGAATGGGAATATATTTAGTTCTTCCAATATGAAGTTGGTGATCTCTGCATGTTTCTTCTGTCTTGTTCTATTTGATAATTCTAAAGAACAGATAATTTACACCACCTGCAAAATTAGTACCTCTTTCTATAAAGTTACTAGTCAGTGCTGATTTTGTATGATTTTCTGATTGTCACAAAATCATCAGAGTGCTCATCATCCTACAGGAATTCTGCCTTTCTACTCCTTTTTCCTTATGTCCTTAACTTGTCAAGGCGTGATAGATTGGGGGCATGGGGGCTGGCCACTTTGGAAAGGTTGTGTTCAAGTTATTACAAGGGTTTGCAAGGCCTGGACACCCTGCAAACCTAAGTCAGCTGGACTGGAGGGATTTGTGTTCTAGAAACAGATCAGTAACTAGAGAAACATCCAGTCCTTGAACACAAGATGTTTTCTCAACATGCAGAATCAGTATGTCAATCCAAACACAGCTGCCTGGTGAGTGACCAGAAAGATGAAACTTTAATTTTCCCTATGACAGTTTGGATATTCTTCATCAATCAAAAAGAAAGGTTGCTGTGACAAGCAATTTTCATAGTTTTCCTTTTCAGGAAATTTTAAAGGAATATCATTATGGCTTGCTTCAAATTGATATTTCGGCAAATAGAAAAAAAATTAGTCTATTTTCAGAAGAGTATAGATTCTTTCCTTCCTTCCTTCCTTCCTTCCTTCCTTCCTTCCTTCCTTCCTTCCTTCCTTCCTTCCTTCCTTCCTTCCTTCCTTCCTTCCTTCCTTCCCTGTTGAGAGGAGAGTAAAATTAACAATATTATGTAATAATTTTTATTGACTTCATATTAAAAAAATTTGCAGATACCAAATTTAATACTGTAAGTAATTGAAATGTTAAAAAGTGTGATACTTCTTGGCAAGCTTTTGTTATTTTCCCAAGGTATTGTCTTTATATCAGTAATGCTTGGAAAAAATGGTACTAATCCACAATAACAGGAATCAATAATGAGACAGCTTGCTTTTCATATTTGCTTTACGAATTTTTAAAATGGCAGTGAAAATGTTCAGAAGAGTTGACAAGCTCAAGTAGTAGGCTTCATTGTTTCATCCACACAAAAAAGCAGTATAAAAATTATACATGGCTATCAGTGTACAGCTCTGTGAATTTCATAGAGCCACAATTAAGTGAATTTCAACAAAGTAAAATAGGCTAAATTACATAAAGTACCATTTTGTGAGGAATATTAATTTAATAAGAACACCTCTTCTAAAACCATGGTTTTAGTTTAAGGATATTAAGACTTTTAACAGATCAACATTCCTGAAGTATAGCAGTTTTTCTTTTAGTTGCTTTATACACTTAGAAGGGTACAAAAGCTATTCTGAACCACAGAGGAATTGTGATAAATTGTGAAGTAAAGAAAAAGCACAGACCAGAAAAATATATAAAGATCTATATAATGGTTTCTGCCTATATTTATCCCAGAGTAAGTGTAATGGCAGATAATCTTAAGGAAAAATTTGGCTGAAATTATTATAGTATGATTTTTGGGTACGCTTAAGGAATGTGGCAGTAATTAATGAGTAAAAACCAACAAATGTAAATCAAGTCCTGTTTATTGCTACTTTTTAAATTTTTTTTCCTTCATGCAAGCAGTACCCAAAAATTAGGAACTGTCTCAGCCTATCAGGTAAAATGTATCATTGCTCCAAATGCTTCAGATGGGATAATCTGCTGACAGCATCTTTAAACCCCTCCCTTTCCTTAAGCCTCAGGAACAGAACTGAGCTTCAGTCTCACAAGATCAACACTATAAATTTTGTCTGTGTTCCTAATTTTTCCTGCTGCTGGTGAAAGGCCAGACTTTGCTCTTGGGTGAGCTCATCCATCTGAGAGTGAAGGGTCAGCTCTTTGGGTTGAATGTGCTCCTCCAACTGCCTCCAGAGGTTGTCTGGGTGTGACCAACAGCAACAGCTGGACCTAGGAATTAGGCAAAGAACTTTCTGCTCTGGACTGACACTAGTAATTGTCCTTTGCTAACAGCAAATCATTCACACTGCAGCCCAGCATGCATTAAGAAAATCTAGAGTCCACTGTGCGTTGAAAAAAACCCTCCGTGCAAAGCCAAACATCTAAGCCCATAATGTGTAAATTCATTTAAAAACAATCAAACATTTTAGAGTCAACTAAAGGTTTTGGCACTTTAAAATGTTCACTAGAAATATTAAATTTTTATTACAGGAAGATAACAAATTCCCCTACCTGCACCTAAAGCTTTTCCTCAAAAAGAATCATTAAATTTACATCTAGCCATGTGAAGTACTGTGCTTCATCATAATAAATATGATGGGATTAGCAGCCAGGGACAACTAGAAATCTTCAACACTTGGAGCAGTCAGAAATCTGATTCTATTATGATCTCCCAAATCTTTTAAACACCAGATCTTGTGTGGTCCTCCAGATGATCTTTTCATAGTGCAAGGAGCATATACGAAGTAAAACTTGTCTTAGGTTACAATGTAGGATGTAACCAAAAGTGTGTATTCTATCACCATCTTCATGAGCTGTTAAAACCAGGTCGGGCAGTGTTCTTTGTCTCTTCCATGACACATCCCTGATAACTCCCTCCAGAAGGACGTCTTCTATTAATGGGCTATCAAACCTCACTGCTTGACTCATAAAATGACATCATCCCATTGGGAGATGCTCTGCCCAGGGGGAGGAACCAAGCATTCCTACCTGGCTGTAATCTGAGGTTTGGAACACCACACTCAGCCCTTACCTATTGCATTCCCAGAGGACAAGAGCTACGTAACCACCACTGGACCTTCAGAGGAAGACCAGACCCTTCTACAGGATCACTGCTTCAACAGAACCTCATCTATCACTTCAGTAGGACTGCAGGCACCATTTAATGGGACTGCTACCACCACCCTGCCTGACAGGGTATCAGGTTGTATCCTGATATCATGATGATTTTTTGCCTTTTCTTTTAAACCCCTTTATACCTTTTTACAACTTCTTTGTTCTTAGTGCTTTTTGCCTACATTCTTGGACTCATTCAGCAAGGAGACCAAACATTTTAGAAGCTTTGTAGCTAGGGATCAGTGTGCCCCAGACCCCAAGGTCCTCTCCAGAACACATTTTGTAAACTGAGATAGAACCATCCAGGGGAAGGTCCCTTAGGGAGGGGGCTCATTCAAGCCTCTCATTGGGGAAACTTTGATAGATCTGCTAATTAGTAAAACCTATAATGTTATACCAGATCTATTGTGTGTGTGCATTGCTGTGTGCATTTTGGGGCATTCCATCTGGATGTGTGCACCTAAGGATCCTTCAAATAAATACCAAGGTAAAATCCCTTTTTCCCTTTTAATCATGTTTGATTCTTGATTTTAAGACCAGGAAAAGGCATCATCCTGACTCTGTCAGTGTTTCTGTACTGCTGCATTTATTTTAATTTTTCTATTAAATTGTAGTTCTGACTTGGAGTCTCACTGGTTTGCTTTCAAATAAGTACAAACTCTATAATGATTTAAAGATGTGCCCTGTCCTTTATGCCCAGACCACAGATGTGACTCCTGTAACCAATGCAGATCTTATATAGAATAATTGCATCATAAAAATGTATTTCTATATGTACTGTTAATTTTTGTCAGCACACATAATAACACCATTTCTGCATAATGTCACTACAGCTCAGAAATAAATTTATTTTCATAGAAGTATCACTGCATGCATTACATATCAAAAAATACAAAAAAATTCTGTGCTTATAATTCAAAAAACACAAAGTTTATCCTGCTAAATTTCATCAATTAATAGAGAAATTAATTATAATGCTAAAGGGATTCCATTTCAAATTCTCTGCAATCAAATTTTTAGACTGATTGCAATTTATTTAAAGATCAATTTTAATTAATTCAAAATTAATTTTGATAATCTAATGTCAAAACTAAAGTGTCCCTTGCCTTTCTAATTACTACAATTTTAAGGTCTCAGAAATGCTCACAAAATGAAAAAGATAGTAACTTCCACAGTAAAAATGATTATTCTTTGTGATATATCATTAAAATATAAGCTAAATTTGAATTTAGAATAATATCACCCTAAATAATTCCTTGTCTGTCATTTTTCAAATTACCAAACAAGTAGCAGTAAATTTTCATGAATCAAATAATTTTAGATAACAATTGGGTTGATACTTGTTGACTCACTTAACCCGAGATATCTATATCTCATTAAAATCTGAACTTGGTTCTTGTCTTCTATAGCTGTTGTAGAGAAATCAACAATTTATTTACTTTAACTTGTCAACAGTAGCAATTAAATATCACCTTAGAATTGCTACAGGACGCCACACTCGGATGCCTGCCTTTGGTCAGACAATTTCTTGTGATATCTATGAAAGAAGTTTCCAGAAACACAGAAAGTGTAGGATTCAGGATCCTGGTCCATGGTGCAAAATGAACTCCCATAAGGTGCAGACTGAGCCAGACAGAGCAAGGATATATTTATATATGCTTAAACTTAAAGAAGAACTTTTAAATGTCAAAACTTTTATTAAAACTGATGGGAAGCAAGCTCTTTTTCCCACCTTTCTATTTATATTCTACCTTTGTCCAAGTATCTTCCTCTTGTTCATACTCTTCGGGACATTTGAATTTAGTTCCATGCTAACAGATATAAATAATCTCAATCAAAATGTTGACCTCAACTTTTTTTTCCTGTCTCTCCTCCTACCTGCCTGCCTGCCCATGACTTTCTTTACAATTCAGGATCCCACCCTGAGATCCAGGCGATTTTTAGTTTTAAAAAGAAACAGGTGATGTTTTCATAGCTGAGCTGTATTAGAATTCAAAATAACCATGCTACATAAAATGAAGACTTCTGATTCCTGATGTTATTTTAATACACAGGAAAATATCTTTTGGATTAATGTTTTCATGACTAGCTCCAGAACTGCTGACTATGATCATCTGTATATCAGGCCAGGGGCTTTAATTTCTGGCTATCTCCCATCTTTACTCTCAATCTGTTTCTAATCAGTTGTTCTTTATCGTTTTAAATTTTAAATTGCTACAAGTGTTTAGAAGGACGTATCTTTGGAGTAGTGTATACATATAGTTAATAAAATTCAAACTGATTTTCAAGAATGCATGGCAATATGAGTTTAAATTGGAAAAATAAAAGTAAAAATAAAAGTTTGAGGGCTCATAAATCATAATGTTTGCCACATAAAGAATGGACAGGATGTTGTTCTTCTGGAAACTCCCTACCATGGGATATTAACATAATCTCTAATATATGTTCCTCTGATTTTTTCATAGTTATAACAACACAATAAAACTGAAATAAGATTACAAGAAAGATTTGAGGTGCTGGAGTGTGTCCAAAGAAGAACAAAAAAGTTGGTAAAGTGTCTGGAGCACAAGTCTTATGCAGAGTGGCTGAGGGACGTGGGGTTGTTTAGCCTAGAGAAAAGGAGGCTCAGGGGATAGCCTATTGCTCTCATTAACTGCCTGAAAGGAGGTTCTAGCCAGGTGGGAGAGAGTCTCTTCTCCCAAGTAACAGGAAAGAGAACAAAAGTAAATGGCCTCCCATTTCACCAGGGAAGGTTTAGGTTGGATATTAAGACAAAATTTCTTCATGTCAAGGGTTACCAAGCACTGGAACAGGCTGCCCAGGGACACAGTTCAGTGCTGGACCTGGAAGTGCTGGGTTAACAGTTGGTAATGATCTTAAAGATATTTTCCAAACTAAATGACTTTATGAATCAATGAAATTGTGGGGTTTTTTCCTTTTTTTTCTTTTTTTCTCCTTTTCTTTTTTTAATTTCCACCAGAGTAGAAATACTATAGAGAGTGATTATGTGGAAGATTTAAATACCATTTTATTTGCTATATTGTTTTTCAAGAAAGTGAACATAATTCTTTCTCTAATTTTTCTGTAAATACCAGTCATAGATTTATTTACTGATATCTCACTGAAGTAAAGGAATAGTTTTATTTTTAATACAAAATCAAGGCACACAATAAATGCACATTTAATTCAAGAGTTCTAAAAGGAAATATTTTACTTTGGAAGTAATTTAATTTTTTTTTAGTAAGAAATATTTTTAATGGGTATTTAACAGCCTATCTATCCAGGAGGTTTTTGGTTTTGTTTTTTTTTTTCATTTTATAAAATCATTCCGTTAAATTGACAAGTAAAAATGTGAACTTTTAATACTGGAAGGAACAGAAAATTAAGTATTTCATATTGAAACAAGCAATTTCTTTATCATACAAAAATATGAAGAACAGACAAATATACTTTTTTATTTGTCTAAGTAGCATACAGTAGGAAGGCACAGTACACTGTGCAAGAGTTAGGTGAATGTGCAGTTATTGAGATACAACAACTTCTACTAGCTCCTTCTTATTTCCCACATGGCAGATTTATCTATTTTTGCCTCAGCTTTACACATCAATAGTGACTGTATTTGCCATGCTATTTTTCTCCTCTACCCATTAATAAATTAGGGAATAAAATATGAAAATACAGCAGGAGAAAGAAGTTATGCACCATGGATTAAACTGTACAAACTGCTCACTGTTTGCAGTAAGAAATTCTCCAACTTCAGAATGAATAAGGAGAGGTCTTGATAGTGCCAGAGCGTGTGGTAGTGGTCAGCGTTCAGACAGCAGTACTGCAGCCTTATACCAAGAACAGCTGATTCTCTTCTTTGAACTTTGGTGTTTTGCTGTGCTGTCATCTGCTCTCAGGGAGGACAGCAGGAGGATTTCATCCTTCTTAGCTTGTAAGAAACATAACACGTCACATCTTCCTGTTTTTTTCATTTTATTGAAGGTAACAACATCTTCAACAAAATACATGCCTGGAAAATAGTGAACAGCCCTTAGAGGAAATTTATAAACAGTATTTTAGTTTACATTCTCAGCTTGCCATTTACTTTGAGGATTTCCTTTCTTTTTTCCATATTTTTCTTTCCTCCTAATTGTCACAGAATCATAATTCCTTTCATGAGTCTCTATCTATTAGAAAATGATAAATAGATCACTGTTATCTCAAGGATATGAATGATTTTCAATAAGTGTTGAACAGTTGGACAGCTCCACTGGAAATAAACTCTAAATCTATCCCAGATGTATTCAATCCAACACTAACTGTACAGAACCTCAGAAAGCAGTGCTTGTGAAGGGCTGCAGGGTTCACCAGGGCTGCCTCTGGGGAATTCACTGTGTTACTGTAACTGTTTGCCGTGGCCCTACACAGAGTTCATCAATCAGCGCAGAAGAACATGGTGAAAGGAGATCTGTGATTACTTGCTTGAGAGAGATAACCTTATTCCCCTGTTCTGGTCATTTCACCTCCAAGGTCTTTTTTTTTTCTTTTTAAGGGCTGGATTTACCCAGAAATGTGCAAGATGCTGACATGTAATGATGATAGAACAAATAATGGATTCTGTAAGAAATTCTCATTATTGTTTTGCTGCTTTAGAAAACATCACGTGCAAAAATTATTTTGAAGTATTTCAGGGAAAAAGATCTTTAAATAGGTGAGTATTACAAACTAAAGGTTAATTTGTGTTCCTTCCAGTGAAACTAAGGAATCTAATTTTAAGAATGGGCCATTAAAAGTCTGTAGTTAGGTATCTTATAATGAAAAAAAAATTTAGTCTTTCAGTCTTCTGAGTACTCTTGAACTTGAAGATACATACATGAAAGACTCATCTTTCAAGTGTATGTTTTGTGATAAAGCTTTGTACCTACTAGAGAGGGATAAAAGGTGATAGCAAGTTTAATTAACTGAATAAGATCAGAGGGCTAGTAACAGATATTGATTTATATTTAGCACCTGTATGACATATAGGGTTTTAAAACTCACAAAGTAAAGGTTTTTTGGGTAAAACCTATCCGGCAAAATGGCGTCCTATGTGCCAACAATGTTGTGTCAGAACAAAAAGTGCAAGTTTTTTTTCTGTAAATATTTGCTTCTGATGTCCTTTTCTTTCAGTTATTGCAACTGGTGTCTGAATTCAGTGGCATTGAGTATTTTCTGTACTGTAATAATGTGCTATTAATTCACCTTGCTAAAGGACATAAAAAATAAGATAAATCAAAAGACATCTTTTCTCAATTTGCAACGCAACCAACATCTGACTTTTTTTCTGATCCTACAGGTGAATTTTAGTTCTGTTGCTGGTGCTCATTCCAGGGCCTTTTGAGTTAATGTGTTACACATGCAAAAAGATGGAATCTCAAATGCACTGAATTTCATTTAAACTCACCATGGAGATCAAACAACACTTATTTTTCAAAGTGGTATGTTTGAAAAATATGTTAACTTGTTAAATATAGAATGGATGTGCTTCACATCTTTTTTGCTTCTTTTACTGTAACATAATCTTTATAATGAAATCTGTAATCTTGCAAATGGAATCAAAACAAGGCTAACTGATCGACCCTCATTCAATAATAAAAAGAAAAAGAATAATGTGTGTGAATCATAATTAGCCATACGTGTTTACAATAAACATCCTAAATAAGGTGTTACTGGCTTTATCTGTTCTTTGTAGTATGAAAAACTGCCCACATCTAATGCTGTGCAGATTTGAGGTTGCTGTGCATGTCTGGTCCTAAGTGTAATGATTTGAATATATTTTAAAGTAAATATTTGCTCTCCTACAGGATGACAAGCAACAAGCAAGTGATCCTGTCCCTCAGCTCAGCACTGGTGAGACACATCTGGAGTACTCTATCTAGTTCTGGGTTCCCCAGTATGAGAGAAGCACAGACATACTGGAAAAAGTCCAATAAAAGCCAAAAAACTTATGAACTGGAGCATCTCTCCTAAGAGGAAAGCCTGAGAGAACTGGGATTATACAGCCCAGAGACAAGAAGGCTCAGGGGGAGGGAGGATGCAAAGAAAATGGAGCCAGTCTCTTTCCAGTGGTGCCCTGCATCAGCACCAGAGTCAATAGTCACAAAGGGAAACACAGGAGGTTCTTTCTGAACATGAGGGAACATCACCTTTGTGCTGTGAGGGCGACAACGCTGGCACAGATTGCCCAGGCAGGTTGTGCAGCCTCCACGCTTGGATGTATTCCAAAGCTGCTTGCTCACAGTCCTGGGCAACCTGCTTTAGGTGGATCTGATTAGGCAGGGAGACTGAAAGAGATGAACCCCAGAGGTACCTTTCAACCTCCACAGTTCTGTGATTTTGTGATTCTGTATGACCCTCATTAGGTAACTATTGCCTAAAACCTGAGAGGACCTGAAGGTGACACCAATGCCCACTCAACTTCTCCATGGGATACAAAGGTAAAAGATAAACACTTGAAAAGCAGCAATGATGAACAGACTATTCCATGAATACCAATAAAACTTCTATTTCCTTTAACAATTTTATAGCCTTGAAAATTTCTTTCCAGGTGTCTGATGTATCTGACCATGGTACAGAGAAAAGGGAAATCACCAGCCCAGTAACTCCATTAGCTGAATCCCTACCAGAAACACTATCCTGTTGATGAGAGATAGCCAGACTCCCAGAATTGTCTGCTTAGGGCCATCACTCAGCAGAATTATACAACTACATTGTTGCTGCTGTACTGGTATAACTCTCCCATGTTTCAACATAAATATTGCCATAATACGGTAATTTCTCTCCTCCAGTGTAATTATTTCTTTGGATAAAGTCTAATTATTAAAAAAAAAAAAAAGTTTGGAAGGAGTGTCCACATGGGGAGTTATCCCTTAATGGTTTTAGGAGTGCAATTACACCACTTCATATTACAACAGAAATATCACTTAATTACAGTAAGTGCCTAAAGATATGTCATATATAATTCTTTCTGATCCCAACCATTTAAAGACTACAATGAATATTTTTTCTAATTTAATGGTTGCTATGACCTGCTCCTGAAGGCATGGGTAACTCAGGTTCTTTTTAATAGATCCCTTGGGGCAGATTAGAGTGAAAAAACTCTGAATGGCTGCTGTTTATATGTGTATGTATATATATATGTGCGTATATATAAGTACATACGTATATATATATATGTAGGGTTTCTTTTAGAATAATTTGGTTGCAGTGGAATTGATGTATATAGTCATTTTGATTATATAGCAATATAAAAGCATAAAAATAACACTTGGAGGAAATGTTTAAGGAAAAGAAAGGGAAGGAAAAAAGGGAGAAGTGTAGAAAAATATTGCTAGCTGTGGATCCAGGGACAAGACTTGATTGTTGCAACTTAGATGTCTGTTGTTGAAGTGATGGTCGCTGTTTTGATCCATTGAGGGTGGGGTAACCCAGGAAACAGAGTCCAAAGGATTAGTATACATTCAGGTTTACATGGGAATGCCCATGAACTCCCCTGGCAGTTTTACACTGCCTGATGCAATGTGGATTTTTTGCAACACTGCAGATCATGTGCAGTACTCTGGTGGAAGGCCCCAGATATGAGACAGGGGGCATTCTGGGGGCCTTTGATGTTTGTGACACCTTCCAAGACATGAAAGCTGCCTCTCACATCAGCATAGTTGAGCCAGTTATGCCCTGTCAGAAGGGATGAACACCTTCAGGCCTATGTGTGAATGCTCTATTTCCTGTGTCACTTTAAAACACCTCTAAGGTCTATTGTATTGACCAGCTGTTCAATTCAATTTCTTCAATATAGACCTCCAGTAAGATTTGAGATGCCCAGGGATATCCTGTCTGACTTCCATCCATTGCTCCAGAAGGATTTGGTTCTTCCACAGGTCCTTACATATATATTTTGATCACATCTGTCAGCTCCTTGCATATATGTTTTGATTATCTTGGGCACTTCAGAGGATTCTAGAGGTTTATTCATTGGTAACTGAATCAAACCATGTTTCCACTCAAATACTCATTCAGATAAATTTTGTGCCAAATCCAAGCTTCCAGTGTCAGACACAGGGAGTTATTTTTTTTATTGGACACTCAGCACTGCACTAGGGATGCTTGGAAAAGAAGTTCAAGAAACATTTTTATTCAGACAACTTCAAAACTTCTAGAAGTACAGGGAATATTTCAGAGTTGCTTTTCTGTATTTAATAGCCTGTAAAGAATAAGACAGATCTAGCATGTCTATGGTCTTCATACTCATCTGTTCTCAAAAGGCTGCTGTGGATAGCATCAATAGGCTTCTGTCATTCTTGAGAGGAGGAGAATTCAAAGCACAATTAATATTCTTTGGTTGTATGTTACTGCATGTGGTGCTTTAGCTGACAAAGAAAGAAAGACAGATTTTGTAATAGAAATATTTTTCATGGGGGTTGAACATCTCTCTGGGTTGTACAAATGAAAATCTCACCATAAATTTTAGTAAGCCGTTAACAACTGGTTTTATCGCATCAGCCTCTTAATTATTTTTCCTAACATATCTCAGTGCAATGCTTAGAAAAGCTCTCAGTTGTGGTAGAAAGCTGTTACTTAAGCAAAAATAAACATACAGATTATTCTTTGCAGTAAAATTCCATCCAAACTGTTGTTTTAAATTGCAATACACTTTGAGAACTTAAATAGCATGTAGAGTATCTTGTCTTCAGGTTTCTCAGTGTACTGACTGCAAAAGGTTCCTATTGCATGTCATTCGTATTTTCCTATTTCTTTATACAATTTAACTTAAAACAAAACCCTCAGAAATCAGAAGTTCAGTGGTAACTACAGTTCAAACCATAATTCAATGATTTTCAGGCTTGTCTCCCTGTCTTATTAAAAAGCCAGTAAAAAACCTGAATAATTTGCTGTTGATTGTGGATTATTATCAGCCTTTCTGACAAAAAAGCTCATTATATCAGTTTTCATTACAGTATCACTTGAACTTGGCATCACAAGTACAGCGACAAATTTGATTTCTTTTGGGGCCTAGGGTTTTGCTTCTCTGACACAAGAGCAAGAAATCATTGTTCCAAGGGTTCCAGAGTGACATTTGAAAGAAAAATAAGTAGACAGGATATTTTCTGCCAAACCTCCCCCTTTATATTTAATATTTTTTTGCAAAAGTTGCCCGCTAGACATTTTGTAGACAAAGGGGCATGCATAAATGTGATGCATATACCCCTGTGTTCAAACACTCAGCTAAAAAATAATATCCTAAATTATAGCCATGAATTAATAGATTAGCAAAACGTCTTTAATAAAATTTAGAAGGATCTTGTGACTCTGTCATGAGCAACTAAGCAAAATGTGAGTGGAGAGAATTATCATACAAGGATTGTTGAGACTTCAATTTAGTTTTATGTGGTTTTTCACAGAAGATTAAAAAAAATATCCACTTCTATTCATCCAAAAAGGGCACTTCCTTCATTAAAGATACATAAGTAGACTACAAGTATTTGGAATAGTTAAATTGGCAATGCTGTTTTTGCAAGGTGAATACTGACAGAGCTATGGAGGTAATTTTACTTCTATCTAGTTTATGACTTTACTGCCTTCTAGCAACTGGGAACACTGCAATCCACTGTCCATATTTCAAAATTCATTTAAGCTTTTCATTATTTCATTCATCTACACATGCTGGGGTTTTTTTTAAAAAGAAAGATCAAATCAAACATATGGTACTTCATCTTCAAAGGGTATGTGTTCCTATGCCATGTGCAATGGAATAAATTCACAACACTTATTGTTTCTAAGAGTCGCATGACTAATCCATCATGCACACACCAATAGAAGTTTAATTTCAAATGTTCTAATGGTTTCAGGAAACAAAAATAACTTTTGGGTTTTATGGGAACATTCACTGCTCACTGCTGACAAGAAATGAGACAGAAAATTCCATTTATTAGAATAAATGTTTCCCAGATTCAGGGATAACAAGATAATGAAGCTAAGACTTAATGATGCCTCTTTCTTTCTTTCTTTATAATGCTCTTTTCATGCTTATTCTGTGTTTCAGAAAAATACAGGTTTTACAGATACCAACAGATATCTTTGTGTATTTTTTCAGAAAAAAAGCGAAAAATTAATAGTAGCAGCATAAATGCTCAAAGAATTCAGCAAAACTCTCTTAGAATGCTCAGAAAATTTAAATGAAAGAGACTGTGAGTAATGTGAAGCCCACATTATCTTGTAATTGAAATGTACTGCAAATATTTCAACTATTTTGCAGACATGGACAGGTGAAGTTTCTGCTAACTAATAATTAACATTTATCTTAGAAGGAATTTCATGACCTTTCTTCATACTAGGCACCGAAACTTTGGGAGGAGGAGGTAAATAGAAACTGAACATATCTTTAAAGAAGTTTAACAAAGAAATTATTGTTGGTGAGGTTTTAGACCTTTCTTAAATTACATTGGCATAGTTCAAAGCAAATTGAACACAGAGGAAGATTCCTGCTTGTTTTTGTGAACTTTTTATTTGCTCTGACAAAATAAGAAATGTTTAAATAAGTGCAGATACTCCACTGTTAAACCAACAGCCATCACAGGAGAACTTGAGCATTCTCAAGTTCAATATACAACTGGAGATAATTTTCATAGCCCATTTGAGCAGAAAGGTCTTTTTATTCTTTTCTTCATGGTAGCTTTCATTTTTCATTCTTTTTGCTGTTGCTGTTTTGTTGAGGTTTTTTTTGGTGTGGGTGATTTTATTAATCTTTGAACTCGTATTAAAAGAAGATGCAACTTTAATTGGATATGGAATTTGTTTGACTGGAAGCCATAGAATAGTCCTAGGAAACAGTGCTGGTTTTACAATTAATTGCAGATTTCTTAATTTACTTTGGGAAAACAAGGTCACGTGTATCTTTGGGATAGAGATTCTGAATGCATATGCTTAAGAATATTTTTAAGGACAACAACAACAAAAAAAGAAAATTAAGGCATTTAAAAATAAACAGTAATATTTCTGTGTTATGTTAACAGACCTTTCAAATAGATGGTGAAGGCAATATTCCACAACTCAGCGAAAAATAGAAAACAAATCCAATTATTAGATTCCTTATTTCAAGAATATTTAGGGCTTCATTGTTGTTTTTAATGAATCAAAACTGAAGATGAAAAACTTGGGTATAATACAGAACTTCTGACTTTAAAGGGAGGATTTACTGATTCAGTCTTGATCTGTAACCAGTGAAAATTATTCCAGTTATATGTCCTCATTTTAATTAAAGAGCTTATATGGTTCTTCATTTGAACACTGGTTTAGCTGTTCTCTTACTTGCTTTCCTATTTTTTTCATCACATTTCTAAGTCAGAGATTGCATTTTTTAATTTTAAGGGATTTTTCTGAAAGGCTAAAACAAACAAATATATATCACTAACAACTGACTGCCTGACGCCAGGCATAGAAAAAGTTCTGTAAACATTTTCTCAAGTCTCTTTTCTTTCCTAAGTTCCTCTCACTGAATGGACTACTGAAAGCCACTTAAGAGTCAGGATCTAGATCTGACTGTGAAATATAATTACCCAGGCCCAGGGAACCTGCTGTTTGCATGTGTGTTTAGCCATTAAAAAGTTATTACACTCATATTGATTGTCAGTCAAAAACACAAGGTTCTTGGTGCACTGGGGTATCATATTAGCAACCCATAGAGCTTCTATTATCAATAACTTAAAAAAGACAACAGAGGTAGGGCAGAAGGAACAGTTCCTTTGTTGGAGAGCAGGCAATGAGTGGTAGCCTCAATTTGCACACATTAACATAAAAAAAATTTGTGTCTTGTTAGGGCTTTATAGATACAGATTTTATGAAGTTAAACATCTGGTCATAATGCCTGAAATGTGCTCTTTCTCTGCAGATACATTTACCTTATTATGTCCCTCTTTGATTATTCTTTGGATTTCTTTCTATCTTCTTCAGCCAGATGAAATGTTAACAAAACCCCCTTCTTCCCAAAGAAAACAATTGCAACCAAATTTGTCAGACATGAGGAATTCTGGGTAAGGTACTAATCTTTCAAACTCCTGTATTTAATTAGGTTTATGAATAATATTTCTGAGCTTATTGTAATGACTTACACATACAAGGGAAAATGTATGGGTGAGATGTTACAGAGTCGGCAACAGATTTATTTCAGTCTGTATTGTGTATTTCTGTAAAAAAAATTACAGTACACAAATGGAAAAAATAAACACTTGTAAAATTAGAAATGCACTATATTGTATAAAGCGGAGTTCAGGATAAAGAACTGACAGAATCAACGACCAAAAAAAAAGAAGAAACAAGAAGCCAAACAAAAACAATTACTGTAAATTACATACTCCCAAGGGAGAAAATTATCTTGCCACCTACTCAATACAGGCATGAAAACAATCTCTGGGAAAAAATGCCTGGGAAAAATCTGAAATGGAAATAAAATAAAAACATGCATTAGAAAATAGAAATTAGAAAATAAGATCATAAATATTTTGCTTTCTGCACTTTAATTAGAGAAAGTCCACATTTAAAGGCAGCGGCAATTTATAGTGCCTTGGGTTTTTTTTTATTTTTCTTACACAGGCATCTCCATTCCTTTTCAGAGTGATATATTCAGTATTTTTTAGATTACATGAAATAAAATAACTCATATGCACCTTATTTTACATAGAGTGTGCAGTTATGATCTTTGGGCAGTTGAGAACTTCCAAGCATTTTTTGTGTGTGAGTGGGATACTTATTGTTTCTCAACCTACTCTAGACCCTTCCTGAAACAGGACAGAATGAAGAGCATGACTCAGACAAAATATCAGGTGTTCATTGTCTGTGAACATCTCTTTCTATTCCAAAAATTTGTTAAAAAAAGGACATCATGCCATTAGAAGGTATCACATTTGTAAGATGATTAATAGGTTCTTAGAGTGAAACTAGTGGTGCACTTAAGAAAAGAATATAAGAAACTCTGTTCTTACTATTTGGCCAGAATAGAAAAATTATATTTTCAACAAATAGAATTGCAGCAATTTAGTTGCCTGTAGTATTTTCTAAAATGCCAGTTGAACAAATGTGTAGAAGAATTTTCAAACTGAATAAAACTGTTAAAAAAAAAAGCAAAAAGTCTTTACATCCAAAGTTTATTTTCCAGAAGTACAACTCCAAGACCAAAGATATTCATTCATCTCTTGTTACACCTGGCACTCAGCTCTTTTGTTTGATAACTTTTCCTGACAGACTTATCCACTTCTTCAACATATTGCTAAATCTTGAATTAAGGCATAGCTGAAACCTTGCCTATCAGATGATTTCCCAGCGGGAAAGCCACCACAGACTCATCTCCAGGGCACAAGTCCATGTGCAGGAATTAAAAGGCGTTCCACAGCATGAGTTACCAAGTGACCTGTAACAACACATATGTTGTTCCCATATGTTTCCAAAATACTTTGTCCAGCTGCCTCAATGTGCACATTATGCTGGGAGACAGCTGGCCAGCCTTCCAAGAGGGAAGCCAAAGCACATAGCTACTCTCTCCTGACCCCTTGTATACATAGTGCTACCCTGAAATACACACCTGGGCACTCAGCTTGTCATTAAGTGAACTCTTGGATGGATTGGCTTTTCCTCTCATGAAGAGGGGAAAAATAGAGGGAATTCTTGTGTTAAAGCACTGTTGGCTGCATAACAGAATGGGCAGGAACAGATTTGTTGTTTAGTGAGGGATGAAGTATTCCCACTGTGAATGTCAGCAAAAGTTTGAGTAACGAAGATTTGCCTTGTGATACGATTTAGTAATCTGCTCTAAAACTTGTGAACTAGACCTCTAAATTCTGCTTTCACCTCTACCACGCTTTTAAGCTTTACAATGGGTCCAGTCATGTAATTTAAGAGAACTTCAATTGAAACAACAGGTAAACTGCGAAAACTGATGCTACTCACTTTTGTGGGAAGTTGTAAGAACTCTTTCTGCACTTCACCTAAGTAAGGATCACTCCAGAATACTGATTCTGGGCATGCCATTGTTGCTGAGGAGGAAAGGGTAACACTGTCCCCCTTCTCAGAACAAAATGATTAGAGGCTCTCCTGAATTCATCATCAGTTTACAACTGATTTAGTGCGTAATTGCTTTTTTCAGTGTTGAACCAGGCCCTCTCAGCTTTTAATCCTTCCTCTCTTCTACAGCTCCAAGTGCCTTCAGTGTCACTGCCTCTCACACACAACTGTATCTCTTATGCTTTCCCATTTGTTTAAACATAGCATTTTAAACTCATTTATTCTGCCCATTGATGGCAATATTGAGTATATGTTTCATTGGCTTCACTTTATATCTTTCCATTTTTACTGTATGACATAGTTTGCCTAAGTAATGTACAATACATACACTAAGAACTGTATTTACATTCCTCTATGAATGCTCTGGAGAGAATATAAAGTGTAGTGCCAGAGATTCAAATTACAAGGGTCATAACATATAGTTATTCAGTGTTACTGCCCAGTACTTTACTCCAGATAGGCAGGAAGATATTGAACTATACATGGCTTACCTGCTTATAGAGCTCATATATACAGCTCATTAAATCATACTTGGATAAAATAAGCAATTATACAAATGATAAAAATAGCATCATAATTAACAAGTCTGCCTATAGCACACCCAAAATATCACTGACTATTCCTGTGTTTATATTTATATATGTTGTTGTTTACTGTAGTAGTCTTTCAAATTAGGTGGTCTTTGAACACAAAATGCAAAATGATCTCTGCCAAGTATTGAATCCACACGGTGGAAAATAATTCATTAAGGTGAAGCATCTCAGGATTTTGTTGAGGGTGCAACACAATATTTAATATTCAGCTACATGCTGCAATTTCAAGTGTACTATTAACTTTTCACCCTTTTATTGTACTCCTGTCTTGTTTCACGGAAAAATGCACATTTGGTTATTCTAATTATAATCAAGTACAAAGCTTACTGCCATCACTGAGAGCCTTCTGACTGATTTCTACTGCTGCTGGATCAGGCCCATCTCAGACCAGATTAATTTCCAAAGTGGATTTTAGAAATATACTAAGTGTATGAAAATCAACCTTTCTTTTGATACAGATTATCAGAATTACATCTTGAGAATGCTGAAGGTCTACAGGGTATCTCCCACAGGAGCTGAAGTGTATTATCCCCTGTAGGCTGCAGGTGCTGCCCACTCTGAAAAAAATGCTGATCAATATCCCATCTGTTTCTATAACAAAAAAGTCCAGATGCTCGTAACATTTTAAAACTCACTTTTAGCAGTTTTCCTTTTTCTTTGAAGTTTGTTTCTAAGTCTTTGTGAGGTTATATTTCTAAATTAGGTTAACAGAAAATGAAAATTAAAATGGATCAGAGTGGAAAAACAGAATACCTGTTCTGATCTAATGAACATATGTGTCTAAAAGAAATCTAAGTGCTATATTAAATATCTAGTAAATATAATTGTTTTTAAGTTTTTAACCATAATTTAATTATAACTCCTAACTATGGATCTGTAAAACAGAAAAACTTGGAATATGGTTATTCATTTAGGCTATACTGCAGGTAGCAGTGAAATTGATAACATATAATTAGCTATAAAATGGTAAATTATGATTTTGAAATATTTCCTCAATCAAGTTACAGCTAATATGATATTTTAGTAACACATACACACATTGGCAGAAACTTGATAACTGCAGAGTTGCATAACTAAAATTCTGAAGTAAATCTCAAATTCAAAATCAGGGAGGTGAATGAAGGGGCTGATGGGGCATCCCAAGACACATTTATTTTACATAATTTGTTTTATTGTGGGAGACTGGTTCTGTTATCACCATGATCAGAGGTAGAATTGAAAACAGTTTTACACTGGAATAGCATATAGAATTTAAATCACATAACTGCAGGTCATGCCTAGGTGGTGGCCAACATGAACTGAGCAATAGATTCTAGCATCAGTATGATAGAAAAGAAGAGCAAAGAAAGTACAGAGGCAGAAAACTTTGTTCTAGAGATTGCTACTGATGGAGACCAGGAAAGGCTGTTTGTTAGTCTCCCATAAGTTGAAGGTTGCTGCATTAGCCTGAGAGTGTTGGCAATATTTTTACTAAGAACTGAAGGAACAAAACCTGTTAACAGAACTTAAACAGTGGTCAGGGCAAGCTCTGTCATTGGGAGCAGGGAGAGAAGTGGTAACAAGAGCAGAGCAGCTTAAATTGGGTGTCCTAGCTGCAAAGGTTTGACAATCCCAAAGCATGAGTGAGGTATTATCATTGGAAGGGGAAGGAACCAGCTGTCTCAGCAGCTGCCTCAGCAGAAGACTGCAAAATGGCATTAGCTATGCATGTGAAATAGGAAAACAGCTTGCTTGTGGCTTTGTAGGGTTTGTTGTTGTTTTTTTTTTTTTTTTTTTAATAAAACTGCTGATATGGAATACACATAATCTATTACATATCCAAAAAATATTATATCTTTCAGAGCAATGAGCTATGACTGAGGAGTGACATTTTGTATTTCTTGCTCAGATCAATGATATATAGGAATTACCAGTAAGGATAAACCTCAGAATAAATCCACTCCAAAAGCTTAGCTTTAGCTTGGACTAATTGCTGCAAGGGGAAAGGGCATTACTGATTTAATTTGAGAGTATGTTTTATGCATGTATATGCTTATGGACTGGCATAACTGTTTCTCTCAAGTAGCCATTTCTTCACTTTTCTTATCTTTTTTCCTTAGTTTTTTAAGGGTTAAAAAAATTAAGACGATGAAATTACATTGCTCAGAGCAGTTTGCCATATACTTGACCAGCCTTGTGATATCCTCTGAGCTAGTTGCTGTTGAACAACACCCCCCCCTGCCTCTTGCTCTTGTGGGTGGCCCTGCATGACATATGTTGGTGTAGATCCATCCATTTATGTAGAGGTAATAGACATCTCTCTGCAGTCTTGACCTTTGCTTTTCTAAAGGCAAAATTACAATGTTTGCTTTTCAACCATAGCTCACACTAAGCAGAAGGCTACAGAAATAAAAATTACATCCCTTTACCTTTTGAATGACAGTGTGATAAGGTGTGATGTAAATAGATTTAGACACCATAGGTAGAGGGTAAAGCACCAAAATTATTAGATAATGCCCTAAGGGCCATGTATCTTTAGTGTTGCCAGTATCTGAATTCACTGTAAAAAGTAAAATCCAGACCACAGAAAGTATTACTGCTGTCTTAAAGTGGGAGATATCCTTTAAAACTACTCTTTACTGCAATACTGCATCAGAATTATGATGAGGCAGATGATCTATACCTGAATGTGTTTCTTTTCAGATGAAACACAAATCTAGCAAATAGACTGAAAAAAAAAGTTTCAAAAGAAAGAATATATGTAGTAAATTGAGTTTATTTTCTCCTTGAAGACTGTTTGCAGGCCTATTATACTTTCTCAAAAGGAATGCCTTTCCTTCTCATTTTAACAAGTTGAATAATATTGTCAGATTTTTCTGAAAAGATATTTCTAAAAACCCCCCAAAATATTCTAAATCATATAAACAAATTACATTTTAAACATTTGAACTCCAGAAAAACAAACAAAACCCAAACCATTGAACTTATTAGAATATTAATTTTGAATTGTTGGGGAAGAAATATATTTTATGAATGGATTCCGATTACCTTCAGTGTAAAGGTAATACTTAACTGCAATGGAAGATGACTTCTGAGAAAAAAGTATCTTAGCTCTAGCAATTTTATTCAAAGATACCAGATGATTCAAGGTACATCTCTGTTAAGAGGTGTTATTTCTAAGGACAATTTTCCTTATTTTTTTTCCCCAGTTAGTGATGAATGACAAAAACACCCAGGGCTTTACTATTTGCCTAGGAAAAGATTTACACAGCTCAAAACACTCAAAAATTTCACTTTTTGTTTTACATTTTTCAGGTCATACTTTTAATCTTTGAGTCCAACACACCAACTTGGCCCCTACTCTTAGTGTTTCATTAGTTTGCATTTCCCATATCCACCTGCCAGTCATGTTCTACCTCTTTTACCTGTCTTTTCATTTTTTCTGTATTTGGTGTAACCATTCAGCATTTGCTGTCAAGGTCAGTCACATCAAAGCTTAATGCTCTCAAGCCAAAAAAAAAAAACCTAAAAAGAAAAAGAAAAAAAGATGTCCTAGCATTCCTTCTGGAAAATTAGGGAATTAAATTATTTTAGTGCTGCTAAGCATGGCTATTTTATAATCTCACTAGTTGCATCAATTTAGCACATAACTATGGATGTTCTTTTATACAGAAAATATAAATTTTGCATTATAATGTTGACATAATGTTCCTCACATCTAACAGTTACACTTATTGCATTAAAGAAATAAAGCCAAGTATAAGTATGGATTGCAAAAGCTAAACTACAGTTACACTTAAAATTAATATTCAAGCATTAAAAAGTCCTGTCTTGAAGAGTGATTGGAGAATAGCTTCCTGTGGTGAAATTTAACAAAAGGTTGCTTGAGCTCAAAATGGAAAAGTGTAATATTTCATTGACCTGGACAACAACATACAATATTCATAATTTTAAAACTCAGTATGGTTCTCTGATTTAATACAGATGCTTGTAACAAGTCACTCAGTGTCTGAGTGACACAGTTAACATTTTGCTTGTTAGCAAAAAAATCTTAATAATTACTTCACTTATTCACCCTGGGCTGTTGAGTACTGAAATAGTTCCTGGTTTAAACTTGACTTTTCCTTTCAGTCATCAGCCATTCTTATTAATAACCAAATGTATCACAAATATGTCTTTCATTTTGTAAATCAGTGTGAGAAGTTAAGCCATAGAATTCTCAGTAAGAATGTTTATTTCTTTAAACATGCATTAACTAACGAAGCGTCACAGTACTTCTGTAGCATATGACACAATGAATGAGAAAACACTTAAGCCTATCCCTTAGAAAATCAGAAAGATTCAGACCCCCTAGATTCCATCTGTATTGGGATTTACATGGAATAGAATCATCAAAAATATACAAGGTACACTTTGCATTTCTAGTGGTACCCAGGGGCTAATATTCTCATTTTGATATTCTCTGTTTCTCTTCCACAGAGGTACAACCACTGGATGGGAAAAGCCTTAAGGGTGGTTCCAGATATTAAGACTTTGGCAGACTGGGTTCTTGGAAGAGGGATCAAGTTCTAGATCCCCCTTGTCTCAAGGGGGTAACTCATTTCACTGGGACACAGAACTGGTACTTCCTTCTTCAGGTGTCTGGAAAGAGATACCCCTAAGAAAAGACCTCAGAGTAATTCTGAATTATGAAGGAAGGGTCGGACTGTAAAGGTTTTATCCAGGTATTCTGCATCTTGAAGAGGACAACCCACATCTGTTACCATGTTGGAGTGTTTTCTGTCATTTCCTAATTATAATGGAGTTAGTATTCTGCTGAAATCTCCTTACTGAGAACCTTAACTCAGAAAGCAGGCAAAAAAGAGATATAAGCACTGATTCACTCTACTCAGCCAGCAGACAGGACAGAGATAAATTTGAATGAATAAATTTTACGCTCAGATTAATCCTATTGAGATGACACGTTATTCTGAACATCTAAGAAAGGCTATCTGAATCTGAGTTTTATTTTTAATTAAACATTTGTTTTCAATGCATCTTTCTAATGTCCATACAAAATCAATGCATAAATTTGTGTACTACATAAAAATAGGATTTTAATCTCATATCAAAGGCCTTCTGTACAAATTGAGTCCAAATATGTGTGTTCTAAGGTACTGTGGGAATATGGGAGGAAACTTCTAAGTTCCTGCCAGCAATAGCACACATTATAGTACAAGAGAGAAGTGAAGAAAAATTTCCTTTAACGAGCCTGTGGATACAGAAATAGCAAGGAATATTACTCCATCTGAGTAATGTTTTAAACAGTTTTAAATCGCCCAATTTAAAGCTTGTCCACAGGCCAAGTTTAACATCTTATGTACTCTTGCAAGCAGTGCAATGTGATTTTTTAATGATCAAAGGTGCTTGATTTCATTTTGATTACTTACTTATAGTATGCCATGTCCCAACAGCATTGTAGGTCAGAGATGCAATATGAGTTCACAAAGGCTTTTTCTACTAAATTGCTCAATGCTATTTCCTCATCATTCAGATCTTCTTTCCAGAAATGCACCAGTCTAATAAATATTAAACTTGAGATTATATGACTTTGATAAATGATCTGAGAATTCACACTACCTACTCCACTTCATACAGTGGTGCATTCAGACACTGATTACATACAGAACAAATATGTATATGTGTGTATATATATATATGTGCATGTGTGTGTGTGTATGCCTATGTATGTATGCTTTCATATCAGGAGCTTGCCTCCACCCTTCAACTATGCTCACATACTTCTTTCGTAACAGGTGCTTCTTTTTTATTATAAAGTTATTACTTGCATTTCTGTAACTGTGCAGGATAAGGAAGCCAAACTTAGGTTTAGAGGAAGCTCTATCAAACAGGCTAATGCTTATGTTTGAATGGCAACCTGGCACTTTTCTTTTAAAGTCAGGTAACACACATGATTGGACAGACCTACAGGTTTTGACACTATAATTAACAGTTTCCAGTGAGGTGTCAGCAAGAGTGCTTTTGTTATAATTAAATGTGAATACATATTTAGCAACTTTTAGTTGGTAAAGTGCTAACAGCTCATGTAATGCCAGTTCTTTTTGGTTGGGTCTCTTGTTGTGTCACCTATTCCCTGTCATTAGTATAGTTTAATATCAAAGTGATATAATTTGCAGTAGGTTTACAGTCTGCATATGACATTACAAAAGACTGAAAATAACATTTTGTTTTCCTTTAGAGAATGCTGTTTCTTACAGTGAAATTGAGAAGAATCTACATTGATTTTAGCATAAATTAGAATGATTTCTTTTATTTTTCAGTCTGGAATGTCCAGTACAGACATGGTACTTTCATGATCCCTGGCAATTCAACAACTGCAGTTGGCCTGGCAGCAATTGAAGTAGTATGTGTGTGGAGAGTTAACAAGCCACAGGGGACCTGGAACACGAGCAAAGGCATAACCATCACAACAAGCCCATGTTTTCTTACAGCCAGCTTGCTGTTGTAAGGTCATAGGCTGTAAAGCTGTGGTTAGTGAGAGAAATTAGTCATGAAAACAGCATAACCCAGTGGGGATTCATAATATATGAATCAAGCTCAATTTTTGTTTGCTTAAAAGTAGCTGGCTTTAAAAAAAACCCCAACAAAACAAAACAAAAAAAAACCCAACTTCTTAACAGTATCTTAGTGGCATAAACCCATGTTTGGGAGGGTTTCTATCTAGTGCACAATGTAAACTAATTTCAGGACATGAGAGTCCAAAAGTAAGAATAAAAGGGAGGAATTCAGTGCTAAGGACAATCCAATTCAGTCAGGAAAACAACCACACCTAGTAGGAGAAAATATGTTGTCTTCTTCTGAAATCCACAAACCTTTCTAAAGGCAAATTTTTTTCACGTGGTGGTGTCCACTGAAAAAGGAAATGCAGAATTCTACAGAATTTAAGAGTTGACAAAGAGTTGTCAGAATATAAAGGCAGTAACTATTTGGGATATCTGCATAAGTTTGCTGCTA
Source organism: Coloeus monedula (assembly GCF_965178545.1). Classification (NCBI taxonomy): domain Eukaryota; kingdom Metazoa; phylum Chordata; class Aves; order Passeriformes; family Corvidae; genus Coloeus; species Coloeus monedula. The sequence continues at coordinate 66,213,098 of NC_138784.1, read as the reverse complement.
ATGGGGTGTTACTGAGGTACCTGCCTCATAATGATTCACTGCTATTAACACCTACAACAAACATGACTAAATCAAGAGGCAGCAACTGCTCATATTTTAAGCTGAGAAATGAGGATTTGGGAAGCAAACCTAAGCAGCATAAACCAGCAATCTGACACCAGCTACAAGGCATCAGCCTGACACCAGCTCTAGTAGTTGTGTCTCAAGGATATTCCTCAGGTAGAAATATTAAGATGGCAAATACAGGAATAGAGCAACTGTCACTGCCATCAATGCAATATCTAGGAAACAATATGAATATATAAATATAGCAGTGCAAAGCCTGATAAGCAGATTGTGCTTTTAAAATTCAGATATTACAATACAGCAGGAAAAATGTCTGGAGAGTTCATTTGGTAGCATTCTTAAGCAGTAGATTTCCTTCATCTTTGAGCTCTGTAGCACTTTTGCATGTTCAAGTAGCTTTTTAGTTGTACAGCTCTTAAGTTGAACCACAGTCAGAGTTTTATTGAACAAAGACACACATCAGCCCAAAGGGTAACACCTATGAGTAACTATTAAAAGAACTGTTTAGTGTAATGAAAAGGCAGATTGAACGAGACACCACAAATAAATGGAGATCAGTCAGCAAAAGGAGAGAAGTCAGCTGTTACCCACACCCTGAGAACAACTCAAAGGTGTGAGGACATATGAAAAGAGACTGAGAGCACAGAAATTAATGAACTATTTTCTAATAGAAAAATAGTTAAATATTGGAATAATTTACCTAGGAAAGTTGCTGAACTTCTATTACTGAGATATGTAAGACAGGACTAGAACAATGCCCTTGTCTAGTCTAAAGCCACACTAGATGATATATCAAGATGTCTCCTAGGTGTTTTCTATTTATTTATGGTTAAATACAGACCAGGATAAATTATAACTCTGCACAGGGCATGTACACTTGCTAAGTCTGTGTTGAAGATATGATGTGGATACATGCCAATTAATTATTTTATTTTCCTGGATCATAGTTAAGATCCATAGCACTGCAATGGGCAAATCCATGTTCAAAAGATCTTCAGCTGCCCAGGAGAAAGTAGGTGTAATGCTGAGAATCTTCCTTTGCAATCAGGAACAATACCAAGCAATAGATTACACCAACGAGAATGACAGTGCCTGGCAACAAAGGTTTTCTTTGTCATTCTCAGTGGGACTATTCAACACAAGGAAATAGAAATCAGAAGGGGCATGAGCACACACACAACCATTTCATAACCTAGAAATAAGAACACCCCCTTGTACTATTATGAATGATTGAGTATGGACTTACTTACCAAAAGTTTAGAAATGGTAATATCATCTATTAAAAGATTGTTAAAAGAGCAAAACAACAAAATACTTTTTCTTTCTTTAGCTGTAAACCCATCTAAAAACTACAGTATAAAATACTTTTCCCAAAAGTTTCTGCTAGCTCGTTATTTTTATACAATAAATGTTAACTAGAGAAGATGATGGTGATAACTTCAAACATTTCTTTAAGAATATTAAATTATTAGCATATACTCACAATATTGGGAATGTACTGATAAATAAAATTTAAAGGTTTTTCTTCTAAGGGCCATAAAATTATTGTTTTCTTTATAAAGTTTGATTTCTAGAAAATGTCTTAAAGGAATGCAAAAAGCATAGAAGCCAATGATCAAGGTTCTTCTTAAGAGCATTAAACAAAGGAAATGAGAATAAATAATTTAAAAAAAAAAAAAAACTTCAACGGAATACCTCAGACAATTTTTTTGTTGTTTTACAAGCTTTATGTAACACTACACTAAACTATTAGAAAAAGGCACATAAAATTCTATTCTTGTTACTATAAAATCAGAAGTCCAGTGGAACATTCCCCATTATGTACTCTGAGCTTCTCATATTACTGCAAATATTCACCATCTACTTTTCCAGTTGTGCTGGAAGTTCCCCCATTGGCACATACCTATGGATTTTTTTTTTCTCTTGTAAATAGGACTAATAATACCAAATTGCTTCATTAATTCTAGGAAACATTGTAAGGCAATTACCATGTGCTTAGATGTATTGATTCATTTTTTAGAGTAATAGAAGCTGTAGTGGTTAAATATTATTCATTTTGATCTCTTAAAATGAAGGCCTCATGGGTATATATAAGTTCATGATGTAAATTGAATAACTATAGCAAATGATCTTAAATGCTTCAGATAAAATACATTAGACTTGCAGAAATTTATTCATCAGTATTCATAATTCAGGGGAATAGATTGTTAGAAAGCTAATGAAGAGCTTCTTATCTTTATGTTGCATGGATGTACTAAAAGTCTAACAGAGATTGAATATGTCTTACTTCCAGCAATTTATTCAAGGAGCTTTAGTGCTCCTATTAAGCAACACATTATAACAAATAACTACAGGGTATTAATATTTTTAAGCAGTTCAACAGAGGAGAAATAAAGCTTTTTTGAAAGATAGTGAAGTAAACAGAGTTCAAATTCAGGACTGAAGAAAGGAGTTGGCAATAGTAAACTTAGAGAAGTGGCAGTGACAATATCACAGTCTCCAATTTCCTTAAAAAACATTCTATGAAATAAAGGAGAGATTTCAGTAAAGCTTCTGTGAATTTCTGTGACTGTAATTCATTTTTCAGGGCTGTACATAAGGGTGTTACTATTTCCATTATAAACCTCTGTTTTAAAGGAAGCATAACAAAATAAACAAAACTGTGGGTTTCTGCACAAAACTGTCATATAAAAGCTCATCCTGGGAATCTATCTTATAACTTATTAAAAAAAATATATATATTTTTGCAATTAATCAAGATGAACATGTTAATTATTGTTTTTAAGTTTATGACTAATTTTTAGTACATTTTGGCTTCCAGTAAGGAAACATCTTGAAAAACTTTGTGGGATAAGCTGAGCATCCATTGTTTGGAAATCAGCCCTTACAGGAATGCTGATACTGAGAACCTAAAACTAGATAAACTCTAAACAGTTCAGCCAGCAATTTTTATTACAGATGGCCTATTTGCCAATGCAAAGAGGTATTATGCCTTCATTTCTTATCATTGCATGACCCCACAAAAAAGACATAGCAATGAAATTGCTAAGCATTAAGAGCAGGCTGTGACTGTATTGGATTTTGACTAATGGATTATGACTAATTTTGGATCAGCAACCTGAACTCAAGTTGTGCAATAAGTTTGAGAAGGAAGATACACAATCATTAGGTTCATTGGATGATAGACATATTATTCAAAAGAATAATCTCACTTATTTATCATGTTTTACAGAAAAAAAAATCATGTACTAGAGCCAGATTAAAATAACCAGCAAAGAATGGGTTTATGAGTAAGAGGCCTCAGTCTTTCCCCATTGATGCTGTATTTTGCTATCACACTGGAAAATGCTTGTACTCTGAGATGCCCTGCAAACTTGCCTGCTAGGGAGTTATTCAATATATGAAAAGTGCATCCTCATTTCATGGAGGGCACATCATCTCACCATATAACCCACAGTGAATATTCCCATATTACAATTTCCAAATATAAGTACTCTTCTACTAAAATTTAGACTGCTTCCATCCCTGACATTATTAAGATTCTTCTGTCTTGTTTTTATAGTTCCAGTTCTAGTTCTTTTTGTGGCAAATGCTGGGATTTTAACATCACCAAATCCATGCCTCTCCAGTTTAGAGACAAGGATGTCATCTGGGACAGTGTCAAACACTTTACATAAGTCCAGGTAGATGATGTCTGTTTCTCTCCAGGGAGGAAATCCTTGAATGGTGACCTGCTTTCCTGGGTGCCTTTTTTTCTCTGGGGCTTTATCTCACAGTTGTCTACCCCTAGAGAGGCCAAAGTCTGCTCTCCTGAAGTCCAGGGCAGTGAGGTTGCTGTGCACCCTCCTCTCTCCCCCAAGGAACTTGAACTCCACCATTTCTTGGTCACTGCAGCCAAGGCTGCACTTGACCTTCACATTGCCCACCAGCCCCTCCTTGTGATGAGAACAAACTCTGGCATAACACCTCCACTCATTGGCTTCTCTATCAGTTGGAGAATGAAGTTATCATCAATACATTCCAGGAACCTCCTTGATTGCTTGTTCCCTGCTGTGTTTTCCCTCCAACAGGTATCAGGGTGGTTGAAGTTCCCCATGAGGGCCAGGGCTTGTGACTGTGAGTCTGCTCCTGCCTGTCTGTAGAGGGACTCATCCACTTGGTCTTCCTGGTGCAACAGCTTAGCAGACCCCCACTATAGTGATCCCCTGTCCCTGCCCTCTCTTTAACCCTGAGCAGTGTCAGGAAACAGGAGACAGCTAAGGGTTTAGTGGAAAGTACGCTGCTGCTAGCATCAGTGAGGCAATAAACAACTTGAAATTGCTATAAAGATGCATTGTGTGGGATCTAGAGACAGGCACAAAATGACATAACTTTCAAAACTGGATATTCCAATCGACTAGCCATGACAGAAGTACAATATAATGGAACAGGTCATTCAACATTTCTTTTAAAGTAATCTTTTTCTTCACAGAGGGACACATACAGATGTGAACTTAAAATGTCAATTGATTGAAAAAACCTGAAAAACTAATAATGAAGGGGATAAAGCAGATACCAAAGCTCACTTTGATATAAAATAATATTTTTCATGGAGCTTTATAAATAATTATCACCCAACCCTTCTTCACAGATTTAGGCCATCTCTCACATAGTATTGTGATGGTGGAGGAAAGCATTAGATTATCATTGTAGCGGAGTGATGACAGAAGTACATTCCAGCCCACTCTGAATTGCTAATAGAATTACACACTGAGTCAAAGCACAGGGAGTGATTTTTTCCTTATGTAGCATTGCTGATATTAAATGCAAAATGATATAGGAAGCATGCAAAAAATTGTTGATGTTGCAGTGCAAAACATGAGATAGCAAGTATCCCATCATAAAAACAGGATTATAATTCAATTAGAGGTTTAAGAAAAGTGGATACTGAAAGAGTATTCAAGAGAAAAATATATAAGAATATAAATATGTAGAGCTTAGCCAAGCCATAACAATTGGCTACAATATTTGCTTTTATGTATTTCATAAACTATGTGTAAAATAGGTTCAAATGGTACAAAAAAGATTGAAAAATTACATTAAGTCATGAGCACTGTATGTTTACTTTCAAGTTGAGACTAATATGCCCCTGGAAAGAGATCTGCAAATATTATCACTAAATATTATTCCCCACTCCTTTAATTTTAGAATACAGACTCTGGGAGAAGCACAAAGAATACAAGTTAGCTGGACAAACTGAGGCACTTTGAACTTATTGAGCTCCTCAAATGTGCCTGGGATGTGGATCAGGCCCAGTGAGCCTGATATCACTCAGTGACCAGTATCAGACCTGCCCTGGGACAGCCGGGCAGGGCCATGGGAACAGGGATGAGATGAGGTCATAGCAGCTTGGCCAGCAGCACCAGGGTGACATGGCCAAGGCTGCAGCTCAGGTGAGGTCCAAGAGTTAATTGTGCAACAAAAACTTAGAATCCTCTTCTAGCTCAGCATTTTGGGTACCTACACTTATTATTCCTCCTTTTAATGGAAATGGCTTCACATTTCTCAGTCTTACATCTCCTTTGCCACCTGTCATCCCTTTTATGAAGCAGGTCCTGAATTGTTTGAAACTTGCTTGTTAAAGGCTCAGTACCCATCTGTTTCAGTCCCTCTCTATCTCCCTAAATACTTGGACATGAAAGCTAAATAATTAATCAAGATTAAAAGCTGTAGAGAACAGAAAAACCCATGATGTCCTCAACATGACAGAACTTAACTATTTTCCACATCTAATAACAGCACCTTCTCAATAGATGCCTGTGTATGCTTTTTTTAAAGCAACTTTCTTATACCTTCTTAGTTAAGGCAGAGGTGTGTGACTTGCAGTTTCTACATAAGTCAGTGACAGGGCATCTGGAAGTTTAAAATAATTATCCAGTTCAGCACAACTGGTACTACCGATTTTGTGTAACCTAATTGATAAATGGCTAGAAATGGTTCTGGGCTGGGTCAAAAGAGGGTTTATACAGGCATGCAGATGGGGAGGGGCATGTGTTGCTTCCCTTGTACTGTTCTGCAGCAGCTGTAACATAGTCTGTACTTAGAATAAGCTTAGGGGACAAGGAAAATGGGACAAAAGGGCTAAACTGGACTTCTGAGTCAAGTATTTCTGAGCTTATCCTGGCAATATACAAATTTATGAGAACATCATTGTGTTGAATGCATCTCTCATTGCTTTATTATCTCAAATATCTGTTCTGAGTAAAACAAACTGATGAAATACACCATTTTCTGAGCTAACAGAAAAATCAAGATCTCATTTCTGTAAAAAAAAGAAGGTTGAAACAAATAAAAAAATCTTCCTTAGATTTCTAAATGATGTACCATGACCAGCTTGTTTTTATACAGAAGTAAATATGTAAATTTATGATAATTTTTACTTTCAAGGTTATCAGCCTTTAAAATGCAGTCAAGTTATAATATACACTAAGTGCTATGTTAATATTATTAAAAGAAATTAATTCAGCATGAGCACACTCTGCATCAGAATCCTAGCAGTGTACATCAAAGGATATCTTGAAGTTTTAAGGCTGTAGAGTATCTAAGTTGCACAAACGAAGTTAGCACACTTCGTCCACATGTTTCATTCCTCTGATATTCTGGCTGAGTTTCTGTTTCTAAAATGCCTTCCAGATGCCATCATTGCTATTACTGATCTAATCCAAGTTTAGAATACCTAAACTGGAAAAAAAAAAAAAAAAAAAAAAAAGAAAAGATAAAAAAAAGAAAAAGTTGTAGAATCAATTCTTCAGAGACGAGGGTAATCATTTGGGACCAAGGTTTAAGACTGTCTTACATTTATACTTACTGAAATATAAAATCCAAGAAGAAAAATACCTGGTTTATCAGGATTTTATGATGATTTTCTATGTGTTTGTACTATTTTATGGCTATATAGTCCCCCTCACTGAAAAACAGAGATTTTATAATTGGATTTATTCAAATAACAGCAGTAAATAAAGTTTAAAAGCGCACTTACTTATAATGGAAATTAAATAAGAAATTAGAGATTGTTTCCCTAGATGATAAAAAAAATGCAATACTGTTCAGATACGATGTTGTTTTCAGTCCTATAAACTGCATTTACAACTGAGCTTTACCAACTTGTTAGGTTGATAATGCAGCCACATATCAAAGTGGTGTTGTCAGATGACTATAAGAATGATGCTGACTCTTGGAAACAGATGAATAACCTCAGATTTATTTATTCTCAGATGAACTAAAAGCAAAGAAATCAATATTCTATAATACCAGACTTTTCAAAGGAGCAATAGAAACACTCAAAGTACAATATACTGTGAAATTATGCTCCAATATTATATATATTAATTAAGTATATACTTCTTGTACAAAACAGTAATATTTTTGTGAACAGGAGTTGCTCAAAACTTCTGTGCATAATAATGCAGAATAAAACGTATTTGAAAATGTCCTGTATTGTATTGATAAGGCAAATTTCTATAGCAAAGTGCAGTGTGAAAGAAGGAAAACTGTTTCATACACTTATTGTAGAGTTACATTTTAAGGCGTAGGGATGTTTTAAGAAATTAATCCTTCTATTTCATTATGGTAATATGACACAGTTATTCTTCCTATTTGTGAGCATAATGGTAACATGAGAGGTTACATCCCCTTTTATTGAACAGATAAGAAATTACTGCTTTCTGTCCACACTGTAAAATCCTGCAGACCACACAAATTCAAGTCACACAGTATAAACAATCAGAATCTGCATGGAAATCTTAATATTTGAGCTGCCGTAAGTAAAGCGACAGATCAGATGGCGCCACTTAGTATTTTACATCAGCCAGACAAACAAAGGAAGATATATGGTTTCAGTATTCTTTTTTGTCAAGGAAGATTAGAGCTACAATAACTGCAGAAAAACCAAACTGATGATACACATTGGTTTGTTTAATCAAAAGTACTTGAAATGTTTAGTATAGAAAGGGATAGAAGCCTACCCTTCTGCTGCAGTTTGATTCACCTAAGCATGAATAATCATCCATCTAGCACACATGTCCTCCTTGTCTCATTCATGTCTATGATAACACTTGATAAGACACTCTGTGACCTAGTGACCCAGCTGAGGCCTTCCAGCACCTGATGGGAGCCTGCAAAAAAGGTGGAGAGGAACACTTTACAAAAGCATGTAGTGAGAGCACAAGGGGGAATGGCTTTAAACTGAAAGAAAGTAGATTTAGATTAGATATTAGGAAAAAACCCTTTGCTGTGAGGGTGGTGAGGAACAAGAAGAGGTTGTCCAGAAAAGTTGTGGCTGCACCGTTCCTGGATGTGTTCAAGTCCAGGCTGGATGGAGCTCTGAGGAGTCTGGTCTAGTTTAAGGTGTTCCTGCCCATGGCAGGAGATTGGAACTAAATGACTTTGAAAATCCCTTCCAACCCAACTCTATCTCTGATTCTATGATATATATGCACGTATATTTATTTATTAAATATATTAAAATCCATAGGTGAAATGTACACAGTTTTGCCAATTTCTTCTGTATTCTATGTCTTATTTTTAACAAGACAAGGAATACAGTGAAATTTATAAAATCAACACTACTACTACTACTATTTCTATGTAGCTACTCATGTTTTTCTGTTATATTGTGCATATACATCTCTACAGCAGCACTTCTGTTGGGAAAATGCAAGGGAAGATCTCTTACAATCAAAGCTGAACCTGATTTTATTGTACACAGTGCAGGCAGTGTTCACGTAGACACGTGAGCATGATATGACTGAAGGATTGACATTGCCAATTTGAAGCACAGACCTTCTTGAACAGTTTAACACATAGTCATTATGGATCAGTGCTTCAAAGGATTCAATACAGCTCTTACACTGTCATTGCTGTCTTTGCTTTCACTAGTTCCCTGCTCTAAGCAAACAGTTTTTTCATTGAGCTCTGTCATTTTATATGTTAAAGAGCTTGAGTATTCATTTTGAAGTACAATGTACAATCACAGAAATGTGCTTAAATTTAGATGAGATAAAACATTTTTAAAAAAATAGTATTTATGATAGCATGATTAGTGTTTAAAAGTTATGTTCTACAGTTCATGTATATCCATCCATCCATCCATCCAGCTGTAGGGTAACAGTTTTTGCTTTTAAAATGTATTTTTTATAATAGGAACCCATTTCATACAATATTTCTAAAAGTCTTGTATGGAGGCTGTATCTTATGTCATCTGTCACTTAAAAGGATAAAGTTAAACCTTTATTGTCTCAGCTAAGAATTAACAATGAGCTACACCTATGATTCTTATATTTTATATAAATTATTATAAAATTTTAATAAACACTGGGTATTGATATATGTAAAATATATAAAACTTTGCTATTGGTAGATGAAGAAGCTGTACACTGAAGACTGGACCTTGTTCACTATCAAAAGAAAGTTTAAGACCTAATTGTTTACAGCAATATTTGTGATAATTTTCTTTGACTTGCATTGACCTTAACCTTCACAATATATGAAAGGTACTAGATATTTCATCAGGCAGTATATGTCAGTATAGTAAGTAGCATATTCAACCAGAAAGAGGCCTTTAAAAACTCAGATCCACTGCACCAAAACAAAACAAAACAAAACAACAATAAGAACACAACTTACTTTTCCATCCAAGACTAGGAAAATAAGATGTCATTAAAAAGACAAAGATATTGTACTAAAGTCCATAAAGGGGGGAATAAAAAAGTTTTTAGTAAGAGAACTTGCATGTACTTTGCTTGTCTAATGCAATGATTTCCACATTATAAAATGTGAAGAGAAAAACCCAAAGCCAAACAACTAAACAACAAAAAGCAAGGTGCGTGACGTTCATCATTCAAGCACTTCTGCTCTCTGCAGAAGTTGCTTTTTATTGTCAGTTTTAATAGAAAACTTGTGCTTCACCCAGTCCTAAGCATTATAAAGCAGCCTTCTATCCTTAGTTCACCCTTCAGAATCTGAACTCCTTGGATTAGGGTTCTCATAGAGGCCTCTTTTCATCTTGTCATAATATGAAGTTTATATTTCCTGGCATAGAATTAGAAAATTCCTCTAAGTGATAATTCCAAAATACTTCATTTTCCACATTAAATGAGTAATTTGTTACCACTTGAAAGCAGTATCTGGAATTCTTTTACCATTTTGAATTTGCCAGCACTTTCTGACTTTATTATCTTGTGGAGGTCAGTATAACTCCTCTTCCCATTTCTTACACCTCTAGTGGAAAACTGAACGGGCTTGTTTGCATTTGAGTTGTTACTGGTCAGCAGTGAAATGCAAAGCCTGGATTTTATGGGTGTTGAGCTCCAACAGCCTTCACAGATGTCAGCAGATGCTGAAGTTTATCTGGTTTTGAAAAATATCTGGAATCTGTCCTACCAAATTATTGTGTCTAACTGTAACCTATCTTCAAAGTGTAACTGAAGATATTTAAAACTGCACACTAAAGATATATATATATATATATATATAAAGAAAAGAGGAGATGCAATGAGGTAGCCTGGGGGCATGAAAATTAGGAAAGCAACTTTTGGACTGAGATATAAACTCTAACCAGAGAAGTGTCACTGTGAAAGTCACTCATGTACAAAGCCTGGGCTGAGTGAATAGTGACTGTGAAGGGCTTGCTGAAAAGTTTCTGTAATTTAATTATTCCATGATGTTCTTATGTGCATGTTATATTATGTGGTTAGAAGGGGAGGGGGAGGAGAAAGTGGATTTTTTTTTTTTTTAATTGGCAGTGGTTGCAGATAATTGTGGTTCTGCTCATAAATTAATTTACTCTAATCTTATGCTCTGTGTGATGTAATATCATAACACAAATCACCTTTATTATCCATCTACAGTAACTTCATTCTGCAAATGGATAAACCCTACTTGCATCTCTCCTTTCCAATAGGGTTTGGGACTTGACCAGAGGATGCATGTTGGCATGCTACCAGTGCACATTTTTCCTCTTCTGTTACATACACGCACAGAGCCACATGAGCAGTATCTCTTCCCAGACTGACAGAGAGAACATGTGCACTGTATCTGTTTGCAGCTTCAAAAATAATCAGAGAGGAGCAAGTTCAAACCAGCAAACATCACACCTAAACTTGTGATCTTATTTGTATGCTGATTATAGTAACATGTAAATATTATTTCTTGAGCACAGTGAAAGCTCCTAAGTATTAAAACTCTTGGGCTGTCTCTTCGCTCCCTTATGAATGGACTTAAAACATGTCCAACCCTTTATGCAGTAATTGAAGCTTACATTTTCATTATGTGGGATGGAACAAAATAATATGGATATCTTTCCATATATTAGGAGCTCTACAGAAGCTTTATTAACTGAGCTGACTGAAATTAAAGGAATTATTTCTCAATATTGATGACCCTTAAAGATGATAATGAAATCTAACCAGTTTATGGTTTTTCTCCAGGGTGACTGAATCTAATTACTTCTGCTTTTTAGCTTTTACTGTAACAACAACAGTATTTTTTCCATATCAAAACCTGAATGGTAGTTCAGGGACCCTTTATAAGAGAGTGTGGGTAAGGGTCACTGCAACACCTTTCAGCTGTGAGAGGACTGTTATTCTGGGGAAAGGTGGATCTTCTTATGAGGTTGAGAAAACACGTATTTTGGAAGCTGCTGGTGAACAAAGAAACATGTGGGAATGACCAAACATGGAGAAAAATTCTAAATGCATGTTTATAGACTTAGATTCAAGGACTGATAAAGCTAATACCAACCTTTCACTTTAATTCTTGTTTAACACATGAAAGGCAAATCACAGTAATCTCCCTTCCCCTTAGAAAGTTCTGTGGAAAAAAAATTAAGAACACACTTTAATTTTGCCCTTCTTCAATACTTTCAAGTTCAATGCAACACAAGATAGTAGTTTCAGAGTTAATTATAGATATCAAAATTTAGAGCAGAAACCTTAATATTAAGGTCTCTGTAAATCTATGCTAAATTAGCTCATCAGCTGAACTAAGTATTTTTAAAGGTGTATTTAAAAAGTGAATTATATGCTGCTTGCTATAAAATCATGTGTACTCTCCTACTGTATTTATCCCTTGTGCTAATGTATGCACTAGTATAAAACTGCTAGTGCTAAAGGCAATAGCTCTGAAAGCAATCAGCCTGGAAATAGTTCATAAAAACCTAGAAGAGTGGCAATATTCTCAGCAAGCTGGAGAATAGAAAACCACAAGCAATAAATGCATTCTTTCTACTTCACTACATTCTACTTCCTCTCTGTTAGAGTTCTGGATTCATGACAAAGCTAATGTAAAATGGGAAAAGTAAAAAAGAAAAAAAGCCAGTTGCCTTTCAAAAGAGCAATATTACACACCAAAGACATTTGTCAAAATATATAGGCTCTGGCAATCTAATTCTTTTTCTTTTTAACTTCTTTTTTTGTTCTGAAATATGGGATGAATCAAGCATAGAACTCCGAGAAAAATCTCATTCTTGATATTATTTGTAAGACACATATATCACTTAATGTAGTAAGACAGTGGAGCATGATGTGCTAGATGTTTGGAAAAAATGATGGATGGTCTGATGGATAAACAAGTTTTCTCTTCTCTCTTCTCTTCTCTTCTCTTCTCTTCTCTTCTCTTCTCTTCTCTTCTCTTCTCTTCTCTTCTCTTCTCTTCTCTTCCCTTTTCTTCCCCTTCCCCTTTTTTTTTTTTTTTTTTTTTTTTTTTAATAAAGACATACTTGAGGTTTTTGCTTTGGACTGATCTTCTTAAGAGATTCATTTTACACTGGTCAACTTAGTAGAATCTCAGAAAATCACATTAGTGGGTTTAATACCAACTTGTAGTAATAGCAGCATTTATTTTTCTTGATCATATGTGCCTTTGACTGGCAAAGGTGTTTGATAAATAAAGATTGAGCTAAAACAAAAAAGAAAAAGAAAAATAGACAGCAAAAAAAGAACCCTTTGTCATCTTACAGCACCATTGAAATAGAATTGATTTTATTTAATGGACCAAAACTTCTTTTCTCATTATCTCTGCTTTACAGTTGAGGAGCAGAAAATAGTGCAGCAATGCAAAAGGTCAACAATATTAGGGGGAAATGGAAGCTCAGTCTCATGTGGCCAGAATAATAAGTGATGATTTGATAAGTATTTATGATTTTACTTAAACACATTTTAGAAATTTTCTTGGTCATATAATGAGGTGTTCTATAAAAATGGCCTTGGTGTGTCACAATCTCTGAGAAAAAGGATTTAAAAGTCTGATTTGAGCAAGGACAGGGGGCAGGTCATAGGTATGCTCTGCAATTTTGTTCTTTTCACACTATTCTAAAGCTCTATATTTAAAAGAAGGTAATGCTCAACTTATTTGTGAGATTGAACCATTTTTTTAGCACACAAGCCAGGAAGCAGTTTACCCTTTGCTGCAAACAAGGTGCTATAAGAAATGATTTCTCAGGCAAGAGATCAAACACTGTGTTACCCTAAGTATGCTACAGATCATAGCTCTGGCAGACCAAGGTTACTTTAGATAAACATCCCAGCCTAAAATGAGATTTGTTCCTGTCTTACAAGTGTTTTATTTACTGCTGGAACAGTTGTTACTGGAAAAAATTGTGGCTGATGCCAGATCATTAATCTAAAAAGACAGCTCTTTTACAATCAAAGTTACGGCACAGTTTATTTAAGAAAAAAATAAAAGGCAGAGAACTCTGCTGAATGTTCAAATTAAGTCAATTTCTGGGCAGGCTTATTCTATTTATACCACTTTGGCATTGCCAGAAGCATCAAGACCAAACTCAGACCAGCTCTGTTGCATAGTTCTTGCTGTTCTCCTAAAGTGCCTTCCTTGAAAGGTGAAGGGAAGGCAAAGGGCAAAACTTAGGAGCTTTTCCATCATGTAGCCCATCCACGGTGTCATTCATGCTGCAAACACCCTTTCCTGCAGCAGCCTGAGTCTGCCCTCACTCATATCGCATGACATACCTGTGGGCTGTCACCAGGCAAGGAGCAAACTCCAGAGGAAGAAAGGCTAATTTTCTGTGTGGAAACTACACATCTGAATAGGCTTATCCCACCAAAGCCATAGCACTGTGAAGACAAATAACTAACTGGATCAACATGCCCAAAATTGACTGATTACCAGGAATATAAGAACTGGAAAGATGATACTGAGTCAATTTGGGGAAAAAAAAGGAAAGGAAGAGGGAAACCCTCCTCTAAGCATCGGGGTCAAGAAGCTCTTTGGCTTAGTGCTTGTCACATATGTTCATACGCTCAGAGTAGAAAAAACAAATGTCAGAGTGTCAAGATGTGGAAAAATGATGGTGAAGAATTTGACATGTCCCTTTGTCTGTGAGACTTTTGCCAGAGCACCAGCTTATGACCATGTCAAGAACCATTACAATCAGCTCTAGGAGTGTTTCCCCAAACCAGTCAGAAACCTACCCAGACTTGGTCACTTCCCAGAGCTGATCAAAGAACCTTTTATAGTACTGTCACCAATGCCAGCAGAGGAGAAAATATGGAGCATCAATAAGGTTGTGTTGACATCATCTTATCTTGAGACAATTAAAAAAGGGATTCCAAGGCAGAATTGTACACAACTTTTGAGCATTCACGACATAAGAGGCGACAAGTGAAGATACAGTCTCAAATTTCAGTCTAGCACTATTACCCTCACTCAGGGTTTTTGCATAGGTTCATGGCATAGTCATGTGACAAAGCCACTGACGTGAATCTAGAGGTGAAGGATCTTTTCCACCTTTTCAGGATCCTGTTGAAAATGGGGTTGGCATGTGAAAACTTCAGAATGTGGAAAATCTGGGACAGCTTCCACAAAAAAGAGGATTTCATGTGAAAGCAGGAATAGGTAGAGCAATATGCCAAGGAACTACATCAATTCATCCAACTTGCTTGAATGTTTGTGCTAGGGGAATAAGAAACTAAAAAGACCTGTCAGCACCATAAATTTTAGGAAGTAGAAATTCAGCTGTCAGCACTAGTGGAAAGTTCAAGTGCACTAACCAGTGCATTTCCTGTTGATCTCTCATTACAGAGACCAAAGATCGAAGATAACATTAAGTAAAATTTTAAGTTATCTGGAGGTCATATCTACAGTTTTAGAATTACTCTTGGCTGTCTAAGCTAAAGATGCACTTTCACTACCTCAGTGGATGATTTGCATTAAATATAAAAACAAAAAACCATTAAATTCAACTCGTAGGTTATCATGCAGGTTCCTACTGCAAGTATTAAGTTTGCTGACAAACATCTAATTTGGTGGTCTCTAATATTTATTTTTACATTTTTCAAATATGTGTATTTATAAATTTGCTGAAATACATTTTATCATCTACTTCATGCATCCCTTTATATTCTCAGCACCAGATTTTGGCCATTATATCTTTAATGATGTCACAAAAATAAGCAGTTTACCATTACTGCTAGGGAGCAGACCTGGAAAAATAGTTTGATTTCAAAAGAATATTTGATTAACTAATATGTATACCAACATATGCAACATTGATATTGATTTGTGTTTTCTTTATCAGAAACTACTAACTGAATCTCAGTCTTTCCCAGATGATAGTCCTCTTTTCCTGGATCTATATTACTGTTGTGCTGGTTAAAAATGTATTTGTTTAATGCATATTTTCTGTGAAGACATATTATTGGATTCAGTCTCTTCAAGATGGAATAGAAGTCTGCTGTTCTTTTGGACTGGGTTCTTTCATCAGTCCAAGTCAGTAGTTAAAAAAATCTTCCAATATAGATCTCAGGGCGCTGGAACATAAAAGCCTTGTAAATTCATTGAGATTTGGCTCCCTGGGAAGAAATGCAAATATAGCTAACATTTGCAAAACTTGGTGGTTTGCCTACATAAATCACATGCAAGAGTTGAAGGTCCCAAACTTTTCTGAGCATGAGGAGCAGTGGGAGCATGGAGAATCTCTAGTATCTCCAAAATAAGACTGAGTTAACAAGGTTCTATCACTCCTTAATAACTTTATAGAAGATTATGCTGTTATAAGTCAATAACTTTAACTATTCTGAAAGACATAGACTTATACACTGCTGTGCAATATTATCTTCTTTGTAAATTTGTTTATTCACCCACGAAAAAATTTGACCTAAGGATTCATCTCGCAGGAAGAAGTGGTACTTACTTGCACTGCCTCAAACATACTTATGGGAATGACCTGTATAGTTACCCACTTCTTGCAATTTCTGTCTCTGTTAGTTGGAAAGAATTTTGATTAAGCTTTGCTGAGTACTGAATAATGACCGTGTACAGAGAAGTTCTGCTAAGCACTTGTCCATTTCTTTGTCTTATCCAGAAAGAATAAAAATAAGTAATTAACTCTGCTTGGTGGACTCTCATTAGATTTTATTCTAGTAACACCTAAACAACTGTAATTAACCATATTTTACAGTTCATGCGGTGATCATACCTAGCAGATTTTACTGTTGTGAAACATTCATCTAATGAGTGAAGTAAAGCAATCATTGATACAATTTTCTTTTAAGAAAATAATTTTTTAAAGATTAAAAAAAAAAAGACAAAGCAAACCCTAGTTTACAAATCACCAGAGATGCTTTGGGGTTCTTTAGAATTAGAGATTATAAAGTTAACCATAGACCACCTCCATACATCAGAGCAAAGAGGATATATTTCAAGTCTGCAAGTTGTTACAATAATTGTACTTATTTCTCTTGCCATAAACACTTTAGGACTAAAATTCATAGCTTCTTCATCTAATTTTTTTTAATATCTCCCTATAATTAACAGTCCCACAAAAGCATGGCCAAGAGCAGGAAAAAACTCCTCCTATTAATGACTGTTAAGAAATACTTAGTCAAATTCTCAGAATTTACTCAAAAGATTGAGAACAAATGTGTATTTTAACAGAGTATCAGACAAACTGTAACATCAAAGGCTCTGGAGATTAATATGCAATAATTCATTAATGATCAGAGCCTTACTGTCTGTGGCACACATGGAATTAAAGGAATAGACACATCTGGATTAGTTTAATCATTTCTCAGTTATACCAGGGAATAAAGGAGACAGCTAAGTTCATTTTTGTTGTTAATGAACATCTGGGGTTCCTGACTGTTCTAACTGTAAATATTATCTGATCCAAAATATTTCACATTCTGCATATTAAAATAATATATCCAAAGATCTAAACAGAATAACTAAGGGGCAATAGCAATAAAACACAGTGACATTAGGAAAGAATTAACTGCTAAACAAGAAATGAGCCTAGCTTCCTGCCCTGTTCAAGATGAATGTAGTCAAAGGGCATTTATGATAACAGAGATGCTGACAAGACTGGTTAAAAATTGTTCACCCAGGAGATTTGCACTGTTTCTTAGTAGAAATCTGAGGTTTTGATTATGAATATTTCTGTGGGATTCCCCATAAATATGAAAGTTTATTTCCCTTTTTTTTTACCTTCCAAGAAAAGCTAAACTTTTCTACTGAAGAAAATGTCAATTAGCTGTAATAATATTCTGAACTGCATGAACATTCGGAAGATTAACACATTTAAACTCCTGAATGATTGGGATGGTCAGTGATTTGCTGCTAGAATATTTTTAAATGTAAAACTATTTAGGACTGGTTCTCTTCATGTTTTCTGCCATACATCTCCCTACAAACAGGATCTAAACTAAACTCCAGGTATCAGCATGAAGAGCTCCAAAATTCCCGCTCCCTACTATGTCTTTATTGTCTTCATTTAGGATCACTGAAGTTTTGGTATCTTCTTATTTTTCCCTAAGACATCTTCTTGAACATAGACATAAACTTACTGCTGTTAGTTTTGAACTTGTCATGTTCTATCTTCCTTGACAACAATTCAAAGAATATTTAATATTTTCCATTGTTTGTGCCGAGGATATATTCCATACATATTATGCCACAGTTTGGTAGGAAATTTTCAGTGGGGTATAATGACATTATGACCTAGGTATAGTGGTTCTATTTAAAAATATATGTGGAAAAAAGGTTTTGGCTTGGGTTTTTTGGGTTTTTTGTTTAGTTGTTTCTTGGTTTTTTTGTTGGGGGGAGGGGAGATTAGCAGAAAAAAAGACTCATGGATGTTTTTCCTTCAGGGGAAAATAAAAAGGATAAAGGAGGAAATCGGCACAAGCTGAAGTAAGAGAAATTCTGGCTAGATATAAGGAAACTTTCACAATGAAGCTGCTCAAACATCAGAACAGGTTGCCCAAAATATCTGAAAATTTATTATTCTTGTGGAAATAACATAACTCAAACCCTATCTGGATAGAACCCCAAGTAAGCTGATCTAACTTGGAAGCTGGTACCACTTTGAGTGGAAGAAGTGGGTTTGGACCAGATGATCTACAGAAATAAGTTCCAAGCTGGATTTCCTTTTGATTGTCATCCTAGTTTTCTTACTCTTGCCAAGGGGAGGGAAGTTGCCAGCGGCCAGCACTGTGGAATCTGCCCCTCTTCCACTAATGCCTGTCCCTTCTGTCCCTCAGGAGAACCAAGTCCAAGTGGCAAGCCCAGCCAAGTGCGTGTGTGTGAGTGTTGAACTGAAGGGAGCCAAGCCAAGCCCCACCGTGTCTGTGTGCCACAGGTGCCCATGCTGCAAGGGGCTGTGGGGACTGGGCTGGAGAGGCACGGAGCAGATGATCCATATTTTGGGGGTTTGTCCATCTTTTTTTTTTTTTGTTAGTTTTCTCAGGCTTGGGGAATGGGAATGCCAGCTGCAGTGGCACTTTCTCCTTTGTTTGGGAGGCTGCGTGGCACCAGCTGTGATAATGTCCACCATTTTGTCTTTGCCTTGGTGGCCAGGTGGAGCTGGGTCATGGGATGAGCATGTTTTTGTGTGTAAACCACCCTCTCTTTTTTACACTTTTTTTGTTAATGTTGTTGCTGTTTCTGTTCATTGCTTATCCCATGGAGGTTTGTTTTAAAGGAATAGTTATCTCACCAGAGGGGGCAGAGGGAAGGGGAGTGGCTTGTTTGGAGTTTAATTCTCAGCTGGTTTAAACCAAAACATTTATGATTCAGCTCAATTTATCTTTAAGGCCAAGTTGGATGGAGCCCTGAGCAGCCTGGTCTAGTGAAAGATGTCCCTGTCCATGGCACAGAGGTTGGAACTAGATGATCTTTAACATCCCTTCCAACATGGGCCATTCTATGACTCTATGATCTTTAATGTGTCACTAAGCAAACCCATTTACAAGTAAATGTCATTACAATAATAATATTTTGCAATTTGCTAAAAACATTAAAGCGCTTTCTTATGATATTTTTTTTTTTTCTGCTTTAGCTCTCACCTCCTCTGTAGAATGCTGTACCAAAGTTTGAACATGAGCTTAACCATGGCAAAGCCCAGACCAGGTAATTTTTGTTAAATAAATAACTGAATTTACAAACTATGTAATTAGACCCTTTCCCTGAGGTAAGTTATAAGGAGAATCGGACAAACACTTTGCTATTATATTATTTCACTATTCAATTTTTTAAAAATTGCTGATATCATAGTCTCATGTAGATGAAAAAGTCATAAATATAACATGAAATAATTTCAACAAAAAAGGATGTCCTAAACACTTATGAAATAGAAATGAAAATTCTTGCACAAGCAATTCCATTATTAATTTTTGATGGAATTCATGAAAGTACATTGAAAATTTGAAAGATTATTTTAGCCAAAAGATCTCACTGAAGTTACTAGCACTGAATTAATACTTATCAGTACCTAATGATTAATCAAAAAATCCTATTTTCCTTTTTTTAATCTTTTATGCAGTGTGAAGAAAGAATAAAAATTTCGATAATTTAGTGAGCTTCTCAAGTGTAGAGTGTTTCTACAAAAGGTCACATTATTCTCTTTTATGAATAAATAAATTCTCCATACTTTCCTGTCCACCATATAGTTACATAAATGAATGTAAGTAAAGTCTCTCTAATGTAGTAATTTCCATGACTGTGTAACCTACTTCTAGACTCAGTAATTTCTTTTTTTTTTTGTTTCTTTACGTGGCCTTCCCCCTCCCTCTGTATAAAGTTTTGATATATTTAAGCTATACTACTTCTCTTAAGCCTGCTTTTAAAAGGATTTATTTATTCCATCCTCTGCTAGAACCATATGTTGATTTAACATGTGTTGTGCAATTACTTTACAAAGGCAGTCCCAAATCCCTCTCTGTACCCTCGATAACTGCCTGGTATTTAGTGCTCCCTCTCGTATTGTATTTCAGTAAACCTAATGTATTTGCAGCTGGTTTCCCTGTCTGTATCCTTTATGCAGATGAGAAACATCAAAAGATTTGGAGTCATGACACCTGTTGGATTTCCTTCTGTATTTATTTGCAGATTGGAACGTTTCTGTTTGATATGCAATCTGCTTTCTGTTTCAAAATAGTTTCCTTTCCATTGACACATATGCTCCTGAATAATTCCCTCCCTATCTCTATTTTCTGGATCAGAAAGCACCGCCCACAACAAAGACACAGAAAGAACATGTATAAAAACTTCTGACAGGATGTATGACAGATTTACAGCCTTCAGAGGAATGTGCAAAAGAAGTCACAATGATAGTACTCACTGTGCCTGTCTCCAATTTTATATACATTTGTACTGTGCTGAAACCAAGACAATTATCATTACAATTATCATCTATGTTGTGATTATTGTTACTGTGACAGTCAATAACAATCCTATCCTTCCCTGTTGCGCAGCTCCCTAAGGTTTATATAGACCATTGAATTTTACTTATTTTCTTTCGACAACAAAAAATATTCCATTCCTTGATAGATAAAATGATTTTATGTAAATTTGAGTTGCAGAAAATGTGCCTCTGTCTACAGTTTTAGACGGAAGACGGATCATGAAACCTTAAAGGCCACATTTTCTACCAAACCCATGCTATTTAAGTGGTGGATTGCCTTGGGCTTGGCCCCTCTCCTAAAGACAATGCATGTCACATTATATAACTTCTTCTACTCCATTTAGAATGTGGTCAAGTATTTGCTTCAGCAAAATGCTTGGTTGATGTTAAACCTTTCACAGTTTGTAAAGTAATGCAAAGCTCCTCTTCTGGTTGGGGCATTCTTTAGATGTGAATTATTTCAAGAAATTGCATAAATACTCCTAAATTTTATATTATGCTTTCACCTGGTTATATTAGCTCTGAAGAATACAAGAAAGCAAATAAATATAAGGGGACAGAAGCCTTAAGAGTACATTATATTGTATATAACATCAAATAATGCTTACTTAGTAATTTGTTGTCTTAAAACAATCTTATTGAGTGCATATATGTGCACATAATTCAACAAAATTTGGGCCCAAGTAGTCACAAGACAGCAGAGAATTTCATCCACTCTAATCTGCCTCAACTTTTCTTGTCCTTTTTCGCATTATATTAGGAATTAATTTCAGATGCAATGAGCTGTTTACTCTGACAAACTCAGTGCCAAAGAGGCTTCATCTAAAAATACATCTGAGACTATAGTGTCTATTAATAGGATGCAAGTGTGATATGCAACGTAAAACATTTAGATTCTTCCTAATGCAACACAGATTTTAAACGATATTGCTGGTACCCTTTGGATGTCCATCACAATAAGCAAATATTTTTTAAAAGTCCTTGGGTGCTTGACTTCAGTGAGGTTGCATGGGGTATAAGTCAGAACAGTACAGGCCCCAGGAGTTTTATGAGGCATGGCTTCTATAAATTTCTATGTTTTTTATAATTCCACTGTTTTTTGACTACATTAAATAAAAATTAGTTTCAAAAAAGCCAATTCCTGTTTTCCAACACAGATCTACAGCCAGAAATAAAATATTAGACTACTTTTTTTTGTGCTCACTTAACCACAATTGATTTCTTCTGTATAAAATGGAATTTAAAACACATTTTAGGGATTACCAAAGATATGAAGACTTAAAAGAATTTTTCATAAAATCATCCAATTCAATTAAGCAATTATAAAGGCATTTTTTCGATTAAATAAAATATTTTTTAAAAAAATGAAAATATATTCATATTCTTTTATTTCATGAATGACACTTATTTATAGGTATTGAATTGGTATTTTTGTCTATTTCAAATAAGCCTAGTTAAATTACTAGAAACTATGTAGAATTGAAAGAAAATGCCTTCTATTCAAGAAAAATGGTCTTGACTAACAGGGTTTTGCACTGAAACCACTGTAGTTATGTTGATCTACATCAGCCAGGGATCTTGGTCTTATAAACAATTTGGGTCTTGCTTTTACTAATGGTATATATGCTCAGTTTCGAAAGGGATACTCACACTTGACGTGAAACATATGTGGAAATATTTGAGATATAAAAATAGCAATAGACAAAATCACTTTAGAATGTGATATAAATGGTCAGATTCTGGAAATATGTTGGGATTCTTTGCACCTAATAAACAGACGATAGACACTCCATGCTGCCACACTGGCCATTCCATTCTCTTAAACTGGAAAACAAGCAGCTGCTAGTTTTTCTGATGAAGCAGAAAAAGAATATCTCTGGCACTACTGAAAAAGTGTAATAAAGGAAATAATTGCCACATAAGAAATGATGACATCGCTGGAGTGCTGTGAGATTCTGTGATTAAATAAACAGATGTTTGATGAATTATGTGCCAGCCTATGTAGAGTAACTGGAAATTTGGGTTCTTGATACTGATCTTATTGTTAATGTCACATGTTATTTATAAACTAATGAAAAAGTTCAACATAAACTTAGGTTAATATTAATTAGCTTTCTTTTCCCCTGTAATAAGAATATTCCTGGGGCACATTCTTCTGACACATTGACCTGGCCTTTTGCTTTCTGGCTTTCTAGTTTTACTGAATTATACTCAGTCCTTTCATAAATCCTGTCTTCATTCAGTTTTTGATTTTAGAGGGTGAATAAAATGCTTCAACTTTAGTTGATAGAACTAGATCTCCATTTCAAGATAGTAATCCTTTCTGCCACTATTCCACTGTGAACTGATTTCTTCCAGAGGGTGTCTTGCTAGCAGTTTGTGGAGAATTCTGTTCTGGATGAGACTGGGGAGATCTTTGTAGAATGACTTCACAGGAATAGATACACTGGAAGAAAGGATTTGTGTAGTTGGGTGGCCATTCCCTTCTCTGTTCAACCACATGACCAGGACATCAAATCCTGCTTCACATCTTCCACACAATTCAGATAGCACTTGAATAATGGAGATTTTTTTTGTCTATGTGACTATGTCAGAGACTGAAATATTATAGTTTATGACTTAAACATTTTCTTAAGGGACTTTTAAAACTGTATTACTGAAGCTGCAGAGAAGACTCCCACACCCTGAATGGAGCCCTGACTGAGGCCTTACACCACTGATGAAGATAAGATAAAGTAACAGCTCAGGGCTGGGGACATTCACAAAGCACGGGCTTAACACCTCCAAGGTGGAGACTACAGCCCCAGGGCTATCAGCTGCCAGGCTCACACAGACCCTCGCACCAAGGGTGGAGGGAGGAGAGGCTTTGGGTATCTGGGAAAAGCCTCTGGTCAGAGGTGCAGTGACTGCCCATCCTCCACTGTGCAGAGGAGCCCAGCTGAGGGGTCCTCACCGGGAGGGGGAAGCTTCTCCACAGCAGGAGGGGGTGACATGGCCCATCACAGGGGCCCCCTCAAAGGGGTCCCCAGACCCTGCACCAGAGCCCCTGAGATGATGCAGCAGACCCTCAGTGTTGCAAGGGACAGTGTGTCAAGCCAGCCCCTGCAAGGGAGACACGTGGGCGTTCCCACCTGGCCCAAAGTGCATATTAATCCACAGCATTCTGTACTCTGGTGTGTGGTGTGGTGGTGTGTGACCCTCACCACGAGCAGAGCAGATGGAGGGGAGCAACGAGACGTCGTTGGGACCCTCGGTTGGGTGATCTGCTTCCATCTGACCCCTGTCACCTCTCCCTGTGCCCCCACCACCCCCCCCACACACACACTTTTTCTTTCTTTCTTTCTTTCTTTCTTTCTTTCTTTCTTTCTTTCTTTCTTTCTTTCTTTCTTTCTTTCTTTCTTTCTTTCTTTCTTTCTTTCTTTCTTTCTTTCTTTCTTTCTTTCTTTCTTTCTTTCTTTCTTTCTTTCTTTCTTTCTTTCTCTTTGCCTCTCTACTATTAAATAAAATACATCTTTTTTTGTCATCAACATCTAACCTCCTTTGGTTTTAATCTCTTTTCTGGGAATATTTTGAACCTTCTTAGTTCCTTCCGGTTAACACACAGAGACTTAGCTTTCTTTGCTTTTCTGGGTTTAAACCAGATCGTAACAGGCTGTGCCTACATTAGCGAGTAAATCAAGAGAGTGGTTTTACAGTTAGTGCTGTTAGTGCAGTGCCCACACCACATGCATTTCAAGAGTTATATTCCAGAATCCCTCTCATCTGGTTTCATGCCCTCAATATGCTGATTGAAGCACTTCATCATCTTTAAGGAATTTCTCTTCTGGATTCATTTGCTCTGTAAGGAATCCAGTTTTCATGCTTTGAGGCCATTTTCTGCTGCCAACCACAGCACTATAATTGAGGCAGCCAGGATATTTCCTTCAAAAATATGTTACTGATAGTGATTAGAATGAGAATACTAGATACACCCTTCATTTTCATTTTCTACACTAAACTACTGGAGTCTTGGTAGCATCAGAATTGACATGATGTTATACAGTGTAGAATAAGCCATATGGGACAATTCTGAAACATAAAAGTCATGATGCTGAACCATTAAGGTATTGCTGGTGGTTTGAATTAAAATTAATAATGAATACAGTTTGGAGTAGAAATATGTGAGCAGCACTTTTTTTTTTTCTTTTTTGCTTACTAAAATGTGATGACTTTCTTGATTTGCTTGTAAAAATAGAGAATTCAACTTTGAATTAGTTCTTTATTCCTCTTTTCATACCATCAACATCTATTGGTCAGCACAGTAGGAATAGAAGAATAGATGATGGAATGTTTGTCCAAAGGACATATGCAACTCCTTAAGAAGTATATTTAGGTCTATACTGTATTATTTAGACACAACCCATATGTAGGGTGTGGTATGGATCTGGACAAGATTGCAGTTTCTTGGCACCTAAAATACTTGGTTTACATTGGCCCTATACAGTTTCCAGATTTCTTGGAAGTTCTCCTGGAGTTCATACTGATCTGGATGAGGAAGAACATATGGACATATTAATCCATGCACTCATGAGAGCTTCATGACTGAAAACATAGCTACATGCCTGCTTCCTCAGGGAAGAGCTGGTATATTTTGGTGCTTACTGGAAACCCAGTTCTTGGTCTTTCATCATAAACCATGTTTCTGGTCCTAAAAACCGCTATGCAAGCACTTCTCTCAAATGTTCCTTCCCTTGGAGGACCATTAAGGTATACCTCTGCCCATTCAGCAGCCCAGTATGGTCATCCTAGCTCAGGAGATGCCTCCAATGAAAAACAGTGAAGTAGATAATACTGTAGGGCCTTAAAATATTTTGGATATTGATTTTCAGATAATTTTATTGCTCTTGTATCTTCTATTGGGGTAGTTTTTAAAGTGCAGTGAGTACATTGAGCAAAATATCTTTATGTGATCTGTGTGTGCTCTATGGGTCACATTGTTTAAGCTTTTTAGCCTCTACTTTCAGCAGAACAGTGGAAATATTCATAAAACTTGGGCCATAACATGTGCCAATCCTTTACGCATTCTGTACTGGCCTATAATTGGGGAAGAGGGGGTATGGGCACAGAGAGCTCCTGCCAAATTATTTAGGAATTCCCAAATTTAACTTCAAAATTTTCTGTCACCCATGAGGCCCTAAACCCAGCAATCAATAAGCCAGATTCTTCTCTCAATTATAAGTAACTTCTGTAAGATTGAAATTTATTACTTCAGTTGAGCTCTGTGGTCAACAGCCAGCATGTCCTGTATAAGTCCAGTATGTTTCTATCTAAGTTTTTGGTCTATATTTGTACACAGGTCTACTTGCCATATATTGTAATTGACTATTACCCTCTTGTAGTCTATGACAACAAAGACTGTAAATCCTACTATATTTCCAGTAAATAATATTCTTGCATTTTTGAGTGCTGCTGATTTATAGGTTCTCTGATTTTGGTGTTGTGAAAGCCACAAAAAAGTGTGAAACTGACATTGCCTTGGAAATAAAATGGAAGAGACATCCCATTCCAGTTGAAGGGAGACTGATGTGTGTGAAGATCTGTATCTACCTTCAAAAGATAAACACTGAAACTTGCAGCATGCTCACTGATGAAGGGTCATTGTTAAGCATTTGAGCAATGATTGTTGCTAAATAAATTAAACATAGAACTCAGTGAAACAAGATTATGCACAAAGTACTTACAGTAGGTTTACTTGTGCTCAGAGTTTTCCAGAACAATGAAGTTTGTTGTTACAAGACTATAAATGACCCAAGTCATCATTCCTTACAAGAAATGGGAGCTAGCTGTCATGTCTAAGACCCATCTTTCAGACAACAGTGCTTTTTTTGCCAGGAATTATGCACTGAATAACGTAATAATGTACTAAATTGATGAAACTTTGATTGATTCCTCTTTTTTTTTTTTTTCCTAATTACACAACCTTCTAGTCAGCTATGACTCCACATTAACAAAATCAGCTCTTGTCATTTACATATCCCTGGTGAATGAAAAGAGTTTTAGAGAGAAAAAGTATCACATACATGAGCCAGCTACCTTTTTTATGCATCATCCTTGCTGCATGAGTTTGTTCAATTCATTTTTAAGTAAATCTATATATCAATATTAATACAGCTCTGTTTAAAAGATTCATGGAGTTTGAAGGCAGGGGTTACCTACAGATCAAGTCTGAAAAATCTCACCTAGTAATTTTGTGTGGAATCTATAACTGTAGTCTGAGCTATCTATTAGAAAGATCCAGTTTCTTTCCCAGAAAGTATCGAGTTTCAATTCTATATGGAGAACCTTCAACATTGCAGAATACATACTGTCCATGGGAAATTGCCTTTTTTCAAAAATATTATCCTTATTTTAGTTCAGAATAGATTTTTTAATAAAAAGGAAACACAGACATAATTTTCTGGAATACAAACAACAAACTAAAAACTCAACCAATACAAAACCTTCTATTTCATTGCATAATAGAGATTTGCATGCTTAATTTCCTTCTTCTGTGACAAAATACAAGCATATGATACTATCACATCTCATAATTAAACACAAAAGACTCACATTTTCACCTCTGCTCAATGCTTGAGTATACAGTTACTGTGCAAATTGGACCTATGACCTTTCCTTACTGCCTTGAGCACACCCCTCTTGGGCTTCTGGCTGTTAGGTATTGCTTAGCTTAATACAGACTCACACAACTCTTTGCTAAATCTGGGTCATGGTACCAAGGATCATTTTCTGAGCAGATCTATCTCAACTTCAAACCCTTCAGTCTGCTCCCTTTGGCCAGATAGCTTCCTTCAAGTTAAATATCATGTATTTAGAAGAAAACTCTAACTCAAAACTATTTCAGCAGACTGTGGAAATTTTCAAACTATAAGATATGATGCCTTCCAAGCTGGTACCCAACAAACCAGTTGCCTACAGCCTCTTCCAGTTTGTGCAGTCATTTGACCTGGTAGGGCAGCCTTTGAAACAAGAATGTTTTCAGCTACACAGAAAAAGAGGCAAAGTCTAATTTGGTGCTTTATCTTCCAGGCATGTTTTTGACAAAGTCTTGGCAGTCAGTGTTAATATGTTTATTCGTGATGATTTCATGCACAACATCTGTAAAAAAAAAAATCTCAAAAATCATTATAAATGAATCTGAAGTCACACAAAAAAATAGCTAACAAGGCTTCATACCATCACATTGCTGCCATGGCACACCTCACGTGCTGTGTCCATAAAACTGTGCTTAGTGATACTTGGAATATTCCTCTGGAAGAGCTCCCATCTGTTGCACACCAAGATGCCTGTTGTTACCTACATTAAAAGCTGATCTATGTGATCACATTTTATGAAAAGGTTACCTTCCTAGAACACCTAGACTCATATAACAATCTGTTGATGCTTCAGCTGTCTACAGCAGGGATATTTAAAAATTATAGTCTTAAGACCACTTCCAACATGCAAAGCTTTTTGTTTTCTAAGGAAAATTTAAGATCTTTCTCTTGAATATAAAGGTATTCCAGTATACCTAAGTTTTGTGCAGTTGCCATGGCCTGAAATTCTGATCTTATTTAGTAGCTCAACAAAGCAACTGATTTTGAAAAATGCGAAGAAAATAATTCCCATTTAAAAAGAAAAAAACTCCACCAAAACTGTTTTAACTATGTAAAGAAGCAAATAACAGGGTGTACATACATGTTATACTGTAACAGTCATGGAAACATAAAGGGGTAGAAGACCTAGTTTCCAATATATACCTATGAACTTAGGCTATACTTGCTGTGCTAAAAGGCAACTGTGTAGGCTGGAAGGAGATCAGGATGTTTTCTGACAGATTAATCTAGCCAGGAACAACCAGGTTGTAAACCAGGGACCAGACCATTCTGAGAATACCTTTAGAAACAATGTAAGGTAATTTTTAGATGCTGAATTCAATGGACATGGCTACCTTCAAGACCTGAAATTTCTTCTTAGCTCTTGGAGGCTGAGAAAGAAACAGTCATAAAGGATGCACTGAGTTTCTCAGACATAAGAAAACTATGGTTATTTGCCATTTTTACCTGATATTGACATAAATATATGTATAATGAATCTTAATGGAAGTAATGGACTGTTTTATTTAAAAATGGACTGTGTAACTTGCCATAAATATTCTTTAGCCAATTTGAACATTACAAGTTGGGATTTGTGAACACTTCATATTTAGACAGTCCTATTCAGACATGCCAAAATGCATGCTTACTTGCTGGCAATGTGTTTTTACTTTCTGTCAAAATATGAGCTCTTACAGAGGTAAGAAAGCACTTTCCTATGTGTCAGAAGTCTTTTGAAGATTTTTAGAACTCCTGGGCCTTATTTCCCTTTTGCAAACAATGGAGTAAAACAGGCAGAACTCCATGGCAACGGGTGGAGAAGAGGCAGCTCCATTTGGACATGCGGAAATGGATGTGATTGCAATAGCAATGCAAAACTGCTGGACTTAACTAATGTCAAAAAGAAAAAGCTGCCAGTAACTTCTCAAACTTGATGACTCTCCATTAACATTTCTTCTCTCTCTACTTATTCACTGCTATCTCTCTCCCTGGAAAGGTTTGAGAGAGCACAGAATGGTCAGATAATTTGAAAACCAACAGTTCTTGTATATGTACTCATAGAATGAAGTACAGACAGACAAATAACAAAATCCATCTCCGCAATCACCTGAGACCTACACCATTATGGTTTCATTGTATCTAATGATTTATTAATGATATAGGTGATGTGATAAAAAACCCATATC
The DNA here is from genome assembly GCF_965178545.1 of Coloeus monedula. Classification (NCBI taxonomy): domain Eukaryota; kingdom Metazoa; phylum Chordata; class Aves; order Passeriformes; family Corvidae; genus Coloeus; species Coloeus monedula. Next base: position 66,183,561 of record NC_138784.1, on the reverse strand, counting down.
TATAATTTGGGACTCACTGTGAAGTTTAGAGAAAGGCCTAGGGGCCAATGTCAGTAAGGACTTAATGTCTCCAAGATCCAGATCTGAAAACCTCCAAAACTTTTGAGCTTCTAGTCAAATGCAGATGATAAAAGCCAAGCTTAATATCTGGAAATCCATGTGCTGCAAGGGATCTGAACAGGTATCAAAATTGCAAAGAGACTTGTTTATGAGACTGTGGTGCTTTCACAGGCTCCATTACCTCACAAACCCACAATGGCACATACAGCATTTTCTGTCTAAATGCAGTCATTACATTGCTACACTTCTTTGGCTGTGTCTTAGGTTACAGTGTAAGGTGTAACCAAAAGTATGTATTCTATCACCATCTTCATGAGCTGTTAAAACCAGGTCGGGCAGTGTTCTTTGTCTCTTCCATGACACATCCCTGATAACTCCCTCCAGAAGGACGTCTTCTATTAATGGGCTATCAAACCTCACTTCATGACTCATAAAATTACACCATCCCATTGGGAGATGCTCTGCCCAGGGGGAGGAACCAAGCATTCCTACCTGGCTGTAATCTGAGGTTTGGAACACCACACTCAGCCCTTACCTATTGCATTCCCAGAGGACAAGAGCTACGTAACCACCACTGGACCTTCAGAGGAAGACCAGATCCTTCTACAGGATCACTGCTTCAACAGAACCTCATCTATCACTTCAGTAGGACTGCAGGCACCATTTAATGGGACTGCTACCACCACCCTGCCTGACAGGGTATCAGGTTGTACCCTGACTCTGTCAGTATTTCTGTACTACTGCATTTAATTTTTCTGTTAAATTTTAATTCTGACTTGGAGTCTCTCACTGGTTTGTTTTCAGACTAGCACAGGCTGTTATTAGAGGTACCTTTTACAGCTTCCACAAAATTTTTTGTATATGGTTTCTAGTTGAGTATGTTTTAGGAATTGTGAAAGTGCAGCCTATGGTCTTTTTTGCTGATTGTATATCTTCAACTAATTATAAGAAAGTTGATTTGTGATTGAGAGTCAAAATATAACTAGAAAAGTATCATCTCATTTCACACTTTGGATTGTGACAGATATTCAAATTAATCAAGCTAAAAATACCTCAGATTCCACTGGGTGTCTCCTTCTTTCAAAGGATTTGCATCCATAAATTGGAATCTTGAATTAATAAAATAAATAAATTAAAATTGTTATCGAATGGTCCTTGTTTTCTCCTGTTTCCATCTTTTTCTTACTCTATAAAGTGATGTACTATTTCTTGTTTAATTATTTTAGCCTTCAGAATTGAACTCCTCTTATTCTGGGCTTTAAATGGTCAAATACAAAAAGTTTTGTCCTTAAGGAGCAGTGTACCCAAAGAAATAATTGATGATTTACCTCTTTTTGTACTGCACAATTTTTGAAGAGTAAGAGGTTTTTAAATGGAAAGCTGACTATATATGTGGAGTCTTTAGATTTTATAAGGTAAACCATTTGGCACTGCAATAGGTTCAATGGGTTTATTAAGTCAGTGGGAAAAGTCCAATGTATGAGACGTGAGAAAACACAGGTTTAAAATGCTGTCTTGAAAAATTCATCATCATTAATGCTTGAGAAAAATGGGCATCTGGAAAGATGTCTCCACAAAAATTACGTGGATATTGTTTTGATGTAGGTTTGAGTGATTTCTTCATCTTGTCTAATTTATGCTATCCACATTGGGAGATGGAGAAAAACAGTGTTCAATCCACCTAGCAGCATATTCTCCTGTAACAGGATTGCTGCAGTTTCTTTCCAAATTAATACTCTTGAGCATTCTCCACTTCCTGACTATCACATTAAAGGAGCTAAAAATATAATTTAATCCAGGTATGGATTAAACTGTTAATCCAGTTATTAACTGACAATTTGGGCTCAACTGTGATGTAAAGCTAATTTGAATATATTTACATGATAGCTAATTAATCATCTGAATTAGAGCATATAATTTTCAAAAAAATGCATAAACTAGTTCAGAGCACTGAATTTCAGGTAGCACCATGTCTCAGCTATGTGTGCTGAGATCATAATAGGTCAAAGCAAAATAAGTATTAATATGCATATGAAGAATATTCCACCTATTTTTGACTAATTTTTTAATGATATATGTCAGCATGTTAATTGTTAGGTGGCAGGGATTTCATTAGTATTACATCCACATGTAGGTGAGAAGGACAAAAAACTGCACATTAGCCAGCAATGAATGATTGCAGCCCAGACAAACAAAAAATCCTGGGCTGCATCCAAAGCAGCGTCATCAGCAAGGGTGAGGGAGGTGACACTGCCCCTCTGCTTGGCTCTGGTGAGACCCCACCTGCAGTGCTGTATCCGGATCTGCAGGACCAGAAAAACATGGATCTCTTAGACCAGGTCCAGAGGAGGGTCAGAAAAATGACCAGAGCCCTGGAGACAGGCTGGGAGAGTTGGGAGTGTTCAGCCTGGAGAAGAGAAGGCTCTGGGGAGATCTTGTTGCTTTTCAGTACTTACAGGGTGCTTACAAGAAAGGTGAGGACAAACTCTTCAGCAGAGTCTGTTGTTTTAAGACAGGGGGTGATAAACTAAAAGAGCATTGCTTAAGAATAAATGTAAGGAAGAAATTTTTTACAATGAGATGGTGAAACTCTGGAACAGGTTGCCCAGAGAGGTGATAGGTGAACAGTCCCTGGAAACATTCCAAGTCAGGTTGGATGGGGCTCTGAGTAACCTGGTCTAGTGAAAAATGGCCCTGTCCAAGGGGTTTGAAACCCTAAAAGATGATCTTTTAGGTGCCTTCCAACCTGAGCCACTCCAGGATTCTATAACAAGACTGAAAGGCATTGCTACATACATATACATACAAAATCAATGTGCTGCACTGCTTACTCTGCATACTTGTATACTGCAATGACTATTTACAAAGCTTATTTCAAACTGTAATTGCTCAGTGTCCACCTGTGATGGACCATGACTAAATGCCAGGTGTCATCTCACGTGGTGTTTATACTTGCATGCTGTTCATCTTTAGAAGTTATTTTTCATTCCCAGCGCCTGCATTCACAGATGTCTAGCCAGTAAATAATTTTTGCTCATCCTTCACAGGATAACTTGAAAAATATGTTATTGTAAGCAAGTTCCAGAATCAGCATAATACTTTTCTGAAAGTGGATTTTGCAGTCAACCCAGGGAATTGAGGAACAGAAAATATACCAGTCTGGATTTCACGAGAGGACAAAGAATGTTTCTGAGGCACATACTATAATTCTGCTTTCTGTTTCTCTGCAGACGCCTTTACAGATAAATAAAACCACATGCTACAGCTACATGATACACTCTTGGTTCACTAAATAAATCTAGTTTAGGTTCACTCAACCTGTAAAGTATAGGTTTAGTATAGGAAATACAGGATTTTTTACATAGTGTATGGACACCTAAACCACAAAGAATGCTTTACTCTGAATGCACTTCTGAATTAACTTCTTGGGACAGAAGGTTGGTCTGCACACCAGTGGCACTCTGATGATTTTAATTCATCTTATCTTGTTCATTCCATGTCCTCTTTAAAATGGTTTCCAACCACTGAGCTGAAAAATGGATCAAAAGAAATCAGGATAATAAAACAAAAACCTAAATATTTATCTTGTTTAAATGATTCTTTCCTCCAGGAAAACATCAACAACAACAACAACAACAACAAAGATAAAAAATAGCAAGTATCCTTTCAAAGAAATACAGTAAAAATGAAAGTAGAGAATTTCCTGTTATTCACAAAATTAGTAGGACTGTGATTGCCTTTTTTTCTGTTTCCCAAGCAGCCCACTTGCAGGCAGGATGGAAAACTAAAGTTGAAAGAAGACATTTCACAGACATTTTGCAGGCACTCTGAAAATGCAATGAATCCTTCTTGACAATGTTGCATTGCATACTTGAACAACTATTGACAGTTTGATTCAGATCTTTGCTCTGAATCCAGCTGAGTACATTCCATTTACATGCCAAAAATGTATTGGGTATCAATATCAATAAGGTATAGCATGTCCTTCTTTAATGTATACGTGTAAATTAACTGTTTTGATATTTTAAACCAGGATCAGAAAGTAGGTTGATTTCTTTGCTCAGTGTTTAAGATATTCATGTGTAAAGTAGCATCCTGCCTTTTTCTGAGATAGCATATCATAGAGAAGCTGAAGTTTTTCCTACATAGTGGAAGATAAATGAATAAAACTTCTCTTAAACTAAGGAAAGAGTATTCATCTCCAATATTATAGCTAAGTGACATCCTGCTTTAATACAACAGTACTAGAACACTTATTGAGGAATAGGTGATAACTTACCCTTTGCTGCTCTTGAACAAAAAAAGAAAAAAAAATAGTCCAAATGTGGATTATATTTTTCTTTTTTTAAATTCATGTATGGTTTAACTCTATGGCTGGCAAGTAAATTACTGACAAATAAAGTGATCTCTGTCCTGCTATAAAGGCAAAACCCCAGCATGTTGCTACTCAGAAAACCGCTCTGTAAAATCTGCATTATGAGGCTCTGTATTTATTGCCTCAGGAACTACAGAGAAAGTTTTCTTAGGTATTTTCCTAAGTGTCAGTCCTGGAAGCCATGAGAGCTGCTCTGATTTTTTCTGATTTATACAATAAAAAAAGTATTAAAGAGCCTGTCAAGCCAAGTCTACTGGGAGCACCTTCCTGTCTTCGATTTCTGCCTCTACTTTAAAGCAGGAAAGTATAAGACTGAGGACAGAATATGTTATTGCAGCTAAAAATTTACACAGATCCTCAGATTGTAAAATAAAACATGACTCATTTTTCCATAAATATTCACTCTTCAATGTTTCACTGAAGACAAAAAGCTCATTTTCGTCACTAATATGTTCAGCTCTAAATTATTATGAACAGGTATATTAGGTTTAAAAAGAAACATGAGGACTCATACATCCCTGAAAAAAAATCTATCTGTAAGCCTAGTGACTAGAAGAAGTAGAATATCATCACACATATTTTTATTACTGTTTTATAGGTCATAAATATATCACATATTTCTGATACATAAATACATCAGATATTTGTGTCATTGGTGTATACTATGATTTCATATTGAACTTTTTCCCTAAAACTCAAGGGTCCTTTAAGGCTCATCAGGAGGTCAAAAGTATAATCTTAATCACCAGTAGTGCTTAACAGAACTTAGAGGCTGAACAAGAATCCAGACACACACAACCTGTGATGAGCATCTTATGTAGAGAATAATGTGAAGGCATCAAGGTGCCTGACATGGTCTGGAACAATGAAATAGATTTGAGGAATGTGGTGTCCTTCCTTTCACATCTCACAAAAGCTCAGAACCAGAATATGAGAAGCAGCTAAGAAAACCAGAGAGGAAAGTGGTCAAGGGGAATATTGAAGTGACTCAAGGGATGGGATGAGAATCAAAATTATCAGTAAGGGAGAGATACTATATCTAACTAGATCCAGAAGGATTAGGAGATTGAACAAGATAGCGGGACTGGAGAGGAAGAGCAAGCTGTTGAAACTGAGGTGGAAAAGTACTCCCAACAGGTGTATTTGGGCAAAATTTGCTTTTACAACTATATCTTACATATATTACATATCATATATGAATGATTAGTGAGAAACAGTCAGGCTTGAGGTTTAGTCTGACTGAAAAGATCTGGCTAATCTGAAATTGATTATCACCATTTCTCCTTCGAGGTGATGTCTTGATACTTTCAGATCAACTGAACAGTGATTTCCTCCTGCCTGTGTCAGTAGACCTTGCTCTGGGAAGAATGTTGATTCACAAAAATGGTGCAGCCTAAGAAGTCTCATGTCGTCCTACTCATTTTTTCATATATTTTAGGTCAATTGAATAGAATGTATCATTAACCCACAATACATCTAAACATGCATTGAAGTTGGAAAGCAGATTGAGTTCTTTGAAGGGAATGTAAATGCACTCATGTTTGAATAAAAGCACCTGCTAAAGCACTCTAAGAAAACTGTGGCTTGCTTTTCTTTCTTTTTCCTCTCCATTGTCCAGTTTCCCAAAGTTATTACATTTGTTATCTACATTATCAACAGTTGTTAAAATAAACACATAGGAATGGAATTTATCATGCTCTCAATTCCCTACAAGAATTAAACAATGCGTAAGACTTTGCTTTTTTCCAGGGACTTTGTCATTCTGAGGTCAACATTAAACCGTCTGAATTCATAGATATGCAAGCTAAAATGAATTTGTATGGTAAACACATCATCTATCAAAGTTTAAAATTTGTGTAAGGAACCCTTACATGTACATGACCAACAATTCTTTTGTGTGTGTTGGAAGTCAAAAGTGTAAACTTCACCTGTTTTTTTTTAAGGGATCATGTGCTTTGTAAAGGTCAACAGTGGAAAATACTAGACACAGAAGATATTGGTATTTATGATGTCTTCAATTTACTTTAATACAAATATGAACTCGGTAATCATAAAGAATCTTATAACTCTTTTCTCATTTATTCTAGTTTTGTTAAAACCTGTTTCCGTGGAATTTAGTAAAACAAATTAGTTATATTGACATAAAGTCCTAGAAATGTGGCAAACCATCTCACTCTTTCCTGAGATCCGATACACCTAGACATCCACACTGGTCTAATTTCTTAGCAACAAAAAACTTGGTTAATTTCTTTGGAATTTTTTATCATTCTTGACATAGTTTCTCCGTAAAAACAAGAAATGTATCCGATATGAACTTTTAAAGCAGAAAAGTACACTGGAATTGCACAATTTCTTGAAAGTTAAGATTCTCAGTCACCCTATCATTACTTTTTAGTGCTAAAGTGTAATTTCCCCTTATCATATTTTCTGTTCACTTCTTTCATCTTATCAGGATCAAGCCAACCTTCAGCCGTACAGAAATTTTAGTTAGTTAAAGTGGTTTACTTTAGCATATGCCTCTTTCAATATTCAACCTTTTCGAAGCAAATATATTACCTTGAATCTTAATGAATTATCCTATTATTTTTTGAATATCCTATTATTATTTGAATGTCCTATTTTTTTCCTTCTCCAGAAAGGAGTCGCTTAGAACTGCAAGATGCAATTTTACTGAAACTTGCATAAATTAACCATGGTTGCATTTTGGATTATTATCCACTGCAGAAAAGCTTATATGAACTTTATAAAGGAAACCTTCCTTGTCTTTTTGTGCAGTTCTGGGGTTTATATAAGACCTTAAATTTCTGGAGTTAGTGAAACTTTGTAGTATAATCTTAGGTATTGATTGTTTATGCTTATGGACTTTCCAAATTGCTAAGTGAAACACATTAACCTGGGCTAGAGCTAGTAATGAGAATAATTTAGATTAAATGCACCTTATTTCAGACCTCAGGTGAGGGAAGAATATACAGTCATCTCCTATTGCACAGATGATGAGTGGTAATTCATGAAGATGCAATTACTTTAGACTGTGTGGCTAGACCTGAGGGAATTCTTTCAAGCAGTACCTGGCAGTAGCCCTCTGCCTACCTCTTTAATGTCATAATTAGTTTCAAAGAAACTGAAATGTTGGTGAACAACGTTGAGCATATAGAAAATTTATACAGTAAAAACAATTCCAGAGTGGAAATGGAATAGGACTATTTTTTTCCAAAGAGAATATATTTAGAGATTCACAGAGTAGAACTCATTTTTTCCCTGCTTCCAGACAGTTCTCTGTGAACTCAGATAGACACTTGTAAGATTGACAGATTTTTCCAGTGATTTTAAAGGTTCTCATTTGTGGTAAAACATGAGTGGTTTAGGGCAGTTGATTGTTTAAGAACTCTGTATTGTACTCTTACAAACTTACTTGATCTAATATGCTTTTTCTTAGCAGGATAGCTCCCAATTGTTAAAAGGGCAAAAGAATATCATATTAAGTTATTTTCTCTACGGGTCGTTTTTTCCATAAACATATGCAGTTGTCCAATGAAAAAGGGGCAAAAATTGAGGAAAACTCTGTTTGGATTTGATGTGAGTAAACAATCAGAATCTTTTATTATTGAACAAGGAATTAATTTGTTCCTTTGGGCTTTTTTTCACCCTTGAACTCATTCCTCTCTTGGTCCTGAACCTTGGTTCTCCTGTAACATTCCCCCAAGTTCTAAGGCTCAATTTATCTTCCATTTAGACACTTGTGAACAACATATTTGTTTTTTTTTTCTTTACTTTTTAAGAAGGGCACTGCAACAAGTGGCTTCTAAACTCCATTCAGCCAGATCCCATTCTGCTCTTACATTCTTTGTGCTTTGGCCAGCATACTTCACACCAGACAGAAACTGTAGAGCCAGATAAAATCAGCAGGTCCTGCTGGGAATGTGGGATGAGTAAGAAGATACTGGTATGTCTGTCAGATTTATGGCTGGGGTTCCTGTCAGGGAAATTATTGTACCTCAGCCAGGGTAGTGCATCTAGACTTCTAACACATTGAGGTTAATAAATATTCCACATGAAGCCAATTCCCAGTGTTTTCCAGGGAGCAAATCCTGCCACCTCATTGCATGGAATGTCAGTAATAATGATTGTTACAGTAAAGTTTCATCTCAAGACTGAAACACATCAGTGCTCAGAATACAACACGTAGTGAAAAATTTAATAAAATCAAAGTTGCATTATTGGATTGAGAAAGTTTTGACGTATCATAAATATATTCCTTGTAATCAAAAATGAGGTCTAACCTATATTCCCTTAATAATAAGGAGTGGTTTGCTCTGGACAAAGCACTGGCCGAAACTCTTCTGGATGTTTTTCTTGAGTAAACATCCATTGATAAAGCCTTCTCTCACCAAGATATTTTCATATGATAAAAATACTTTTGACAAAATAAATAAGATTAATAATGATGTGGTTTATTTTCCCAGTTATTTCAAAACTAGTGATGTTTATTTTTCATGTTAGTGCATAGCTATATGCTGTAAATTCACAATCAGAACAAAATCTTTTTGATTATAAAAAATATTCTGACTGAACGTAAAATACACTGGTTTTCAGTGTAGGTGTTTCAGAGATAGATTGATATATATTTTTGTGTTGAGATTTTTTTCCTACAGAACTCAAAAATTTAATTTTTTTGTGACTACTCTGTAAAATTATATTAGGAATGCAGACAGAGACACATCAAATATATGATTTCCTGACTGTAGGAGTTTAGAGTCTAAGTTATAGGCTTGTGATGCACCCATTTACTTCTGAACTTATTACTATAGGCTACTTTTCTAGTCCGTGGAGCACAGTGGGCAGTTTGTGGAAATAATCTTCCGAATACTAAGATGGCTTCACTGAAACACCCTAAAATTATTTCTTTTAGAGAGAGATGGTAGGGAAACTATGGTCAAAAAAAGACATTTACAATTTTTTGAAGTGCAAACATCTAAACATAAACTTCTGTAGTCTACAGGGAAATGATTTCACACTGTGTTTCTAATGTATCAGTCTTGGTGTGAAATCTATTAGAGATGTTATGTTTTAAAAGTGAATTAAATCTGAATTTTAAAGGTAAAATAATGTTGCAATTTTATTTCAAATGCATTTGCTTTTGAAAATTTGCTTGAAATACTGCATGGTCTAAATGTATGCACGTATGAGAAAGGAAATATATATATATATATAAAGATGAAAATGTGAAAGCGTGAAGGAAATATTCAACCTATATTTATGGGTACGTGAAGGAATTATATCTCTATAAATATGAACTAATCTATATATATAGTGTACATATCTCCTTCATAACCATTGACCTTTGGCAAATCTGTCTATATTGGCCATTTGGTTTAGCTTGTGTGAACTATGCAACAACTGTTTTAAATATAACTAAATTTAATAGGATACTTATTGTAGAATAATTATGTTCCAAATGTTCATTGAAAACATGTATGATTTATAGAGCTCTGATGATTCTTTTGGAAAACTGTATCTGTTAAGTTTCAATGAATACTTGTTTAAAATCAGACATTGGATTTTCATATACATTACTGCCAAGCTCTATATTAAGCATATTCAGGCAGTGACTGATTCACCTCTTTTATTTTTTACAGAGGGAGGGTACTGCTTATTTTCCTGTGACCAGGATGTGTTAAAATGAAATAGCAATTCAAGCAGGACAATAATTCCTACATTAAATGTTCATAATTGACAGCAATGAAATGATTTTTTTTCCCCACAACTATAATAGAAATTCTAGATAATACATTCAGTATCTTTCATCAGTTCTACCACAGGTTCTATAAATACACAGAAAATAAACTATGACACACCTTTCCTGGTTTCTGTTCAATGCTGCACTACACTAAGCTACTCTCTGGGCAGATATAAAAAATCAGACAGTTTAAGTCTACAAACATCCAAAACTGGATATAAAGGTACATCTGATATTCATAAGAATTTAAATTCAACTGACTATGTGAAGAGAAAAAATGCAGGCTTGTTGTTCTTTACCACTCTAATAGCTTCCAGAATAAAACAGATGCGTCCTTAAAGTGAAACTTCTGTTGTCACTTACCAGAAGAAAATACCAGATCAATTCTGTTTTCTTTGGTTTCCTGTAAAATTTCTGACAACTGCTGTTCTCACATAATGGAAAACACTTTCCTAACATTGATGGTCTTTTCCAATCTTTCTATACATTTTATTTCTCTAAATGAATGAAGAGACAGAATAATGATATATGAAAAAAACCCAACCACACATTAACATTGCACATTGTTGAATAGGATATTTGGCTTATTGCATTTGAAATACTGCATTAAGTAGATTCTTTAGAGAGAGAGAATGTTGTTCTGACTGCTTGTGACCTGATTAGTGAAACATGCTTCAGTACAATTTATAAATAGTAATACATGGAATTGACTTTAATTCAACAATCAGGTTGGCAAAGAAATTGTTACTGATACAGTATTCTTTATTATTCTTTAATTTTGCCATTGAAATTTCTTCATCAGGTAATTCTTTGATTATATTTTTCCCCCTAGCCTGATATTCTTTCAAAATAAAGACAAGCCTAATTTAAAAGATAAACTGATTTCAACTTATAATTGCTTATAAGCAATCATTTATTATTAACGTATTTCAGATGTAATTCAAAACAAAGTTTAAGGGAAAGAAATAATAAACTCATCTGGTAAGATTATCAGGTAAGGTTTAAAGCCCTAATAAACTAGGAAGTCAGTAATGTAAGTAAACTGGGCAAAGTCATTCAAAGTTTTGCAGTTTCTCTAAAGCAAACATGCACAAAACATCTGGAGTTATCACCACAAAGAGGATGGGCAGAATGGAGAGGAGCACTCCAGGCATAACTCCATGAATCATCTCAAGGAGGATATTAGTAGTGAGGAAGGAATGCTGCACATGAGAGATCAGGAAGCACAGCGAAACAATTCATTACAGAGGAATAAAAGCCAATGACAAGTGTTTCTGTAATGGTAAATGGGAGCCAGATAACAAACAGAGTAATTCAAAGTCAAGATTGGTAAATTTCAAAATACTTTTGATAAGATCTAGTAATAACCTTTTGGTGTCTGTGTCCAATAAGAATGCTGCTGTATGATATGGGAGTTAAAGTGAGCTGATTGATAGAAGATGGAAAAGTGATATTAAATCATTAAAAAACTCACAAATCTTAAAAGACTGCTGTGAGTGGCCCCAACAAAGAAGATGAGCACCCACACAGCCACTTAATCTCTTCACCTCCTGTAGTGGATTGACCCTGGCTGGATGCCAGGCACCCACCGAAACCTCTCTAACACTCCCTTCCACAAGTGGACAGGGGAGAGAAAATATAACTAAGAGTCCATGAGTTGAGATAAGGACTGGGAGAGATCACTCTCCAGATACAGTCATGGGCAAAACAAGCTCACATTGGAGATATTAGTTGAATTTATTACTAACAAAACCAGAGCAGGATAATGAGAAGCGAAATAAATCTTAAAAACACCCTCCTCCCACCCGTCCCTCCTTTTCAAGCTCTACCCCTTCCCCACCAGCAGCACTGGGAGACAGGGAATGGGGGTTCCAGTCAGCTCATCATGAGTTGTTGCTGCTGTTGCTCAGGGAGAGGAGTCCTTTGCCTGTTCCAGCGTGGGGTCCTTCCTACTGGAGACAGTATGTGCCAATACCGAAATTGTACCTTTTATACACTGTATATATGGAGAGCGTATATAGATACACACCAATGTGCCAACAACAACAAAAAAAAGCTCCATTGTTTTCTATTGCTTCATTTTTTGTTTCCAATAAACTGTTGACACACACTGGAAAGAAAAATTCCAACAGCTCTTCCCCAATATCTTCAGCAATGTCTTGTTTGAAAAAGAAATTTAACTGTTACTTTGCTTCAGATCCTTTTATAGTTTTGGCCTACAGAAGTTTTCTTACACCTAAAATGTCCAGGGGTGAATAGGTCAATCCTTCACACTCAATGGGCACATTCAACATCTAAAGAGAAGAAATCTATTAAAAATTCTTGAAGAAATTGGAGTATTCGTGGAGGGGAGTTGTTAGACAAGAGGGAATTCTGTTACATGTTCTCAAGTTCTGCAAACATTCGGGGACAATCTAATGGCTCCTCTTTTACGAGGAGGTTGCTGAGGTAACCTGCTCAAGATAGATTTGATGTTTACTTTTGGTAGATGTCAAGCCATGAGGCCTGTAAAAAGAATTAATGATGTTTCAGCCATTTCAGTATCAACACAGTTGGTGTATCTATTACCTTAGCTTCTTTGATGGAAGCTTGAGGGCTTCTGTTATGAACTTCCTCATATTTCAAACACCGGGTGAGCACACATCAACTGTGGATTTTCCCCATCTGTGTATTTTCATTTGCGAAAGAAAGAGAACTCTGTTTTCTGGTTCACCTACTGAAGAAACAGGATTTAACAAATGGAAAATGCTGCTAAAAGGAAACTTGGAGGATTTAGGGGTTTTTTTTGAGAAATGTATAGATTTAATTATAATCTTTCTCAGACGCTCTGATTAGAACTATGAAATTATCAGGTCTCCCTTTTTTGTGTCATATGATAACATTTCTAACATGATCTAACAAGTGCTTTGAAGTGTGTAGGTCTCTGCACAGCACCTGGTTTTAAGAAAAGGCTTTGCTAAAGAATTCAAAACTAGTCAAAATTATTGCATTTTTACTTCAAGATAACCTATGCTAGAAGAAACCCTTGTCTCCTAATATGAATTTAGAAAGATAGTTGTACAAATCAATTATTATATTTAACTATTTATTTCATGAGGGAACTCAAGAAAAAAGCACTTGCTTGCTTGAGAGAAAATCACTTGAATCATTCAGATGCCTCCTGCTGAAATTTATTCACCTACATTTAAAGAGAGAATTGGCATGATAACATGAAAACTGTGAACTGTGTGGAAAATTAAATCTTTTAGAAAGCCCTAGATGTCATCAGATATCAAGTCAAGTAAGCAGGGGGAATCTGAGGTCTTCAATAGGACCTACCAGTAGGACTTGTGTAATGCATACAAAGTAGCTGTGAAGTGTAGTTTGGAAGCCCACATAATAATCCATGCTTTAAAAAAGCTGATTATTGCTCTGTTAAAATATATTATTTTTTCTTGTTACTAAGAAGAAAAAATGAGTTTAAAATTTATATTGTTATTAAAATCCTCAAGTTTATTAAGCATGCTTGAAATTATCTTTCTAAATCCAATCTCCCTTTAAATGGTATTGTAGGAAGCTTAGTAAATGGAAGAGATATTTAATTTATTTTTGTTTCATTTTGTTTGAATTTCAAGGAAACACTGCATGAAATTAATTTACTCAATGGAAACAAAACTGTAAATTCACAGGATGCAATATAGCAGGTCAATAACATGGGGAAGTTGTTCTGCTCTTGCCATCAATCATCTGGTAAATCTCCATATGACCAAAACACAACTTTTTATTTACCTGCTTTCTCATTTCCTACTATATAATGTCTTTAACTACAGCTTTTCTGTTCATTGTGATAAAAAAAGGTATGTAAACTCTTTTTACAGATTAGGTATATGATATTGTCATGTCCTGTTCAGTGTCCTTGAAAACCAAAATCTTCCCTGGCTAATATCTTTACGCTGCTACCGTTTAAATCTTTCTGCTCTTTCATTTTCCCCTCATGTGTCCAACATATACAGCAAGGAGCAATCAATCTTAGGATCTTAGGTACTTAACTGGATGACCTAAGGCTTTTTCATTCTCTAATCATTGTCTCTGGTCCAGTAAATCTGTTAAAACCATCATTTACTGTATTAAATAATTAGGCTAAAGTTTTTGAAATAGAAAATTAACTTGTGACATCATGTTCTATAGTCCTCTTGTTCACTTCATGAATGAAGATAAAAACTGAGTTTTAAATGAAGAGTAATAACAGTCATCGATCTTCCTTTTAGAGTTACTTCATGTTGAGTCTATGAAATTTTGTATTTTGAAATGTCTTTAAGGGATTAAACACAAACCAGAGGAAATTAATATTTCAATACAGCAACAGTACAATTCTTTGTATGCTTTTCAGCAACTAGTTCTTTTGACTTCATAAAATAATACCAAAAAAAAATAGTGAAGGCAAAGAAATGAAGCCACAGACTGCTACTATTGTGGAGTGAATTCTGTCACTTTTGGTTATACAAAGTGACATTTTTCTTAGCTAACTGAATTAAAATTGAACATTTTTTCTATACAGCTATTCCTCCACATGAGCAAAGACTGATGACTTTTCACTGCTCGCATCAGTCACTGGTTCCAATCCTTGAGACATGGGTGGGACCACACAATGGAGGGAGAGCTTCCCTCTGTGAATAACATTCATAATCTGGCCCAGTTACACTTTGACTAAGAAAATGCAGCCACTGTGTATTAATGAGGCCTAAGATGCCATAGGATCAGTGTTCAGGAAGTGTATGCAGGAAGCATGTAAACAGCTTATCCCAAATCATTCTCAGTGAATTGCTCGAAAGGACCTCAATGACTCAAGTCCTTCACTCATTCTGTTCAGCTGCCTATGGCTGACCTTGGGTAACTTCCCTCCTCCTCTGATTATGCTATTACTGCTGTTCACTTGCTGATGTTGCTACAGGTCTCTCTTCTACCATTTTTACTTGGCATAAAGGTGTGCTTTGAGTGTGGAACAAAAAGACATTGTCACTTTCATTTTCGGGCTTTGTTGGTTTGAGCAGAATCTCCCAGCTCTAGCACAGAAATGGACCTTCTTTTTGGCCACTGCCAGATGCATCTGTGAGCACCAGGTGAGTGAATTACAAATGGGGAGAGTCAGAAAGCCAATCTGATACCATAGCAATGGTAGGAGTATGTTAATGAAAATAAAATAAAACTTATAGATCCTAATTTAGTCATCACATACACATGCAAAAAGTATATTTTATTCTCATTTAAATC
Source organism: Coloeus monedula (assembly GCF_965178545.1). Taxonomy (NCBI): domain Eukaryota; kingdom Metazoa; phylum Chordata; class Aves; order Passeriformes; family Corvidae; genus Coloeus; species Coloeus monedula. The sequence goes on along the minus strand of NC_138784.1, from coordinate 66,168,139 downwards.
TTCAAAGTAAAGCTTAAATAATATTTGAATAATCCTTCCTTCCAGTAGTTCTCTGAATACAAAAAACTTTCTGCTGCATGAGACAAAGTACTGTAAACTGAATAACGCCTCTCAGTATCCTGCATCTAAGCCTAGCCAAACAAACTACATTCCTGTTATATATGTTATTGATGGAAAATAGAAGTTGCTTTTCTCTGTCTCTTGTAACAGATGCAGTTTTTTAAAGTGTTCTTAGTTGTTCTTTTATTTGTAGAAGTTTCTCAGCCATTACAAATAATAAATAAAAAAAGCAAATAGGCTGATAAGTGATCTACACTTACAGGTTGTGAGTGATGCTTTTATGAATTTTATTTTTTGAAACTATTGAACACATTTTGAAGACTATTATTAGGGCAAAAACATCTGTCAGAGCTGAAAATGCTACATTCTGCAATTATATTTCTATATATGCTATAAGAAAGCTGTTTTGCCAAGAACTGATAAAAAATTTCAGTTGTGCAATCTTTCAAAGAAAGTCTTTTCAAAAAAACCTGCTGAAACAAAATTTCATGTGTTTCAGTTTGGTCTCTATGTCTTGTCTTGAATTCAGGAGCAGTAGGCTGAGTTAATTCAGGTATGGACAAGTAAACTGAGTCCCAAGTGGCATGCCTGATTTACAGTGATAAAGGGATTTTGTGGAACTACAAAATAATTTCCAGAGCTAGTGCTGGTGGTACTTATATTGTTTCCTTACCTGGTCAGACTTGGAGTGCCAATTTCATGGTCAGTACTTTTGTGGTCATTTGTGGTCATTGCTAAAAATTTAATTCAAATTTTTCCTTTTTTATTTTCTCTAATTGTTTCATTCCTCATAGAATATTATGATATTTGGATTGGTTCAGATTATTTCTTCACCTAACCCACTCATTTTTTTTCAGAAATATTCAGGATAGTTAGAATAAAAATGGACCTATGGAAAATTGGTTGTACAACTTGTTCAGTGCCATAAAAACAGATAGTAGTATATCCTTCATCTTCATAATTTGTTTGCATTTGCAAGGGAAAAGGTTAAATATTTTTCCCCTGTGAATAGATGAGTAGCCTGCAACCATTTAATAACCCTTCTGGCTAACTGGCTCAGATAACTGAAGTCCATTAAAGCTGTTGCCAAGAGTTCCGTGCACAGTCAAGTTTTGTTGATCAGAGCAAATGAATCATTAATAAACTAAGGAATCCAGCAAAAAACCAAAAGTACAACCAGCTGGTAACTGATTCCTGGCTGATCTACAGTGTCTGCTGGGTCTGTGGGCTTGTTTTGCTGGTATAGTTCACTTGCAGTGTAAGACATTGAAAGAAAGAAGAGTATCACCAGTACCTTGGTATCTCTGACCTGCATAGTATGATTAAGGGCTGCATTATGTACAGCAAGCTATACTGGATACTCACACTACTTTATATAAATCAAACAATGTGGTTAACCTTTCAAAAGTCCAGCTTTATATAACAGCACAGGTAGTATATGCTGCTTACTACTTTAATATATAAAAGTACAATGTCTGCAATCTGGAACATATATCCTCAAAGATCTGAAGTTTCCTGACTTTTAGGGTGTATCACATTATATTTCCTCCATGCGAAGTCCAGCTGGTGCTAAATCAACCCTTTATAGCTTGTCCTGGAGACTTGGCCAGAGAATCTATTTCTGCTTGGAGCTGAAATAAACAAGGTTTCCTTTCTCTGAACAGAATGATCTTTTCTAAGCGTTTTTCTGCCAGATTCTGAGTCTTGGTCCCAGTCCAGTGTGATGGAGATCAAGGAAGGAAGCTTTCTTCTCAGTCAATAGAGATTCCTGCTGTTTTGTCAACTCACCAAAGAAAGGTAGAGTTGGTACAAAATCAAAGTCTATAACAATCATGTCTGTGACAAATACTGAATTTCCTGCTACTTGCTGTGTACTCTGGTCTACGGCAGCAGGATAGAGGTTTGTCCTTAAGAGATGCCACTGAACTACTATAATAGAGGCTTGTCCCTTTTATTTTAACTTTTCTGGTTATTTATATCTTGTTCCAAAGGTTATTCAGGATGAGGATATTACATATAACTTTCTCCAAAACTACCAAAATATTAATGCTGTCTTCACTTTTCATCATCAGCATTTTGTGTTACCTATTTTTTAGATTAAACTTGCCATTGTCCTTCTCTCTCTTATTTGCCTGTTATCAAATCCACCAAGAAATGAGTAAGAAACAGTCTTTAGTTAAGGTCCCTGCCTGAGCTATGGAAGGAACTGAAGAACAAAAGGGATGTCTAGCCTATTTACAGCGTGATTTTGTCACTAATGACCAGACAAAGTTCTATTATTGTTACTACAAATTTATTATACAGTAAAATAGAGTGGAAAGTGAAAAATGCCCTGGCTTTACTGTGATAGATCTGTGATTCCCCAGATAATACCATTTCATCTTCATGCTCATTATCACCTAAGCTACTCCATTCTGTTCCAGTCTCTGGAACTAGATTTTATTTTCACTCAAGGTAAAGTCTTAAAAGAAAGTAAGATAATGTGCACAACCATGATCCAGGAACAATAGCCACTGTTTAAAAAAAAAAAATTTAGGCTCAGTAAAACACATTTTCTTGAATCTGAATATTTCATTTGAAAAATAATCCTGGATCTGGAATTAAAAAGAATCCTGGATAATAAAAAAGGCCATGGCTATTTAAGGAATATATTTTTCCCATTTACTCGACTCTTGAGTCCAAATAATGTCAGTGATATAGAAACCACTAACAATCAGCATTTTATGATCCCAGTCTGCCCCATTTTCCTTTTACAGTGTGGTACATGTTCTGATAGTTTAAAGTCAAAGTAAACTCTTGTTACTTATGAAAATGAGCAAAGGAAAACCTCAGTTAAATGTCAAGAGGCATTTTAGCAGTTAGGAGGCCATGCTCTTCCCTGCCTTATGGGGTACTTTTTAGAACAGCAGGCCTATAAAGAATCCAGTATGTAAAGGAAAAGAGAATAACGATTCCTGGGGATATTCCTTGGCTAGGGATGTGTAATTGGGCAAATGCTGTCCACTTAACACACTATCATTTGTGGTTGAAAGATATCAAGCAACTGGATGAGCTTTGGAGATTATGGTTTCTATTCCCTGTTCCATATGCACATTTCTGCCTCAGTGCCACACAGCAGATGCTGCTGGATGATACCAAGTCTGAAACGTACCCCATTCTTCTTTAAAAGTTAAGGAAAATGCATGTATTAGACGTTGCACTTAACAAAAAATCCCAGCACTCGGAACTTGTTAGTGCCATGTCCAGCTTCAGTTCAGAGCTCTTGGTGAAGATGGTAGGACCGACCCTAAAGGGGAACAGTAAGTGCCATAAAATGAGATCTGAAATAGTTTCTTTTCTGAGCTGAGAATGCCCAAGCGTAAGGAGCTGGAAAATCCACATTGTTTGAGCTTGACATACCTGATTGAGGGCTTCAGGAGTCTGTCCTTATCCACTCAGGATTATCATCTGTCAGTCCTCTCCAAATGAAGCGAGACTCTCCCTTTAGTAGCATGGCTTACAAGAAATGTGCCATTTTCCCAATGCTATGTGCTAATTATGGCACTGACACCATCTAGAAGATAATACCATCCACAAGCAAAAGGAGTTCAGACACAAAGCACTGGTTCACCTTCAAATTAAACCACACTGATTTGAGCACCTGCAATAATTCTAGTTCCACAACAGCAAAAAAAAATGTGTGGAATGACAAAAAAGTAATCTAAGATGTCATTTTTATATTCTGCTGGAGTCATCAACATAGAATTCTTTTTCTAAAAGACATTGTGTAGTTTATCAGAAAATCCACCAACTGTCTATGCTTATTTCAAGGATTTTGTTCAACCGGAGCGTGTGAACAGTCAGAGGTATATTTCCATATGAGACCTTTTCAGTAATTTTTTATAAAGTTCAGGTCTTTCTCCAAAGTGCCCATAATGTATTGGTTAAATCATAAAAATCTTATATTATATTTACAGTGTATTTTAGCCAAACTTTGTATTTTGTTGTGGTTCTTTTTCTAAAGCAATTTCATTACAAAAGAAGCTTCTCAATTGAGAAGGGATCAGAAATTGTTTTGTAAGAGTTTCCATTACTTTCTTTTATTTTGGCAATGAGGGCATTTCAAAGTATATCTCAACAGCCAAAATCTGCAGCTGAGTGTTTGTTAGAACAAATTCTTCTCATGCAAGAGGAGCAAGTGCATATGATATCGATCAAATTCCTGTTTCTTTCAAGGCCCAGATAAACAAACAAACAAAGAGAACAGTCTTTGATTGTTCACATAGTTATGAAATATTCCATAATGGAATATTTTAAAATTATCTGATTTAAATTCAATGGCTTTAATGGTCTGATAATGAGTATAGATGTTGTAAATAATGCATGACAGTATATGGCAGGTGTAAGAAGTGGACTGCAATGGAGAGACAATTAAATTCTGTACAAGCAAGGAACACAGTTATTGGTAGAAACCCTTCCATGGGTCAATATTATGTTCTTGATCTATCTGGCATCAGACATGGATTAAAAAGCATGAGTATTGTGCATGACCAGCCCCATCAGGAAAAAATCTCCTGTTGGAAGAGATGTTTCTGTCCCCACCCTAGGGTCATCAGAGCACATCACAGCATTGAGTTGTGTTGAATCATTTTGATACAACATCACCACATAACTGTAAAGGGCTCTAGCAGATTCAAAGCTCTGTTAACATCATTAGAGTGGCATGCCACTAAATATGTCTTACCAATACAGTCTTAGAACCCAGTTCAGTGTTTAGAGAGCCTGACATATAACAAGAGAAAGTGAGAAAGAAATGCCATGTTGCCTAGGATGCCAAGAGAAGGAAGAAGAATGTAAAGTGAGAGCAGAAAGTAAGGTACAAAGTTAAGTTTATAGTATGGCTGCCTGCCTGCTGCATGCTGTTATATTTATTCGTAAGTACTTTGACAGTACATAAACATTTATATGTACTTTGACTTACTTCAGCAAGGAAAACTGTGAACTAAAGTGTCACAACTGCAGACCCAGCATTGTGCTTCCTGCCATGACACACAATACTGTGGGGAGGGAATTTTTAAGGTCATTAAAATACCAGAAACAACCCTAAGCCATGAAAAAGGGGAACCTCATGTTCTTGCACTGATAATAACAATCCAAGATATTTGTTAACTTCCTTTTCTTATTTATAAGGAACACCTGTGATTTAGCAATGCAATAATAGGTCCTAAAGAAGCCAAATATCGAATATAACTATTCAGTATGCTGTCACTGCTTGGATGTGACTCTAAGAAAGGGTTTGATTGAGAAGCAATCAAACAATAACTCCTGCAAATTTTCTCTCAGAGCCAATATGGATTCCAATGTAAATTATCCTGACCACAGATAGTCCTGATTTACCAGTGTAATCACAGTGCTTATTTTTTCACCCTATCCTAGAGATGGAAAGAACTATTTCTTTCCAAGGGAGCTCAGTGGAATTTAACTTCAGGGCAGGAAATCAGCTGAAAGAACTATAATGAAGCAGAGTTATCTGTCCCTAATTTTAAACATTCCCTTTATTTTTACAAAGTACTAAATGCATGGAAATGGTTAACTTGGAGGCCCATGCATGACTGTTCTATACCTTTTTACTAGGACTCCTCTATGTCACTGATTTCATACACTCACCAATAGTCTACTGCAGCTTTACACAGGAGTCAAAAGGAGTAGAAGAGAAAATTCTGAGTCTCGAAGACTTGTCTCAAAATTTGAATATTGGGAAGACATCATATTGAGATATTTTTCCCTTTCATAGAGATTCAAGGGAAAAAAATAGGAGGGGTTTGGACTGCACATTTAAGGAACAAAAATAGACACAGTAATTTATTTCCCTGGTAGGATGTGATCTCAGCTAGGGTGGCTATCTTTGCAAATTTTCGTTTCTTTTGGGCGTAGCATCTGTTTTTTCCAGCAGAGGTTCTTTGCCTACCCCATTTCCTTTCCCACTGATCTGTCCATCACACAATTTGACCAATCGAGTTCCACTCCAAATACTCAGTTTGGTGATATTTTGGCAAAAAATGGCTCTGGATTTGGTTTCTAAAAAACCCCATTTTTTAACTTGATTTTTCAGGGAGATTAGGTTAGAAAAATACCCATTGAAAGGGTATTTATATTCCCTGAACTGGAATGAATGCAGCTCAGATTTGTCCTGATAGCTCTAATCAGAATGTAGTCCAAATTCCATTGCTATCTCTAGCAATTTGGCAGAAAAAAGACTAAATCAGAGACAAAATGCCATCAAACACATAAAAGATTTTCTTTTTCTGAATGTGTTAATTTAGCCACAGATAGCTAATCAGTGCAGCACAACTGGCTAAATGCAATATTTGCATAACAGAAATGACACGAGTCACATTTTTTGTGGTGCATTTATGCAAGAAAATGGATGGCCCCTGTATGAGCAATTCCAAGATGTTATTCCTGAAAGTGTCATCCATTGAACATCTTTTCTTTGGGTAAAACTACTATTTTTTTTTCTGCTACCCAAGCAAAATGTATTGCGTAAAATTAATCTGAATAAAAAAATCTAGATGTTGCAAATCTGCAGTTGTATAATGTCTTGAGATGAGTGTGTTAGTCTATCAGACCTAATAATTTGTTAAGGCACATTTTGTCTCACGCTTACCTGCAGGAGACAGCCATACCCTTCTTTTGAGAAGCATTTCACAATTGAATTATAAATCCTTATCACAGTGTTTGCTTCTTCCAAACATGAATAAAAATCTCCACAAATTTTCTTGCTCTTTAAAGCCAAAACTTCCTTGAAAGACTTTGCAACACTAACAGACAAAATGTAAATTGTAGTTCAGCACCTTCAATAACTTCTCCTTTCTCCTTTCTTGAGCTTTCCAGTGGCATATCAAGCCTTGGTGGTAACTGCCTGGATATTGTTGGCAGCTTTGCAAAGTATAAGGGAAAGTTTTGTGCTACAATGGTGACTGAAGCAGTGCACTGATTTCCAGTAAGTCTCCTAAAGAGCATGAGGGATTATTAACTTTTTGGTCACTATTACTGGCTTGGAACTGATTCTAACAAATAACCCATATTCAATTAATAAATATCTGAAATATCCAGTCCTCAGTTTCAATAACTTCTCCACATATAATCTAAAATATTGAGAACATATTTATAATTTAATACAGTTATTGTGATTCTGTGCCAACTATTATCTCATGCATATAACTTGAATGTAAAGTTATAGAATAACCCAAGCCAAGAGAAAGGTAGATTTCTTTACCCACAAAATCTCTGCAAATTATAACTTTGTGTCATGCTGTAAATAGACCTATTTTTGGTTTTACACTTAATATAAAATAAGAGTAATAATATTTCTATTAAAGCAGTACAAAAATGCAGGAAACACTGCCATCATGTGAGTACACACATACAAACAAAACATTTACCATAAGATTGATCAATAACCTTTTACTGCCTCCAATGTTAAAAAAAAACCTCTATAAAGCAGCTCAGGGTGCTTTGATAACATGCACAGTGCACTTGCATTTTGGGTGTGTATTCAAGTAAAATGGGATTTATTTTTCGCTCATGAGAGAAACCTGGACCCATCTCAGGTCCATGGCAATTTTTATTTTGACTTGACTGTACTGGAGCCAAGATTTTATCCAATACCTTTAAAAGGAAACTGAAGAATGTAGCCTGGCTTTCAGCACTATGGGTTGTCATACAAGGATGATGGCAGCAGCAGTACAGTACCATTTTCTTGAGGACTATTCTAAAGAATCCCAACAATCTAGACATGCACAAAATGTCACAGCTGTTGCATCTGTCCTTACCCAAATATTTTTTTCCCAATGCAGAATGCACACTGCATTGTGCAAATTGCCCTCCAGTTAGCAGTTGGAAAAGGCCCTGCAACTAATTTATAACACATTTTATTAAGTAAAAATCTCACTAACACTTATTTTAGTTTCTGTGTCAAAATAGGACTTGGTCTAGCTTCAGCAAAACTGCAGATTAGAAAGCTGGAGAAAAGAGCATTCACTTGCTGGAATGTTTTCTTTGTCCAGGAAATGTAGTAGAAATTGTAAAAGCCAAATTGATTTGCTCCAGTGTTTAATGCATTTAATTACTTGAAACTCTTTTGTACTTGCCTTTAATTTTAAATAAGGTCCTGCAATGCAGAAATCAACAGCTTCCCTGAAAACACATCCTTAAAGGTTAGAACAGAAGGGTCAAAAGTCATACTCATGTTTCAGAAGACAGTTTAACCTTGAATTGGTGAGGTTTTTTCCTAATTATACAACCAGTGACTGAAATGCTGCTTTTACTATGTATCATGATTTTTCATTTGTCAGCTGGAAGTCACTTTCATGTTCCACACAATTCTGTCACTGGTCCCAAATTTCCAGATTGTCCAAGTATTAGTTCTGAAAAGAAATTACTTTCCTTATTTGAATATGAATAGCAGCTATGCAGTATTTTCAGTTACTTAGAACACTAACTTTTTCTTAGTGCAGAGCTTTTTCTCCACCTCTTAAAAAGTCACTTTTCACAACATTTACAATTCAACACAGGAGGCTGGGTGGCCTGATAAAAGGGATTTGTTGCCATTGAATACTGGAGAAAGGATAATAACCAGGAGTATGGGAAATTGGAATGTATGATTCAATTCTCTATCTTTTTATTTTTTCCATTTTATTCAAGGATTATTGTCATGATAAACCTCCTGGTTATTGTGTTTTCTTATGAAAAATAAGTGACAGTAGGCATCTCAAACCTTCCTGTCACAGTTTGAATTTGGAGATCCATTTTAATTTCTAGAGTATTGACTTGCCAAGAATAATCTCTACTTGTCCAGATCTGTTTGGTACAAGAAAGTTTTCTTTTCCCTTATATATAGCTTGTCTATAACATCTTATTTATTTTGTTTCAGTGTTGAGGCTACAAAAAACAATTTCTTGAATTTTTTTTGGAAAAACTATGCTGTTGTACTCTAGGAGAACAACTCTAGGAAATTGAGCTGAAGCTCAAATTCATGCTGAAGGCTGTAATCATTGTAGCATTTTTATTTCTCTTTCTTTTATTTTCTTTAAAGAAAATATCTTAATTTTCAATGCAAAATGTCATTTGAAGATCTCAGCATGCTCTGGAAGCATATCATCTCATTAAGCTTTACAGCAGAAACTGCCATTTCAAATATTTCTTTAGGACTGAAGTCAAAGAGGAGAGGGACAATATGTCCCTGGGTGCCTGTGTTGTGAAGAAGGTTTGAAAGACATCGTTACAGTAGTGCAGTTGGCCATCCACTGCACAAGGTGTACCACTTCCACAAAGAAAATTCTTCTGAGTCTCATTTTGAAGGAGCTCAGTTAGGCTCTGAGAGAGACTTGTGAGACTGGGTCTGGGACGTGAGGAAATCTGCAGATCCTGCAAAGAGAAGAAATAGAGATTAGGAACAAAATATGGGGTCCAGGGAGGAAAATACATTGCCAAGGGGAGAACAGACTTATAACATGACCTGCCAAAGATTTAATGCAACACACAGTTTCTCCAAAATCTTTCTTAATTTGCAGAAAGTTGAGGTTCAGGTCATTGATCACACTGCCTTGTGGTTTCTTGTTTGAACTTCAACAGCTGCACCAGCTAGTCAGAAGTTTCCCACAGACTACTTTATGTGGAAGCCCAAAGCTCTCTAAGGTGTCTCAAAGAGCAGAGGGTATCAGTGTATGGGCACCTGAGAAAGGCCTTCCAGGTCAGGTTCAGGTCCAGACTCAGACACATGAAGATGTCCTTATTACATGTCAGCTGGATGGGCTATGTCTGCCCAACATGGAGGCCAGAGCACTGCTCTGCTCGCAGCTGCTCCAGCACCTCACTGCCTGGGGTCTCCACACCTGACTGACTGTACTGAAAAAGGTTTGACTCTCTTGCCTGGGCCTGGGCAGGCAGTGACATTTTTTCGTTCTCACCACACACACCAGCTGTACAGGAAGGGCCTGCAGGAACCCTACAGCAGCCCTGGCCTCTGCAGCACCAACAGGAGACCAGGCACCACAAGCCAGGCTTGGAGCATCTCTGCTGGCAGTAACCATCTCTGTGCTGGCAACTGAGTCATCCCCATGGACATCCCCACTGTCTCTAATAAGAGCAGAGGTGTCTAATTTGCATGCAAATATCTATACATTGGCATTTAAATTTGGGCATTTTTCTTTGCATGGTGAATCCTGATCTTGATGTTTCCTCTTCATTATTTGTCTGCACTGCAATTAAAGCCACCATGGAGACTGTTGCTAGCCAGAGTTAGTGTAGCCTCCCACCTCTTTGTATTCTCCTAAACTATGTCCTGCTTGCATTGTGGTACCCAGGACCTGCAATAGCAGCATCATTTCCGTTCCTCTTTAGAAGTAAACAATAAGAGTTCCACTCTTGCTGAAAACTGGATCTGACAACAGGCCCTAGCCATGTATATTAGTGCCTGTTGGATGTAGGAAGATAGTGCATCACATCAGAGTGGTCATAACATCACAACAGGAAAAGCTCAGTGCTGCTCCTGTATGGTTGTTCTTTTGCATTGAGTACAGTGCTACACTCCTTTAAAAGCAATCAGTACCTTAAGATGAGCATCAGTGGGCAAATGTAGGCACAGAAATTTTGAAGACCTTTACCTCCCACTTGATTCGTACTACTCTGGACTCCCTTAAGTTAGGTTTGGGTATGTAAGCTACAAAACAATCTTCAAAAATCCTCAGATCTTCAGAAGCTGTACACTGTCATTGCTGTTTGTTCTTTTATATAATATTCATGAACATTTTTCATAAAGAGCCTTTTTTACCTTTTGATATAAGGAAAACTGACTTGTGTTTTTTTATAATGGAAGCATAATATTTGTGTGAAGGGGTAAATCCCTATGAAGAACTGACACTGATTATTTTTATTTAAATAGATTAGGTTAAAAGATTTTTAAGTGTTTCTGTTTTGGTCAAGGGACAACTGAAGCAGCCACTGACTCCTTTTTTTCTTTTTTTTTTTTTTTTCTTTCCCTAGCTGTCTCTTCTATTCATTACTGTTTGTTCAAAAAAAAGGCCCGTCAAGGAGAATAAGCAATACCATGTGGCTTGGCTTGTCCTTTGCTGATGTCAAGCCAAATACTGAACTGTGGCAGTCCAAATAAATAGCTAGAAAACAACAATTTGGCTCTGAAGAACAAAACTCTTTGATATATCATTAATTATTTCAGGGTTGAATTTACACTAATAAAGTGAACATGCAGGAGTCTAGGTTCAAACAATGGAACAGGGCACTGCATTCTGGTGAACATGCCCTGTGGCACAGTTTTGCCTTGTACCAACTATTATTCCCACAGATAGTGCTGAGAACAGGACTTCCCCCAAAAGACAGCACATATGAGAGTGCTCTGTCTAGCAGAGGAAAAGAATGTAGCACTATGGACATGCACTATGTAAATTTGGTGCCTGAGGGTCAAATGACCCCCTAGACTCTTTAATTTTCAAATACAGATGAAGTTTAAAGGGAAATCAAAGAGGATAGCTGAGGCTGAAAGTAATAAAACTTTTACAAATAAACCTTCACATAATCAGCATTTGGGTTTTCGTGTCAGCTGCAAGTTTAAAAGAATTGTTTGAGGGAAACTCATGGTCAGAATAAAAGCTGCATTTATCAGACAAAACTTTTTTGTTTGTAATTTAGCCAATAATAAGTGTGGTTCTTAGCTTCATTAGGAATTAGGCTTGTTTATCTGAGGATAAAAAATTGTAAGTGTTCCAAAGAACTTCATGAGGGAGAATTATACTGCAGAAATGTTGAACATTATATACTTCCATCATTGTGACAAAAGAATGTTGTGCACAGTGGTAAATCTTACATTCAAAAAGTGATTCTATTGTTTAAAATTTATTTTCCCTATAAAATTGAATATAAATTCATAACTTTTAATTAAAGCAAGTTCTAGATAATTTGAGCATGATTTATTGTGCCATCTTCATACATGTGAAATGCTTCAAGGACTAAAGGAAATAAAAACTGTGTTTAAAACCCAAAACTCTTCAGTGTATTTAAAATATTCATGGGTGGCAGATGCACTTTGGGCTGTAATGATCCTAACAGCTGGTTCCAACAGCTTCTTCCACAATAGAGAAAAATTTTTCCAGTCAGATGAGATTTCTTTCTCTTTCAGCTAAAGACAAAGTTCTTCCAGATTGCTGCCTAAGCTTTAGGTAAGTTGAGTTGATGCCAGTGGAATTTAAAAACAATCAAAAAAGGCACACATTTTTATTCATGACTACTTGTTGAATGTTTATCATGATAGCTGTGGTTAATCTTAATTGAAAGACAACCTTTTCTAACAGGAAAGTCACTGTTACGCATTTTTTTAAAGTAATCACATATTGAACCAGTACAATTTATACCCTTTTCCTAAAAACATGGTAGAAGGGGAAAAGAGTAAAATTATCAGATGCCATAGTATCCTTTTTAAAAGGCACTCTTAATAAGATAAGTAAATAAATCAAGGAACAAACTGCCTTGGGATATTGTGAAGTTTAAAAGTATGGCAATTTCAGGAGGTATTAGACAGACTCATGGAGGAGCAAGGGCTCTGGGGACTCTAAAACATGGGACAGATTTCCTACGAGGGAGTGACCAAAGCAACAGCTGTCAGAGGCTCTGTGGCCACAGCAAATGTCAGCCTATGCTTTCACTGTTCTTTTATGCTTTCCACAAACACTGATAGTGGCACCATTAAACATAAGATACTGGAAGAGATGGGCCTTTCCTTGAACAGAATAAAGTTGATTTATGCCAGTGAAGATACTCATCATTTGCTCTTTGCCTGACATCTGTTATATGTTAAAATGCATGTACCTATTCATTTTGAGTGGTGAAAAAATATATACAAAATGTGGTACAGCATACTCATAAGCACCTTCATATTCAGTATGCCTCTGATTTTATAAATATAATCATTTTATAAGTGAAAATTTAAAATGAAATATTAAATTTAGGCAAAAACCCCTTTGTTTAGGAAAAAAAATAACTCGTTAGAAGAAAAATAACTAAATAGGTCAACTATTGTCTAAGATAGGGATAATGTTGAAATATACGTCTACCTGACCACCAGTGGAAACTCTATAACATAAGACAAACAAGAGATTGACAGAAAAGTTGCAAAAAATTAAAATTGAATTCCATTAATAATTTACTTTTTTAATTTATCAAAAGGAGGAAGCCAGCAATAGATTCTATGCAGCCAGTCACAGAAGGATAACAACCTGGGATCACGGTGGAGGGAACTAGTTAAACCAGAATTTTTCATTGTGAGAGATTACTCACAACATCTGCCTAAAATTTAACTGACCACAGAATATGGGGTATATAAACAAAATCAAGAAGAAAATTCCAGAAACAGAGCTTAGCAATTACTCAAGATTTCTATGGGCACTCTAAAAAAATGAGATGGTTGAAATGCTAATAGTAATGAGCAATCACCTGTAAAACTTGCTGTGATGTATGATGACAGGAAGTGGCAAAAACTTCCAGAAAGCCTCCAGGCAGTTCTGAAGGATACAGTCCTCCAAGCCTGATACTTGGTCTTAGAAAATTACTAGAAACTGTAATAAAGAAAATAATCTACGTATACCTTTATACATAGTCTGTTTAGAAAGTGTCAGTAGTGCTTTTACAAAAAGATTTATTGTCCTTAAAACCTAATAGAATACTTTACGAGAGCCAAAAAAACTAAGGGAAGAAAGGTGTGTTGTTGACAGAGTTTTGCTTGGATTTCCAAAGGCTCTTGGCAAAGCCTCTCAGCATTTGCATCTAAGGAAATAAGGAGCAAAGCATAAAAAGAATGTCTTTGCATAATAAATCATTTGGTTAAAGGATAGTAAACTTAAGGCTGAAATACATGGCCTGACCTTGTAAGAGAGGGACATTGGTGCAGTCCTGCAGGGAGCTGTACTGAGATCTGCAGGTTTATCTTACAAATAACTGAACCAGGGGGCATCAGTAAGAAAAGAAAATTTGCAAAGGCTGCTAAATTAATCACATGAACAGAGATGTGCAGTGGCTGTAAAGCCATGCAAGAAGGCTTTATCAGACTGAGCTGTAAAGTAATAAAATGGGAGAGGGAATTCAAAATGGATAAACATAAAACAATGCCCTCAAGGAAACAGAAATCCAACATCACATATAAGAGGATGGGCTCCGAGCTGATCATTGCAACACCAGTTGTAAGAAGTTGGGGTTGTGATAGAGTCATAAAAACAGAAGTTCAAAGCTCAGTCAAAAAAAAAAAAAAAAAGTCAAAAGAAGAAGTGATTAAGAATTACTGAGAAGGAAATAGAGAACAAAGCAGAAAACACTGTATACATTTCTCTTGAAAACTATATCTGATCTCTGTGTCTTCAAAGTTACATTAATAAAACTGGAAAAGGTGCAGAGAAGGACAACAAGGGTGTTCAGGAGAGTGAAATGGTTTCCTATAAGTATTCTAAGACCCTTTTTGTCTCAAAAACTGATGGCTTGGAAAGTGCAGCAGAAGTCTACACAATCATAAGTGTCAGGAAAAAGGAAATTAGGGACAGATGGTTCATTTTCTTTCAGGATAACAAGGTAATAAAGGTGAAGTATGGAGAGATCAGTTGTAAAACAAAAAAGGTGATACTTTATGAAGAGAAGTGTAGAACTCCTCTCTAAAAGATGGTGTGCATGCCAAAAATTTACAGAATTACTTGGAACGTTCATGAAAAAAAAAAAAAATCACAGAGAATATTTAAACTTCATGTATATTAGAAAACTCACTGAGCTGAAAATAGCTATGGGCTGAAAGTATGGAGAAGTTTCAATGTAATGTTTCCTTGTTCTTGCTGTTATCTTGGTTGGTTTCAGTTTGCATCCACTGCTAGAGGCCAAACACAGGGTTAGGTGAACAGTATTTCTAGACTGATACCATAATTCTCATGCCTCCTTGTTCACACATATTTGCAAAAAGGAATAGTATGGACCTAATTCATGAAGACAATGAGATACTCACATCAGCAATGAGTATTCATATGGCAGCACTGAAATTAGTTTTTTTGGTAGGATTTCCAGTCCTTTATCTCCCACAGAATGGTCTGCGTGTGAATGAACAGAAATTTGTGACTTGTGCAATTTCCTGACATATTTCTTTTAATCATGTCTCCATAGAAGCAAATTCCCCAACTGTCGCTGCTGATATGACAAATTTCACAGTAAGTCTGTTTAAAGTCAGTTTTGCATGCACTAATCAATGTAAAACAAAAGGTATCTTTCTTATTTCTTGTATATAGAAATTCATATGCTTGTTAGTTTAACTGTATTCTAATCCCATTAACCAACATTATCATTTTTGCTCTCTCATAAACAAAGAATTTGGTAGCAAAGAACATAAAAAGACAATTAATTGATTTAAACCTCATAATGTTTCAATGTCTAGACTGGTTTTCTTTTTTTTTTTTTTTTGTGTGTTTCATTATAGACAGTCCAGGCACATAAAATACAGGACAGCAAACAATGGATCAGACACCAAAACACCAAAACTCAACGAGTACTGTGAGAAGTTCATAAGAAAGGGAAGGCACATAACATCTTGAAAACTCTCCACTGTTTAATAGTATAATTTAAATGTCTTGTGTTTCCATCATTCTGTTTTACAGGGTCATTTGGTTTTTGTCCCTAATAGTGGGGAGAGGTAGTAAAAAAAAAGATTCAAAGGCAGGGAAATGCATTTCTTATTTTTTCCATTATACATTTTAATAAAAGCACAACAAACATTAATTCTATTCCAGACATTGTTCCTCACTCATTCAGAATGCTACCACACTTGCTTTTTAAAATGAGATATTTATGTGCATGTATGCATATAAGTTTCTGTTTAAAAAACTGTATATAGGGCCACTTTCACTATTTTTAATACCTCTGCAGAAGTAAATTGCAAATGTAGGAAAAGGCTGAATAAATAATTTTTGTTAACAAGGCATTACATTTGTGCTTCTCTTTTTCAGCTTTACATCACTTTTCCAGATGCATAGAACTACAAGCGACAGTCTTACCAATGTATTTCTAGTGGCCATAAAATGTGTTTTTCTTGGCTATTTGGAAGTAAATGTGCTAGTAACATAAAGCTATATGTAGAAACAAGGTTAACTGTAAATCTGATCAGAATTAACTATTTATTTATTTATTTATTTTTAAGTGTGGCATTTGTACCTCTTGTGTAAGAATCTGTGGCTGCTTGACTCTTTTTTGGAACATTTAGTGCCTTCAATGTTAAATGTCAGGAAACAGCTATGAAAGCTGTGGATGTAGAACTGTGCCTCTGCAGTATGAACAATTATGTCACATGAATGAGGAGAGAAATATTAGAAATCTAGACAGCTGCCTTGTTACTTTCCTTGCCTCATCCATGAGTTACAATCCAGACTGTGGTATCAACTCACTGAACAGCATTTTTAAAAAGCACTGTGTAACTTATCCTACTTCCATGTGTGCAGCAAAAAAGTCTGGAGTCATGTTTCTTTTTTTAATTCCATGATCCTTATGGGTCCTTTCCAACTTAAGATATTCTATGATTCTATGACTCTATAGCAATATTTTTCATTTGCAAAAATAATTTGAGACTGGATAGGTTTCAAAAAGATACAGAAAACACATATGAGTTTGACATAGAACTTGCAGGGAAAGATTCTGCAGTCTGTGTCATGCAAGAGATGATACTTCCAACCGTAAAAACAGCACAAATCAAGCAGTCTCCCTCTCCTGTCCTTGCTGCCATCACCTTTAGGCTCTAAGCTGCAGCTGAAATGTAGCAGGAATTGAGAATACATCTTTATGATGGTTACATATAATTATCTAATTTATGCTGTGTCAGGTCCTCTCAGTAAGACTACCTTTAGAAAAATTCAGAATTAGATGTAGGTACCAGCAAGGTACCTACATTTGACCAGCAAGTCAAATGAGATAGCAAAATGCACACTTGTAAAGAGCTACATGAATAGAATATTTGCAATAGTGTGAAAATTAAATATAAGTTCTACACATGATAACCTTTTCTCCATACTGCATTCATGTTTATCTGAATGCAACAGGATGAAGAAAATAATTCTTATACTCCATTAAAAATTTCTTTATAAAACGTAGGGCATTTTTTATAATAATTAACTCTTCTATAGCAAATAAGCAGGGAGCCAGCCCAGCTGATTTATAGAGAACAGAGACAGAATATGCACACACAGCATATGCACTCCAGAAAGCAAACCTCCCTCTCTAAAGTAGGGCAAATTGCTCTCTGGACACTCAGCTTTTGACTGAAGAAAGCATACTTTGAAAATACTGAAATATTCTGCTTTTTTCTTTTTAAATGTCTCACTGCTGCATTTTCCTTATTTTAATGACAATACTGCACACAAATTGCACCAATTACTATCCATTAATATCCACCTCTGCTGTCACTAGTATGTGCCTCATGCATAGCCTGTGTCAGTTCTCTGATTATTGATTGGCATATGTTACCCTGAAAGACCCCACAAGCAACTGAAATTAGAGTCTGTAGTTCCCTCCCTGATTTTGAATCCTTTTACTAGCCACAGAGTATAGGGCCACATTTCCAAGTTGCAGCTGTGTAAAGCTCAAGTACACACCTTCAATTTCTTTTGAAATAGTGTTCTCTGTGAAACAAGTTAGTCTAATTCAGCAAACAGAGAGCTGTGAAACTATAGTATCAGCTATTTCTGAACCAAACTACCTATGGCTTGTGATTTTTTGTGGTTGGAACATGTTTTTCACTCTTGCTCAGCATGCTAGTTTTTCTCCCTCCTTCAGCTCCCTCTCCCTGAGGCTACTGCTTCCCATTCACCTTTTCAACAGTGACTCTTTTTCCTGAGCCACTTATCTTAATTCTTTAGACATAATGTGTGTTTTACAGAAACATGGATAATTGCATCTTTACAAAGAGTTTGTAATTGCACCTTTCCTTCTTTTGTAGCATTTTTCTGTTTATATCTTGAAACATCTCAACGATTTCCTAAAGAGTTTTTTTTGGTTTTTTTTTCTGGTGTGGAGCGATAATGTTTACTTTTTATTTATACTTGTGATCAACATAGAATATGAAATAAAGGAATGAAGAATGTATGTGATACTTATTTGTATGACCTCAAAGAGCTTCGCTTTCTCCCTTTTCCAGTGCCTTTACCAATCCCAGCCTTATTTCAAGCAGGCTTCCCTGAAGTGCCATAAAGAGAGTGGCTTTTTGGAGCTGGACAGATAAAACACATAAATCATAAATGCTTCTGAGACTTCCCTACAGACATTTACCCAAGGAGCATGCAGTTTTGCCTGGGGAAGTAATTCGATGGAGAGCTGGCCAGGTCAAGTCAAGAGATCCTTTCCAAGACTCTGATGACATCATCATTTTAATATAGGGGACCTTGGAGAGATCCTGGATTGAGTTTAAAGTCTGGAGGTCTTGTAAGGTTTTGGGGGAGAAGACAATGATGAAGTCATCGGACAAGCTCTCATTTCAAAATTTCAGCTGGAAATCTGTTTTTAAGAATCCAGTTTATTTCTCAAGGTGAAATCCTGCTGTGCATGATGTTAGATCACTTAAAACACTACAGCAAAATTCACAAAAAACACTACAGAAAAAAATTCACTAGAGAAATTATCCAGCCTTATTCGAAGGACAGGACATACCTATGGTCTCAGCTTTGAGCAAATTAGTTGGTTGCCCAAGATTTCAGAAAAAGAGGAAATGAAAACCTATTCACAGTCCTGACTCTCTCTCCTGACACCATCTGACTCCTTCTGCCCCTTTCCCATCCCAAAGAAAGGGGAGAGATTTTCCTCTGTTGTTGAATGGGTTTCTAAGCATCTTTCTCTGTGCTGTGACCCTGCAGCTGGTGAGGCAATTCTGATCTGGCAACAGCACATTTATGTCATGCAGCATCCTGACAGAGGAGACTGATCCTAGCCTAGGGAGAAGTGTGGGGTATAGGAACACACTTACATTTCCATATGTCTGCTGACAGCAAGACTTTTTGTTTTGTTCTTGTATGAAATAATCTCATTCGTAAGTATGAAAATGAAATGCCAATATGTTTATAATTTTTAAGTCTCTTCATGGTATTAGGCAATGTCTAGACACACATAAAAAACCCCAATGCAAATCCCCTCTTTTACAGTGGCTAGTTCTGAAAGTTCAGTAATAGCTTTAGCAAAATGTAAGATCTAATAGTTTTTTTGAGGGCAGAACTATTAAACTTCCACTAGCTGATGGCAAGTAAAGTTGTGCTATTGCATCTTTTAAAGGCATTAATCTCCAAATCAATTTTAGTGATTTTCACTCAGCAAGTTTAAAATTAGATACATAAATATATTGTTACAAATGCCATGTGTTTAGATCTGTAGGAGTTAAAAAAGCAGAGCAGCTGACTGAAGCAATTACAAAAGATTTTCTAAATTGAGAGAGGGTGAAGAGATGGGATGATATAAAGGCATTTGAAATTTAATATTAGAGGAGAAAAATATCTAAATCTATCTCTCTCTATATATGTGTGTATATATATATGTAGAGGTATAAATAGATATAGATGATATAGGTATAGATATAGATGATATAGATATATATGGATATATAGAGATAGCTGTAGATAGCTCACATATTAATAATGCACACATACCAGTGTTGGAAAAGCAAAACCTGAACTGCAAATCAGTCTCTTATAAATAACTATTTCCTATTGGTATTACAAGCTTGAGAAATTTGGGATTCAAAGATGATGTTGAATAAGGAAGCAAATCCAGTATATAATCAACACATACTGGTTTAGAGGTTACTAATGTTTAACTAGTGATGAGCCCACTGAAAAAAATCTCAATTTCCTGGTAACCCTTTGAGGAAAGGGAAAGTCTTTAATGGAACAAGAGAATTAGTGAAATTAGTCAGGCTTGTTTTCATAGAAGGGTGCTTCCATCTGCAACTGCAACACTTGTATCCATACTACAGTGACTCAAGATCTCATGGTTTTGCACTAAACCCAAAGTAATGTAACAGGATGATAAAAAAAAAAAAAAAAAAAAAAAGACAAAGGAGGAATTTTTGTGCAAAATTTAGTATCTGATGAAGGATCTGATGTATGTACATGAGTGAATGGTATGTCAGAGAATGAACAAATGCTTCATCCAAAATTTAAAATGTTTGCTCTTTTTTTCCCAAAGCATCAAGATTTTTGAAAGAGTCTGGGATCAGGAGCTCCTTAAGGCCATCTGCCTTCCTGTAGCAGAGCCCAGAGGCTGCTTTAGCCCTACCCAGCCCTGTTCTCTGAGGAATTGTGCATCAGCTGGGAGATGAAAAACAGGCCCATGTACACTCTCATCTGTCCCAATATAAAGAATGAGGAATTGGCTGGCTGCCTAGAATATCTTCATAGAACAAAGAACATGGAGAAGTTTTGCTTGTAGATCTGACCATGGTAAATAAATAGTCTGAGAGGAGCAGAAGACTATATGACACTAAGATTTAGACAATACAGACTGCACAGGTTCATTGGAATATCACAAGACAGCCATAATTATTTACTTTCAAAAACACATAAAATAATAAATAACAAAATAATGAGTAAAAGAATGGTGAAGCATGCATAGCCTTATTCAGTGATGAAGTCATCACTATACCTTATTCAGTACCACTTTTGCTTTGAATTTGCTGATATTTGCAAAGATTCAGGATAAAACTGGTGAAACGTAAAATCATCTAAAAGTGGTTTTGAAAGGCATTTGATTCACATACCATTGACAACTGGAAAGTTTCATAGAGAAAGAAAATCTTATAGACTAGGGATAGCACTGGTCGTCATCATTTCTTCAAACTAAAGATGATTCTAAAACATTTTACTTATTATGTTCATTACTTTTTTCTCCAGAAATGGTCCCTATGAGCAATTATATTTCTTCAGCCTTTCCTGAGCACAGTATTATATGTAGCCCTGTATAATGCAGCACTGTTTACCTAACCTCTCCCTGTCTGCTGCTGTTGCATTTTTATTGGATAGCTTCCAAAAATCTTTGTTAAAAACTGTGCACAACAAGATCAAGAGAACACTTGAGTTTTGTTGGACTACTGGTTGGGAGGCATGCATGAATTGCATTCCCTGTATAAAAACATGTTAAATATGAAACTTAATAAAACAGAATCCATGATGATAGAATACAGTCACTCAGCTGAAATCTCAAAGGCCGCAAAATCACAGGAGCAGTGAAGCTGCCAATGTCCCAAAACCAAAAAAAAGTACAAAACTTGCACAGAGTGGTGCCAATTTCGAATTCTTGGTTCATATTTTTCTGAAGAACATTAAGACCACAGAGAGAAATTGTGCATGGAAAAACATATCAAAGAAACAGAAGTCACTGTTTTAGGAAAATATGAAAATTTATAATTGATTTCTTAAATGTATGGTATGGATCCTGATGGATCATTCAATCAAACACTAGAGAAAAAGATATTAAAATAAAGGTGGGTCTAGAATTATTGAATGTTGTGATAAATTTCATCAAGCTCAAACTATTAAAAATAATAGATGATGGGTTATTATTCACTTAAGTGTTCAGCCACTCTAAAAATCTCCAAATTTACCATTCCATGGACAGTCACCACAGTTCTTAGGCATCCTTGACAAAGTAAAAAGTATCCATCAGAAAAGGAGAGAGAGGATTTTTCGGATCTAATTCAGCTGTCTGAAAGTTAAGCATCTATTCTAGTCTTGTTTAGGATCAGAGATCCCTCAGCACACTGAAATAGGCTTCCTAGAAAGGCTGACAGGAATCTAAGATAATCCATATAAATAATTATCTGGAGCTACTCATGAGGATGATATGGTTAATTAAGCCAGGGTAGTCAAATATGTTCAGAATAAAGTAATGAATGAAACCCAGCTGAATATTTGACCTCTCTGTCTCTACTGAGTCACTGAATACAGGGTGTCTTCATCTTTCATCAGAGTGCAATAAATAGGGTACTTCAGAGGCCAGTGCTGCAAGTTTGCCATTATCTATCGTAAACTACTAACTCACAGAATCAGTTTGTGGTTTCTCATAGAATCAGAATTCAAATATAAATACAGGATTGATTCCTCACCAGGGGTATATTTTCCTAATATGATGAGGCAAGAAAACAAGCCCACCATCTCCTTGAGAGTTTAGAAAAGAAAGAAACAAGCTGTAGAGCTTTGTACATTTCACTTTGAAACAACAATGGAAGAAAGTTGGAAATCTGTCCAAAAGACCAATATAGTAGTCTAGACAGGAAATATTTAGGGCATGAACCACTATTTTGGCCCTCGATAAAGTAAAAGATCTGAATTGTTGCTTTACTAAGCTTATTTAATGTGAATGATTTGGCAACTGTACTAGTAAGAGTAGCAACATTTAGACTAGTGTGAAATCACAGATTCTTAAAGATGAAACATGAATTAGGTGTGAAGAAATGAGTTTGAGAAACTGTCTTTGACATTGCTGAAGCCAGGATTTCCCCTGTGAGTGGAAGCAATACCACATTCTAACAGAAGCATTATACATCTGCTTACACTCATTTTACGCAGGTGTGAACTGATTAGAGTTGGATTCATAAGCATTTTCTAGGGAAAAATGTTCACTCAGCATTGCAAAATTGCTTTGTAAATTTGGATTCATCTTGTTAAGAAACAAATTGTTGTTTCAATACCCTAAAATAAATCCCTTTGAAACAGTTTTCTAGCTGAGTTTCTTAGAAGTTTGAGATGCTTTTAAAAGCTAGAAGTTGAAACAAAACATTTGTTCTTCACAAAACAGAATGTCTTAACATATTTTAAATTAATCTCTCATTCTTTTTGCTTTGTTAGAAATCTCAAACCCCCTGGGTCTTTTCCAGAAGAAAAAGTTTATACAGTTTGAAATTGACTATGAATCTCCTAAACAGTTTTCTTTTCTTTTTCCAAGATTTATATCAGATATAAAGGTTCAGAAATATCTGACTTTTAATAGAGATCTAAAATTTCCTTATCTTTTTTCTTTATTTTTATTTTATGAACTAAATTAAATTGCAACTAGAAATATTTAGGTGCTTTTTTCTATATGTGGAACTGGAACAGAATGTACAGAAAGTACCAAAAAAAACTTTTGAAAGTGTTTTAACTCAATACTGTGAGCACTATTATACATTACTTATTTAGCATTTAATGTATCCTACTTACACAGGACCGAAATACATTTTCTGAGGAAAGGTCACAGTGAAAGCAGTTTTTAATAGAGGTTTTGTAGTTAAAGATTAATTGGATATTGGCCCGAAACTTCTAAGAAAACACCCCCGTGCGTGTGCATACATCTGTGCAAATAACAGCCTTGCCACAGCTACTGAAAGACTTTGCTTGACTAAAGGCCCAGAAAGTGGGTCTGGTTTTCAAGGTGGCAGATGTATAACTGTGGCTCAGCTGAGCTGTCCCTCAGCTAAGCCCTCCCCAGCACAGAATGTCCCTCGGTGACTGCTGAGACAGCTACCCCAGTCACATCAGATAGGACAGGAGGACTCTCAGCATGTCCCACCCTTAAGCCCAATACTTGCTACTAATAGTGGAGTATTTCTCTTAAAACCACGGCAAATAATAGCAGTTCCATATTCATTGATACTTGATCTCTGCAGTAGGAGCAGCAGCAATTCGATCTCGGTGTGGTGTGAGAGTGTGATCGAGTTTCAGCTGTGGTGTGTGAGCTGTGCCAGAGCCCACCATATGGTGCTGGGGCTGCTTTTGTGTAGCTGCTGGAGAACAGATGATACTTGATCTGATCTTGAGTCTGCCAGGACAAAATTACCCTATCAAAATATTTTGAACAAATTTGAAGAAGCAGTATGAACTTGCACCAGTTCTGCACTTGGTGGTGTGTGGCTTCAGCTCTTTCAGTTGATTACTGGAAGTTGCAAAACTGTCTTAATACTCTTTGAGGGGCAATTTAATTCTTTAGAAAAGCAGACTCTGATGCTGAGTTTCATGTGTTAAAATGCAGAATATGATGTTTTCATTGTAGAACTGGAAAGAGAGAGAATACTCATGATCTAGCTAAGCTACAATTTCATACAAGAAAAAAATCAAATGAGGACTTCCCACTAGATACAGATCCAAAGTGAGAAGTTCAGATTTGAAACCTAGACCTCATTTCTTAAACGACAAGGCTTTCAGAACTGTATCAGATCTCCTAGAGATTAGGGAGAAATTTAGATTTGTTCTTGGGTCCATCTCCTTGTAGAGAGTTTTGGGAAAAGAACCAAATTAGTATTTTCTTCTTTGCCTGTTGTTTCTTCTTTTTGCTTTTATGCTTCAGTAAGGACCACAGAATGAGAATGTGGAAGCATGGAAGAATACCTGCAACTCATGGATACAATCTCCTCACCTGGGATTTCCAGACCTAAGAGAAATTCTGATTTCTTTTCTCTCACACTTCAAACCTTTAAACTTTTGTTTAATTTTAAAACATTTCAATCAGTGCTCAATGGAGAATGGGAAATCATGTTGGATTTCAGATCTGGCATTCCTGAGAAACTCAGGGACAGATCACACCCAGGTAGAACAGGAATTTAGGGTAGGTGAAATATCTTCAGAACACATCTCTTTTAACAACAGCCCAAGTCATTAAAGGGATTTGTTCTTTTCTAAACATACATACTGATTTCCTTCACTCCATTCTTTTGGTATTTGACTGTTTTATAAGAAAGTCCTTCTTAAGAGATTGAAATGCTCATATAATCAGTTCCTGGAGGGATATAGCTGCCAAGCCCAGCTTCTCTTAGCTGCTGCTCATTTGTTTCCACTTTTTCCTCTTCTCCATCTTGTTTATTTAAATGCTTTAATGACCTCGATTTTAGGATCTACATATTTCCATGTGTGGTAGCAAGACAGAATTACTTCTCAGGTCATCCACTAAAGAGTCTGGACCATTGAGTATGGTGGTTAATGTCTCTGAAATCTAATCCCACTTTTGTTCTGTCAAGTCTTGCATGGCTGACAGCAACTCAGCAGTGACGAAAGGTCAACGTGGAAGTCAAAGACTTAAAAATTCTAAGTCTCATTTGTCTTGAAGCCATGGAAGTCCTAATACTTAAAAATGAGAAGGCTTATTCAAAAAACCTGCTTTACAAAAAGTCCATATTCATTCCCCTATACAAATACAATTCTGGATTAAAATGGAAATAAATTAAAAGGGCTCATGAGATAAGTTAAAACTGACAGCCAAAATTTTTGTTACTGTGGGCAGACACACTGCCTTCTAGTAATTCAATGGAATTAGATTAGTACTCAGTTGTCTACCCATGGTTTGAGGTAAAGTCCTTGGCTCTCGGTAATGTGCACATTGTACAGCACTACTGGTGGCCTCTGTGCTTATTTTGCCCTAGAGAAATAAACTTGCTGTATCTTGCCTGTTCTGAACTGCATTGACGGGAAATTACAGCACCCTTAGTTGTTGGATTCATTTTTTCAGTGAGTGTGTTTGAGGTGGAGTGGAGGCTCTTCTCCTTCCCATCTTTTTTGCCCATTTGCTTGAGGAAAAATTGTTAGGTCAGAAAAATCTGAAAAATAATATCCTGGGACAGCTATGTGCAAAAACCAGATGTAAGAGACCCATAAATATCCACACAATTCACCTCCCTATAAAACTTAGGACAATATTAGCTGTTTCAGGAACAAACCTGAAACTGGACAATGTCCTACTTTGCACCCGCAGGTATTCAGGGAATTTTGGTAGGGTTTGGACTTTGTTCTTTAATCCTGATGATTTGTATGAGTTCTATGGAGATCCACAGAGCTGAGGAGATACAAAAAGGGATGCACATGTTCCTTCTGCTGGTCACCCTGGAAGCTGTGTACACACCTGAGGACAGACACTGCACAGTGGTTGTTCCTGTAAGGTCTTTCAAAACAGGTTTATTTTCTCTGCAGTATATGGAAGTTGCCTTTAATTCCCAAGACCTCTTACAAAAGGCTTTGTATGTGCACTCAGGCTTTTGGCAGAACAATACACTTCTAACTAACTGGAAATAAACAAATAGATAAAATAAATGGTCTTGTATTTTCCTGTTACCCACAGAATAATTATTGCACAGAATACCCAGACAAAATATATCCTTTCCCATTTTTTTTTCACTTCTATTTCTTTGACACTATATTTTGAACCATGATGAAGACAAATAATAGAATTTTACAAAGTGAAACAGCTGCACTAGAATCAGGATAATGCCACGGTGCATTTCAGTCATTTGTTCAGAAAAAATATTAATGTTTTTTCCCTCCTCTAGTGGATGTTTAATTTGGAAATTATTTAATTTAATTATTATAAATGATCCTGTTAAATAAAGAAAAGCACCGTGGTCCGAACAAATCATGACAGTATTACAGCTTCTTAATTAGAACAAATCACTGGTCTCAATTAAAAATGAATGTGGGTATCAAGAATCAAGCAAGCTTTTATTCCTCACTCATCTTTACGTTTAGGAACACATCTGGTCTAGTTTAAATGCACTTTCAGTGGTAAAAAGGGTAGAATCTTGTCACTAAGGTCTTTGAGTTCCCAGCCTGTCTTTTGCTATGAAGCTCTGAGCAAGCTGTGATCCCGTAATGAACTTCACGGGAGAAGGGTCCTACAGAGATGCTGCTAAGGAGTAAGCAAGGGGCAGATCTGCACAGGGTGGGCACCAGGATATTGCCAAAACAAGAACATGCTGTGTCCACTACACCACTGTGCAATGAGGAGACCCTGAGCTCCTGCCCCCTGTGCAGGGTCAAGAGCTGGGCTCAGTTATCTTGATGCATCCCTTCCAACTCAGCATGTTCTATGATTCTGCCATTGATTCTATGATTCTCTTCCATAGCTTGCTAGACTGGGCCTCAGGTGCTACAAGACCATGTACAAAACAATTTGCTTTCAACCAGTTTAGTGCAGAAGAGTCTTATGGATTTCTAGGAGCACACCTGAAGAAGATAGGATTTTAATTTTTTTTTTAATAGAGGACTGAGGCATAAGACTAGAAGGAAAATTAAAGCCTCAGAAAGACTCTTTTAACAGATAAGAGTTTAAGGTGGTGAAGAGATTAAACATAACTGTATTAATAAGGATTTGGAGGTGTCTGACATGTGTGGACAATGAAGTGTTTTCCTGAAAGAGCAAGTCAAATCTGCAGTGAAGAAAACATGGGAAAACAACAGGACATGGTGTGAAGAAGTGTGTTTTCTAAGGAGAATAAAACAATTACACTATAACAAAATACATTTATGCCTCCTGTAAAAAGGAAAGAATGTGAAAAACTTAAGTAAAAGAGGCAGAGGTGTTCTACCTGAAAATGAATAGCAACACACAGTGAGGGTACATTTTCAGGAGGAAGAAAATGTAGAAACAACAAGAATAAACCAAAGTCAGGTGGTGAAAGCTGACTAAATGTAAAATAAAGACAAAAGGAATCCAAACCAAACCTGCCACTTTTTTGGATGGGAAACTATCCGACAAAAGGCTTGTGTGTAGGAACAGCAAGGCTTGAAACTTTGAGGATAGAGAGATAAATCGATAAATATGTTCTTACATAGTTAGAGAGACAAGTAGGCAGATGGAAGGCCTCTGTTCTTTTATTTTCAATCACTACCAATACTGCTTCAATGCAGAGCTTATGGAGTCACTTTTTGCATGGGAAACTATAAGCATGTGAAATGGAACAGATTAATTTAGATAAAAAGACATGCAAGATGTTTATTTAACTAAAATAGATGAAATGTGTCATTTAATTCCTTCTGCTAGTACTGAAACATATGGACTTTCCTGAATAAAACTTCACAAAAACCTTCCCTTGGGGTAATCTAGGTCAGCTATAAGTCCTGATATAAATACACAAATGTTTACCGCAAATCATTTCCCGCAAATATTTCAAACTAAATGATTCCTCCACTAGAAACACTCATTCATCTATTCCTAGTTTGATCCTAAACTTCAGTAGTGAAGACTTTATGGATGAAAGCAAGACTTTATTAGTTAAATAAGAAAGAGGTACTATATCAATATCATATTCTGAGTTACTAAAAAAAAATATTCTGTATAATACAAACAACAGGCAGGAAATATGCGGGACCACACACATGAATGAATTAACAGAATAATCCTTGATACTCTGCATGATATAATGCTGTTCCAGGCCACATGGCTTGATCACTTGACCTTAATAGATGGCTCTGATCATCCAAAATAGCCAGGACGGACTACCTAGAGACTTTAGTGCAACCAAGGAGGGAGGGTGAAAACAAAGCTATGTAAAGAATGCTGGTCCTGAATATACATTACTCATTTGGGGTTTGTATGTGCTCTTGCAGCCAAACTTAAATGGAGAGTCAAAGCTATAAGCTCTATCCACTTGAGCATGAAGATTGCATTGCGACTTTCAGTGTTTCATTACTTTTTACAAACAGGTGACAATTGGGAAGTCATCAGATACTGAGAAAACAACCATCCAAATATAAAGTGAGAACTTACAAAAATTAAGGCAGGGTATTACATTTCCCTGTATATGAAATTCCCATGGAAAATAGGCTTTAAAAACTGTATTATAACTGGCAAAAGTGCTACATATCTACTGCATCTGTAATTGTTATATTGATTATAAAAGTTTATTTTCCCCTGAGGATAAGGAGGTTCTTAGGAAGCTTTGACAAGTACAGGACATTCCATGGACACCATTTGACTTAGCAAGGATTATGCATATATTTATAACTCTATTTACATTTCATTGCAGAGCTCTACGGTGTCTATAAATTCCAAATGCTCAGTGACAAAGCAAAAAACTGTATGCATTACCTTCTTTATCCAGACAATTTCTATCTGTACTTTTTAGGTAGTTGAGGGTAATAGATATCAGATTTTATGACAACAAAAGTTTTTTTCTTGTAGGTTGACATACACTGCAGGTTATAATTTGATCCAGAACTGAAAATTATAAACTCTGTTAAAATCTTTAATTAATTCTTTTCTTACTGGACTGCCTGGATCTTATTTTAGACAATTTCCTTTCTGATATATTCTAGCAAAAAAAAAAATTAATCTTTCCAATTACAGACTCAGTCTCTGCCATGAATAGGTTCATTTACCTTAAACACTCAGTGGGCTCATGGTTGAGGAAGGAACTAATTACATTCTGTGCTTTGCTTCTCATGATAGAGGTTGGGAAGGCCACACTCTGACCTCTTACTAAACCCTTAGTTAAAAATGGATGAGCTTTTGGCCAGGGCTTTCAGGTCCAAGGTCCTTGTAACATGAAAGGCAGCTGAGTAGGCAGCTGTATTTGGTCCATGTAGTGTGTGCAGCCAAACCCTCTCCATCTCCCCAAAGTCAGGATCTGGAAACCTTTTGTAGCAGCTGATCTCAATCTGAAACACTCTCATATTCGGTGGCATTATATGGGAATGTAATACTCAGAGACACTAAGCCCTACATTCACCTTTACAGCCCCTGCACACTGCAGGACAGAGATTACCCTGGCAAACACCTGAAAAACAGGCAGAAAACTGCAGGATTGGCCTGCCTGAAGGCAGTACATCACACCCGTTGAAGGTGTTAGACCAGGCTGCACTAAAATGAGAGATGGAAGAAAAGTCCATGCACTGGCCTGGAAACTGCAGGAGTTCTTTGCCCTTTGTCCACCCTCCATGCTGTTCTTTTTCCTGGTAAGTAATGATACCTGCTTTAACAAATGCCACAGACAACTGCCAAAACATCAAGCAGATCAATAGATTGTAACTGTTTGTATCGTGCACAGACGTGCTCTCAACTGTTTGCAATACATTGCTTGAATTGCATCACAGATAATAAACAGCTGTTAACCATTCATAAACAACATATGAAAATAATATAAAGCATGAGGGATTTTTAATTCTAAACATAATATAAAACTGAACAAGATCAAAATGCAACTGTAGAGATATGTTGTTTTTCCCATTCAGGGTAAGGATACAGAAGTATTTCTGAAGCTTTCAGAATGCCAACCACCCTAAAATGAACCACCATCAGCAGCAAACTAAACACCACTGGTTTAGAGGTTGCTTTGATCCCATCAGTCTCTCTTATTTTGCTGTCCTAATATTATCCCTCATCCCGAGCTTCGTTTGAAGCAATTGGTTGAGGCTTACTGATTTCTTGATATAAATACTTTAACTTAGACACTGTTTATCCCAGCATATCAGTTGTCAGACCCACTTAGATAAAACTCACACATTGTCATAAAGTGTGTGTTGAGTCCAGGCTTTGCTTTCGAGCTGTGCTTTGGAGTCAGTGTTGCCATGTACGTGGTGAACCACAAAGCTGAGCTGTGTTACTCTTGCCTTGTTTTCAGTGTGTGGTTACACAGTGCAGGACATATTGGGGTGGGTCTGAGTGAGGAAGATTGGCAATGTGGAAAGAATGAAAAAACCCATCTTTACCCATGATTTAGGATGCATTCCAAAACTGTTACTAGGCATAACATTCTAATCCAAAGGGGTATGGCTACTATCAAGTAAAAAGCATTTAAGAAGTTAGAATCCTTAAATCCAGTGTGTTTCGCTCCCTGCCCCCAGTCATTTGGGTCAAGTTATGGGGACTTTCGGCCTTAGGCTAAGGGGTGAGGTTCTTAGAATAGTGGTACAGCACAGAGTCCCTGCTGCTTTTGTAGCCCTGGAGCTCAGATTGCCTGTGAGGGAGCAGTCAAGTCTCCTACACTGAGACTTTCCTCAGACCTCCTGGAGGTATGGCACTCCTTCATGGCAAGGTTAATCAGTTTTCTGTCACTCATAAACCCAAGTGTTAAATAAGTTCTTGGTCTAACAAGCTCCCAGTCATATGGATAGACTCACAGTGTCATTGAGGTTGAAAAAGACCTATAAGATCGCCAAGTCCAACATTTAACCCAGCACTGAGAAGTCCACCACTAGACCATGTCTCTAAGCACCACATCTACAGGGTGTTTGAACACTTCAGGAAGGGTAAATCCACCACTTCCCTGAGCAGCCTGTTATAATGCCTGACCACCTTTTAAGAAATTTTTCCTAATATCCGATCTAAACCACCTTGGAGAAACTTGGGGCCTTTTCCTCTTTTCTCATTATGACATACGTGAGGTCAGGAAGTAAAACAGGGATGCAGCTTCCTCCAGCAAAGGCTGTGCCAAAGTCAGGCTCTGCATTCCGTTCCTGTCTGTGTACGGCTCCCAGCTGTATCCATTAGAGTAAAACCACAAGTGTTGCCCAATTTATGGCCTTTTGACTGGGAAAGTAGATAACTGTGAAAGATATGTATTGAGCCTGAGCTGCTCCCAAAAGTCAGAATTGCATCTGTCCTCTGATGGCTGCACAGAATAGGGGGCCACATCTTAGGATTAATGCCAGCGTGTCCCAGGATCACATGCTCCCAAGCATCACAGGTAGCACTGCAGGGGAAGCTGTGGAGTTTGAAACAGCAGCCCCTGAAGGCATGCCCAGAGGCTGACAGCAAGTATTTGGAAGCACAGCTCTTAGGGAGAACCCACAGTTTTGAGGCTGAAGTGTGGAGGGAGAAAAGTTTCCTTGGTGCAAAATCTCATTCTGGTTGTGGAAAGCTGTGAATTCTCTAGGGAAGTTACAACTGTTTTGAGGAAACAGGCAGAAAAAATAATGACACTGATAATAAAAAGTTATGGAGTAAGAAAAGAACAGATTATCAGTAGTGAAGAAATCCTTATGAAAGGTCATTTATTAGAGAGAGAGGAAAGAACTGAGATCAGAATCATGATCTTAACAAGATACAGTCCAGGGTGGTACTTCTTAATGGAAAACTTCTGTCAGATCACAAGGGGAAACAGCCTGAAAACTCAGCTTTCCAAAGGCCCTCATGTGATTTTGATTTGAGAGTATGAAAAGTGCTGAACCCAAATGGCAGGACATCTGCTCTCTAAAGTTTAAGAGAGTGTTTTCAATCTCCAGTCATTTCTTAGTTGCAATGAATTTCTTCATAGTTTATAACATTTCTGCTAATTACTTTGCCTCTATTCTCATATATTCATGTTAATGTGAAGTCTTAGAAAATAGTTTCTTTCACTACTAGTGTTAATTATTTACTAGATAATTATGGCTTTTCCACCATCTCATATCCAGGTTAGCAGTGTTGTGAAGCAATGTCTACTGTTAACTTACACACAACATACTTCACATTTCTGTGACAAAATTTGTTAGTTCCTTAAATAACATATAGCATAAAAATATCTGCTGACTGGTGACTGAGCAGTTAAATTTTCATTCTGTATTGCAGATCCAAAAGTGATGAAATTAAGTAGGCTTTCACATTAATTTCAGCATTCAGCTTGTGCCTGAGCCCAGGCATATGCACCTACATTTGTTATATGCTGATGTTTTTGATGTTGTAGATGAAATATGCATACACAAAAATTTGCAACAAAATTGTAAAGCATGCTGCCAGTATGTCCTAGCAGTATCTAGAAGTTACTAGATGCGTCTTTTATCAGAAACTTCTGATGGGCTCAACAGTTTCAGTTTCATAGCATGGTTGTAGTTGTGACTAATGAAAGAAACACAGTATTAATCTTCATCTATAGTATCTTCTGATGAGCTTAACACTGAGTAATTGCAGCAATCCTGTTCATTACAGCCTTGGGCAGGTCTGAGACATCTACCAACAAGCGGTTTTGCTCTGCAGACCCCTGGCGCTTGTACAGACCCTCTCTTCTGACCCTGTCCTATCTCTCCCTGCCTCTACACCCCCTGCTTTAATTACTGTGGGACCAGATACCTGCAGAAATGACAATTAACAAAGGCTTCATTTAACAAGAGAAGCAGCCAGTGTCTGTCTGTGAAGCCAGCAGATGGACGTTATTTGATTATTTGCACTGGTGATATGCCACTGGGTGAGTGGAGAAAGTGAGAAGATAGGAACCAGAAAAGAATCCAACTCAGTGTATCTGTGGCTGTGTTTGTTCAACAGTTAATGACTGCCAACTACAAGGGACCATAAATTTTCTGAGACAATCTTATTAGGGCCAAGCCTGAATAAAGTCCATGAAAAAACAAAACAAAACACAAAACCCTCACACTGCATCTCAATCCTCCCCCTACTCCCCCAAAGAGGGGAAGGAGAAAGGGAGTGAAAAAGAACTGAGTGCTGCAACTGATTCTTAACAATACCTTTCCATAAGAGTAAAAGCAGCTTTTACAGCAGACATTGTGATCTCCTTGGAAAAATTGCAAGAGTATGTCTGCCTTGTAGTCAGATACACACAACACCTTGATAGGAAGGAATACACCCAGGACTTGCTTTGTGCCTCAGGGAATTACTATAAAATAAACGAAAAATGGCACTTTTGACACTGAGTGCTTGCAAGCACCCATCAGGAATTGCATGGTAGCAATGATGGGATGGTGTAGCTCAGAAAAATTTTTTGCAGAGTTTCAGTTCATGGTTTTTGTATGTTGCCAACTTATTTATTCTTAAGTATAATATTATATTTTTGCTGCCTAAAAAATTCAAACAGAAATTTAAAGAAAACACAAGGCTGTATTTATCAGATTTCTTGCACCAACCACAATCAAAGTGTTTGGCCTATTTTATTCTAAACAATCAACATATAAGAAAGCATCTGTTTACCAGCTGGCTTGGTAGCTGCCCAAACTAATCTGAATGACCTCAGCTGGAAGAGGCTGACCTCCATCAAGTTGAAGAATCGATTTCTCTCATGCATACATATTCTGCAGTGGTTTTGAACTACAGCCTAGAAACCTGTCTTCTGCCTTCTGCACCATATTAGTTCTATACATTATTTAGGAGTGTTGCTACTTTTCTTACCTTCTAAACCTACACTTTTAGGCATAAAATAAATGGACAATTTTCTTATTAGGAAAGTCATGTTCCTATAAAATGTTCTTCTGTGTAAAAAATAGCATCTAACTTCATCCTTTAGTTACTATTGCCACAGTATAGAGATCTTTTAATTATAGTAATAAACATGATGTTAGGCAAGGCAGAGAGAAGCTTTCACAGCATCTGCCTTGGGATTTATAACAGTTGTGTTTTGTTCATTGAGTAGGAGGAGAGGTTCACATTCCAGGTGTGTGTTATTTCCTCTTTGACAGAGAAAAGAATGGAAATTAAAACAGGACAATGTTCACCTTTGTGCTAACGCATAAATCCTTACTTACTTATGCAGTGATAATAAATGGGAAAGTAGTGACTAGTAAATTTAGAGTTTTAAAAATGTCTAAGACTAACATCAGCTGCTATTCAGGCACCTTTTGCATAGTGGCTGCTTCTAGATTCTGATCTAATTACTCACAGTCATGAAAAGTTTTATTCTTAAAGACAAGTTAGCACAGGGTCCTTTATCTTGACAACACTGTCCAAACACATTATTAGGTTCTGGGGGATGATCCAGTTATGAGTAACCTCATAACTCCCCTCTCTCTCACCACTGCACATGTGATCGAATGTTTTGCACTGGTAAATGACCTCAAAAGTTGCAGAGTCACAATTTCCGTCCATGCATGTGAAGCATACATAAAGTTAGAAAATTTCAGGTTTGCCTTCCAGTTCATTAAACACTTGTCTCAGAGTTGCAAAACTGATTGCCAAAAAAAAAAAACAAAAAGCTTCAACAGAATATTTTCAACCCCTTTTAGACAGGAAATTCTTATTTTACAAAGTGTAAAAGAGAGAAGAGGTCCAGAGTACGCTCGTTTCAGTAACCACCATCGTGTGCTTACATTGCTGCAATAAGTAAGACTGTCACATTCAAAGCACTTGGGTTTTCTTTGAGGTGTTGTTTTTAGTTTGGTCTGGTTTGTATTTTTATTTTATTTTCATTTTGAGTTTTGCAGTTTTGGTGCTTTTTCATGGAAAAGTTGAAAGAAAAAGGGGAGTGAAAGAACAAAGGAAGGAAGACGAGAGAGTGAAGAGAAAAGCAAGGGGAGAGAGGGAAGAAGAGAGAAAAAATAAGGAGAGAAAGAAAGAGAAGGCAAAACGTCTTTCAAGGAATATGTCTTGTTTCAAGCAATGCCTACTTTTATTAACTGGAAACACACTACAAAGTTAAAAGGATCCTGCAATAGGAGATTCAAAAAAGACAACTAACTCAAAATGCTGAAAATGAAAACCAGAAGAAAGTTCAGTATTAAAACCTTTGTTGGCTTTAGCTGGACATGAAGTGATCTCTTACGTTTGTTCTTTCAGCTAATCCTGACTCCCCAAAGATTCAGGAGGCTTTGCTGGATAGAGGTTCAGCCACTCAGTGACTTAATGCTGAATCCTGCAGTATGGAGTCATGGTTAGAAAATCTCCACTGGTGGAAATTGATTCTAAACAAGGGCAGCTCCTTTTTTATTTATTGTTTGAATCTAATCATATGGTTTCCTGCCTTGCACATCTGGTCTTAGATAGATCTGGAAATGTTAGCTTTTTACATTGTTAACCCCACCCTGTAGTGTTGTAAGGACTTGATCCAAATCCCAGTCAGCGCCTTTTCTACTGACTAAAGTGGAACTGGATCAGTCCCCCACTGAATTGCTGCCTCCAGTGAATTGGAGGTTAAGAAGAAAAGATTTGAGGAAAAAATCTGTGCTTTCTTGTACTGGTGAGAAACCAGGCATTCTTAATTGAAGAACTAGCATTATTTTTGTGTCACAGAAATCTTCATTTGTCCTTTGGTGTTTGTTAACTTATCTCTGTCTACTGAAGCTCTCAGTTTCTGCTAAAACATGATTAACCTAGGATATAAACAACAGACTTGATGCTTTTATTATATGTCATTCTATGTTTGACTTGTTTGTCTCATACACAGATTTATCTTATCAATGTATTCCCCTTTAAAAGACTCCCAAACCCCATCATAGTTAAGTAAAAAAAGTAAAGTCAATTTAGGGAAGGCAAAAAAAAATAAGAATCATGTTTCCTGATGCTCCCAGTTGTATCACATGACTATTAATTTAGGGTATATTTAGATGGAAAACCTAAGTCAGTTATGTTGACTCAGAAGAAGACTGAGAATTGGTGGGAGTGCCACAGTTTCTACATGTGCCCCTATCATGACATCACTTTTTACAAGTAAGGAGTACTCTGCTTTTAGGAGCAAGCAGATCAGTATGAGCAGCATCCCACTGGATAAGACCTCAGGTTTGGTTGGTTTCTGGGTAGTTTCTGTTCCTAGGGCAAGTATTCAAGGTTGAGGAAATGAACGAGGAGAGAAAGCACTACATCCCTCTGGAATTTTTCGCATGAAAGAATAGATGCATGCAATGTGCCTAAATGAATGAATATCAGCAGACAGTTAAAGCCAACAAGCATGAGGTTAACACTGTTCCCAAGTCACTTGAATGGAAAGGAGAAAAAAAAAAGAAAAAAGAAAAGAAGAAAACAAAGTCTAATTTTGTTGTGTAATAATTTGATGTTGTTTTGAAGTAAAATTCTATGTGTTTATATTACAGACACAGTACAGGTCCCATTTGTAAACCATTCAGCATGGTAGTGTCTGGTACTTTGGAACAAAAATTATTTTCATGTTTACCTGGGCTGGGGTTCAAAAAGACACAAAATTTGGCTTTGAGGCTCTTTCTATCAGATCCAAAACTCTGTGACCACATGCCACAAAGAACTGATCCAGTATAAACCCATTCTGCTGGTTCAGATTTGTTCAAAACATTTTGAAGGATTAACCAGGGAGCTGTGTGCTGGACCAGAGAGCATCTGTTCTTGTACAGCCAGCAAAAATCTGCCATAAAAGTACAAAATGCCAGTTAATGCAGTTCTAGCTGGTTTGGCTTGCACATGTTCTGAGTTACATTTGTGTGTGGAGTGCACTGGAATTGCCCCACAGTGCAACCAGGGACTGTGGGACTGCAGTAGTGAACAGGCTGTTCACTATCATGGCACAGCTATCTTTGAATAGTTTTGCTTCCCCACCACCACCAAGAAGTATTTCCCTTTTTCACTTGCCCAGTAAACATTCCATGCTGACGAAGTGTATCAAAAGTGGGACAGTCTGTTCACAAAGGCCTTTGACCAAAGAGATACAGTGAGGCAAGTAACAGTGGCTTCTGAGATATGTGACTTTATAAATCTGCTTATTTTCAGCTTTAAGTCTGTCTATGACCTGACCTTGATAACTGAACTATACATATTTTGAATAATTAATGTACTTTTTTATCCCTGTCCATATTCTAAAAAAAATTTAGTTCACATCATTTGCCACATATTCATTTACCCTCCTGTTATCTCTGGCTGGAAATAAAGGTTACGAATTTCTTCTACATAAAGAAGATCAGAAATATGGGATATTTTCCAAAACTCACTTAAATCATTGAACATCTTCCTACTGACGTCAGTGAGCCTATAGACTTTGGCAACTACTGAACAGAGCAGTGGACCCAACACTTTCCACACACAGACCTCAAACAGAAGGACTGTGAGCAAGTGCAAGCTCAACAAGCTGTGTCTGTGAGGGTGAAATTAGTTTAGTTGCATGACATTTGTTTGCTTGTTTTCCTGATTTTTTTTTTCTTTTTTTTTTTAATCCGCTTTAATCTCCTTCTTGAGTGCCAAGAAAGAACATTCAGCTGTTTTTATAACAGCACTCAAGACTTCACAGAAACTACTGACTCACTTTCATACCAGTAAAATGTTTTTAAATATTGCACCAGGGGCTAAGCAGGAAAAATGTGTTGTAGTTCTGGTGAGTCAACCAAGGATTTCGTAGCTACACATCATTAACACTATAAAATGATCTGTTTCATTTAGTTTTTCATTTCTATTTCTCTCATATCTCCTGTGTTAGATCTCCAGAGAATTTTCTTTCTATTCCCTGTACTACTAAAGCTGGAAAAGAATAATTTTACAATCATTATTTATTCACCTGAATGCAAGTTTTAGCTCTTAGAAAAGGGAAAAAGCTGAAGTGAGCTTTTTTTTTGCACATGCTTATCTCTGTCTATTCTATGGCAAATTTTTCACAGGTATTTCAAAAGCAAAGAATAAAAATCCCTGTGTTAAAAAGAAGATGAATGCTATGAAGGAAAACTAAGAAATTTTGAAGGAACACACTGACATTTTAAGAAATGTATAAAATATGTTGAAAATTACGTTTTTTTAGTATGCCAACATTTTATTTCTGCTCTCAGGTCTTGATATCTTACTGGATTTATTTTACTTTTACTATTCTTACATATATTTATAAAATGAAATGTTCTTGTGTTACAGGGAAAGCAACCCCGAAAATATTATGGCAGATCTCAAACAAGGAGTGATATACACTAGACACTGTTCCTAAAAAACAAGAGTTGTCATTTATTACCTCAGGAAGACCTTTGCTCTCATATGATGCTACTACTTTGGGACAAGCTGATACTGTTCTGGGATGCACAGCGTGGTGCTCTGCACCTTCTGCCCTAGGGATTCAATTTTCTTGGGTGCCCATGGAACACACTACATGTGTACACAGCAGAACTTACAAGTTATATTTGCAGGCAAACTGAGGTTCTTCAATAGGTTTTATCTAGGAAAAAAACCAAAACCCACTTGTGATGCACAGAGCCCTCTTTGTATTGTGTAAACACTTGCCCTTATTCTCGATCAAGATAATTAGTTTTCCATGTTATTTTTCATGTTTAGGTCACACAGATTCCTATTTCCTTTACTGTTTTCATATTCTGTTATAGTTTTCCCTCCACCATTTCAGCTGTGTTATTCTGCAAAGAAATTCATGCAAACTGAATGATTCCAAGTGATTCCTGTAGGTTCACAGATCTACTGGTGATGTCAAAGCCTGTACTCTGTTGAATGTCTAAGAAAATTTGTATAACACCACTGCCTTTGCAAAGAAAATGGTTTTACTATTGTAATGTTAACTACTATTGTCTCCTCTCTGAATATTTGTCCAGTTAAGTAATGATCTTAAGGCAACAATCCCCTCTATGTGTGGAAGGTGCACTAAACAGGAGTTACAGGACAGTCCTGCAACAAATTAATCCAGTATGGACAAATCTCATCAAGAGTAGTTTCCAAAAGCCTGACACATAACCAGTTTTACAGTTTGGGAACTGAGAACTTTCTTCTAAAAGACTATTGGAGATCTTGCTTACCTAGATGGAATTTGCCTGTCTCTCTTGCTCATTTAAGGTAAATAGAAATCCACTTAATAATCTTTGTTTATTGTTTCATGCTGGTTTTGAAGGCTGAATCAATGCAAGCCCCTTTCTTTCCCACCTCAACATGCATTTTCCAATTTTCATATCACACCTTTCCAGCTGATCCAGCCAATGCCACTGTTTGTATGGCTGTGCTGCAAATTGGATTAGTTGAATTATCCGGGTTAAAAATAACATCAGACTGAATTGTATTAAACTTTTTTTGCTGCTGAAGCCAGACTATTTTGAATATAGGTCTTTTGTGAGCAGTGGCTTGACCTTTGTGCTTTTCATGTGAAGTCCAGCATGTGTCTGAAGGACTTTTTTCAGACATTCTGAAAATGTCTGAAGGACATTTTCAATACTCCGGACTTTAATTTCCTCAGATTCTTGCGAAGAAAAACAAAAACGTTGTGGAAGAATAATTTGGTTCACATTGCTCTCAAAGACGACATCAGAGTCAGAAGAATCATGATAAATAAACATCTGTCCATGGCCCTTCTTGAAAGGGTTGTTCATTGTCTGCAAACCCTCTGTAAATCATAATCAGAAAAAGGCCCATTAGTGAGTAGATTGCAAACCAAATATGCAGGGTAGGATGTGTTTCAATAGATGCCAGAGTGAACATGCTCTTTAGGGGACAAATAGTGCTGAAGCTTCAATCACAGAGCGTGGTACCCTGCGGCTGGTAACCAGCACGGCTGAGACTGCACAGGATGAGAAGGGAGACCACAGGCCTGCTCCCAGCACCTAGGACATCAGAAGCGTCATAATCACAGAGATGGTATGCTTTCGAATTGGCTTTTGAAAAGATTAAAGCTGAAAAATCAGTGCTAGAATTCTTTGTGCCCTTCTACACTGGCTGACAAATGGAGAGCAACGGGTCCTGATCATTGTGTTCCTCGAGTCTGCAATCTGCTGCCTGGATTCTGCCATATGACTGATTTTGTGCATGTTACATGCAGCACCTGCTGCTCTGTGCAGTACTTTGGGGAAAGCCAGGAAAACTGAATACACATTTTTTCCTCATGACTTCATATTAACTAAAAGCCTGTGACTTACAAAACTTGATGCTGTTACAAGCTCTGCTTCTGAGTAATAACCTCTCCCTCTCTCAAGGGGGGAAAAAGTTTGAGCTTGAAACCAGGGCTCCAACTACCTCCTAATCTGATATTTTGTCACTGACCCATGCAAAAAATGATACTTGTTTGCAATATATCAGAATTGTCACATTAATGCACGGGGATTTTTTTCGTAACAGCAATTAGAAGTTGCTCAACAATTAGGTTAGGATCTAGAAATAGTGGCTGGAAATACTCCTTGTAAGAGCAAACATTTTGACAATCCCTAAGTGTCTTGCAGATAATAATTATGTTAAATTCTTATTTTGTTTATACTGACAAAAATTGATAGTAACAGGAAATGGATAATGTAATAAACCATGCCTTTGTTATATAGACAGGAAAGAATATTATAGTTTTATTATCTGGCCTTTCAAAAACAAGACTAGTAGTGTTTGCAATCAGAAATGTGTCTCATCAGCATTTTTGCAGTCAGATTAGAAAAGCTGCGATGCCCAAGTTGTAAGACCACAAATCAGCATGAATAAGCATTCTAGTGCTAAAAACCCGCTACAGTAGTAAAGATTTTTTCCTAAAGGATAAAACATACTCTTGGATTC
Source organism: Coloeus monedula (assembly GCF_965178545.1). Taxonomy (NCBI): domain Eukaryota; kingdom Metazoa; phylum Chordata; class Aves; order Passeriformes; family Corvidae; genus Coloeus; species Coloeus monedula. The sequence continues at coordinate 66,127,198 of NC_138784.1, read as the reverse complement.
ACAAAGCTTGTGTAGACTTTTATTTTTCTTCCTTTTTCTTATATGTACAGAAAAACTAGTTTTCAGTAACAGTGGTTAAACCAACAATCAACAACCCTAAGCTGCTACAATCTCCTGGATAAAGAGACAAAAGATTTTATTCCACTTCTGTCCCTTGCTGGCCCAAGAGTAAGGCTGATCCTGCTGATCTCTGCAGCTCTGTACACAGAGTTTTATATACATGCTCCCAAATCTTGGAGTTATGGTGTTACAAATGAGTGTTATGAGTATGATGGGGGAGAAAGGCAGATTTAACCATCAAGGCTCTACAAGTTCAGTGTGAGAACTGGATATAAAATCACACCATAAATCCACTAAGTTGGGAACTAGAAAAAAAATGTATTTGCCTTTTTGACAAAGATGAAGAGTGACTAATTTATAGCTATGAGAAATGATGAAAGCCCTGTTGTCTCTAAACAAAACTCAACATAGTAAACAACCTTCTGAAACAAATTCTTAATACCAAGAAGACAGGTTGGATAATCCATTGTGTTTTTCTAAAAACTTGTATGACTGTGGAAGAGCCGTTGCATAATAAGGGGCCGAAGGTTCATGTAGTGTACAGTGGATGCTTACAAAGATATAAGAAGAGCATTCAGGTAACATTGCTCCATTGCATTGCCACAGACTGTACCTTCATGTTTAGTTAAAAAAAATACAAAAGAATCACAGAATAAGCTGTTTTGGAAGGGACCCACAAGATCATCAAGCCCAACTTCAAGCCCTGCACAGCACCATCCCCAAGAATCCCACCCTGTGCCTGAGAGCATTGTCCAAATGCATCTGGAATTTTGTCAGGCTGATGCTGTGACCACTTCCCCAGGGATACTGTTCCAGAGTTGTCTGGGTGAAGAACCTTTTTCTAATATCCAACCTATACCTTGCCTGCTAACATTTAATTATTGAATAAATAGAAACGTAGCTCTTATGGATTGAACCTCCATTAGCTTTCATAAATTAAGCCACTGACCCAGCTATGGGCTGAGTCCATCTATTCCATGAGACATTTTCCTGTCAGTGAGGCCAGAGCACAGCTGGATTGGGGCATGATGTCTAGATAACAGGAGCAGCCCATACTCACCTCTCCTTTGGGGCCAGGAGCTGGAGGTCTTCCACTGCCAGAGTCTCCGTGAAGCTGTTTCTGCTGGGTATTTGCAGGTAGGCTACTTCTGCTGCAGCAGGTAACCTGCACTCAGCATCATCAAAATGAGCCTGTACCCCTTCAATCTGCACTGGTAACACAATCTCCTCTTGCAGCAGAAAGAGTAACAAGTCTTGATTTGGAATTAACAGCATGGTCCAGAACATCAATTGCAATACTTGACACCAAGAGATTACAACCATCTGCATTAAAAAAGGTAAGAAAGGGCACAACAAATGTTTAGGCATCACTATGTAGTTCCTCAGAATAACAAATTCGGTGACCTGAATATCCTGCCTATCAGCTTCTCCCTCTCCTTCAATTCTGCACAGCATTTCTAATTGTGCTCCACTACGTCTCTGTGTGCACCACAATCATCATTAAAAAGTCAGCATTTCTCAGCAATGCCACCCAAGAGTATCTGATACATCATCTTCTTGTCTCTCATAATTGCTGAATCACTGCACTAAAGTTTTTTTATGGCAGCTACTATAATTTCAGTTCTACCCTTGATGTGTTTTAAAAGGCCTAGCAAAGACAGATATTTTATGTGTTTAGCCTATTTCTAATTTACCAAGCTAATATTAAATTTAATTTATATGAGAGATAAATGAATTATTGCATCCAAGAGACTAATAAAATCTCCTAATTCGTTTTCTAAATTACAGCATTTGCTCCAAAATAAGTTTTAATGGAAACAGATGACACTAGATAAAAATGTGTTTCTATTCATGCAGATATCTAGCACCTTCCTTTGGAGTGCTGCTCCTCACTGAACTGGCCATGATGCAGGTTCTATGTGCCTTCCACAAAAATGCTTGTCTCCTACAGGATTCAGCATACAGTTTCATGCTCAGGCAGTTTCATGTTTGAAAAGAGAGTTCTTCTAACACAAGCTTAATGATTTGGAGTGAATTATCACACCCAAAACTACATTCAAAGATGATGTCTACTGAAAGATATTGTCATCTGTTTCCTTTAAAACTTATTTGGAGCAAATGCTGAAAAGGAATTAAAGTACAAGCACAGTTTTTAAAAAAATCAGTATTTTAATGATAAATTTGGACTTCAAAATACTTTGGGAAACAAAGTCTGATTCAAAAACTTTTTCTTTCTAGACCCTCCTGTCCTCATCTGGTTATACAGTTCACAGAATCAATAAACAACCTTTTTTCAAAAAGTTTTTAATATATAGACTGTGGGTTTGGTTTGTAAGAATCAGATACTTTAAAAAAAGAGAAGCTGAAATCTGCAAGATATCTTTTGTCCACCTCTGTGTAATAAGAAAGACTTAGTCCTTAATGTGGCATAAACACCAGGAGAAGAAAAAAATCCCATGAAAGTTCTATGAAATTTACATAGAAAGCCCTACACATGCATGAAAAGGCCTCACAAATTGATGCAGATGCCTCAGGACTGAATGAATAACTGCAGAATCACATTCAAAAATAAATTACAGGCCACAGATACAGGCTCAAAAAGGCCTGCTCCGCAGGGAAATAATTTTCTCTGTTTTTTGTCACTTTATATTACCCATCCATCATTTGGTCACCAGTTTCAGCTATTCACTTGTTGCCAAGTCTATTTTCAAGTTTCCACATTCCTTCTGTGTCATTGCATCTTCCCTTTCTCCTGGAACGCTCTGGTGCTGCGTCTGCTGACTCTCCAGGCCCCAAGGTCAGATGTAAAGTGTGTTTGGGGTCCTGAGGGAGTGTGTTGGTTTCTTGGGGCTTTTTCAAGCCGTATATTTTGTCTGTGCTTGCACAGCTGCTCCACTACTTCACGCAAGAAAAGCTGGTATATCAAACAAGAGTCTGAAGTATATGTGCATCTCCTATGGCCTTTGGGTGGGATGACACTAACTATTGTCACCTTCTTAGGGTGCTAATTAATCTCTGTATATTGGCTTATAGTAGGATACAAGTGTTGATTCTCTCTCTCTTTTTTTTTTTTTTTTTTTTTCCATGAAAAGGGAAGATTTTCTGTCTTACAGTTTCTGAGAATTTCTGGCCAAAATCCTGTTCCAGCTTACTGTCACGTATCTGGAATTTTTCTACCATGTTGAAACAAAATGTAACTTTCTGCTCTGTTCTCTTCAGGAAGCTCCTTTGAAAACCCTGTGCAATACTATTGCATTTGTTGGGGCACCATTAAATGGTTGGGACAGTATTTTCTAGGAGACTAATTTCTGTTGTGTTACCTGCAGTAGAAGCACAATGTAAAGTTACTTTTTAAAGGAAACATCAAGAACTGCACTTACATCTATGACCCGACCATACCTATTTTACAGAGTTTTTCAAGGTATTTTTTCTTGTGAAACTGGAGAATAAACAGCACCCTTTCTTTTCACTGAGTGCTTCCTTGACTGTTTCTGTGTTCTTCATTCTGCTTTCTCACAGTTTGGTATCCTAAGAAAACAGCCCTGTCCAAAAATGCTCCTTCTTTTTTCCATTCAGGGAAGAAATGAATCCCAAACTTTTCCTTGTTTGCCAAGATATTCTTACACAGATCTTGCAACACATTTTTTCCTCTCTTCTGCAGCAGTTGGGTGGAGAAGTTTTTTTAATTTGTTTTTTTAATCACATTGCAATTTATTTCTGAGCCCACTTCCTGCTGCCTTTTTAAAAGATATGCATTTTACAATTGTGTTGTGACATTTTGTTATTAGTAGCCTTTGAGGGAAAAGAAACAAGATTCAAGTACGTCCCTCAATGAAACTTCAGCAATGATGATGTTCTCATTAGTGTTTTCACTGAGAGCAGTCACATAAATTTTAACTGTAAGATACAGTCCTGGCTCAGTGTTTCTCAGCAGCATTGGCAAAAATGTACAACTGTCCCACAGGATTTTATTTTGACCCCTTTGATATTACCATCAATATTGCAGCTTGATGAAATGACCAAGAGAAGGTGCTGGCTGCAGCAAGAAACTGCTGAGATGGTGCTGTCTGTGTGCCTGGCTAAGCTCAGTGCTTGCCTTTGCCTCTTCCCTTCTTGCCAGAGCTGAAGAACCACAACCAAACCTCCTGTGATCACATAGCCATGGACACCATCCCAGCTCAGCTGCAGTGCTCAGGAGAAAGGAAAACAGCTTGCTTTGACCTGACCCACAACTTTTCCTTATAACTGGAATAATCCCAGATAGCCTCTTCTCTCAGAAACCAGGGAAGCATAAACCCTTGCTTTTCCCACCTCTACTTGTCTAAGGAACTGACTGCTTTCTGCCTGCCTGAAGGCTGCCCAAGAAATACATAACTGTTAGAATATGGATCCATAAAAACCAGCAAACTTAGCTGGATCTGATCTTGTGGGGTTTTTTTTTTTTAATTTCCTTAAAATAAAGAAAAGGGACATTACTTCCTGTTAATCGTGCTATTGATTTTTTTTCCCCTGTGCCTATAAGCAAGTTGTCTTAATTCCCCTGTTACCAGCCCTCATACTTACTCTTTTGCGCTACAATTTGTCTCAATTTACACCACAGCTGTCTCTAGTCTCTGGGCTAAATACTAAACTAACTGATTTTAGTAAAATAACTCACTCTGTTTTCACAAATAAATAACCCAAACCTACCAAACAAGAAATCTGATGGCTTGGGCTCATTCTGTCAGTTGGCCTTGCTATCATTGTCTGGTTCTTTACTTTTCTGTTTTGTCTTTCTAGATGGGCTACTTGTTTTCAGACTTTATTTTTTTTTTGTCTTCTTCACTCATCACTTTTTCCCCACTACCTGTTGCTACTTCTATGTTCAGACCATTGCAACCATTTATTTCAATTTCTAACCATAATTAAACCTGTCAATTCAAATCAATCTGGGTGCTTTTAAACAAGTGCACCCTACAGTGACAGATAATATTAATTAAGTCCTTAAACGATGCTAGAAATACTATCCAAGGAAATTAAGCTGTTATGGCTTCTACCTCCCTAAATATCAAAGGTGCATTTCTTTTTTTTTGTTTTGTTTTTGGTTGTTTGTTGTTGTTTTTTTTTCTTTTTTTAGGGAGAGGTTATTAAATATAAAATACTCATTTATTTGTCATACTTGACTACTCGAGTCATTGTACAAAGGCACTTCAGCTGTTTGATATCTTCCATCCATCATTTGGACAGTGAGAAATAACCCCTCAATCCCTAAAGTGGTTGCTCCACGCAACTGGAATTCACAATGCAGGGAATGTTCATTGTATCAACTGGCCCTGATCTGGTTTACAATATGTCAACACTTTCTGCTGTGTTTATCAAGTGCATGTCAGAAGCAATTGAAGTTCAACAAAAGGGAAGAGGAATATGCAAGTTTTTACAGCTGATTTATTAAATCATATGATCCAAGAAGAAGAAAAAAAAATATAAAAAAGTTTAAAATCAGTCCAAACAGATGAGTTTTACTTGAGCTGACTTGACCCTAACTGACCTTAGAGGAGAGAATCTGTATCCCCTTCTCCCTAACTGTACTAAATGCAACCACTCTCCTCAAGCACACTAATTGAGGTAAATGTGAGATTTAAAGTAGAGCTTTAGTAATCCTCTGTAGCTTGAATAAAAGTAATTTTTGTTCTGACAGTCAAATTAAGAAAGTTCTGATTCAAGCAGTGAGTTCTCAAGGTCCATTCTTTCAAATGTGAAGAAACACAAATGTCAGGATAGGCTGAATTTGAAATTTGTGGCCTAAACTAATTCAGACGTGAGCTTACAGCACTTATTTTAATGCCCAAATATAAGGTCAGTCATAAGAGAAGACATGATGAGCATAAGCTTGAAAGGAACAGAGGAGTGATGCATAATTAATTTCAGAATTTACTTTCTGTCTTTCATTTTTGCCATCATTTTCTTTTTAAATTTCTTTGTGTGTATAACCTGAATGCCTCAATTGTCCTCTTGTGATCTCTATTTCTCTGTATAGATGAAGGAGCCACATAGAGTGATTTAAATGTGTCCTTTTCTTTATTTTTGCCATGCTGGTCTGAATTTGGATTGACATTTCACCATCACTCTTCATTGTGTTTTTTACAAACTGTGAAAACAAATTTTTCTCTGTATTTCTGGTATAAATCCTGGAAATTATATATGTAAACATGATTTTGCAAGACAATTTGTATTAGAACTGTTTTTGAGGCAACCTGGAGAAAAATAACAGAGCAGAGGAAAGTATATTTTTGAAACATGGAGCACTGAAACAACACAGAGAAGGAAGAGTGAGGCAGTGAAAGCAGGGTCAGTGAAAGCAGATAGCATGCAGTCTGCAGGCCAAAATCATGATTTGTTAACCTATAACTCAGAAGGAAGACAAAGAAAGGAACTATGGTTTATGACTAGCAGTCAAGAGGTAACTGACTATGTGCTTATCCAAGAAATTCTGTATTTATTCTCTGTAGGTAGAATTTTTTATCCTTTATTTTCCCCTCCAGCAGGAAAATTGGATAAGCACAAGCAGATCAATGCTGATGAGCCTATTACTTCTTCTGTATATACATAAAGCTGCTGTTCTGATCTTCACAGTTGTATTTATTGTTTAGTAGAACAGGATCCATATGCAGAGAAATAACACTTTCTCATATGTACATCACTGGCAAACCCCAACCCCCTATAGCTGTTTCCAATGTAAATAAGTAAAATATGATATTAAAGATGCATTTGGTTTTAGTTTCTTTAAAGAGCACCTGAAGATTAAGCTTCAAATCATGTTGTTTGTTTTCTATGTGTTATTTTACTACAAACAATATTTTCAAATACTTCTGCTGTGAAAAAAACACCCTGGAGATGAGAGGTTCTGTAGGACCTGCCATAGCAGAAAGCATGATGAAATTAATCTCACCTGCAGGCTAAGGAGTGGAAAGTCAAAACACAGCATTTTTTGAAAGGTAGGTTAAGATATCAAAATTTGATTGTAAGAGTATACGAATGTATCATATGAATTAGTTCCACTACCTGGGAAAATGTCCAAAGGCTTCTTATCAGGAAAGCAAATACTTTCCTGAACCAACCCACACTTCAGGGAAAACGTTACTCAAACAGAGATTATCTGCCTAAACACCATGCCTAGAGCTCTTTGAATTCTCTCTGTAAAAAGGTATTTTCCTGTGGCATTTACCCATCTCTGAAAAGTCAATATTGCAACCAGATCATATACCACAAAAGGTAAAAGTAATGGCTTTTACCTAATTCTACACCAGCCAAAAACCAGTGCAACCTATTTTCTGATTAAATCAGAGCAGCTTAGCCAGTTAGGGAGCAAGAATCAATGATCACCTTAACCACACATCCCTCAAATGAGGCATTAAAAAAGCACCAAAAAGAAGCTTCATTAAAAATAGCTTTTTATCTGCAAAAAGAAATATATAATAGAATCAGTAAAGTAATTAAATTTCACTAGAGACAGAGCAAAAATGTTAATTCCTGGGATGTTCAAAAAATTCCGTTCCTCTTTCTCTGGTTTATAATTTGATATTTGAATGCTTATATTTAATATAGCAATGACAATAACCATTCTATGTTTGAGATAATCCAAGACATTTTTCTTGTGTCTCAACTTTTTGAAACCACCCATTACATCAGGATGACATCTTTGGTTCCATTTCTTAGAAAAGCTTTCTAATTTTTCCTGACTCTGAAAACCAGGGAAATAAAAAAATAAAATTTAAAACTTTTAAACCGACAGAAGCATTTCAGAAGGGTATTTTGGGCTTTGCTGTTGTTTTTTGTTGTTGTTGTTGTTTCTTTTAGCGTGTATTTATTGACTAGTGGGCAAATCTTATGATTTTGGAAGAGGAACATGTTTTTTCATCATCATGGACTTGGGTCAATCTGTCTGAACCTCACTGCATGGTTTTGGTCTAGGGTTTGTCTATGGAGAGAAGGCACAACACAGAGAGACAGAGAGAGGCAGAGTAGAACACCTACTCCTCATTAACCCCCTACTTAGACACTTCCTGGAGCTATGATAAAGCTGTCGTGTTTTGGAGTAGTTTACTACACTCAGATGACCATTACATGGAAACCTATAAACACATCTCTTTTCCAGGACTATGAGATGGAGCTTTCTTGAATCCCTTGCCCTCACTCACAGTCCAGTTTTCTGGGCACAATATAAGCTAATAGAATTAATTTAGATTATGATCATTTGTTTGAATGAAAGGTTTTCTTTCTGGCCAGTAAACAACCAAAAGAATTAACAATTACAATTGCCATTGCTTTAACTCTTCACTACAGTCATATTTTATACGAAATCTGCTTCTAATTCATGCTTAGGGACCTGGGAAATAAACTGAATACTGCTAAAGAAAATTATTTTTAAATAAACATTCTCATTCTTTCAAGCAAATTCAGTGATCATAGAAAAATAAACAAACCAATGCAGCAGGCAACCAAAATACTGCTGTTAAAGCTGTTTTGGTTTTTTTTAAACAATTTTGGGCTTTGTTGTCTTCGGAATTCTTTTTCCAATATTACTGACTACATTTTCAGTACTGTAAAAGAATAATATTAAATATTTTGATTTAAAATGACTATATTAATATTGTGCAGGTTTTGTCACAGAAGGAAGCACATAACCATGGGCCAGGAGCATTACAGCAGAATCATTAAGGTTCCAAAACATGTGAATCGTTCTAAATACTCTCCCAACATCGTCCCTAAATATTAATAGGTGCCTGTTTGGGGAGTCAGAGGCAGCCACGTATGATGCTCTCCTCATTTGAGGAAATACCCCACTGCTGAAATTTGGCTTGAGCAGCTTCTGGGCCCTGCGTGGACGGGCTTGAATCAGACCAAAGATCAAACTGCTGCCATCACAGGGCTGCCTCACATCCTTCCACTTACAGAGCAAATTTAATCAGCTTATTCAGGTCACAAGCAGAAATTTAGACTTGTTCTTGAAGACAGTGTCAACCTGTTGCAAAATCAAGGAAGAGGGGGTTTGACCTTAGTTTGTTTAGGTGCTCCCTGCTGAGTTGTATCAGGCTGTGCTCACTGTCCCATGCTCATTTCAAGTACATATTTTGCGTTCTACAGGGTGTATTACATTATAGCTATTACAGCTGTTCAATATTTTCTTACTGGTTACTATAATGGAAGAAAATATTTTCACTGAAAATACATCTTTGCCTTTTAAAAATGTTCTAAGCAAGCAAACAATGCAGTAGTTTAACGATAAAAATACTTTTCATTTGTAGCTAAATCTTCCCTCCCTCCCTCCCTCCCTCCCTTCCTCTCTCTCTTCCTTCCTTCCTCCCTCCCTCCCTTCCTTCCTCCCTTCCTTCCTTCCCTTTAATAAGAATTTCTTTTTGTTTTGTTGTTAAAACCCAACTCTTACAATCTGTAATTTTTCCTTTCCCTAATCAATTAACCTTTGAAGTCCCTATAGAGAGACTATTACAGGTCCTTTCCCTACTGAACTGCCTACTTGCTTCTGCCTCCTGTGCACATGTGATGCCATAAATTAGTCACAGATGGCCTGCTAGGATATAATCACTGCCATTTGTCATGAAGTTGATAGCTGTATCACTTTCTCTTGCATGGCAGAATCTACTTCTTGACAGGTCAAAATTTCTACCTCTGTAAGTTCAATCAGGAAAAGAAAGAGAAAAGTTCAAAGGTCAAGCCCTGCCAGGACTCTAGCCCTTGAAAAGGACTAACAAATCTCATATTAGATGCCCAGAATCCCTCTGTGCTGACTGTGGAGACCTTGATGCCAAAACAGTGAACCCTGTGAGATTCCCAACCTAACTTTGTTCTGTAATTACCCAGAGCAAGTAAACACAAAAGATGAGTATTTTTTAAATCCCAGAGTCATTATGAGGAGTCTGCTCCTGCACTCTCCCTTCTAGCAGGTTTGATTTTTATTTTCTTTTCCCTGAAATAGTGGCCTGGGACCATATCAAGAGAAAAGGATTTCCTTGCCTTTGTAATAATCTATTAGTTATGGTGTTTCCCCAAGAAGTCGATAAGATAGGTAGTGTGTTCTTTTTCCTTCTCTTACTAACACACAGGAACATCTCTCAGCTCTTCTAGGAGGACTTATTTGATTTTCCAGGAAAGGTCCACAAGCAGCCACCCCACCCCCTGCGGTGCAGATGGGTGCTGCCATATGGGAAACAACTCAAGCCAGAGTGGTGAAAAAGCAGCCTGATTGCACAGCTGGTGGTGGGGGTGTGACCTCGGGAGATCCAGCCCTTGGCACCGTTTTCCCTGTCTGATCCCTCTGCCATTTGGATCAGGCAATTACTGGCCTGTGGAGCAGGAGAGGAAGGAACTGAAACCTGAGAGTATATCTTAAAAAGTCTTAGTGTGAAACAAGCTTTGTCCGTCTATCCTGAGACACTGCAAGTCCTGTAGAGACTTTCAAATAGGCTTCCTGGCTATGGCTGTTCTTTGTTCCTGGACCTACTTTCAGGTGTTTCTTTTCCACAGTAAACCTATTCTTTTATATCAGCCTAATTGTAATATCAAATTTAAAACTAGACAAATTCTTCAGTCTTGCCATTTGCTTTTACATAAGCTTCCTTAATAAAATAAACATTTTGTAAATAGCAATTATCTAAGGGTGTTTTGTCCACTTCAATAATTTTCATTGAAGAAGAGAAGTAGCAAACAATCAGTTTTCAAATTAAGCTTTAACTGCAGTAAGACAAAGCTTGGAACCTGAAACCAAAGACAAGTCTTTCAGGAGTGTGACAGTTAACTTTTGGATGCTCACCTTGGAATATTTCCTGGGGAGGAATGTCTGAAAATCATAAAGCTTTAAAATCTGAGCCTCTATGCCCTGGCTTTCAGACTTTAACTGCTAGATTGTGCTTCTGCTATCACCTTTGCCTCTCAATCTTGAATCTCAAACATTTTAGAAAAAAAAAGGAAAGATTCATCTTATGAGTCCAGTCAAATTAACTGCATCCAAACAAACAAGTACTTGATCTAAAACCAGCACTTGACTTAAAACCAGCAAAAACTTTCCATTAAAAGATTTGAGATTTCCATTAAAAGATTTGCCCTTACAAAGTTTATAATTAATGTAAAACAACAGACAGCAGCTGGCTCATGTTTATAGGGCAGCTTGTTCTATGGGTGGTACTGTGTGTTGTGTAGGTGAAGAATAGTCACTTCATTATTCTCCTGCAGTAACCCCTACTGAAATATTTCTGGGATTTTTAAGATAAATTTTCATTTATTTTAAATGTTTTACTTTGCTACAGTTATACTTTGTACAAACAAACGGTTTCCCTACACTAAAGGAAGGAAGCCAGATTCCTACACACTGTATCAGTGTCCAAACCACCCTCAAGAAACAAAATCATTATGTTACATATTTCTGTGTTCTACTGACTATCTAAATGCTCAATACAAAGAAGAGAAAAACTCTGTCAGCTACAGTGCTGTATATACTGTAACATGGTAAATAGATATCTTCCTCTGAAAACAGAAGCTATCTATCCATGGAAATATTTTAGACAAATTTAGGAACAATGTGATTATTTTGAAGTCTGACTTACAGAATAAAGAGGGTTTTCTTCTTTTCCTAGCTCTTTCCCTTTCCTTCTTCTGTCCATCTTTTACTACATGAAACTTTTTGAAAATGTTAGTTTGTGAATAGGACCGATAAAATTTCTATCATATTTTACAGTAATTAACTTCAGGGTAAAAAAATTCATACAACTTAAGAATAATCTTATTGCAATTGACATGGAATTATTAAGGTTAGAAAATACCTCTAAAATCATCAAGTCAATCAGTTAACCCAGCACTACCAAGTCACCACTAAATCATATCCCTAAGTTCCCCATCTTCACATTTTTAAATATCTCCAGGGTAGATGACTCACCCACTTTCCTGGGCAGCCTGTTCCTGTACTTGACAAACCTTTGGGAGAAATTTTTTTCCCTAATATCCAATCTAAACCTCCCCCGGTGCAACTTGAGGCCATTTCCTCTTTTTGCCTATGCTTGTTACTTGAAAGAAGAGACAGACCTCCACCTTACTATAATTTCCTTTCAGGTACTTGCAGAGAGTTATAGTTTGTTGGTAATAAATGAAAATCCTGTTGCAGCACATTGACACAGCACCAGCCCAGTGTTGTCCTCCTCTTTGAGTCTACCTTCATTTTGCATGTAGAAAAATTCTTGCCTATTACTTATTGTAGCTTTTTTTCCTTAGGAGTTTATTGGCTTGTACTGAGAGCCACAACTTCAAACAAAATAGAGATGATTTATTTTGGTGAGGTTCCAAGTAGGTGAATTTAATTGTCATATTTTCAGTCAACATAAACTAAAGCAGAACAGAGAGAAATCTGAGCATATTTAGTCACAGAGTGCTGTCATGCTGTTGAGGAAAGTCATAAACAGTTGACTCCAAGCTGGGAACATCATGCCAAACATTTGTATCTGGAACAGGACTGTACGTTCCACCAGTGAGCTGCACAGGGGGAGCGTTACACAGGGAGTTCAGTACAAGTAGAAAAATGTTTCAAAAATGAAAGAGGTCGGAATAGGGGGGGTGGAATGGGTCTGGAGAGTATTGTGCATCCAGAAAAGAAGAAAATATTGTGTTTCTTAATATGGGACAAAACCAAGTAAAATTATTTGCTATATAATCCATTCAGAAGAGAAGAAAGTCAAAGAATTCCCGAGGGACTTTTTTTTTTCCCAACCAGACTCAAAATAAGTAAATTAGAGTGACAGACAACTGAATCCACTAAAATTAGCATATGTCTTCCTTGCTGGCAACAAGATCAAACTGAGGACTGTATGAACACTGCATGCCCATCATGTTACTAGAAGTTTTGCTAAGCATAGAAAGGAAATGATACTGCTTTGATGTTACTCTTGGCTTCCAGTCCCAGCATTTGGATGAAAAAAGACTGCAGTATTTTAACCTGCTTATAGGGATTCAAACCCATCTCTCTCAGCACAGTGCCCTAATCACTCCGTGCTTTAGGGAAGGAAGCACACTCCACATGCCTACTGCTGAAGTTGCTCCAGGATTCTCTGGTGGAGAGAGGAGTTAGGAGAGACAGATGGAAAACAGATTGTATTCCTGTGGTAAGGCATTAACCTTGGAGAAACACAGACCCTCTGCTAATGTTTGTGCTATCAGGGTGTGGGTGGAATGCATGTCTCCTTCCAGGCTGCAGTCCCAACATCTGGGATCCCAGCCCAGGTCAGCTCAGTACCATAACTAGGAGAGCTTTGTACTGAGTTAAACTACCAAGTTCCTCTCCTTAAACAAGGAGTACAGTCACACTTTCTCTCAAGATGTCTGGCGTTAACTATGTTTTGATCTTTCAGCAGGTAAGATGAAGTCTGTTCTAAACACTGCCTTTCCCACATGAGCTATCAGAGGATGGTGCTGAGCAGACGGACAAGCCTGGATCTGAGTCTTCCGGGGGTGAAGCGGGAGTGCAGCTGCAGCTCTGCACTAAACACATCTCTGCTTAAGAACAAGTTCTGGGTCATCATCCTGATATCTCTAATTCTCCCCATGCTGTGTCTGGAGAGTCAGTGGATTTCATTCAGGATTTTGCCTTGTTTAGGGGCCAGGCTCACACTCTTTAGGGCACCATGTTGCCTTCTGCATAGATGCCTGTGTGTGCACCCTAAGCCTTATGCTTTGATCCATCACTTATGTAGCACTTACATATAATTCCTGATTAAACAGTTCCTGTGCCATGAATTTAATTTTTCTTAGCCTTAAGACCTTGAATTAATTCATTTGTACTCCTAAATTTCACCTTATTTCTAGCTGTACCACATGACTTTCCTTCTGTTGTGCTGCTTCTGCAGCTATTCTGGTCTTTGGCCAACTCTTAATCAAATATGTTCAAATTAATGCAGGTGGATTAAAATCTATTTAAGTTAGTAAATGAATGAAATGTAAATCAAAATCAACAGACACTTCCCCTTAGCATACTGTATGTTTTCTGTTATCAGACTGTTTAAATTATAGAATGTCTGGTCTATGTCTTCTTCTATTTCTTCAGCAGCACTTAGTACAAGTAAACAGGGGCATTCAGCAAAATCTAATCCAAACAGACCACTCCTTGATTTACTCCAAAACTACATATTAGAATAAAGACAAGTCTATGTTTTCTTAAATCTCTGTTTTGACTAGTAACCAATGACTCTACAGGCCAAATTCCCCTTCCTTCTATTAGAGCTGCATATTGTTTTTTCATTCAAACGACCACACACAAATTGCTCTGGTCTAATGCCCAGATAGTACACAGATTTCTTGTAGCAATTCATTTAAGAAAGGTGAATTCTGTATTTTATATCTTGCTTGTTATTTGAGAAATTAGCTGTGCCTTTTTTCTATGCAAAATTCATTTTTCCAATGTTGTATTGTTGTTCCAAACTTCTGCATTAAAAAAATCTTTCTTTTGCTTTTGTTCCCCTTAAGGGATATTTAATATAATCGTATCCTTTAAACAATTTAGATTAAGTTTTTTGGTTGTTTGATTATTTTTTCACCAAAACTCTGTCCTGTTCTGAGACCAAACCTCTGGATAGATTAAAATCATCATTTATTAACATGAGCAGAAACAAAAAACATGAAATTAGTGTCAAATCAGATATCTTTTGTGAAAATTTCAAATTTTCTCAGTCAGAAAACTGCCTGGTAAATACCTGACAGTACAGTCAAAACCTGATTTATTTTAACTTCAGCCAATCTGTTTTGTTTTAATTGAAGAGGCAAATAGTTTTGCTTTGGAAAAATGGCACCACTTAATAGGAAATATATAAGTCAACGTACATTAGTGTAAGACTTGGGTTTCTTTGTTTGTTAACATCTGCATATGCTCTAGGACACAACACTTTTAATCCCCAGCATTGGTTCTGTTTTGCCCTTATTTTGCCCTTATTTGTCTGCATGATGCCGACTGACACCTCATGACTTTTAGCCCCACTGTCTCCATTTCCTCCTTAGCTTGATTACTCCATAGCTGGTTCAGCAGCCAACACAGTTAGAATCTCCATTCTACTTCAGTGAAAATGGTAGTGTAAAGGGTAATTTATCCATCCAAATAAATGAGAAAAAATCCTCACATATTAGAAGCTTGTGTTAGTGTTACATGTCTTCTTGCTATTATTTGATTTACATCTTGTTAGTTCAGAGAAATCCCGTATCTCTCACATATAACTCTAAAAGCTGGGGATGTTGCCTAGGGTTTGCAGAGTAAACAA
This sequence comes from Coloeus monedula, assembly GCF_965178545.1. Classification (NCBI taxonomy): domain Eukaryota; kingdom Metazoa; phylum Chordata; class Aves; order Passeriformes; family Corvidae; genus Coloeus; species Coloeus monedula. The sequence goes on along the minus strand of NC_138784.1, from coordinate 66,111,854 downwards.
TTCTTAATCTGGTCAGTGTTTTTCCCTGCTGTACACACCCTGTAACTTAACTATATCCCAAACATGATGCAGTCATTTAAAGAATATGTGTCTCGGCTTTCATTCAACAACTTTTTGAGCTTGAAAACCATACATCTGTAAATCTGAGTCAGAATCATTTCAACCTGTTTTATTGAGGCCAAAGGGAAGACAGAAAAGTGACAATTATCTAATGTTACCCTTCCTGACCTCAGCAGAATCTGCAGGAGTTTTCCCAGAGTTCATGGAGTTGAAATTTTGACCTGAGTTAGTTCCAACCTTTGACGAGAAGAGGGTGAACAGCACCTGCAATCTCTTTGATATGATTATTAGGATGTGGGGAAAACAAATATTTCTTCCCAAAATAAAAGCCTATCTCTGGCATCTTTTTTGAGACACCCTTATGATTCAGATAGAAAAAGAAATCTGAATCACCCCAAAGACAATGAAAGGAATTAGACTCTGAAATAGTTATGTAAGTCTAGTGTGTTTTACTTCACATGTCATGTAAAACTCAACCACAGTGAGAAATGTCAGCATCTCATGGAATTATGACCAACCCAAACAAAGTCAGTGCAGAGTACCTTCTCCGCAAGATTTTAGGTATCTTTCTTCTTCCTGAAAAAATTTGCCATGATGTAGGCAATATAATGATGTAATTGTGCCAATAAAATCCATTGAAATTTGTGGCTGTGGTTTCATATCCACAGGGTATGAGCACACACTGTTATGAGCAAGAGCAACTTTTAGAGGATCAATTGCAAAATAGAATTCCACTGAATTTCTAAAATACTTACTCCTCCCCTGCCCTTCTTCTTCTCTTTCCATAACACAAGGCAAATGAAATGGCTTTGTTATCTTTCCCTTCTGCTCCACAGGAACCAACTGCCTTTATATTCCACCGAATTAAATAATTAAATAAATCCCAGAGCAGTCATTCTGAACCATTTTTTTTTCCTCCCAGTAACAACATCTTCTCTCATTAAAAAAAAAATCTCTGGCTGCACACCTTGCACTGATTTGTAGCATGATTTCAGAATACTCAATGGCAACTTATTCCACACGAGTATTAGCACTTGAGTATACATTTGTAAGCTAGACAGGTGTTTAAATCTGCAAGTATTCCTCCCTGTTTAGCTATTTTATTACTGCTCTCTTTTCTGCTCTCCAAGAAAACTTGGCTTAATAAAAATTATTTTATGACGTTACTGTATTACAGCTACTGTGAAAGCAATGATTTGCAAATTACTGAAACATCACCATTGCCTTTGTAGTGTTTCACCCTTCTAATCATGCTGGAATGAGGACATCCAAAGCAAATCTCCATATGTTCTGACCACTTGACTATATAATGCCATTTTTATTTGCAGACGCTAGTACAGAATATTTATTGCATCAGCTTGTGAAATTCTTTTAAAACAACAACCAAAGGCTACTAAAGTAGTCTGATTTTACCCATAAGGAAAATAATTAATCATCAGATATAGGGTTAAATTCTAAAGCTGACAGAGTTAAACTGCAGTTGTTGGCATACCTCCACAGGTTTGTAGGAAAGGACCTAAAGTGCCTAATCCAATACCTAAAACAGTTTCAGGTCTGCTCTCAGTTCAGTACCATAACATAATAAATTCATATTGCAGCCCTGCACTTCATTCTCATCAAACAGTTTCCAATTCATCTTCCACATTCCCTCCCCGTTCTTGCCAGCACAGGAGCATCCTGGGCTATGGTGTTCTTGCTTAAAATCCAACTGCAGTTCTGGGCCAAGAAAAAGAAATATCCAAATTTGTATGTCCATGAGGAAATAAAGTTTATTATGAGTGCCTCCAAATAAGTTTCAGCATAAACCATTGCTTTCACCTTGTTTTACTGTGATATTGACCTTCCCCCAACTATTTGCATAGCAGAAATGTAGTAATTAAATTAATTTTAAAAAGTAAGAAATTTTATTTCAATTCCAACCTGAGGGAATTCAAACCCATCCTTATATTTTCTGAAAAGTGTTCTAACAGACATGCTGTTAAGAATATTTGAGCTTTGGTGGTTATAGAAAATGAAGGTATATAGAAATTTTAAGAAGAAAACTATTCTGACCCTTTGAGGGTGGGGCACTACACAACCTAGGGATCCAGATAAATGAAAGAATCCTGGCAATTGCCCTGCCAGAAAAGAAATATGTGGACCCCTACCTGATCGTCAGACTATTTCTATTCTTTTTCCTATAGCTTTTTAAGGTAAAATACACTTAACATGTAAGACCTGATGTTTGAGCTAAAAAGGAAAGGGGAAATTCAGAAAAAATTCTGTTCTTAGTGCATCATGTTGGGTAGCTGAGGATGATGTCTTCAGAGATTCCTTAGTCTCAGCCACATTGGTTAGTCTTAATTTTCTTGCTGGTTTACAACCTAGGTGCCTAGTTTCAAGAATTGTAGTCATTAGTTGTATTATTTTGGCAATTACTCTAGACCTTGATCTCAATGTTTAGTACTGAAATTATTTTAAAAGTGTATCCTTCAACACTGTGTGATAGTTTATAGCTACAGCTCTGGTAAATAGCAAGTGATTTCTAATGCCTTGCATTCCTTTTAAAATAAAACAGCCTTTTCTTCTTGCAGGGGATGAAGACAGATTGCCCTTCCCTAGTTCTTTTAAATGATGCATATGCCTCATTTTAATAATTTGTTTATATCTCCGTGACTTGTAATAAATGGTGGCATTGAAATCTTTTTGGACTGAGAGTTTTTCCCAGACAGAGGTGGAAGATGGACAATAAGGATTTGCTGTTTTGAAGCTGTTGTATATGGGCCATTCTCTAGATTTGCCAAGCTGCACATACTGAATAAAAAAGCTACAGGTAGTAGTTAACACGATATATGCCGGGTACCAGAGTTATAAGGCATTAGGTCAGATATAAACAGAGGAGTCAAACAGCAGAGCATTGTTCAGAAACAAATTGAGTTTTCTGTCCCTCTTTGGGAGGGAACACATTGCCTTAACAAAATACTCAATAGATTTTTCAATTACTCCAGAAGAAAATGAGCAGCAAGAGAATGAAGCCTTCTGCAAAAAGTTATGTTTCTGGTACAAGCTGCAGTTTAACCAGCAATTGATACAGATATGTACCACACATACTAATCATTAACATAAAAATGAACAGAATTTGTGAAAAATCCCTTTGGGAAAACACTCTGTCACTGATAGCTAATTTTAAATGAATCTAATAGAACTGACCATGCACTAGGAAAATTTTTTGGCAGTAATTATGTTTATTTGACAATTTCTACAAATGTTTTCCAGTTCAATTACAACAGGAATAATGTTAATAATAATAATGATAACAGCAACAATAGAACAACAACAATAACATTAATTAGAATAACAGTTATAATATTCATATTATTATAATTATTATTATTATTAATAATAATAACAACTACTGCCTCAAATTCAGAAAATAAATCCCAGCTGCCTTAAATGACAACTTAATTTCTGTAAAATTCTCTGACCTTTTATAGTTACTACCTTTGGTCTACATTATCTAGTACTGATGGAGGAACAAAATGTTGTCAGATAATGAAAATAGGGTTATTTTTTAATAATTTTTAAGATGGATTGAGGAATAGACTTGGAAAGCTTAAGAAAGCCTGTTCTTATTCTATTTGCAGTTCAACTTCTAAATGTAAGTAATTTAAACAAACAGGAACACAAGCCACCAAAACCTTTAGTTTTATGACATCTCAGGTTGAGAATCACAGTGAAATCATAAATGTATTGGCTTTGGAAAGTTATTATGAGAAGCTTACTGGTGCTGAAAAAAAAAGCATTGGGGATAGTCCAAACCAGTACAGTTATAATGCTTGAACTAAAAAAAGTCATGATTCTGAAGCCAAAATATGACAATCATAACAATGTGTTTTAGTTCTAATGCACTCTGGAAAGTAATAAACACATAAGAATTTAGCGACATCAACTTAGTATATTCCACTGATTTGAAATATTTGGTGCTTGAACTTGAGAGTGCTATCTGTATATAATTCTGAAGTCAACCATAGTGATGACCTTTGACCAATTTTTAATAATGTGGGCGGATCTGTTAAAAATTAAGTAAAGCTAAACCATTGAAAATTTATATTATTTCTTACCTTATTTCAAAAAGACAATACATTCATATATATATAAGAACAAATCTGAAAAATATGTGCTACAATAACAACAACTTACTGGGTCCTTTCTCGTTGATTAATTCTGACTGCTTTATTCTAATTAGAATAATTGTTTAGAACAGCTGTTCTTGCCTTCCACCTCAGTCTGAAGGCAAAATTTTAAGAAAATTCAACCAATCTATTCTTTGTGAATAGCTTTGTGAAGCTCCAAAAGTGGAGCTCGCTGAAAATTTTCAAGACTTGCATCTCTCTAAGCTTTAAAACATAAACAACCGCTACAGAAAAACTGAGAAACAGACCAAGGGCACCAAATCCAGTCTACCATTGCTGCTTGGAACCAAATCATATAATCGCTTCAGCAATTTCATCCATCATGATCCTAAAAATACTTAACAGTCTTAAATTTTTTATGTACTGGATGCATCAAAAACATCTTTACATGGATGGAAATACTTTGTTTTTTAAGATTCATTTAGAGTTTACAGACATTTATTTTTGCATCCAGATTATCCTTGTAGTAAAGTAACTTTTATTTACTTCTAGTAATTCCATTAGTTTGGATTTATACAGGTATAAAAATATATCTCTATTAATGTAGGTGTGTGTATCCTCAAACAGGTATGCATACACACGTATATGCACACATCCATGCACATCCATACCCACCATTCACATACCCTTCCCTGGAGGTGCTCAAAGGCCAGGCTGGATGGGGGTCTGAGCCACCTGGTCTAGGGAATGGTGTCTCTGTTCATGGCACAGGGTTGGAACGAGACGGTCTTTAAGGTCCTTTCCAACCCAAACCGTTTTATGATTCTATGATAGACATACATGCACATATATACATATGTCTATATAGACACGTATATATTTGGAACTATTTTTACATATGCAGTGAATTGATGCCTTTTCCTGGTGTTAAAATCAAGAGTCAAACACGGTTAGAAGGGGAAAAGGGATTTTACCTTGGTATTTATTTTAAGGATCCTTAGGTGCACACGTCCAGGTCATATGCATCAAGATGCACCCCACCGAGTGTGTGTGTCCCTCCAACATTGGGTATAACATTATAGGTTTTACTAATTAGCATATCTATCCAAGATTCCCCAATGAGAGGCTCGAGTGAGACCCCCCTCCCCAAGGAACCTTCCCCTGGATGGTTCTATCTTGGTTTACAGAATGTGTTCTGGAGAGGACCTTGGGGTCTGGGGCACACTGATCCCTGGCTACAAAGCTTCTAAAATGTTTGGTCTCTCAACTTGACAAACAAGTCCAAGAATGTAGGCAAAAACCAGTAAGAATACAGAAGTTGTAAAAAGGTATAACAGGGGTATAAAAGAAAAGGCAAATATCTTCATGGCATCAAATCATAGAATTGCTTAGGTTGGACTCTAAGATCATTGAGTCCAAGATATTGTTTTATGCAACAGTATTGGCACTTCGTGCATAAGCATGTCTATATGTTTTTGGTTGAGCTTGATAGCCTTAGAGGTCTTTTCCAACCTAAATATTTCTGTGACTCTGTAATATTTAAATACTCTGCTGTTGATAAGGAAAACATGTTTTCTGTGAAGAATAAAATAAAAGACATGGAAAGAGTTCCTTTCTTCCATTAGCACACATTACAAATAAGTGAATCTCTTTACAAATACAAAATTTGGCTTGAAATCTGAATGTCATTCAAGTTTTGACAAAGTAATCAATCCCCAGAATGGAGATGGAATATTATTTTCTAAGCACACTTTAAAAAAAATGAAATACTTTAATTTTCCAATTTATTTAAATTCCTCTTTTCAGTGTTTATCTTTGTTAACTACCTATACTCTGACCTAGGAAACTGTACCTTCTAGGTGTGAAGTTTGAACGAAACAGTGAAGTTCCAGCAACAAACTTGACATTTCAAATTCAAACACCCCATGGTACAAAACCATTTTCAACAATATTGATAAGAGTTTAGTCCTCCCTTTTGTTGTCAAAGACATGGTATGCATGTCCATTACCTAATGCATTTAAAAAGAGTCTATAGCCAACTTTGTCTACATTCCAGCCATGTGAACCAACCGCCTTTCTACGCCTTGAATTGTTACAGCTCAACAGTTGCAGAAGATATTTCACCTTCCTCTCTTCTCACTTGGAGTGTCCATCCATACTATTTTCCCACTTCTATACAGAAAAAACCCACAATATATATTGTTTGTATTGGTACTCCAGAGTTGTTTCTCAAGTTGACAATGAAACTCCATTCAAAAGGTGTCTGTACGGTTTACAATAATCCACTGTAGGTGTGAATGACAGAATTCTGCCAAAAAGAACTCACTGTGAAACTGCAGATTCCTTACACAGGGAGGCTGGAAGAGAGCTGCTGTTTCGCTAAAACATCCCATATAATCCTGAAAACATTGAACCCTTGAAGTCTGTCCCAGTCAGGAGGTTCTCCAGACTGAGGTCATGATTGAGAGAGTTTCAAATAAGTTTTCCATATCATACTGGTATGGATGAAAACATTGTTACTCTTCTGGCATTGCAGCAAATATTTATTGCTTCACATCCTGGCACTTGGTTATTTGGAGGAATTATTCTTTTTAATGGTTCTATTTCCTCTCCTCTTAGCATAACACAGGACTTGCATCAATCTCCTCCTTCACTGCCAAGTCTATAGGCAGCTTCTGCAATATTGCACAGACTGGTGTACAAAGTGTTTGTATGACCCTTTTCTTCCTGAAACAACTGGGGTTTTTAGTCCTTTTCACTTTCTTAATCCCTGGTACATAAATACTCACTTAAGGTCTGGAAATCCCATATCTGTCTCAAACTCTAGTTGCTCAGACGGAATTTGGAAGATCTTTCAGCTGGCATTCAGTCTGCAGGTTTCTCAAATGCTTTCACATTCAGCTCAGCGTGAATACACTTCTCCTTTAACATATTTTCATATGTCTTTCATTAATTTTATTGGAAGACAAAAATCTAAGAATTTGGAATTGAGACTCAGTAAAAAAAGTAGAGTCTGTATTAGATTGGTTTTCTATCCAGAATTCTCTGTATTTGAATCTAAACTGATAATGATGATCTACCACGGCTTTTACTTATAATAGCAAAATTATCCATTCAAAATAATTCCTATACTTAAGGGTAAAAAGAAAAATTAGGTTCTGTTTCTTGATTTTTTTTGTACAAATCAGATATTTTTTAATTATACTCAGATCAAGGAAACTGAAAAGCTGGACCTCAGACGTAAAAGGTTACATTATTTGTTCCAACACTAAAACATTTAACAAAACTCTTGTAGTCCAGGAGATTATGGACAGTCAGGCCACAAGTGGTATTCCTAATATTTAACTGTTTCAGAGATTTAAGAAGCCCCAGGAGTAAAGTACTTTATATTAGACTCTTCGAGATGGAGTATGACACATGGCTTAGTTCAGATTTAATACCACAGTCCTGGAATACCGCTCATCACACGTCAGGGTTTTCAGGAGACAACCTCACGGCTCTATTCTCCATTTTTTGTACGAAGAACAGGCATTTCAGACTACTCTGATGTAAATTATCCAAGGTATGGATTAAAATCTGGAACTGAATTTGAAATATATGGAAATCATTGATGCAAAAGAGTCCCCAAAATAGTCACTGGAAATCTAACAGCATAATAAACAGATTAATGTAAATTTAATAATTTAAATTGACATTCATCTTCTTATTTGGCCAACCTAAACCAAAATTAAATATTTAAAAATTCATGTTTTCTTTATTTTAATGTATTTTTCATTGCTAGACAAAAATTTCAGTATGTTTACCATTTCTAAGTCTTGGAAATGACATGACACAGTCCTCTCTGGAGAAATTGCTAAGAGGTTTTTGCAGGCACAAAAGGTCCAGAGAGTCCTTAAAGCACTAAAAGTCATCCTAGCTTTGAGATTTTTTTCTGAAAAATTAAAAAACATAGAAGTTTTTACTCCTATTAATCATACTGAAAAAAACCTGTACCAAGTACAAGGAAACACTTTTAATTTTTTTTTTCTTTTAAAGAAGGAAGATGCAATCAATTTAAATCCTTTCCCTTTTGGTGTTGCACTTTCTTGCAATCTCCTTTCTGTTAAAATTAATGAAGCTTTGCAGCCTTGTGATTTCTAATAACACTTGAAGTGATGTGTATATTTCACAGTCCTGAACTGACTCCCTGTCTGCACTCCAGTTCCTTCAGAGTGATGGATCTGGAAAAAACAATTAGGGGTCCATTTACCAATTATTCCCCTTCCTTGCCTATTTCCAAACCAAACCCATAAAATTTTATAAGAGCTTGGAATGTTTTAATTTCATTTAAAACACATACAATTTTGTCTATTTTCTCCTCTGAAAGATCCATAAGAAAACAATTAGAAAAACAACCTGAAGACAGACATGGTATTTTTTTTGGTGGAGCTGTAAGCAACAAAGAGCTAAAAATCTCACAGATGCATTGTAAGACAAGGTGAGGGACAAGGACAGTGATATTCATCTCACATACCTATGCAGTTATGTAATAGTTTTGTGTGCTTGATATAGTCACTCCTTCTATACAATCAATACAAATAAACAAGGCGGGTGCAGCCCAGATTAGCTTTCTCCTTTACAAAGAGATTAAGTGTTCCCTAAATTTCTACTCTTCAAAGATTACAAACAGACCTTAGTTAACTATCTCAGGTGTCACTTAGGAGGCCACAGCTGTTGCAATAAATCCCATTCAGGCTATCTGCAGTGCTTCCAACATATGTATCGGCTTCTGTATCCCTACAGTGAGACTGAACCTACCAGTGACAGCTTCAAAATCTCCACATTGCTCTGCAATGTGTAATATGTATAAACAATTTCCAGTAGAGATGTATAGTTTAAATCAGCTTCAGTTTGGATATTCTGTTTTTAAAGGACGAAACTGGTTGAAGATTATGTGTTTTCATTGACCTTAGTGAGGTGAGGATGCCACCCACAGCTTTCCTGAGTGATTTTTTAATATAGTCCAATTGAACAACAGATTGCAAGTGTAATTAAGACAAATTACCAGTAAGTTGCAGCTGACTGTGAGCAAGAAACAAACTCAAACATCCCCGTTTTTAGGTGGGTTAAATCTAAAGAGACCAATGTTTATATTTCTACCCTCCTTCTATAAGGTCTTTCCTTTCAGATGGATTGTGCAATTGTTACATTTCTGTCAACTGGCAAGTCAATCCTCTCCCTCCTTTAAAATTAAGTCTGAAACAGAATTACTTTTGTTTGTTTAAAGTGGGGCAGGGATAGGGTAGGAGTGGGGGAGTGTGGGCATGGTGGAGTTTGGGCTGAAATAATTATTTCACTTGGATCTCTGTTGCATTTACCAAGGTGTCTCAGATTAATTTTTTTTTATGAGTGTTGAGCTACAATTCCTACCTTCCAGGAAAGTGCCACAACTGCTAGGTCATGGGTATTCTGTCACTCAGTGTTATGAATGTCTTCTGACACATTTTGTCTTGCAAAAATGATGAAATATTTGGAAAGAGAAACCATTCTGAGGAAATACAGTAAATGCTTAAGCCAACAAACAATTCTCCTTGATTTTGCATTCTGTTCAAAACAAAACAGTTTAAAAATGAGAGGCTGAGGAAGAATCAGCTCAAGAAAGTGAAACACATAAAGGATAAGGGATTATTCTGAAAGGTTGAAAATCCCTGTTCAAATTTCTGTAGGACAGTGGAACCACCTTGGAGTCATGGATGAACAGCTTGTCCAGACTATAAAAGATAAAGCATGAAATGCACTGCTTCCAGCACCCCACTTCCAAAGCTGGCCCTGATTTTATCCAGAAGAAAATACTTGGTAAACTCAGGATCTGAATAGCTTTGGGACTTATGGCATTACATTTTTTAAGAAATAAAGTATTTACAGATGCAAAGATGTGTGTTCACACTTCTACATACAGTTTCCAGCTTTCATTTGACATTCAGTTGCTGAAATGTGCTACTTAGGCAGATGTTTGACATCCAAAGTTTCCCTTGAGACCTATATTTCATAGGTCTTCAGCTTTTGGCTAGGCCAAATGAGATTTCAGAGATCCAGTTCTTCTCAAGTTTAGAATTATCTTTCTAAATACAGGTAGCCAGAACGGAGTAACCTGAATTAAAGGTGTTTTTTACAACCCCATCTTAAATATATTACTGCTGTACTTAACTGTGCTGGAAGCTTCTGCCATGCAGTGGTCTCTGGTTCCCCAAGCCAAATGAGGCAGCACAGTTTGTGAAGAGGCTAATACTTTCCCTAAAGCACACTGGTGAAACTACAGTACACAGCACTTGAGGGACACTCATCTTTCTGGCTCCTTATGTTCTGTCTGTCCTCTCAATACACTTTTACTCTACTTGTGGGTTTTCCAGTAAAGAGTGTGTGAAATGATATTAGAGCTGTGTTGCTGAAAATGTGCAGGGATGGAGGCTTGCTGGGATAGTTCAAAAAGATAATCTGCCATAAAGGGAGTTGAATCTGGTGCCGTTTCATCTCTATGGTTTATTGGAGCAGCCCTGGAGCATGTTCTCTTCATAATAAAACAGGAAAATTGACTGCCAGACTTACAGATTTACCTAATTTTTCATTCAGAATCATAAATTTGATGGCATTACTTTGGATTTGTCTGGTACTGTGGATCAAGTTAGTTCATTCTTAACTTTATTTAGGATAATAGATAGATGACACACAATCTTGCAGTTTTTCAAAGGGACTACATGACTTCACATATCTTATACAAATTCACATTCTTCCCTATATTACCCCTATATGTCTTTCAAGAAGATGTCATCTGACTGTTATTTGGCATTCTTAGATGCTCTGGGTATCATTGCAGTACAATTAGTTCCCCTTTCTAACAGTATGGTTTTGTCTGACATCAATTGTTTATAGGATTATTAACATCAGAAGGAGGTGGGCTGGATTATAGCATCAAGTACCACAGTGCAGACAACCACCAAAAGCACAGCTGTTGACACCTGTACTAAATATCTAAACTGCTGTACACACCCAAGAAAGGCATCCTGAGCAATCTAAACGACCTTGAATAAATTTGTCCATTTCAACCTATTACCAGTTAAAGATGAAATCAATGTCAAATGTAATCAAGCATAGACAATTCTTCCACTGAGTGAATAAGTGTAAATGGTCCTTTACTTCACTTACAGCTATTTTAGAGTAGCTTAATCCACTACTGCTTGAAGTTAAAATAGCAAGGAAATGAAAGTATGCAAAGAAGGCTTTCCTTCATTTCCATTTTTGCTTCCCTCCTGCCCCCACCTTGTGCAAGAGTGGAATAAAGATGTAGACCCAGATTGGAAGTAGATCCATACACACCCTGTGGAGATTTTGATCTGGCCAGACCCAACCCTTTCCCAATCTCTTGAACTACAAAGATGCAGGAGTTTGTCATTGCAGCTCATTGATAACTGCAGAGTCTGAGCAGAGCTCAGCAGGTCTGGTGCAGAGCTGTGCTAACACATCTCTCTGACAGATTGGAGCTGGCTCCCATCCACCTACCCTGGAGTACAGACAAAACAAGTTCACATCTATCTGCACGTGTTCATAAAAGCCAATGCACAGCTGCACAGCCCAAAAGAGGAAGGGAGTGGCTCAGGCTAGAGGCTCACCCTGCTTCCTACACATTCACTGCCTAAAAAAGGAAAGGCAGCTCAATATTCCAGAGGCAAAAAAAAAAAAAAAAAAAAAAAAAAAAATCTCTGGCTTGACTTGTTTGATGACACAACATACAGAGAGTTCTGCAAGAAGTTTGCCATTCGGAGAGGTATGGAGCTGCACTTCCCTGCGCAGAGAGCCAGGGCTAAATGGCACAACTAATCCTTCAGGGTATGTACATTAGTTTTTGAGCCTCCATTAGGTCAGACAGCTGTGAAAAGAAGGAGAAAATGCTTGGTGGGAAGGGGAGAGAAAAGCAAGGCACTGTGCACATGTATTTGTCTCCGTATTTCTCCCATCTGAACACTACAATTTTATTTCTTTCAGGTAGGAAGGAAAATCTGTTAACAATTTGCTTTTGTGTGCCGCGTCTCTGTGAATTTGATTTCATTCCCTGTAATGGTAGAATTTACAATAAACAGATTTTATATATAATTTTAATGAATTTCAGGTCACCTCCTTGGTTTCAGCTTTAACTTTTCCAGCCAATTTAAACTAAATTAAAAGAAAAATAATATTATTGATATTACTAAAAGAAAGACAAACAAAATGGCATCTGTGGAAGAAACATATACTAATTTATTCCTTCTTGTCTTGTTTAAAAGCCAAATGAGATTTAACAAGTGTAAATGGAGTGAAGTTTTTATTGCCATCAGCTGCAGAAGGACAGAAAAAGACTGGAAGAGCCTAATTTTCATGAGTCTACAATTCTATGAGAGACCGGATCAGTGGACAAGGGAAGAGCATATGATACCTAGAATTTTGTAAGGCCTTTGATAAGGCCCCCCACAACATTCTTACTTCTATATTGGCAAGATATGGGCTTGATGAATGGAATACTAGATCTATAGGGAATTATTGTAGGGGCAAATTCAAAGAGCTGCAGTCAATGGCTCTATATCCAAATGGAGATCAGTAACCAGTGCTGTTCCTTAGTGGTTAATACTGGGTCCAAAACTGTTTAATATGTTCATCAATGATCTACAGAGGGGGATCAAGTGCACCTCCAGCAAGATTGCAGATGACACCAAGCTGAGTGATGCAGTTGTTATTCTGCCATCTGGAGCCTTGACAACCTCAAGAAGTTGGCCCATGCAAACCTCATGAAATTCAACAAGGACATGTACAAGGTGCTACACCTGGTTCAGGGCAATCCCCACAGACAATATTGTTGGGAGATGGATTTGAGGGTATTGATGGGTGAAAAAAGTGGACATGAGTCAGCAATGGCCACTTGCAGCTCAGAAAGCAAACCACATCCTGATCTGCATTAAAAAAAGATGTCCATCAGGTCAAGGGAGGTGATTCTGCCCCTCTATTCTGTTCTCGTGAGAGCCCACCTGAAGCACTGAGTTCAGTTCTGGGGTCCCCAGTAAAAGAAACACATGGACCTCTTAGAACAGGTCCACATGAGAGCCACAAAAACATCAGAGGGCTGAAGCACCTCTGTTTTGAAGATAGGTTGAGAGAGTTGGGGTCGTTCAGACTGAAGTCCTGGGGAGACATTAGAGCAGCCCTTAACATATGAGGACTTATAAGATGAAGAAAGGGTTTTTACCAGGGTGTCTAGTGGCAGAATGAGGCAAAAAGGTTTTAAAGCTAAAGAGGGTAGATTTAGGCTGGGCATAAGGAAGAAATCCCTTACTGTAAGGGTGGTGAGAAACAGGAATAGGTTGCCCAGAGAAGTTGTTAATGCCCCATCCCTGGAAGTGTTTAAGGGCAGGTTGGATGGGGCTTTGAGCAGCCTGATCTAGTGAAAGGTGTCCCTGCCCACTGCAGGGAAGATGGAACTAGATTACTTGTAAGATCTCTTCCAACCCAAACCAGTCTATGATTCTGGCATAAATGTAGATCATTGGGGCCTTACTTTATAGGGCAGCTATTGTTCCTCAGTGAAGATTTTGCTCTCAGGAACAGGCAATTAAAGTCACTGCAATATCTCAGTACAAAAAATTTACTGCAAGAATTGGTCATTTTCATTTCTATGTCCTTGCATCAATTAAAAAAGGTTGTTGTAGGTTCAAAAGTTAGTCACTTGATTTCTTCATAAGATGATAAATTTGTTTAATATAGTGACTTGATGTCAAATAACAAGGGTTATATATTCTCATCAAGTTGAAGGGGTTTGAAGTTGTAATAATTTACAAATAATCATTCTAAATTTTCTAGAAATTGTATCAAGATTTATCACTTATAGTTCCAAGCAAAATGGAATTCCTTCCACTGCTGGACATAATTTATTATCCACAGAGATCCGCAAATACTGAGGAAAAATCTTAAAAATAAAAAAATGTGCTTTTACTTCTTGAGGTTTAAAACCTCAAGAATTACCAGAAGTAGGGTAAAAGCAAAAATAACCAATGGAATTTAAAATGTTTTATCGACTTACTTTATCCATCCTTTATTTGATTTTTCTCCTTCAGTTTGTGTGAATGATTATTTTTAATTTCTTTCTTTTATTTTTCCTTTAAATAAAAAAGATTTTGGGCTCTGTTTTATAAGTGTGTTTTCTTACTGATCTCACTAGGTTTGCAAGAATGCATCATTGGAACTATATATAAACTACTCATTGTATAAAGGAACATTTATAAAAGAGAAATCAACACTATTTCTCTTTCGCCACTCCTGGAAGAAAAAGCTTAAATATCCACCAAAGGCACAGCACATACCTGAAAGACTTCTTTGTCAGAACACTGACTGTTTGTAAAGGCAAGTTCTTAAGAAAGAAAAATTAGAAACTCAACATTGTGTAAAAGGGTAATAAATGTTAAAAAAAAAAAAGTAAAAAAGTCATTTTCAAAGACACAGGTTACACAAAGAGCTGCCTGTTATTTCTTGCTATGTCTGTGATCGTCGAGGCAGTTTTTGCTTCTTGTTTTTGGTGAAGATTTCAACCAGCTATTTTTTTTATTGTATATATCATACACCAATTATAATAAGCTCCAGACCTCTGACTTGGCAGTAGTTTTCTAAACAACACAACACAACAAAAGACAACACCATTGCAAGACACTCAGTAAGTCTGGAGTGATTTAGATCCAGATACTCTACTGCTGTCTGGAGAGCAACCACTATGCTTTCTACTCTAAATTCTTCATAGTCAGGAAACCTTGCCTGAACACTTCTTTAACATGTGCTTTTACATTAGCTGTTCTCTGAAATAGATTCTAACAATGATTATACATCATGATGGTCAGAGGTTTTGACTGAGGCTTTTCTTGGAAGTTAGGCCAACAAGTTTTAGTGGTATAGAAAATTATCATATCGCTGATAAATCCCTTTTATGTTGATACTGAGAACAGAAGAGTTTTGGAGAGCGTTTACACCACTGCTAAAAGGTAAAAAAAACAGCCAGGATTGAAAGGAACCATCAGGTCAAAAAGAAAAGACCTGAACTTTTGTTTTTCTATTCAGCCATAAGGGTTCTTTCTTTCTGCCACTCTGCATTACATCTTACAGACATCTCAGTGCTGGCTTTTTTTATTCTTGTTGTAGCTCTCTCTACTTGAGTAATAACACACAAAGGAAGACAGCTTTGACTTATGGAGTAATCTTATGAGACACTGAGCTTGCTACTGAAGATGGGAGGCGGACACAGCTTTTCTAGTGTTTATCAATATGAGCAAAGGGAAGACTTTAGATATTAACTACCTGTGAAAAAATCAGGGTTCTGGGCACATCAGTAAAGATATGGAGAATATTCAGTATTCGATCCCAAAATCATATTATGAAAGTTCTTCTTGTAACAAAAAGTCAGTTGCAGTAGAGGGCTTGTTTTTTCTTGCCTTTTTTTTAAAGTTTCCTTTTCTATAGCACATTGGTGCCACTTAGAAGCTCAAAGCAGCCTAGCAACAGTTAGTACACACTGTATGTGTGGCAGAAGAAACACATTCCAGTTGTTATGATTTCTGGGATATGGCCATGCGAAAGACAATATGCCCAGATCACTGCTGAGTGAGTATGAATTGGCTATTCACAGCTGGGTGTGTCCAAAGAGCCAGAATAACCTCTGCAGTCTTGTCAGCTGCTTTATAATAAGGTAAAAAATTCCATATCAGCACCCTTCCCTTGCCCTTAATCACCCTACCATTATCTCCTACTAGAGAGGCAGCACAGGAATTCAGGCAAACTTTTAGACTTTAGCATATATTTGCATATGATGAATTAGAAATTGTAAAGATTAAGGATTAGCTTTGATTGAAGCTATAGTAGCACTTCCCCAGTAAAGCTACAGATACTGTGAAGCACAGCATTCTTCCACAGGAAAAGAAGCCCTTGGACAGACTTTGGAAGTGCAGAGATATTCTGAGTTTCTGAGCACCTCCCTAACTAGCAGAACTGTGAGGAGGAGAGGAGAAGAAGTCCCTGCCTCTCTTACAAAGAAGATTTTCTCTTTGGCAATCTAACAGAGGCAGATACAGCAGTGTGAAGTAGCTGGAGGCGGTATGTGGGTAGAGAGGCAGGGAGACCCAATCTTTCAGTCACCTACACAGTACATGATCACCAGATGTAGCTGTGATTCCTCAGATTCCTGAGAATTTCTTCACTTGGTCCTCTGAAAAATGCCCAGATGAGCTCTTCTGCCTACACCTTGATGAGGTTAAGGTGATTTAACAAATTAGCTTTTGGTCTTCCTCCGCTGGGAAAGGCCAGTGGAATCACTCTTACCACCACACCTTATTAATTATCTGGAAAGGGTGAGGCAAAAAGGCAATTAGAGAGAGAAAGAAGGTACTTTCATTGGATTTGCCCCAGACTTGTGAGCAGGATTAGTAGTCACTGACAGCCCAAGTAAAGCATTTGGAAGAAGAATACAGAAATATGAAGAATAATTTAAAGAATAGTCTCCCAAGAGAGACTTGATTCAAATTCCCTGTGCAATAGTGTATAAATATAATGAGATTAAATACCTTCAGTAGTAAGGATCAAAGGCCAAGGTTTATAACATATTTCTGGCAGAGGAATGCAAAAACAAATCAATTCCTGGTGGCCTAGAGATGCCTAGCAGGATGGTCCTACCTCCCAGTGAAAGCAGGGTAAGTCAGAAACTTCTGAAAATCCCATTAAGTGCTTTGGTAGCAGCTCTGCATGTCTACATAGCACTTGAAAATCTCTCAGCTAAATCATCAATCAAAAACCACAAGATAGCAGACAACAAATGATTACAGTTCTCACCACAGTTTCTATTTCATCCAGGAAAAAGAAAAAATCAGAAATATGAAAAATAAAACATTACCATTTTAATAGCTTCTAGTGACACAAAGAATTTCACATCTGTGTTTTAGAAAAAAAAAATTTGTACTATATCCCCAAAAGCACATAAAATCCAAAATGTAAATACCAAAACATTGAAGCACTTTCAATATTTTTACAAGTCTGTTTAGTCTTTATTAAACTTATCTAACCTGACAAAGTTCAACACAGAAACAGAAACTTATTGTGACCCTAATTATTATTATAAAAAGAGCATGGCCTTTTTTTTCTATTATGAGTGGAAAATATTAAAATAGATGTCACTGGTCTTTCCTGTGTGTGTCATGGCCAGTCTCCCCACACATTTACTGGATACGCAGTTTGATGCTGGGCTCAGTCATTTACCCTTCAAAATTCCCAGCCCCAAATAAAAGCACACCACTTGCATCATAAGATCAGTGACTCATGCCATAAAATCAGGCTTCCTCTTTATTTGGACACTGAACTGTCTTGACCCAAGATGTAACAACTGTTTGCAGAGGAAAAAAAGAAGCAATTTCCCTTAAGCATAAAGAGAATTGGTAATAACAGACGTCAGCTTATGTGGGTTAACAGGGTCACAGAACCATTTTCATTTTGTTTGGTGTGTGAGCTTTTGAAGTTCTATATAGGTTTTCAACAAATGCAATTATTGTACTGGGAAAGGAGGAGACACAAGTCCATCAACATTTACACAAACAATAGGTCTGTTAGCTAAGAGACTTCACAAACCTCATCCACATTGGAAACTGAATTCCTGACTACAAATAAGTTTGCTGTCAAAAGCACAGGGAGCAAACAATTCAGAATATGCTGCAGCAATCAGTACTCATTTTAACCTGAGCAGACACCAATGCTTCAGGTATCCAAACTGATTTTTAATTACTATTTTTACTTTGAAATTCAATTTTATTTTAACTTGTGAAGGTTGTAATTTATGCCAAATCAATATCCCAGCTATTTCTCCTGCTCCTGTCCCCAGACTTAGGTAATACTCTGTATGTTTTGTTTGTGCTCTTCAGTGTATTCATAAATATTCAGCAGACAAATTTCTCTTCCTCTATTACCCTTATACTTTTCCTTTGTTTACACTGTCACAATCCCATTACCTTCATAACACATCCTCAGATACAGCTGTGCAGTATTACTGAGGATAATGACCATGCCATGTCAAATTATATATTAAAAAAATCTTATTTATGAAAAGGCAGAAATGTAAATCACACTCCTTTGGAAAAAAACCAAACCAAACCAAACTGAAATGATCATCCCAGAGAGATAAGAACATAAAAATCTAATCCCAGTGAAAGATAACCATAGGACTGGACCATCACTCCTGTGAAGACAGGCTGAAAAAGTTGAGATTGTTCAGCCTGGAGAAGGCTCCAGGGAGACCTTGGAGCATCTTCCAGTATCTAAAGGGGGCTACAAGAGAGCTGGAGAGGGACTTTTTACATGGGCATGTGGTGACAGGACAAGGGGACATGTCTTCAAACTGCAAGACAGCAGGTTCAGATTAAATCTAAGAAAGAAATTCTTCACTGTTATGTTTGAAAGACACTTGAATAGGTTGCCCAGAGAAGTTGTGGATGCCACATAAGCCAGGTTGGACGGGACTTTGAGCAGACTGGTCTAGTGGAAGGTGTCCCTGCTCATTGCAGAGGCTTGGAACTAGATCTTTAAGGTCCTTTCTAACCCAACCATTCTATGAATCCGTGATTTTAGGAAGGTCAAGTATTATACAGTTCATTCATATCAATCCAATCCATTAAAACTATGCTCAGAACCATAAAATGCTGCAGAAGGATAGTATAAAGAGACAAATTTTTGTTCTCTATCAAGTGGAAATAAGCACAGGATACAGGTTTTAGCAGAGTTAATTATCTGTTTCTGGAATAGAAGGGGACTCAGTGAAAATTAAATCCTTAGCTAAATAAAATACAGGAACTACTAATAACCTTTAAGCTTTAAGCTTTCACTGTGATTTTTCATGGTGAACCAAGCACAGTCACCAAGCAGAAATGGGCTTTTAGCAATTGACAGACACCTTGCAGCCAAACATTTCAAAGAATTCACATGGTGAAGCACAGCGGTATATGATAAAACACCTTGGAATCTTTTTGCATCTCTATGAGACAGATAGGAATTGAGTATGTAGAACTATCATTTTTTTCCCCCTAAGAGCAGCCTAGTACAGAGAACTGTCATTGTTAATAGAAACAATTCTAACTTGAAAGTTCAAACCGATATCAGTGCTTGCTGCCAGAACACAGAAGTGAGAAATGCAAAGATTAGACACAGCAGTGGAGTAAGGGAGTATTGTAAAACCACACTTTTTTGTTCAACTCTGGCATTCCCAGCACTGGAGCCCAGACTGCCATGGAAACCTGTGCTGAGTCAGGCAGGGGAAAGCTGCTGGGCTGCTCTCACAGCCATGGGACAGATCCCCTTCCCCTGCACCTTCAGAAATCCACATACATCCCACTGTCTTTGATGCAACAATTAGGACTGTACATGGGCTTGCTGAGAAATTTTGTCCTGAGAGATGTTAGATCTTATTTTGATAGTCACAAGGTTCCAGAGGTGGCTTCTACAAAAGGGTACTTTTTTTTAATAACTGTGGCCATCTCCTAATATTTTATTATATCATTGCAGTGTTTTATCCAGAAGAGCTTTTTTAAAATATTCAGAGTTATGTGAAATATGTCTGTGTTCACAGTCCCAACAGATCTCAAAGGCTCTAAAAATCATACTCAGACTTCATTAGGAGTAAACTGACATCATCCCACTGAACTTGCTGACTGTACGGTCTACAGTCAAGATACTAGAGCTGCCAATATGGGAGATATAACCCATCATCTGCAAATCTTATACATCCTCTCATGAGCATGTAGAAAAAACCTCCCACTACATTGTGGGGGAAGCGATTTAATTCTTTGTCCCATACAATTATGGGAAACTTCAATAAATGACCTTTATTTTGATGTCAGGATTCCTACTTCTTTATAATAGAACTTTGTTCTGATGTCCCCTCGCCAAAAGCTCATACAGCTTATGAGCTGTATAAAAATGTTGTTCTTATTCTTTCATGCTCAAAATACACAATGTTTATTGTCACAGCCTATGATTCTAAGCCATTCAGTGGAACCTATTTATCTGTCTATACGTTAGATATATGAGAAAAAAATCACTGCATGTTTTGATCCCTTATACAAAGTCAGTGCATTACACTTAATAGTTATCTAGGAGATATCTGTAGCTGTGCTATCATTCTCAGGATTTCTGTTTTGTTGGAATACAGCCACATATAGGGCATGAAACATGAATTTTTCTACCTTAGCACACTATTTTTCTGGGAGAAGGTTTGAGAAATACTGTATCCATACCAAACCAGGGAGAAAACGTAGGCACCACTATATACAGTACTTTCAATTAGTTGGAATTTGCCCAGGACTATAGGGCTAACTTCTCTGTTCTTGCTAATCACCAATTTGGCTAAGTGTTAAGCCTTGCAATTTTGCAAGTCTTCAGATGTTGCAGAAGTGTTTTCATTTCTCAAGATCAAACCTTAAATAAATTATAGGGTACTTAATAATGGCACATGATCAAATATGTCTCATCCAGCTTTATGGATCATCACCAAACTACCAGAAGAGAGTAAGATCAATTTAATTACTAAGTTTGAAGAAGACTTATTAATCCTCATTTTCAGAGCTTCCATATGTCTGCCTGCTGTATGAGTCAATAACCCCGGGCATATCATGCTAGGCTTCTATAACTAAATTGGTCCTCTTAAGACAACAAAATGAAATGCAAGAAAATGATCCCTTTCCATATGGAAAGCTTTCTGGTCACACATGTTGAGACACAAGATATTATCCCTACTTTACACCTCCTCTTTTTCTCTAAATTCCAGACAACTAGGAAATCCATATTCTTTCATGGCAGAACCACTGCAGGGATGTACTACTTCTAAGACATACCTTTTGTGAATGTTTTCAACACATATAAAATCAGCCACACTGCTCTGAGAGTCCATCTAGCCCAGTAAGATCTCCAGAAATATCCACTTGTGGAAATATCAGGAAAAAGAGAATCAGACCAAGCTGCTATGATATTTCACCCATAATATTCTGTTTGCCTCCATCAACTTTCAGATTTATTTATAAGTGCTCCTTCAATCTATCTGTTAACCCATACAAATGTTTTGCAAACAAAGCATCTTTTGGCAAAGAACTACGCAGTCATAAAACCTGTTGCATGAAGAATCGCTCCTTTTTGTTTGTTTTGAAATTCTGTACTCTCAGATGGTAATAGAAGGGGACCATCTGATGGAGCTTGTACTGGAAAAAACACAAATAGATCCTTATCTACCTTTTCTATGGCACTAAATATTTTGCTGATCATTATCATACTCATAAACTTTCAAGAGAAAGTAGGCTGAGGAGGTCCAACCTGCTCAGCTGTTGCTTTGGTGAAAGTTGTTTTACATCTTCATTCAACCTTATTGCCCCTTGTTCCTTTTTTTGAAATACGAAGGTAAACAGATTATGAAACCAGGAATCATACATTAGCTTAATCATGTTTTTAAAATTTTTTAAATTTTTTTTCCTTAAAATTATTCATATTTTATTTACCTGCTTGACCACTGACAGACTCTGAGCTTTTGTTTCCATAAAATTTTTGTATCAGTGATGTTAAAAGAATTATAGAAATAGTCCAGTGTGTTTTAAACCTGTGAGATTACCAAAAATCACAATGTGCTAAGCAGTCCTGATGATAACTATATGACTTTATAACAGATATTTCACTGTTGAAATTACCTGTTGTGTTTCGGAGATAGGAGAGAGACATTCAGGTGACAAAGTACTACAGCAGCTTGTGCTCTAGTACTCATACCTGGCTATATTCAGGTGTGGCCCTCTGAAGAGGATTAGGCAGCATTAGACTTCCCTATAGATAGTGTCTGCTGAAGGACATGTTTTCTATGACACATATTTACAGTTATATGGCATCCACATTTGCAACTGCCTTGGCCATATTTTCTAAGAAAAGCACCAAGAGCTGACTTCTACCACTTTGCTTCAAGACATCTGAGGAAAACAACAGCACTCTCAGCAGTTTGAAATTCTGGAAGGTTCATTGTCTGTTGAGACAAAAGCTCAGCCAAAAACTGGGAGAGAGGCTTAAGAATTCAATCTAAAAGTTTCCACATTAACGAGGCAGGGGATGTCTTGATGTGACTAATTTCATGGGTGTTGCAGGACTGTGCTGGTAGTCACTGGCTTCCTACGTGCTGCAAATACTGTTTTCTATTTTAGTTGAAAAATGTACTTTTTCCAGAAACTCTATACCTGAATTCAGCACTTAGTTGAATGAAACTGTAACCACAGTGCCAGAATCTCCCATTTTATGTTCATATATCTTTTTCCTAGACAATGAAGGCATACATTTATGTTATTTCTCAGAGACACTGGTCTTTTCCTTTCTTATATGAATTAGAATTGAGGACAAAGAGTAGATACTTGCTTTTGCTGAAGGGAGAATGGAGATAATTCCTGCACTATGTTAATATTTCACTATCCTACTTTGAGTTCTTATTGATATAGCTCCTCCAAAGCTCCAAAAAGAGCTTTTGGCAGGAATTACCATTCCCATGCACAGGGTGTGCAATGTTATCTCTCCTCATTAGGTTCAATTGATTCACTTTGGTTTAAAAGAAAGTGAGGATGGATACTGATCACTTAAAGGGAGATCAGTGACATACTTTCTATTTTTACAGCTAATAGTGTAACTATTATAGTCCACAGTGTAAAGACTTTTATTCGGAATATAGTCCTGAAAACATGAAATATGAAGATGCAAAATGAAGATTTTTTTCCAATGGAGGAAGAAGTTCAGAGTACTGTAAAAATAAAATAGCAGCATAGAACAATTTACTTTGGCTTATTAAAGTCAGCATTTAAATTGAGGGTGAACACTTTTAAAGAGCTGTAAGAAAGAGCAGGGATGCCAGTTGGATGGCTAATTTTAGCTGGAAAACCAGAATACAGTGTAGTTTGAAGAGAAGATCAAAGAGATGGACCTACAGAAATTGTATGGTGTACTGGCTACCAGCACAGGAACTTACCATCAAGGCAACCAAAGTCAAAGACACAGTGCAATTATTTAAAAACACAAATGGATACAGCATGTTCCTGATTGGCATTCAGAGCTGTCTCTAACCCTGTAACTCAGGCTCAAAGTGAACTCCTATTAGCAGGAGAAGTAGGGAGAGAAAAACCATAGCAAGCTTCGCAGATCTGAATGTCTTTGTCTTCATTAGTGAATCTTGTCAGCCTAGTAAATTTATTCCAGTGTGAAAATGACTGAGCAAACCTTTCAGTAAACAAAGAGAAAGTGGGAAGAGAAGCACATGATATTGCAGCAAAATCTGTTGACTGCTTAAGAGAAATTATTTTCCCCCTGTCACATAAAATGTCAGTGGAAAGGTCTCTTGCATTGTGGAGTAATTCTTTTTTCCACAATAACTTTTAGATCTATGATCACAGAACAAAAGGCCTGGAAGATTCACCCTGCCAAGCTACTCTAACCTTCTATAGGACACAGGCCTTGGGATTTTTTTTAATCAGTATGTGCAGAGCCCTAACACCAGGACTACAATTTTAATCTCACAACACATTGAAACAAAAACAGATTTTGATTCTTTATAAGCTTTATGATTGAGTTGATTGCATTTACAGATGTTACTGATAAATAAACATCAAACTAACATCAGAGAATGAGTCATACGATCTTCAAGCAGTGATACTATACTGATCAGCATATACATGATAATAAAGATACAAGCTACATCTTTACCTACTTTTTTTCTGAAGTTACAATGAGCCTTGGGATCCAGATCCATTAGTCATTCAAGTTGGCACATGTAGCACCCGGAAATTTTGTCTATGATAGTTTGTACCAAAAGACATTTGCCTTGTTAGATTGTTGTCAGCAGTATCATTCATTTGCTGTTTATCCCAGATCTGTTTGCAAACACTGCTGAAAATGTCAGCCAGGTTTAATACACTATATATTCTTGTCATGAATTAAAATATAACATCATGGTATGATGATATATTTTTCATGTTTAATAGACATGTTCTCAAGGGCTTTAAAATCTTGCCAGTGCAATTAAATAACTAAATGTTTGGTCCTTACAACTCTTTTTCTGCTCTGGGTAGCTCTTAAATTTTGTGAGCCATCACACTGACTTCAGGAAGATTGCTGGAGTTATTAATCACAAGTCAAAATTTTGTTATGGCATCTGTCATCAGATAATGGCAGTATCTGAAGGAAAGCCCACATTTTCTGCAATGGGTGTAAATAAATTGAACGCAGACTTGAAGAAAGTTCAGCTGGCTGTTGGTAAACTGAAGCATCTATAGGATGCCAGTGCTGTAGGTGATGCAGTTACTCACGTGTATTTTGGCCAAAGGGAGGCATGCAATTTGTGAAGTTTCAGGTACACATATTATCCTGCCATATTTTACTGTTTCAGGTTCCATATAGCCTCCTTTTAATTTCCTTATTTTCTCTGCCTTGGAGGAGTTCTCTTACAGTAGGACATATGAACATTTGTTATTTCCAAAGGCTCAAAAAATGCCACATTCACTTCCAAACCTATGTCTCTTCTCAGACAGCCATGCAGTTCACTGCTGCCAAATCCAAACTTGTGGGCTAGTTGCCTTGTTAAACAAAGGTAACCTGAAACCCTGTAAATTTTGTATAAAGCTAACATCTGCATTTATTCAGCTGAAAATTACATGCACAAAGCTAGCTCCTAGCTGGTGTAAACAAGGACAGCTTCTCTGAAGTCACTGAGGATTGCATCCACTTGCACAATCTAAACATATGGTATACATTCATCAGTTCACTTCCCTTACACAAAGTTGGCCAGATTGCCAGTGAGGTATTCATTCATGGACTACTCATACATACTCTTGTGCTATGAACAGCAGCCCTCAATTATAAATTCAAACACATATTTAAAAATTACTCTCAGAAAGTTTAACTCTCTGTTGCAGCTGCCTTTTTGTGCACAGATTGGGCAACTGTATTGTATATCTTTCTCTCCTGCTTCATGCCCACTTAGTCACAGATTCAGAAATACCCTATTGCTGTTTGTATATGAAAGAGAAAAATCTTATTTCCTCCTGCCTCACATGCTGTCCTAAGTTTGCCTCATGGCCACTAGCCTGTGATCAGAATTGACCAAATTCTGGCTTAAAGGCAAGGAAGAGCAAACAGGACAAGAAAATAGGACAGACAAAGGGGATCAAATAGCAGGCTTGACTACGTAAAAGGGAGTGGCAAAGACAGGGGAAGATTTTTCTTCCTGGAGCACAGTGAAAAGACAAGGGGTGATCAAGGAAAGGATGGACTGCAATAAGAAAACTCCAGTTTAGAGGAGGAAGAATTCTTTGATGCAAGGGTACCTATGGGCACCTCCCCGAGCAGGCTGCTCAGGTGACTGAACATCAGTCCTTGGAGATTTTCAAGAGCTGATGGGATAAGGAGCAACATGATCTTACTTTGAGGTTGGCTTTAACTCCAGAGTTAGTCCCATGTTTAAAGGGGATTGAGTGAGACTAAATCCTTGCAAACCTAAATCATGCTGCGATTTGGCAGTTTAGTTCAATTCACTTTTCATGTGACAAAGGTGTCAATGAGATAATTCCAGTGACTGCAGCTGAGTAGCATGTGCTAATATGAATATAAATTACAAAGAAACCCATGCACTCCTTTATGACAGATTATATTATGTATGATATATTTTAATATGGTATGATATGATGATATAATATATAGTAAAATTTTTTAATTTAAGCAACCCCCAAAAGATAGCCAAATTTTTATGTGATGCTCTGATAAAACCTACAACTTAGGCAGATATGAAGAAAGAAAAAACACTTTCAGTTGTTTCCTATAAAGTACAAGTTTACTAATGTAGAGCAACAGCTTTGATAGCTTTGAAGATTTTGATTCACCCTCAGAGAGAAATTTCTAAAGAAAATGTTGACTTTAAAGAAAATGGGTATGACACAGAATTGAAAGAATTGAACATTTTAGTGTCTAGGATTCTATGTATATTTTAAATATGAAAGGATGTGAAATTCTTTTGATTAGAGATTAAAAAATAAAAGCTTTATTGGTCATTTGATCTTGATGTTCTTTTTAGATCTGCAAATGCTAATAAAATATACTTTAATTCTAATTCTCTGGTGGTTATGTAGATAAGCTTATGTAGATAAGTAGATATTATGTTTTTGATTTTTTTCAGAAAGTGAACTTTTACTCTGAATTCCCTTTGATGCTGTTATTTGCAGTTTATTTTTTACTTGTAACAGCTAAGGTGATATAACCTCTAAAGGGAATCTAAGTGATAAAAAAACCCAAAACCCAAATTTTTTTTATTCCCTTATACTACAACATCCCATATAATAATCACTTTTGTTTTGACTGTGCAGGAGGGAGAGGGCTGCTTACTGAAAGCAGATGATCTGTATACAAATTCTCTGTTTCTGTGCCATAAAATTTACTAACTCAATTTTTGGAAATCACCTGTCTTTCATGTATTGCAATTGTGTAAAGGGAACATAAAAAACACCTTAAAAGTTAAATCACTCTCTTTTGATTGTGACTTACATCACCCTGCACCTGTGCAAACCACCAAACAAGTTGTGAAGTAGTCAGCAGAGATTTCAAAATACCTCCTCATTAGCAAAGATGCTTTAAAAGATTATTGTCCAAAATTAGTTTCTATGATAGGAAGATAAAATTAGCATCTTTAAATATTTACAAAGTGAACCTGTATTTTAAAACCTAGGAAATCAACGTTCTCCCTAAGATGCAAGTAGTCTAACAAACTATTCAGAATGAAAAATGTATTCAACAACTTGAGCATCATTTTCTTTTCAAGTACCTTTTGTGAATAGACTTGATTTTTGACAATGCCTTCATTATTCAAAAATATTTTTAATCAGTCATTACCCAAAGATGAAGATAAGCATGAATGAATCCTGTGGCTGTTTGAGATGGCTCACAAATATTCATTTGCACTTTAAAAGATTTGGGGTTTTTTGCATATCAGAATTGTTCTTTGAATGCTTACAGACAGAGTTTGAAATAGGATAGAAAATACTCCTGCTAAATATTCTTTTTTTTTCCTGCAGTGACCCCTTCCAGGTTTAGCCAGGTTGCCAACTTCATGCCTTCTCTGGGTTTGAAAGGATGTCTCACACAAATACTGCAAATGTGTGACACTATCTCTGACAAAGTAGATTTGTATGACATCAAAAACACAGGTATGCTCTGGTGTTACTGGGTATTGCTGATGGCTTCTTAAAAGCTTTTCAGTTTTGCTTGAGTCATAATGGATTGGCTTTAAAAAAACACCTAGAGGCAACATAGCATTAGGTGAAAAAGGCATTGAGAGACAGATACTTTCTGAGAAGTTTCCTATTCAATTAGAGAAGCTGGAGAAAGAATGCAGTGAGGGAGTCTCCTTTCTCCTTTTCTGTGGGATGTGAAGCCAAGGCACATAGGAAGGGAGGTGAAGTTGTGACACACAGGAATTAACTATCAAGACCACAGAAGAAACTTATGAGTTGTACACATATATCAGGTTTTTGCTGGGGGAGTGTGTTGGGGAAAAGTTTTTTTATTTGTTTGTTTGCTTCTTTTTAGTCCAGAACCACAACAGTGAATAGAAGATACTTCTTTAGAGTCTCATTTTGCTTTTTTGCCAGACCCAGACTGAATAAAACTAGTTCCATCAACCAGTAGAAACAGGAGAATGGGACACAGGGGTACAAGTTTGAAGCCTGTAGAAGGCTGCAGCTTTCCTTTAGAGCAATTACACAGAAGAGACTGAAGGAAAGTGTATGTGCTGGCCTTTGGAAGCCAGTGACTCTTGAAGTGATAACAGATATTTTCTTCTAAGAAAGTAGTAACAGCTCTTTCATAAATGACTACCCTGCTTGTTTCAAAAAAAAAAAAAATCTAATA
The DNA here is from genome assembly GCF_965178545.1 of Coloeus monedula. Lineage (NCBI taxonomy): Eukaryota > Metazoa > Chordata > Aves > Passeriformes > Corvidae > Coloeus > Coloeus monedula. The sequence goes on along the minus strand of NC_138784.1, from coordinate 66,083,706 downwards.
AACTGCCTAAAATAACATTTCACAAAGCAGTTGTGAGTTTAAAGGTACTGGAAAAAAACCTTGAAACCTGTAGTGGAAAAGTACTGAAACCCCCTGAAACCTGTAGCTAATGTGTGTTCCCAGGATGCACAATGTTTCTGATAGAGAACCAAAACAATGGAAGAGGTACACTGCCATTTTATTGCAATTATTACCAGTAAAAGATAATGTAAACCTGCTAGCAACATAAAGGAGGTTCCTGCGCAGAAAGCTCCCTGCTCCCAAACAGGTACAAACACTACTGGACAACTGGACATCCCTCTACAGCTGAGTTCCATTTGCCTTCTATTGCTTTTGATCTTCAAGCATGTAGGTAACAATTGGAATTACAGCAGTATCAACAAAGATTTTAAAAAAAATATATATATAGGAAGAATTTTGGAGGAGCATCTGCTGGTATGCATGACAAATAAAAATCTTACAATTTGTTCAAGCATGTATGTAAATCCACACAAGCAGCTCCACTTGTCATTACACAAGTGGAGCAAGGACAGCACTCCCAAAAACAGCCAGTCATGGAGCTGTCTGATTTCAACCTGTTCCAAATAAAGACATCAGCTCAAATGTTGGAATTTATCTGGGCTGTAGTCCTTCATTCCAAAAATTTGTTATCTGATGAATTTTACAAAACTCTTGTCATTTTTCCTAAAGCAGAAGGAAGAAAGAAGTTAAAAAATCCGAGGTTGTAGATGAAGAATTTAATTGATATGACTTTCATCTCTAACAACAGGAATTCCATTACAGATACTGAGGTTTTATTGCCATGGGGAATGTATTGCGATCTTAAAAAGTTATGCAGGTGTTAACATAAATTATTTGTCAGTTCATAACTCAGTGAACTTACTGACTTCACCAGAATAATATTTTTTGTGCCAACAGAAGTTCTGGCTTTTCAACTCCTAATGTAATGTCCATGCAGTGATGAAGTGGGTTGAAATTCAAAGCACATAAATCTTTCCCCCTACAGGATTCTTTTGATATTAATTAATAGTTCTTCATACAACTGCACCGATGACAAAATGACCAAATTCAGTTCTACATTTCAGCTACCAGTTTCTGCAAATAACAGATTACTGCTGGATCTCTGCTCATTTCTGGTATATGCCAATGGAAAAAAAAAGAACTGACAAGCTGGAGAATACCCAAAACATATCTGAAAGCAATTTGTCTTCTGCTTGTCAAATTGTTTTTTCTTATAGCTATCAGTGAAAGGGACTTAAAGGTAGTGGTCATGTGATATAGTACATAATTCCAGGAAACAGGACAATGAAATACATCCTTTGTAGATACTAAATAATATTAAATCAGAAAATTGTGTTCTGAGAGACTCAGAATTGAAAGAATCCATTTGTGATTGGGGTGGATGATGAAGACGAAAATCCTGTTCTAGAGACATTTTCAGACAGAAGAGGCACAGGGTGAGATGTTGACAATCCCTGCCCAAGACACCCAGTGTGTGCACTCCCAAGTCCATCTCTGTTCAAGAGCAGGAATGCAGCTTGCATGATAACAGTCTTTCAGGGCTCTTAGTGTGTATTTTTTGTTTGCTTCTTATTCCAGAATGAAGATTTTCTATTTTTCTGGGAAACAATCCAACATCCACCAACATTAGCAGAAGCCATTAAAATATGTTTTGGGATCTAACTTCTCTGAATTTTTTGGTGGGGAGCGGAGAAAAGACAATTCTTTTCCATCCCAAAGGTTTCTAAGATCCATATTTTGACATGGCACATCTCTGTATTCCTCCCTTTCTCATAACTTACAACACTGATAAAAAAATGTTAGAGGCTCAGGATTAAGTACTTTTCTTTCCTATCTTTTGTTTTTTATTCACAGCAGGAACTTAAGGATTCATATCCTTTGTCTTACACATGTTCTAACTTTTTAATTTCCATTTTCTGGGAGGGCACGAACAAGTGCCTAATGCTAACCCTGCCTTGGCATACTTTCTGAATTTTGTGCACAGGTCAAACCACCAACTTTGGCTTTGTTTTCTTACGTGGTAACTTCCAAACTGGAAAAGCAGTACTTTGCCTCTTCTTTTATCTTCCCTTGTATCTTCAGGCTATCTGGGAAGAGAACACAGGACAGTGAACTACTCCTGTCCCAGTAAGTCCTTTCAGGTATTCCTAATAACAGAGGTATTCATATTTTTACTCCATTGGTGCATGAGTGTAGGTAATTACCATTTCCTATAACGTATGTGTGTATATTGAGACGCATTTTCTAGTCTAAGTGCATGAATAATGCCCTCTTATGGCAAAATTTAGAGATTTCCAAAAATTTATTTGGTCTAAGATAATTTACAAGGTAAATTAATATTCAGAAAAAAAACCCCAACACTTACCCTGGAAATAAAAATAATTATAAAGAAAAATATGCTGTGCATGATATTATAGTCATAACGTGTTACACTAACTTTTCCTTCTCTGTATTTCCTCTGCTACTCTAATATTTGAGATGAAAAACCTGACTTAAAAGCATTTTTTTTTTAATAATTAGGATAAGGAACTAACTTTTAGAACATTTTAATGAGTGTTCTTTGGCAATTGCTAAATGAAGTTGAATGTACATAAATCAAAGAGCAAGTATGTATTATACATATATTTATTAATATTGGCAAAAAAAGATTTAACTGATTTCTGGAAGTGTTTGTAATATAAGTAAGCTGTAAGGAATAAACAGGCAAGAGTACATTCAAATATTACTGAAAATCTTTATCTCCAATTCCACAATAATTTGGAAACACATTAAGATAAATTTGAAGTAGTACAAGTGGTTTAAATGTTAGAAGTGGCAAAATGGCAAATAATGAAGCTTTTAATAAATATTTTGTATCGATACAGTGTTTGTCTTTTGACTTTTTTTACTCTTTATTGACTTTGAATAATGGGCAATAAATGAATTTAAATTAGAAAGGTGTAATTTTGGAGAAGATACTGTGTTCTGGCTGCCATTCAGACCATATATTTTAAATTTTTTTAAATCTTTTTGGCTTAAAACAAACTACTGCTAATATATCCAAATAGAGATTCAATTAACAATTGTTCTGGAGACATTAATATAAAAAGATAAATATTTAGTGGAATGTTTATGTTGCTAAAAAAAAAAAGTTAAGCATAGGCTCACTTTAAATTGTAGTTCTTTCAATAAAAAGCCAAGAAGCAAGTTAAAGCAACAGAAACTTTTCAGTAGGATAGCAAATTCTGAGGCTTGGTTCACAATGTGAGATGTGATGCTGTATTTTGGGTGCATCAAGTGCTTCCATGAAGCCTGTGCTAACTTTGAGTAGGCAACTAATAAAATAATAGCAATGAAGTGTATTTCCAATCCATAATAGACAATAAATATATAGGTCAGAGTCTATGACTACTTCTCAGTCCTTTTTTAACTAATAAAATTTGATTTTAAGCTGATGACTTAATGTTATTTTAAATTAACCCATATCCTGGTTGTCCCGAGGCCCGAAAACTGTACAAAGAATTCAGCAGACTCCCTTAAACCCCACTGAACACACACTGCCTTCATCAGCTTCTACCATCCAGGCCAAGAGTTTGCTCAGACTTTTTATGCAACAAGTTCGAATGAATACCGTGGGGTAGCTTTCAAGAAGGGTTTTGATAACTGAAGTATGACAACTTCATATACTGCAAAAAGCATTTCTTAGAGCCTCTCAGAACATCTATTGCACTGACAGTGAAAAAAGGAAAACAGAGCTCCCATCCCCACGGAATCAGGATCATTTGGAGGCACCTGTGACAAAGGTTTCTACCTTGACAAAGGCCATACTTCCTGAGACTTCACACAGCCAAGAATACAGCACAGAACACAATCAAAAGCACAGCTTCAATTTTGTCTTCTTTAGGAGGTCAGAAGAATGCAACAGTGTCTATGCAACAAAGGACAAAAACGATCAGTATTACACCTAAGACATCAGCAAACCCCACCTGTACCATGCTGATTCCATAGACAAACCTTGCCTCGTGGCAGATAACATGACAGTCTGAGAAAAGGGGATCAGTTTTCTGGAAGCAAGAATGCATTCCTTAATGTTGTGGTAAAGAATTACAACTTGAATTCTATAGCACCTCAGTGTTTTCCACCTTGGGGAAATTATAGGGTACATTGGATTTACATTAAAATAGCCAATGCTTCTTCAGCTTCCTCAAGAAAATGGAAGAATGGTCATACTGGGTTACTTGAGAGATCTTGTTTACAATCCCAACTCCACTGAGAACTAGGACATAAGGCAAAAGGATCAGGTTTGATTAGTAGGAGAGGAGATACCTCTGAGGCTGATTTCATTCCTCAGCGTTCCCTGGTCCCATATGCACAGATTTTTGACTTCTCCAGGGGACAGCAGGCATTATTCAGTTTGCTTCAGTCAATGCTCTGCTTGGCGTGCATGCTTCAAATTACAAACTTTTTTTCAGTAGTTTTGCTCTTCTTTCATCTGGAAACACAAGTTCTTTTATTTCTTCTGCATGGCAAAAACTTCCTTAGGGAGAGCAAATGGGACAGTAGCCAAGAGGACATGCTTAGGGAAGAACAAGGCATATACAAAATGGTCCTTCTGCTCCTCTTCCAAAGTAACAGCCTGCAGAATGCAAACAATATGTAGTGAGAAATTAGCTGGCAAATACCATCAGTAAAGCCTAGTCTGTGCTTACAAAGAACAAAACAAATCAAAGACTGTAAGGTATGCAGTCATTATTCTTGATTTGAAGATGAAGGATGGTGGGAAATAGGACTGTGCTGGTATATTATCTAGGACCAGACTGGGGGTGACTGGTTTTATATGATCAGGCTTGTAGGAGTGTGTTTCAAACCTACAATGAATAGCAAAAAAAAAATCATAAGCCTTCTTTTATTTATTTATTTATTTTTTTAAAAAACCCAGTAATTCGCATAATGCTCTATAAACACTGAAGTAGATGAATCAATGACAAAAAGACACCTTTCCAAAACTTCCTTCCAATAGAGTGAGAGGACTCCCTTGAGTGCTGTGAGCCCCATAGGTGCAGCAATGGATCAAGTACCAGGCTGGAGAGTGGCACGTACTGGAAATTGCCATGATGCTCAGGGCTATGTCACTGCCCCTCTATCCTGCAGTAAACTCCTCTCCTCCCCTCCCCTCCCCTCCTATCTCTATTTATCTGTTTGGATAAATAGCTCCATAACTGCTGCTGCCTTACTTCCCTGTGTGTTTACAGAACTCCTTGCACCATGTGACCTTCATTCCAAGTACTTCGAATGCACAGATTACACACTGTTGCATCCTCTATGCATTTGTTCTTTCTTCTATTTGTAGATTGCTTGGCCTGAAGCCATCCTCGGTGCATCAACAACCCTTTCCTTTCTTTCACTCAAGTCTTCAATATACATATTCTTACTCATCAGCTTGCAAAATAGTGATGACTTGTTTGATTTGATAAAAACTCAAACCCAGCTTTGTGCAAGAACAGTGACTCTGTTTGTATCACTGACCTCATTTAGTCATAGTGACTAGAAAGTGGAAAATCTGACCAAAACACTGTCTTTCCCCTGCAAACAGCAATAATGTGGTTGCCTTACTGAAAAGGGGAAGCATGAAGGTCTGGTAGCATACCAGGAATATGCTTATGTCTTGTGTATAGGCACAGAAAGACTTACTTGATGACAACCTTGTGCAAATCGCAGTCTCTTCAAGGGCAGAGTTACTATGAAGTGCTGGCTCACTGACTTCCAGGGAAGCCACTCCGTGAAGGGTCTATTTAGTGAGACAACGGGACTTTTATCAAGCTAAGAGCATAATGCTTTCCTCTGTTCCCATACAGGTAATAATACTTCTTTAATGTGGTTACACCAATCCTGATCCTAAGCACCTAATTTTTCTTAAGCTCTGAAAAGAAAAATTATCTCCTGAAAATGGACTTTCACAGAACCTTAGGCATTAAGAAGCAAACTGATTAATTCAGTTTGACAGCTCATTGTTAGTTACATGCCAGCAGTTTTATAAGGCTGTGACCTTGGTGAAGAAGCTTCACTCTTCCTGACCAGTCCAACACTGACCCACCTGAACAAGGCCACTGACACACTGTGTCCAAGGACCTTACGCCATCTCTGATCACACAATGGTATCACCAGGACCTTTATCCTTATTACCTCTTGAATATTTGAATTATTGGTTGTGAAGAAGAAAATAAATTGCTATTCATATTAGCACACCTTCAAAACAAACACACTTTCCCATAATAAAGTGCTGATATATTTCACACCTTTCCTAGTTCTTGTAACGGTAAGAAAGAAAATAGACAATGATGAATTAATTGGATTACCTAACAACCCTGCGTTTCTTTAAGGTGATTTGACACTCATAAATGAGGACAGAGAAAATAGTCATTAATATCATTTTCTCTCATCACTTGGAATCTGGACATTTACTGTATACACATTCCTTTGATTTTTAAGGAAGGAATGAATTCTATTTGATGGTCACTTTATTATGCGCTTTACTACATTTTTCTTTCTAATAGCTGGCACTTCATCTTGTCTTGATCTGTGCTTGTGTTCAAAGCAGAATCTGATTATCAAGCCTGCTGATCTTCATAAGAGCTAGTTGTAGCCAATCCAGCGAAATTATTTGTTGCTATTTCACTGTGCTGCCTTTAACCATCCAACTGCCTCTCAGAAGGTTCCTTTCTTTCTCCTCTTTATCATTCTTAGTTTCCTGCCTTCTTTTAAAGCTGTGTACCTTCCAGTCCTAATGCCTCCTATAATATGTTCACTTCCTCAAGAACTTAAAATCTAAGTGAAGGGAAACAAAACAAATCAAATCAAAACAAAACAAAACATAAAGGCCAACCCCCAAGTCCATGTGTTAAGTAAACATCCAAATCCACTCTTGTCTTTCTTATTCATGGCTATAGTTAGTGTTTAGGTCTAAAGCTAGATCTGGGTCCATTAGGATGACTTGTTTGGGTAAGAAGCAAACACCATGCATAGATAGAACAAAATCAGCTCTATTTGTTTTGGCCAGGGGGATTTGCTTGCTCAGATCACATTGCAAGAGCCAGAACTTCTCTGACTCTGAAGCTGAGTGAGGGCCTTGACTCTGTCCTCACATATGTGATGTGACCTGGAATAACTGCCCTTGGTTATAAATCTCACAAGCAACAAATCAGAACCAGAAGCAAATTGTACAACACATTTTATGCTTTGTGTAATAGAGGAATGATTAAAAATCAGCTGCAAAGCACAGTCCAACATACTTGTCCTCATCCCCATGTTAGGCTGCAAAATACACAGACTGGAAAGCAAGTGTCTTGCATACTTTTCATTTAACTCACAGGGCTGATTCATGCCAGTAAATGCTGAAACCCCACCTCATAATTGGGAGAAGTAATTTCCATTCCATGAGTTTTGCTTGAAGCTAATGCATGCTCTTACAAAACACCTAAAGTAAAACTTTAACCATTTCTCTTAGCCCAGCTGTGAAGTTCAAACTGCTTTTTAAAGTTAATTATCATGCTCTGACCTGCACATATGCACATGTTAAATACAAATAAATCAATGTGGCAAGCTTGTTCTTGTTTCAATTTGCTTTTTAAAATTAGCATACTCTGACTTTGCCTATCAGATACGAGTGTGATGGTATCTCACAGATTAAAGTTTTGCATTTGTCTCTTTGTAGTTAATTTGCTATTTTATAAGCCCAAAGTCCATGAGGGAGTGTTGGAAAGCCCCATAATTTTCGTCAGTGTTCTATTTTACCTTTTTATCTCCAATGTAGCTAGCACATGTGAAGAAGAAATGCAGATAGCCAGATGGCTCTGATGTGTCCATACATACAAAATTCCTGACAAACCCAAGTGACTTTAATGCTGATGTTGATTTATTCTTGAGCATATTCTTTTTGTTTTCTTTTTTCTATATTTTAAGAAGAATGTGTTTGTGCTCTTACCTAGAAAATCAGTATTATTTAGGGAAAAATGTAAATTATTTTTTATTAAAGGAAAAATATTTGGGGAGGACAGAATCATCATAAGTTCTAGGGTTGGTATTTCATAGTAACATTCTTTTTTTCTCTGACCCATTAGATATCTCCCTAAAATCTCCTAAAAGAGAATTTTTTATATATTTGGTCTGTGGTTTTCTGTGCATTTTCCTTTGAATCACCCTGCATAGATCAGAGCAAGAGGAAGAACACTGGATTGGCTGATTCACTTCTGTTGCTTGGTGTGGCGATCTCTAATTGCACTTAGTTGTGGGGATTTTCCAACACAGAAAAGTGACTTCTCCTTTTGCCAGGGTGCTGCTGTCAAACAGAGGCATTTGAACACCACCACAGTTCAAGGATGAGCAGCATCATGTTCACAGACACACTGCCTGCCCATGGAGGGAACTGAGGGCTTAGTTTAAACTGCTCTCTAGGACAGCGAGAGTTCATACATTTCTGCGCAGTTTATTTGTGTTAAGGAGGAGAACTGGAAGAGCATCAATGTTTTTAAGGACTCATGATCTGGAGAGTTTGGTTCATCTGAAGGTATCAGCTAATTAATCTTCAAGACATGATCTGAAGCTGATGAAGCTTTTAAAAGTTCTGGATCCATTTCTTTTCTGGCATTTGCTGCAAATCTGAATTTTCATTTCAGAGGAAGGACTATCCCATACTTTTGTGTCCCCTGGGATAGTAAGTGCCATATAATACTGGAATTTCTTGCTTGAAGAGGGCACTAATTCTGCTAGCCTGGCACTGAAGCCTGGGAAGACACCATCTTTGAAATATGTGTGACCCTAAGTCATGCAGATGAGCTTTTACACAAAGTAACTGATAGACTCAGGCCATAAAGACATCCATATGTATAGACAAAATGTGTTTAGTCAGGGTGCTGTGTTCAGGCCACTCCCTGCTCTCTGGCTATAATACCATCGCAATTATTGACTGCTTTGGTTAGTATGGCCAGAGTGTGTGTGTAATAGTTGGAAACAAAACTGTAACTCGAGCATGTGCACATTCATTGTGGGTACTTGTTTACTTGTTAACATATTTCTGGCTGTGGAAGATAGCTCCAAGTGCATCACGAGATGTACTCCCTCAAAGTACTGCGGTGACAGTACGCTGATGAGCGACCCACACCACCTTGACCGGATCAGAGACCATCTCTCCCTCCAAAAGTGAAAATCTTGATCCAAAGGAAGTTTGCAGGCAGCAGGTCAGAGCAGCACAGAATATGCTTGCAAGACATCCTAGGAAACCTAAGCCAGAACCAAAGTGATGTTGCTTGGAAAACCCTTGTGTCTTTAACGGAGCCAACACCTTGGGTAAAATGTTCAGTGCTGTCCGGCGGCTGTAAGAACACAAATCTCACCAAACGGGGCAGATTGCTGTGTATCTTGGGGAAAATTGAGCTTGAGCAAATACAGCCTCAAATCTCCGCAAAAAAGCTTCCGAAAGCTGCGGTAAAACACCTGGATCAATCAGGAGACTGAATCTAACCTCTGTTCTAACGCTTGTCTTACTCTTCTTCGCTTTTAAAGTATTAAAAAGAGGAAATAATTCGAGGGGAGTGGGGGAAAAGAGCCCCCTCCGAAGGGTCTGGCTGTCACCCGGCTCCCCTCTCACCGCAGCCCGCTCTCATTCCCTCTTCACAGTGACACCTACCGGCCTCCCGACCGCCCCCGCATCCCTCCGCCCGCCGCCGCGCCCGGGCCCGGCTCCGCTCCCCGCCCGGGCTGCTCCCCGCCGGTCCCGCCGCCTCCCCCCGGCTCTGCCCGGCGGCCCCTGCCCGAGCTCCGCGCTGGGAGCCTGGCACGACCCGTCCGGCGGGGCAGAAACTTTGCGGGCGAGTTTCGCCGCCGCCGCGGGCGCGCACAGGGCGCGATGGGGCGGGGGCTGCCGCGGCGGAGCCCCTCGGGGCCGGGAGCGGGGGCCGTGCCCCTCAGGAGCCTCGGGCTGCCTTACGCGCCCGCTCCAGCCCGCGGCCCCTGCGCGCTGCCAGCAGCCCCGCGGCGCTGCCTGGGGCGGGCGGACGGACCGGGCGGCAGCCGCCGGCGCGCAGGGCGGGGTGTGGCCTCGCCATTATTTATGAGCTCCAGCCCCTATTTGCTCAGCTAATGATGCACCGGCGGCCGCCGAGCCTCGCCTCGCCAGAGCGGAGGGCAGGGCAGCGCCTGTAACTGGAAGCCGGCACCGCGCGGCCGCTCCATTCACTTCTAGGTGCGTAATTGCGGGCAGGGTTCGAGAAGCGCTCCCTGAGCCTCAGGAGTCCACTGCCAGGATTATTGTACAGAGGAGCCTGGAGTATCTTTGCAACCACCGCGAAGAGAGACTTTTCTTTTTTTTTTTTTTTTAATTTATTTTTCCCTCTGCCATGAGCCAGGTTTGGAATTAAAGTGTTCTGGTAGCAGGAGTCGAGCCTATAAACTGATAGAATCCAGATAGAAATCGGTATTACTGGTGCCTCCAATAGCCGGGTAAGAATAACTTAAAGTTCTCTTTCTTTGCTGTAATAGACGTGAAATGGCTCTGATGGTTGAATTTTGCTGCTGTTCACAGATAGTTAAACCGATGTTTTCCACATTGGCATAGTCCGTGTTTGGCAGGGATTTTTTTCTCCTTAATTTCTTTTCTTTCTTCTGCCGAATGATTTTCCCTACAGGATTTAAGGGTAGGACCCAGCCTGTAGCAGATGACACCTGCACAGCACTTCCTAGCAAAGCGATACTGTACTTTCCCAAAGCCATGCAACATGCTGCCAGCGACCTCCGTGGCAGGGAAACTTCACTACTTCACTTTAGTAGCGGTTTGTCTGTTTGCAGTTAGACGAGAGTGTAAGAACAGAAATGCAATTAGACACTGCTTTTTGTCTGTCCCGTAAGATTCTTTAAAAGTACTTGCAAGGCTTTAGGTCTGTGTGTTGTCAGCAGAGATCATGTGCACTGGACATGCTGAATATAGTATCATGACTTACTGAGATAAATTCAGGACTGGGATATAAGCCCAAAGCAGGAGTCAAACCTGCAATGATCTGTCAGTTACCAGCTCTGTAAATCTCTGAAATTAAACCTATTTCCATTAGGTAACTCACATGTCAGACACCCTGAGGTACCTTTTTGGCACTGTATGCATTTATTATTTATGTGTCTAACAGCTGGGTAGGAACCATGCTGCTCAGCACTTCAATCTTATATTTGCCTGTCACTTCTGTGTTAACAGTGAAGATCTGCAATTTGAGCAATGAAATGTTGCAATATTTCACTCCTCTGACTGATTACACTAGAATTGGCAGGAGGCACGAGAGTGGGAGGGAAAGAGAGCTGAAAGAGGTTTTTTTCTATTATTGTTTCCTACAGTATTATTTCAAGGAAGAAGGAAAGCCACACACTTGTTCCTCTTCGACTTTTTATCTTTATTGCAAAGAAAGCATAGTGCTACTACTGTAAAATACTAATCCCATTGCGTCTGTTAAATCACATGTTCTGTATGATTGGCTATTTGTTTTGGCCTGACAAAGAAATTTTATCGGGATTTAATGCCATTTCTCTCTTAGAAGAGGAGAAAGTTAAAGGATATCCCATGGGCAAGTCACAAGGTTTTAAATTTAAAGCCCACAAAGCAACATTAGTACTAGAGTTCGTGCAGCCTATTTAAAAATTATTCTTGGCAAAAACTCTGCAACTTTCATTTTATTAGTTAAAGGACCCTTCGAGATAATTTGGAACTGGGCCAGAATGGATACGTTTCTCCTACAGACCCGATCTGTAGCTGGCAAATTTCTGACAAGGTTGTTTTTGTCAATTAGCAGAGTTGTAGAATTACTTGATCTTCGTGCATTTCTCAGTACTCAGACCAAATAATGAAGGGGAGTTTGGAGTGTGGGCTGCAGAGATCTGCTCTTTCTTGCACGCTCTCCTTCCCACCCCCACCTTGATGTGAAGTCCCTGTGCAGAGAGAAGCCTTTCCAAGCAATTTACAGTGAGTGGATAGGGAATGACAGAGGTGGTAATGAGATACGGGGCTTTTACCGCTAAGTCAGTGGTGTGGATCCAGCCCAGACTAGGGCTGACCTAAAGTCATCCCTGCCTGACAGCTCATTCCTGCCGTGCTGGGGTGGTTACAGCCACTTCTTTGAGGACAGGTGTGAACCTCAGAGAGACCGGATCAACAAGCCTGTAGAAATATTGGCTTCCACTGGAGGGACTGTAGTGCTGGCCCAGAGCTGAGGTTAAGAACTGTAAGCTGACTGCACAGGTAACAAATCTCTTCATCAAATAAATATATAGCCTTTAATGATATTGTCTAGCTGTAGGAGTTGTGTCTTTCAAAGTGCTTCCGGATGTGATAGAATCAAATTTATCGCCTGATTGATTAACTAGTAAGTAGTGTCTAGTAGAAGGGCTGTTTACATCAAAAAGGAAAATATGTATAGGTAAGCAGTGACGTAGAATGAGCCTAAAATGATGTTGTTATTTATTCTCACTTTTTCAACTGAGCTGACAAAGTTGTTAGAATAGGTGAAATGAAATTTGCACTTCACAATTTCTGGAGAGGTGCAGTTTTGGAGCAGATGTGATACAGATATGCAGTATTTAGCTTCTGATGTTGGCTGGGTTTTCTGGATCTGGTCCAAAGTCCACTAGAATTATTAGGGAAGTGCCACTGACTTCAGTGATCTCAAGTCCTTCCTGAGCTAGGAAAAGATGCAGAGTTTTGGAGTATTTTCTGATTCTCTGAAATGCTCAGGCTTCTCAGCAGCTAACTCCTGTAAAGTGAACATAGGTTCAGCAGATGTGCAGGAGTAGCAGAGGTATCAAGTGTAGTGCACTATCTAACTCTGGGATTCTTAGAGCTCTGTAGAAGTCAATGAGAGCAGGTGAGTATCCTGAAAGGAGCTTGCCCAAAAAGCAAACGTTGACTAACAGTTTCAAGTGTGTTGAAACACTTTTGGTTTCATGGTTTTGAAATTAATGACATACGTAGCCAGAATTTCTTAAAAGGAAAACTTAAAGAGTGATTAGAGAGCTCAGTTTACTAAAGCTTAAAGCTCATTTCCAAGCACCTTTGATTTCAAATGTTAAAAGAAAAGAAAAAAAACCCAAACAACCAGTAACCCCAACCCCCCCACCCCAAACATGAGGGAGAGGTGTCTAAAAATATCAGCCAGATTTTCATCCATGAAACTTTATCTCCTGTCCTTGCTTTGCTCTGCCTTGACATTTAGTATAATTATATTTCCAGCAGGTGGAATTGTCTTAATTTTAAATAAACTGAGTCTAATGCTGTAGTCTGCCCTAGCCAAAACTTGGGCTCTGTTGGGTCCTACTAACAGGCAGAGAGTTCCTCTTGTGCCAGCACAGAGACTGCTGAGGAAAACCACTTTCAGATGCACAAAGAAAAAACAGAAGTGCTGTACCTCCTTCACATTAGTAATTATGGATTCAGCTGAAAGAGGCTTCTAACATGATTCTTTCCATACTATGGTTTTTGCTCCTCAAGGTTGTATAAGAAGAGTAACATGGTATCTCTCTTTCAGGTTTCGTTTCTTGGATATTAAGTTGCAAATCTGAAGAGATGGCATTTCTCGCAATGAACGTGTTGATTGGGATATTTATTTACTTTAGCAGTGTAAAAGGATCTTCCCAGCCTCAAGCAAGGGTGTTCCTAACATTCAATGGTAAGAAAGAAGATAAACATTCTTAAACAAATGTCATGATTGAACATTTTCTTTTTCCCTTAAATTCAATAACTGGGTAGAAGCTGTTTTTTTGATCTGTGTCCACAATTATTATTTTTGGTTTGTGTTGCTGAGGCACCTCTCAGTCTAAATTTTATTCTTTTACCAGAATCTACCTATAGCCATAGATGCATAATTAATATATAATTAATAATTAATAGGCCTTTCTCTTTATTTTGAGTTATTATGACTTGCTAACAACTAAAGGTTTTATTTCTTATCCTTAATTTTCCGTGGAAAAAAATATAGCACATGACATGTGGTGGAGGGTATTAATGACTTGAGTTGCTTTCATTTGGTGTCCAGCTGAAACACTTCATATTCTGAAAATGAGGCTGCCTGAAGGTTTACCAAAATAGTTAGCCAGGCACAGAATGCTTTAAAAAAATATCATTCCATGTGTACTTGGTGCTCTGTGTAGGATGTACATAGCATGCAGCAATCACTGATGCCTCCATACTGTAAACCAGCAATGAAAATTATCATTTTCAAAAGAAAGTTTCTTTTATTTCTGAAGTGCTGAGCAGTACCTTATTGATGCAATTACCCCAGTATTACTTTTAATAGTAAAGTAACTTATTCTTCTAGCCTTTAATGCTGATTTTAGCCACCACTTCAGCTTACAGTGTCTGTTAAATCTGAGCTAAAGCTTTCTGTCACTAATTACAGGGGCACTGACTTTTTCCAGACTTCTGCCTTTTCTGTGATTGTCTTTGAGGCAGGAGAGCTTGCTATTCCCTGCACCAATCCTGTTTGCATTAGGATGGCTTCTGTGGTTTGTTAGTGCAGGGATGCCCTGCCACTGCCTTGGGCATATTCTGTGTGCTCTGAACTCTTTAAAAATAATCGGAGCTAGTAAGTATCTCAAACTTCTACTTGCCACAATGATCATTACTATGTAAATATGAAACTGAGAGACATACAGAAGGAAACCTGGCAAGTTAGACCTTCCACAAATACCAGCCAGAGTTTGAACAATTACAAAGTGTTGCATATTATAGAATATGGAGCCCTAAATTGATGAAGGCAGTACTTAATAGGTTTAAAATAGCATGGTTCCAGTAAAAGCAATAGTAAGAATTGAATTCCAAGAGGGAACTTGAATTCAAATGAAGAAGTAGAGGTAGAAATTTCTTTTCCTTCCCTAAAGTCTGCACTGACTTTGGTGTAGATGGTACTGTTTTGGCACAACTCAACACAGAAGCAAGTTTGGCTGTGGTTCTGTGTTACACTTCAGGTTTCCCACAGTTATGCATAACAGGCTGATTTGGAATTCCACATCATCTCCTTGGTGGCCTTGAAAATAATCTAGGCTTCCCCTGATCTCTGGTATGACCATAAACTAGGAAGTGTTCTGGTTTTGCAGTATTCAAACTTGTGAGTGGGGAAGAATTGTAATGCGAGGCAAATGGTTTCAACAGAAACTCAAGAGATTTTGTTTTATCACAGGTATCCTGCAAGGCTGGAACAGTGAAGCAGCAGGGCAAAAGACCTCAAACCTATGAATTTTGAAAAAATACTGAATTGAAACCTTAGTTTCTCTGTCCTTCCCTGTAAGGAGGTTGTCCCTCCTTCCTTTAGAAGGGGCTATGACAGCTTTATGCTGCAGTCACCCCTTCTCTGGTGAGGTTCTTGGGCCCCAAGAGTTCTGCCCCCTGTGCCAGCCCTGGGGACACAGCCTTGCCTTACTAGTTCCTGCTGTAACCCTTCTTGGCTGCCTTGGTTAGAGAGCCTTGCAATACCATCTGATTTTTCTTAAAACTTTTTACTTTCCCTAATACTTAGCAGTCAACCTTTAAAAAAGACCTACATTAAAGGAACCTACATTTTTAGGTCCTAACTTTTTATTGGGCCTTTTGAAATCATAAAAGTAAGAAATGAATTATGTGTTTTATAATATGAGCTGTATGTCTGAAATAAAAAATGAAGCTTTTTGTATAATATATAAACAGAAGCTTTATTTTAAAAGCTGATTTCCAGATGGTAAGAAACAACTTTCATTATGTGAAAAGAGTTTGCAGGTTGTATCTACACAAGGTAGTGGCCCCACCTGTAGTATGAACTTTTGTCCTATAAATCCTTGTTTACTTACATGAGTAGAGATGTAACAGGAAAACGTGAAACTTTGTATTGTTCTCTAGCTAAGTGTGATAACACACACTTTCTTCATAGCTTATTGTTTTTAAATCATGTAGAATTACTGAATTATTGGCAGTCTCCTTGCCCAGAGAAGCTGTCAGTTTTTATGGAGAATTGTCACTCTTTTAAAGTGCATAGTTTGAAAATAAAACCATAATTAGGACTCCTTGTGTTTTAAATGACATTAGACAATAAAGACAAGTCATTCAAGCCTAGGATACTTACATGATATTTTTCAAGTTCTGAATTGGATTTGGCTTGGTGTCTACAATTACATTGCATAAGTTTTGGGGGTAGAATGCATACAGGAGGAGAAAATGAGTGATGCTTTTCAAAGCTAACCTGTTTCTTCAGGATCAAGTCAATTGAGCTTATTCACATTGCAGCATTTCTCATGGGAAAATCCAGCAAGTATCTTGACCTATTCTGTTTTTCATCAGGAAAGATAAAAATGGGAATCATTTGAATCATGGGCTGCTTTTCTCTTTGCCATCTACTTCATTAAGAATCAAATGTAATTAAAAAGTGCGCCTGGGTAATACCTCAAGAGCCTGATAATAGGGATTTTGCAATTAACTTCAATGGATGAAGGACTGCAACCCTAACTTCTATTTTTGAAATCAAAAGCCTGGCCCCTTGTCTAATTAAAATGTAGTTCATGACTTAGCTGAGGTTGTTAACTGTGCATATGACGTGAGTGTGGAACTTACTGCTGTCTGTACCCTGAGTGTCTTGAAAATTGCAGTGCTGTACAGAACCCTGAGGCCTGATTCCTATTGCTTTGCACCTTGTATAGCCATTTACTCAGCTGAAAGGAGAGGTCAGGCTGGAGCTGAACTGCAGCTTTGCTCAGGTGAACATGGTTATTTATACTGGGCACTGGGCCTGTGGAGAGTCAGGCAAAGGGGCTCTCCATGTGCCTGGAGCAATTTGGCATGACCTGATTTTCCTGTTCAACAGTGGTAGCTCAAACCCCACTGATATTTGTACAATATCTGCACTTGAAGAGCCACTGCAGCTGAAGAAAGATGGCCCCAGCTTTTTCTGATTCTGAAATTGCAAAGATGTGAAGCCTGTGGTGCAGCAGGTGCAGCAGTGTTGGGACTCATCTGCTGTGTTCCCACTGAGCATGCAGGAGTGGGGGAACCTGGGATGGGGCAAGCAAAGGACTCTACATGTCTCCCTACAGTATTAATACACTATTCCCCTGCCTGCTGCCTCTTCTGGCTCCTTGTCCCTGGAATAGATCCTTTTTAATCTTCTTAAATCACCTATCATAATTTAAAGTGTCATAGTTTATTTTCTCTCCATAGCAAAAGACTTACCTTATCTGTTTATGAACTATCAAGTGTGGTGCCTGTGGTTTCTCAAGCTCCATGCATTCCTCCTCGTTACTGCACGTTCCTGAACAGATAATTGGGAGCTGTATCCTTCAGTCTTTACAGGGAAAAAAGCCTTTCTGAAATCAGTGGCAGTATTACCAGAATAAGGAAGGAGGTACTAGACTCCAGGTTAGTGTCAGACTTTGTTTCATTTCAATGCACATTTACTGTTTTGGTTTTATTGCAGCCCTAAAATGCTGAGCCATAGCATTTTAACATCAAATTCTGAATGGATTGAAGCAGATACAGTACTTATTTTTTAAAATACACTCAAAATGAACTTTCTTTGGATTTAGATTTATATGGAGATACACAACCAAGTGATAATTTCACAATTTACTGGGAACATTTAATGTATTCTTACCTCAAATGTCTGGTCTAGCAGATATTTCCCATGCAGATTCTCCTATTGTCTGCAGTGAAAATTCCATATGAGAAGTGGATCAAGGCTAATTTGCAGACAGTTTTGTTCTTCTCTTTGTTATAAAATTACTAGAACACGTAAAGGACTTTTAAGAAAGTATCAGTCAGATTCATTAATGACAATTAAAGTGCATAAAATGTCACCAGAGCAACAGCAGCACTTATTCAACTGTCAACATATTTTAAAAGATTTAATGCAACCCCTGTGGTTACCCTGAAGGAAAAATAAAGGAACTGAGAACCATTTTCCTTGAGCTCTTGAGCAACAGCAGTACAACTTGTTTTTAAACAATCCCTCATTGTAATGTTAATGTTACCACAGTTAATAAAAAGTTCATTTATTATTTGGGGGACTTTGTGCTGATGACAGTCTGGTAGGCAAAGGTTTACGCTCATATAGTTGATTGGATCTTTTTTGGTGTCCGTGGAATGAAAGCTACTTACAAAATAAAGTAGAAATTTAAAAAAAGAGAGAGAAGAGATCCATGGTTTAATTTTGTTTACATGCAGAACTCATCTTGAATGTTCATATAGTTGCTTGATTTTCAGCAAATTGTGAGTAGTATTTTCTCAAAATTAACTGATTTGTGGCTCTCACACTTCATGGGTCTTAAGTAATGTTAATTTATAAAGTGTTGAACATCAATGATGTGAAAATTTTTCCAACTTAATTGTCTCTCACTGGAGATCTAAAAACTTAATTCTGAATACATCTAACTAAAAATAAATTCATTTTTTTCTTTAGTAATGAAGATTGTTTTTTACAGTTTGTTATAGAATCATAGAATGTTAAGGGGTTGGAATGGATCTTAAAGATCATCTGATCCCAACCCCCTCTGACATGGGCAGGGACACCTCCCTCTAGACCAGGTTGCTCAAGTTCTATTCCACCTTCCTTGAACACTGCCAAGGTACCCCACACTGTGGAGTATCCACAACCTCCCTGACAACTTGTGTCAGCGTCTAACCACCCTCACAGTAAAAAAAACTATTCCTGATATCTAACCTAAATTTCCCTCTCTTTCAATTTGTGCCTGTTACTCCTTGTCCCATCACTACAGTTCCTGACAAAGAGCCCCTCTGGCTTCTCTGTCGCCCCTTCAGTTACTGGGAGGTGCTGTGAGTTCTCCACACAACCATCTCTTCTCCAGGCTGAGCAGCTCTCCCAACTTTCTCAGCCTGTCTTTGTACAGGAGGTTCTCCAGTCCCCTTATTAACTTCATGGCCTCCTCTGGACTGGCTCAAATGGTTTCAAGTCCTTATGTTGTGCACCAGAACTGTGCACAAAATTCCAGATGGGGCCTTGAATTGATAGCTTTGGTTGTTCCTAAAGACAAATGCCTAATTTACAAATTATAGTCTTTGTGGGTCATTTTTAGACTTGTATCTTCTCTGTATTTTTTTCCTTGCTTTTTTGTTTGTGTTTCTTTATTTCTCTGTTAAATAAACAGAGGCTTAATGCAATAAATCTTGTATTGAAATTGAATTGCTTGAATAGGCTATGAGGTAAATGTAAAAAAAAAAAAAAAAAAAAAAAAAAACATATTAAAGGAAGCATTATGTAAAAACCTGTGTATTCTTTCTAGAGATCCATGGGTAAAGGTCCCACATGCCAAATGACATTGAATCTGCTTATTTTCGCACTCTTCTTCAGTGGCAGTGTCACTGAGTTGGCTTCACTCTCATTATTGTTGACATGAGTGTACAGGAGAGGATAATTTGGTTTTTCTGTATTTAGATAAATTGTGCCACATGATTTGACTTCAGTTATGAAAATGGTCCTGCAATAAAGCTGAAGTCACAGGTGGTGTTTGGTCCAGTTCTGTGTTTGTGCTCTAAAATTACTGTAAGTGGTACCCTCATGGGAAAGCACAAATAAGTATGTCTTCAAGGTAGATTAATTATCAGGCAACAAAGGTGCCTGACAATTAACAAAGGTAGTTAGTTACCAGGCAACAAATTATCAGCCTACAAATTTGATCCTACTCTTGGATGAAGAACTCATCTGAATTTGACAAAATTTGTGAAGACTTGCTTTTTTTCTTGCACAATAATAAGTAGATCTGTTATCAAAGTGATGACTTACTTCCTTTAGTCTCTTTATGTTCCTGAACTCAGTCAATTTGACCTGTGTCTGAACCAGCCCATGGTTTCGTTTGTATTTTTTTGTTTTGGTATGGAAAAATCAAACTTTATCTTAGAACATTTTGACAGATTCTTCACATCTTGGCTCTCTCTATTTGTCATAGAAGAAAGCAGCTTATCTTGGCCAATTCCACTGCTCTGTCATTACAATTCCTCCTTGTGTTGCCTGTCCAAGGCAAATGCTGAAATCCCTACGTAGGCAGTTATATTGCCGTTATTCTACAACACATCTTCTTTTTATGTTTTAAAAAATGTGATGAGAGAGAAATGGCACAGACATTTTTAATACCCCAATTTTTTCAGGATTGTTTGGGTACCAGTAACAAGAACTCCTCTGTGAACCATTTCCATACTGGATGAGCTCACAGTGCACTTTGAAACATAGTGCTGCACAAGCCTCTTTGTGTATTAGATGTAATTAGTGACGTGACTCACAATAATTACTCATTTTATTGAAGTGCATTGACTGAGATCCTGCCATGAATAAATACATAGACCAAGAACTTATCCTGTTATTTGAACTGGCTGTTTTCTCAAGATGTGTATTTTGTTCTTTTCGGTGCTGACTTTTCAGTGCTGTCAGTAACACTCTTTAATAAAAGGACTAGGCACTCTTTCTCAGGGAAGGGCTTTGTCTTAGGGACACAGTTTACTGATTCACAGTGCAGCTCCTCAGCTCATCTCGTCTCATCTTACACTCAGACAGCAACGGCTCAGCAGACACCAGGTTAAAAGAAGGCTGTATGTTCAATTGATTACAGAGTTGGGGTCTAGGGATACAACTAAGGGTGGAAGCATGCTCCATTACCTGTGTGAATGAGGGTGATGCTGGATGTCTCTTACTGGGAAGTGTACAAAGTAAGATAAGTGTGAGTTTCCAGGAATGAAGAGAATTATTGTGATTAACAGAGGGGTTTATACCATTCCTCCTTTCCCTTTGTATCTCCATCCTTATTCAATGCAGACTTGGTACAATTGCATTTACATCATTACTTCATCTGCCACTGGTATGGCTTCTTCCAGGTAGCAGAAATCCTGGTAGTGATTTACTGGATCTGAGACTCAGATATAACAATGGAAAGAAGATGAGGAGTGATAGCTCTGCCTCTCCCATGAAACCACTCTGGAGCTGGGACCATCATAGCCTTTAGAGAATTTAGCTCTTTATCTTATCTTTATGTACATAAGGCTAATTTTTCCTGCTGGAGAAGTTTCTTGATTCTTTTGTTGGTAGGGTTGGTGGAGGTTTTGTTTCCTGCTCCTTTGTACAGCAATATTTGGGATATTCCCAGCTACTACTCTAACCCAGCAAATCAGTTATGCAAAAGTGAGTGCTACAAATGCTCCTTGATTACCACAACTAATACCCCAGATTATACAAAGATTTTTTTCAGAAACATGGTACACATAGTTTTAACTTATAATTTTAGAATGCTTATATTCCAAGGCAGCATTTTGAAGACATGTCTTGCTGCTATCTTACATCTTATCTACAAGAAACTAGCCCGTGGTGTTTCATCATTATCAGGAAAGAAAAAGAAAAAGAAATTCTGGAAC
Source organism: Coloeus monedula (assembly GCF_965178545.1). Taxonomy (NCBI): domain Eukaryota; kingdom Metazoa; phylum Chordata; class Aves; order Passeriformes; family Corvidae; genus Coloeus; species Coloeus monedula. Next base: position 66,062,306 of record NC_138784.1, on the reverse strand, counting down.
TCTCCATCGAATCACCTTGATAGAAAAAAATCTCTGGAAAGCCTTTCACCAGTGCACAACTGCAGTGAGTGCTATCAGGGAGTCCCAAGAAATGCAGGATGTACTGGGAACTCTGTGAGTTAGTGGGAGAAAGTGAATTTCAGATCTGGTGTGTGAATGCCCTCAAATCACCATGAGCTTAGAGACTGGTCTATGAGCATCTTTCAGGGCTGAGGGCTTAATTTGTAATTTGGCCACCATCTCCCAAGTGCTATATGTCATTTTTAATGACATCGATAATACTTTTAATGACATCGATAATAAAGGAATAATGGTTTTGGTTTTGTTTGGGGTTTTTTAATTTTTTCATTTAGGGGCTCTAAGTAAACCCTTCATACAAAATACATCCTATTTTTATGAGAATGTTTTATTTCCAGTAAAATTTCAAATGCTAATATGATTTTGTGAAATGAAACTTTTAGTGATAGAATGGAATGAGCACCCAGACTTTTGAACTGTTCTGCTTAATCTTACTCACAGCTCTGGAATAAATGATTGCCTCACCAAAATTATCTTCTAGAATGTGGATGAGGAGACATCACAATCAGCTGGGACTGCCAAGTTTCTTAATGGAAAAAAAATGTGTATTGGCAACTGCTTCTATTAAAAAAAAAACAAAAAAACCCCCTCAAAATTAACCTGAATCCAATTTTTTTTTCATTACAGGCACTGCTTTCAGCCATTAAGAAGGTCAGACTGGCCTTCCAAAATAAAAAAAATATTATTTTATAATTACAAGTTAAATGTGTGATGGATCAAAATTCACTTTCAAATATAATCTCAACTATTGTCTCCTTTTAGAATTTCCTTTGCAATTTCACAGTTCTGATATTGCTTTGAAATGCAACTGAAAAACACAAGGTCTGGTAAATCCTTTCCTGAGAGTAATAGACTTTCTCAGTCACCTGTTCTCCTTACCATTTATTGTTGTTTCTTAGAATTTTTTTTGTTGTTGCTTAATAGCATTTCTCTTTACCATTCTTAATGAAAAAAAAAATTTTTAAAAGCTTTGAGTTATGCAGAATAAATCAATTTTATGTCAGCTCAGAATCAATTAAATTGGGCAAATATGTGTCTTCTTTTAACACCTGTGTAAATCAGGCTGGATCTCTCAGTCTCCCAGCTTAAAGGAGCTGCAGAGTTAGACTTACAGAGATGAGAGAAATATGCAGGGCAAATGTCTGATTCCTCATTTAGCTCAATTGGCTGCTAATGATGAGCCTCATTTTCTTTCCCTCTCATGACACAAAGGTTTGAACAGTAGAAGTACCATAGTAGATACGCACACCACAGCTGACAGTGCAACAGGAAAAAAAAGAGCGAAAGATAACAACAGTAGATGTATTAATAGTCCTGAAATAATTTATTTTTAATGGAAAATGGCATATGTATTTAGAACAGTGTCATTGATACATCAATATGAAGCCTGCATTTTTTGTCTGTTGATCCCAAGCATCTAACTAGGTTTGAACCTAACACTGATACGGAAACTCCTTGAAAGCAACTACTGCTCTCAGAAGGCTGGATTTTCCTTATCCTCTGAGATATCCACTGAGCCATGGCCACCCAGGGAAAGAAACACACTGTTTTCCTTGAATCACACACTGTCACACACCTCTTTGGCCTTTCTGGTGCACTACAGCGGCACAGGATGCACATCCTGACATGTAGTTTCTACAGTCCTTAGAAACTCCTCCTTGTCTGGAGTAACCAGCCTGCATGCCTCTCATCGCAGATTTCTGAGGCAGTCTCTGTGTGAGTACATTGAGTGCTCTTACAAGGCAAATATCAAATTAGAACACAAAAATGTGAGCACTTGTATTTTCAGAATGGAACTTTCTGGGTGTTTTTAATATCAACCAATTAAGATGTTATTTTCAAGGAGAGGCTTGGCATTTTTTCAAAAATTTACTTCTTGAGGCCTGAAAAGGATTTAGTTGGCATGGAGAAGTGATCTCAGGCTTAGATTTTTTGATGGCTTCAACGTGAATACAGCTGGAATTTTTTAAGCTGATTCGACTAAAAACCCACTTCCTGCCACTGTTGAAAATAATGCACTGTAATTTTTTTTTTTTCTAAAGCAGACAAACCTACAGCAAAGACAAAAGAGTTTAGAGCCCTCATGAGGTGTTCTATTGTGGTTTGCATTAGGGAATGAAAACAGTGCATACACAGTTATTAAATATGAAAATGAATATGTCTTTAAAGCCATTGCCTCTTATTTAATAACTTACCATCTTTCTAGCTTTGGTAGGTCCCTTTAAAATGAGAAGGGTGTTTGCCATTCATTTCTTCAGTAGGAATATTTTTTTACTTATGGATACTTGCAAATGTAAAACTTTTTCAAACAAAATTTTGAAAAGTAAAGTAGGTAAAGAATAATTTGTCAGTAATTTTTATTCCATTGAATGTTTTTCATGCTCCCTCTCTACTATTTCCTGATCTCAGGTAAATGTGTTCTTAAGTTAACATGAACAGCTGAAAGGCTAAACTACATAAAATTGCAACAATAATTTGAAGCTTTCAGATGCAGTCAGGTATACCACAATCTGCACTAGCAGTGCTCAGAAAGTGAAGCCAGGAGAAAACTTACAAATTGGCCAGCATAGTTTTGCCCACCAGCCAGGTCCAACCAACCAGAGACTTTTTTTAATCTGGTCCCATTCATTCCTTTGAGACATGGGAGAATCTGCTTGCACAGTACATGCTTTCTTAGCTGATGAATTCATCCTCCCCAGCATCCAGATGGTGAGCAGTGGGTTCATGAAGAACATGAGTCTTGCTGCATTTTTGTGTGTATATGCCCCTGGACTAGTTAGAGCAGGCTCTGGGGAAGAGGGGCAAGCACAGGAATTCAGCATCTCCTCAGCAGCTGGAGAGAGCAGAACGACCACCCTGATGCAGGGGCTCTGAAGAGGCTTTTATAGAGGAAGGCTGTGCCAGCTGAATCAATACTGGGGCAGGTTTCACACCTACTGTGGTAATTTACAGAGATGTGTTGGGTGGGGGAGACGATCTCATAGAATTAATTAAAAAAACCCAATTAGACAATCTTTCTTGAGTTGGATTTTTTTTTTTTTTCCAGATACAGGAATCTCAAATGATGACTTACTTTCCATTAGCTATTAAAAAAATAAAAAGATATATTTTATTCCAGATTCTCAGAGTGTCATTGCCAAAGAACTTTCCTTCATAAAAACATTCCAGTTACATGCAGCACTGCAGTTCAGTGATGAGATCCCTCTCCATTACTTTTACTATTATTATTATTATTATTGTATTTGTGCTTATATCCAGTGCATTTTGTGGGTACTGGTGTTTTGGTACTGGGTATATTGATATTGGGGTCAAACACTGAATGCTGATTATGAGGCAGCCTGCCCTTCTCCTTGTATGCTCACTTCCTCTCTTATCCTGTTCTTAGAGAGGTGAAGGAATTCTGCCTGGATTTTTCCAAGAGGCAAGCAGCTGAGTTTATTCTTTTCATTCTGTGTGGTGACTGTGACAGACCTTTGCTTCAAGGTTATTCTCTTTTACACGAGGGGACAATGACATGGGAAGGGGTTTATGGCTTGCTTATGGCTATTGAAAGCTTTCTTAGCCAGCTGGAGATCCCTTTCAGATTGGGTTGGATGTGAGACAAAACATGTAACCTCTAAGATCAACTAAACTTGAGATTGTGTGCAACATCAATAAACCACAGTACTCTGAATAAACAAGGTGGCCACTCACTGTTTACTATTCCCTTTGTTTATTTTTCCAGCACCCTGTCTGTGATAGCCCCAACCTGTTTGCTGAGCAGCTTAAAATGAGTTTTGCTCAAAATAGGTCTAATTCTTAGCTGATAGGTATGAGTCCTATGTGGAAATGTGTTAGAACTAGCAGATTGTGGGACAATTTTTCTCTAAAAGGCCCTTTAAAGAAAGCATATATTTATCAGTGGAGAGTGAGGGGGTGACATAGAAGGCACCAGGAGGTGAAAGGGGCTTGTAGAGATTACCCACAGGCACAAAATGCTGCACCCCAGCTCACATAATATGAGGACATTCAGCCTCAATGTGTTCTCCAGAGGTAATCTCCAGTTCCTTTGAAGCTGACTTCAAATCTGATATGAGACCTTGTGTTGAAGAAAGTACACATGTGTTATCTTTAGGCTCATTTAGGAGGCAAAATACTATTTTTTTTACATAGGAATGGAGCATAGTTCTGGCTTACTGCATCACTTATGTGTTGAAGTTTTCTGCAGTGATGTTAATTTACTTGTTTTTATTTGTGGAGATGAAAGATCAGGGAAAGAGATTGTTCAGTTTTGTGCCCTCCCAGCATAAGAGGTTCTGGCAAAATAGAGGAAGCCCAGTGAGGGGCCACAGGGCTGCTGTGGGTGCTAGAGCACATGGTGGGCAGAGTTTCTTCTCGTGGTTGTCTGATGGGGAGAGTCAGACTCTTCTCAGCAGTACACAGTGACATCTGTTTAGTTGGTAGAACTTTTTGTTTTGGTTTGGTTTTTTTTTGTTTGTTTGTTTTGGTTTTTTTGTTTCAGTTTGGTTTTTTTCTATAAGCATATTGAGACATTGGAACAGGTTATACAAGGAGACAACAGGCTCTCCACTGCTCTAGGTATCTGAAGCTCAGTTAGATGAGGTCCTGTGCAAACCCACCTCACCTCAGTAGGTAGCCCTGTTTTGAGCAGGATTTTGGCTGACACAACCTTCAGATGTCTTTTCCAACCTGCATGTTTTGTGGTTCTGTGATTTTATCAGCGATCAGCAGGTGTGAGTCTTAAGACGTTGGTATCTATTTTGGCAGTTTCCACCACAGCTTATCTATTAAAGTAGTTCTGAAGAAGAAAGTTAGCTTCTCTTGAAAAGGTCAGAAATTTGACCCAAATGACCTGGCATCCTGAGTGCCTTTCTCCACAATGGAAGCTATAAACACTTGATATCAGAAATTTTTATTTAGATCTCTGCTGCAAATTATTGTGCCTGAAGTGTGTGTTTCCAAGATTGAAGCCTTGCATGTTGTGTAAATTGTTTTCTTACAGTAAGAAATAGAATAGATTTCCCTGGTGTGGAAGGGAAAATCATGGGTCTGTGTTTAGTTGAATGGTAAAATACAGCAATTCCTCTTCTAAGGAATGGCAAAAATCCTTGATATGGAGCATTAAATGGAATTATATGAGAGCAATGTCAGATGTTTCTATGTGTATTTTCTGTACATAATCTCATTTGTTCTCTCATTTAAGAAAAAGAGATTGCCTTCTTTTTAAATGGAGCTCATTCATAATACAGTGACTAAATCAGTACATGTTATGATGGAGTGTGCAGTATGTAGCTAAATTTGCAGGTTTAAATAGATTTTATAGATATATATATATATATGTATATATTATTCTATTGAACTGCTTTATTACCAAGTCAGAATAAGGGTTAAATTATATAAGTAACATTTCTGACCAAATTTCTCAGTATACACTTGGTCTCAGAACAGATACTTGAACTTGTCCTGGTTCTAGTTTATTCTCAAAGAACAGATAAAGCAGACTTCTACAGTACATGCTGTGTTTGGGGAGGTTTATGTGTCTACATCCGGGCAAGTTTTATGTTATCTGATGTATTGCAGATGTATAGAAAAAAATATTTGCAAAAATATAGTAAAATAACAGGTCCAGAGGAAAAAAATTCTAAATTACCTGGCCACATCCTGTTTTGAATGCATAGCATCCAAAATTTGTCCAAGCTATTGTATTTTCTTTCCTCTGAGTGGCTGAGTTTGCACACTCCAGCTCTGCTCTTTAGTGGTGTGTGCACGCACACGTGCACAACCAGCATAGAAAAACCTAGTAATGTGATACATACTTCTGTATTAAGCTTTTTCAGTCATGCAATTTATCATGTCATGTAATATCTTGAATATCATGTCATGTAATTCAGTCATGTAATATCTTGAATATTTGTCAAATTCATTAGAATTGTATGGATTTTTAGGGTGTACAGACTTAGAGAAGATTTCTTTAGCCTCTTTGCAAAGCTGCACTGGTCTCTGACTGGCATTATTTATCAAAGTCCTTCAGTTGTTCCTGTCTACCATGGAATAATGGAATCTTGTGGCTTGGAAGGGACCTCCAGCCAACATCATGCTCAAAGTAGGTCTGATTAGATCAGGTTGCTTTGAGACAAATCCACTTAAGACTTTAATAACTACAGTGGTGGAAATCCCACCCTTTAATATTAATGTTCAGTAGCATTTCAGCAGGTCATTTTGCACACAAGTAAGAAGAGTAATTTCCCCTTCCTGAAAATGTTCCAGGCCAGACTGGATGAGGCTTTGAACAACCTGGTTTAGTGTAAGGTGTCCCTGCCTATGGCAGGGGAGTTGAAATTAGATGATCTTCAAGGTCCCTTCTGTTGGGGTTTTAGTTTAGTCTTAGGTTTTTTTTCTGTTAAAGGAATTTTCTCCCATATGCATGTTGCTAGGGGACAAATAGCTGTACTTAAGAAAGACAAAAAGGGAGTGGGGCGGGCCTGGCTACTTTTTTGTCTACACCTGGGTGTGGGGGCAGTTCGCTCTGAGCGTCCGGAGAGAGAAGCTGGAGAGAAAGGAGCTGCTGCTTCTTCTTTTTTTGGCCGTTCTTCTCTTCCTGCTGGAAACAACGCCGGGACCCCAAAAGCCGCTTTCCCTGCCCTGCTGGAGGCCGAGCTGTGGCTGCCCTGCCCCACTGCTGCTGCTTCGAGTTTTTCGCTACGCTGCAGCCCTGCTCGCCCTGCCTGCCTGGGCACCCGTGGGGTTCTCCCATCTGGATACATCTCGCCTGCCACCCGGGATTTGCGTTCGTCCCTGCCGCTCCTGCCTGCCGTTTCCAGCCTGCTGCTCCCGCCTGCCGTTCCCAGCCTGCTGCTCCTGAGAGTCCGGGATCGGCTGCCCAGGGGTTTGCGAAGCCTTTGTTCCATCCCTTCCCGGGATCCCAGGCCGCCAGTGCCGCGTGCTCCCCGAGCTCGCTCCGGAGCGCCCCCTGCAGCCGCGGGGGAACCATCGCACCTGCCCTGCTCACCGGGAGCCGCCAGCGCCCCTGCCGGCTGCGAGCGGAACTGCACCCGAGGGGAAATAGCCTGACAGCCGAGAAGGCTGGCACTGGGTTTGTGTGTGCTGTTACTGCCATAGTTGTTGTTGTTTTTGTTTGACTGGTTATATACATATACATACATATATATATATATATATAGTAAAGAACTGTTATTCCTATTTCCCACATCTCTGCCTGAAGGCCCTTGATTTCAAAATATAATAGCTTGGAGGGAAAAAGGGTTATATCTGCCACTTCAAGGGGGGCTTCTGCCTTCCTTAGCAGACACCTGTCTTTCAAAACCGAGACACCTTCCAACCCAAACCATTCTATGGTTGATTCTAAGATTTCCTCTTTTTATTTGCTTTTTAAAACTGAAGAAACTCAATTCTCTCATCCCTCCATGGAAGCCATGAAAATTATCTTTTCTTTGGCTTATTTTTAGTCTTGGAAGGTGATCCTTCCTTTATAATGGGTGAGTTGCCCACTTCAATATTTGCTCACCATCTCTTCACCCCTCTCCAGGTTCATTTTTGCATATAAAATGAACAGTCTGACTCTGTGTCCATGACAGTAATTCATAATTCAGCCACTTTAAATATGTAAGATCAGAATCAGAACCATATATCTCTCTGTATATGTACTTACTGACTATTAAGTTGCTTTGGTGTCCATTTGGGGAAGAAAAAGGAGGATTTTTTTGGCCTCGGTATGCTTAAAGTCAACTATTGAGGTTTGTTTTTTTTTTTTTTTCCAGAGAATGTGGACAAATGTGTGTGTATTGAGTGCCCATGGCAGTTGTTGAGTGTTTCTTGAAGCTGAGTTTGATGATATAATGAGGAAATCACCTGCCAGCCTTTTTTAGAGGAATTTATAACTTTCTGAGGATACACTTTGATTCCTTCCCAAGACTCAGTTCCTATATGCAGTTTAAAAGGAAAAGCCTGTTTACTAGTTTCCTATTAATTTACATTTTGGGCATTAATTCTTGTCGCTGGGGGAAGCCAGAACATTTTGTCATTTGGTAATACCAAAATCTCTTGTATATGAAGAATAAAATAGAGTAGATGTCAATTCACTTCTTTAGATTCTCTGTAGACAAACTCATTCTCTGCATGGCAAAGGATAGGTGGGTTTTGTCTGTAAAGGGATATTCATTTTCATTTTTTCTGCTTTAATCCTGAGGATATAGGTTCAGGTCCCAGAGCTATTAAAAATATTAACCTGATGCTTCCATCAGCCTTCAAAAGCTCTGTGATCGAAGGCTCTCAGCAGCTGTTATCTACTATAATAAATGCCAATGATAGAAAACACTAGACTGGCTGAGGATTTGTTCTTTTAAGAGCAAATAAAAGTATTTTCTTTCTAAATTAAGTTAGAAAAAAATCTGTTGATGATTTCTTTATTGATAGAAAGTACCAACAAGATTGTTCTTTTCCACAAATACTGCTTAGGATTTGGGGGTCACAGTTCATAGCAAAATATGCTGCCTCTGTTTGCCCAGCTGCCACACCTCCTCTGCCTTGTCGCCTTCTCTATGTGAAAAAAGAGGCTGAAAGAAAGGTAAAGGGAATAACAGGTTTAGTGCTGCTCTTGTAGACCATAATCAATGTAAATGGTGTTAACAGGATTAAGACTTTTTGCTCCCATGTGCATATCCCACCCTAGAGGAATGGTATCCTAGTATTTAAGAACAGGCAAGATGGCATACTCTCCTGGTGTAGTTTTGGCTATGTAGTGATGTGTTTTGGTGATCCAAAATACAGGAACAAGTCTTGCAAGCTTTTTTATTACGATGGCTTTTTGGGGTTTTTGGGGGGGAGGGGTGTGGGGGGTGGGGGTTGTGTTTGGTTCGTGTTGGGTTTTCTTTACTGTTAAATCAAGGTTGAAACAACTGGGAACTGCTCCTCCAGCATAGCCTTGGCAGTCTAGGCAGAATGGGCCCTCAGACAGAAGCAAGCCAAAATGCCAAAACCGAAGGAAACTCTTAGGGAGAAAAAGGATACGGGAAGGATGTTTCTTTAATCTTTCATTCCAGCTTCAATTTTATGGATGTTGCACACAAATTAAAGTAAGATTGTGTTACAGAACTGTGTGTTACAAAACCTTATGGCGCAAAACTAAGAGCAAAAAAATCCATATTTGTGTCAGATACATTTTAATTTCAAAATGGTCCACAGAGTTTATGCCCAGCATATAGTTTGTATTGCAGCAGTCTTTTCTGTCTTACATGTTTCCATTTGGTTTTGGCAAAACAAAAGGAAACAGTTAAAAAGACATTTCTCTTTGTGGGGACAAAAAAAACTCTTATGAAGTCCTGTGATGTTACCGAACTTTGGATCATGATCATATTTTCTGGTGGTTGCAGTATTTTGATTAGAAATCTACATTTAATCACTCTCCACTGTAAAAGAGGGTGTGCAGTTATGAACACAGTGATACATGACAGTGTTCAGTGATTTCTTTCACTTTAAGAAAGTATTCAATTTTCTAATGAATGTTAGAATGAGAACAGAACAGATTAAAATCAGTTTCTATGTTTTTACATTTTTTTTAATATGCAGCATGAAGGGTTTATCCAGTTCAGAGGTTTCAGGGCCATGGATGTGGTTTAGCATTAACAAGGTGGCATTTACATGTCTTGGGACAGGCCTTGCTACTCCTCTTGGCAATGATGAAAAGGACACACGTTTCCTACTGTCCCTTCTTCACTTCCCATACCACTAATTGCCACTTTGTATTATTTATAGAGACTGAGTTGGTTTTCAGTCCTGTTTTTTCCTGCTTTCCTCTTTAGCTGCTATCCAACATGACTGCACCCAAGCTTTTTTTTTTTTGAGGTTTTTCTGGTGGAAGCAGAATTCAAGATTTTGTGTACTTTTCCATCTTATGACAACTGGCAGCAACTGAAATGAGGCAGGTCAAGCAACTACCACAAAAAGAAATCAGTAATTTACAAGTTCAGACAAAGGTTGATGAAACAAACCTTCTCTGTAGTTGTTCTGTCTTGTACAGGCTGGTAATATTTTCACATTTGAGAATATTTAATTTACCTAATTGAGAGAATGCTACACTACAGCTGAGAAGAGGTGAAATCAAAAGCAGAATACTCTCATTTTAAGCAGAGCAGTGCTAATGCTTATGTTAGTGAGTGAGAAAAACATAGGGGTGGATGAGAAACAATAATTCATTACTGTCTCTCCTGCAGTCAATTAAATATGTCTCATATGTAGCTGATTTTTCCATAATAATAATAATAATAATAAGATTCATTGGAAACAGCCTGAACATAGGACCATTTCTCCCAGCATGTCAAACCTTTAGAGGAAGGGAAAAAGCAAAACCCATATGCCAGCCCTGCCAGGTTGAGATGGATTATACAGTCAATATCCATAGCTTGCAATAGGTGCAAAGTTACTGTAACTACTCTGATGTTGACTCCTGCTCATAGCTGGACTTGCTGAATCATAACCAGTTCACCACATCTGAGAAGTTTTCACACATGACAAACACAGGGGTCAGAAAGCTGATGATCTGATGCCTGCACACCTAAGTCTAGCATATAGATTGCATGGGAAATCATAGACTGCCTCCTGTAACAAAGGACTCTCCCCATACCCAGTTTGTCTGCTTTTAAAATGGTATAATTATAGAAGGATTTCAGAAAACCAATCTCCATAATGTCCTCTCTTTCTATAAAATCTATTGATATTTATTTCCAAGTTCCTTAATAGCCTACATACTATTTTGCCAGACTAAAATATGCATTGCCCTTACAATTTTTCACGCTTGCTGTCTCCTTCAATTTGATTCACATTTTCTCCCTTCTATATCTAGTTCCCTGTCCAACTTATAATGTTAAATAAAATAGAAGAAATGTCTGGGCCCCTGAACACATTGCTGAAAGATTCGTTTTTCTGCACACAAGTGTTCAGAGTATTTCTCACAGAAGAAGAATAGCATAAATTATGGAGATTCCAGTCACAGAACAGTGAATGGTATTGTCAGTTTGCTTAGGAAAAACTAATGAGGTTGTAAAGAAATACTGTCTGCCTTATAAGAGTAAAATTTGACAGCTGGAAAAACAAGGGCAATAGGCTGGTTTCCACTTTCCATTGATTTTAGCCCCCAACATTCAGAAGACTTCCTTTTCTGCAAAACCACATTCACACTGCCTACACACGAACACACAATACTCTTTTGCTTCAAGCCAGAGGCAGATTAAACTTCATTAGGAGAGCAAGGCTTGAGGAAAGTTCAAACTGTAACAGATAGTAATTTGACAAATAAAGAATTAGGGTTTGTTTTACTAAGCCAAAAATAAAGGCCAGAGCAAGGTTCCCATGGCTCTTTTGTGCCTTTAACCACTGGGTAGGAATACCATCCCTTTTCATAGTCTGGTTTACATATTGTATGAGCCTAGTAGACACATACCATGGCTTTCTTAATGCATTTAAGCAGTCAGTGAAAGCACACATATCTCTCATTAAATTAAAAAAAAAAAAAAAAAAAAGCCTATAAAGTATTTCCCTTAGAGCAAGAAATAAGAGCAGGAACTTGAATATGTGTCCAAAGTATTCTTAGGTATGTGCAAGACATATGTAAGGCTCAGCTTAAAATCAACAAGAATGAATGCATTTTGTCTGAATAGACTTCATTAGCTTTCTGTAGAAACATTCTCACCCAAGCATCCTCATATTTACACATTCCCAGGCCTTGTTGTTCTAGGATAAAAGATGGATTATTGCAGGTGAGTGACAGATACCTGCGGTAACTGATGGGCTGTGATTTGAGAATTTAAGTTCTCACTCAGTAGCAAACTGTATAATGGCTAATGGCACAATCCCATACAAAGGTCTCTGACATCATTAGCTGAAAACTTTTTATTAGTTTGTACTGGATGGTCTTCAGCAGACAATCTACCTGCTAAATGTTGTACACTGGAATGCACAATGTACTAGATAGTGACTGCATGCAAGCAATATTACAAAGTGAGGACTAATACAGAATGATGTGCTGAAATGTCTTGGCAAGAAAATTATGAGACTGTCTCCTGGACTGGAATGCAAAGCCACTATGTCTTTGTGTCTGTGCTTGTTCTTGAGAGTTAGGCGCCTCAAACTGGGAGCTGAAGCAACCCTGTCAAATAAATTCTCCAAAAACCATCAGACTTCTTTAAAAATTACCTGGAAGTATCTAGGGGAGAATCTTTGAGGACAGGAATAGGACACAAATCTTGGTATTTAGTTGCCTTATTCAGGTCTGCAGGGAGATACAATTATTAGCCTGGAATCTGCAGAAAGATTTGCCTGAAGAGAAAGATTTGCATAGTTTACATTCAAAGAACTGTGCAGACACTACTTTCTTTTCTACATTGTGTATGATAAAGAAAGAGAAAAAGTTTTAATTTCCATACTAATTTGGAAGCCAAGAGTTGGAAGTTCCAATTCCAGTCCATTTTTCTTAAGTAATGATGTAGGTAGGAGACATAAATTAATTGAGGTTCACTTTTCACTCCTCTCTTTAGCCCCTGCCACAATACACAAAAAATAATGAAGAATGAGCTGAATTTGACTGAGAAGCTTAAGGGGTTTAGATTAGATCTGAGTTGTAAGTGCAATGTCTTGTTTTCATAATTGCAACTTTATTTTATAGTAACCAGTAGCTCTGTAAAACAGAGAAATTGTCCTTTCGGGACAGCCTCTGGATGGTGGAAGACTGGAGCTGTGGCCAACCATCGTTCTGTTCTTCACATCCACCAAATGCTTCATGCAGCCTGCTGAAAGGGCATTAGCCACCTGCCCCCAAAATCTTCTCTTTGGTTTTCTTCTGCACAGATTAGGTCTCATCAGTTGTTCTCCATCTCCAAAGCCGAATGAAAAACATATAATTTTCAAAACCTGGTAACACTTTGTCCTGGCTTTAGACTGGCGCACAAATGACAAAACTGAGTTAATTTTGTGCATGTTTCCAGAAGGTACTCCTGTGCTTGGAGGTTTTAAGTTCTTGCTGCGTTGAGTGAACAAAATTATCAGTTTTACTGCTACTGATCCCCAAAAGCTGCATGCAGACATACAGAGATGCCTGTGTCCCGGAATGGATTTAAGCCCTGGTGAACAACTCCTTTAAAACTTTATAAGGTTAATTAAATTGTCATTTGGTACTTTTTAAGAACAATTTTCTTTATGACTTGAAGGAAACTACTGCACTGAAAGCAACTATAAAATGATGAAAACTGTGAAGTAAGTTTT